>NC_064614.1:529014822-529650536 GCF_023898315.1 Schistocerca nitens | reverse complement strand
CACGAATCACCTGAGTGCAAATGGCAGCTCCGCCACTGCACTTCCCCATAATACCTCGTGTACGCGATACTACCGCCGTCTGTACGTGTGCATATCGCTATCCCAAGACTTTTGCCGCCTCGGTGTAATTTGGAGCAGCGGACGAGTAGACGGCAGTCGGCGGAGTGAGGGCGGCGAGCTTCGGTTAGCAGGAAGATGTCTGCGGGCCGGCGCGGCCGTGCTGCTGGTGGGTGGGATCAATAAGGCAGGGCAGCCGGGCACGGCGACGCCACGCGGTCGAGGCCGAGCCAGCCGGAGCGGCGCGGCGCAACGGGCCGCCCGCACCTGGCGGGATGGCAGGGCGGCAGGATGGCGACCCGCATCCCGTGCCTCTGCCGCAGCCCGACACGCCTGCTTCATGTCTTTGTTGTAGACTGTATCTGCTTCTAGACCAGCATCGCTGCTCCGTAAGATGCCGTATGGGACTGTGGCGGAGTTTCGCGTAGTGCACCAGGTTCGACGCCCACTCCTCCCCTTTCTGTTGTATCTGCAGCCAGTAAGCGGGAAGAACGTTCGTCGGTACCGAGCGAAGTGCCGCAGTGATGATACTCTGGACTCGTTTTCGAAAGGACGGCGGTTCAAATCAACTCTTTTCGCCACTGAGAGGGAACCCTGATTAAGGGAAAAGTGCGGAGTCAGCAGATGACAAGATGATCTGGGGCCCACTATTGATTATGGAAGTCTGAACGACAGCCACAGAACTAGGCTGGACAATGACCCACCCACATGTTGCCAAGATTGTTTTGAGAACGCTGGAGAATTTTCGCTAGGAAGCCCTTACAAATCCTCCATACAGTCCCGATTTCTCCCCACGCAATTTCCATCTTTTTGGATTCCTGAAGAAAGACACTGGTGGCGCTGCAGTCATGGAATGTGCGGCTGGTCCCGGCAGAGGTTCGAGTCCTCCCTTGGGCTTAGGTGTGTGTGTTTGTCCTTAGGATAATTTAGGTTAAGTAGGGTGTAAGCTTAGGGACTGATGACCTTAGCTGTTAAGTCCCATAAGATTTCACACACAACTGTACACACAAAGACACTGGTGGCCGTCGATTTGCTTCGGACGAAGAGGTTCACACCTGGATCTAATCATGGTTCCCTAGGCAACCACAGACATTTTGGAATGACACTGATCATCTTGTCTCACAGTGGGGTAAGTGTATTAACAATTACGGCGATTACTTTTGAAGTTGCAAACCGTTTGCTAGCTTCTTTCCCAACTGTCTTGTTTTCATTTGACTGCCCCTTATTAATTATATCTTCTTGAGATTATTCTCGTAAATCTCTATCTGGCAGCTATCTTCCCCAAGGGTAGATATTACGTTCTCGTTCCACCTAAAACTATTTCCAACTCATTAACTTAGATACATCTCGATCACGGATCGTTTGGTCGCCGGCCGCAGTGGCCGAGCGGTTCTAAGCGCTTCAGTCTGGAACCGTGCGACTGCTACGGTCGCAGGTTCGAATCCTGCCTCGGGTATGGATGTGTATCATGTCCTTAGGTTAGTTAACTTTAAATAGTTCTAAGTTCTAGGGGACTGATGACCTCAGATATTAAGTCCCATAGTGCTCAGAGCCATTTGAACATTTAGATCGTTTGGTCAAATATTTATTATGTGCGTTGCAACGTATTTATATACAGAATATTGCAGTGCTTGTGTTGTTGAGAAGAACGAAGCATGTTTCTGCGGACACGCATGCATGTCAGGCAGCGACTTCCAGTTAAAATGTCCTACCCTTTACGGGAACTACACGATGTGTGTACGAGTACAGGTTGTCACGCAGGAACAACGACATATGGAAGTTCGGATCTGGTCGTAACTCGTGCACAGCTAGTCAAAGCGGTTAAGGCGGCAGCTCGCTAAAGCAGGGAATACAAGTGCGAGTACCGATCCGGCACAAATTTTCATTGTGTCATTCCTTTATGCAGCTGATGGTTGTTCCTGTTCGCAACTGCGGATACATTTAATGTACCTTTATTTATGTCTAAGGTCAGGTGGTCTTTGCATTCAGCGATCATCATCGGAGTGTTCCTCTGTTACAGCGTTTATAAAAAAGGATAAAATGAAATATATTTATCTCGCCCTACAAATACGCAGAATATAAAAACATACCCACAAGGGTTAAAGCATGGTCCTATATTTACTCCACTGCTCAAGCAGCGTAACAGACGGTGTGCTGGCAGACGCCTACCTTAGCCACTTGAAAACCTAAGGAGCAATCTAGTGCGGAACTTCTACACTATACAACGTTGCTTACGTCTAGGGTAGCGGATCCTTGAATTTGGGAAGAGAATGCAGATTATCTAAAAACGGAATTTCAAAAAAAAATCTCACCACCCCCAAGTGTACTGCATGTGGGCTTACGCCCGAGGGACTAATGGAGTAAATATACAATGTCTGGTCGAGTCCAGACATTCCTATGTAATGCGGATTTTACCACTAGATGTCACGAGAGGCGGATTTTCCGATGATGATGATGATGATGTTTGGTTTGTGGGGCGCTCAATTGCGCGGTCATCAGCTCCTGTACAAAGTCCCAATCTTTACACAGTCCAATCTAGCCCCTTTCACGAATGATGACAACACAAATACCCAGTCCCCGGGCACAGGAAATCCCCAGCCCGGCCGGAAATCGAACCTGGGATGCAACGCTAACTGTTGTAACCGTGACCGGAACGGCCGCGGGGTTGCCGTGAAGGAAAGCGCGGCGGGCCCGCGAACAACACAAACGGGAGAGGACGGACACAAACAACGAAGGACAACCGAGCGAGACCTTACGATCCACAACAAACAAGAAACAGCGGAGTCACAAGAAGACCTAAAAAATCAACCACGTCCAATCTTACACGGAACAAAGTAACGGAAATAACCTGTCTGAAGCGAGATGTCAATAGCTGCACGCAGAGATTAGACTGACTGGCTGAGCGAGAGGCAGGCGCTTAAATACATGATCGGGGACGCCGCGATTGGCCGCTGGGACCACGTGTTCCACTGTGGCGCCCTTCCGTTAAACATGAGCCAGGAGGCGTGCGCGCCGCCACAGCTTACGGCGCGATGGTGCAGAGACCTCTAGGGGTCTTCGACGTCCATGACGTCCGGCGCGGATTCAAAATCGGCGGCGCGCGGTACCAGACTAACCATTAGACCACGAGCTGCAGACGGTTTTGCCAGTGTAAACGGAGGCGGAGGGTATTGTTTTTCCAGTAGAGAAGCAGTTACAGCAGAATCCGTCGGTCAGGAGAGCTAAATGACTTCGAATGTGGACTAATCTTTGGGTGTCACCTGAGTAACAAATACATCAAGGGTGTTTCAGCCCTTCTAAAGTTGCCCAAGTCGACTGTCGGTGATACGATAGTGAAGTGGAAACGCGAAGGAAAAACCCAGCTAAACCAAGACGAGCTTGACCTCATGGACTGACAGACAGGGACCGTTGAGGATTGAGGAGGTATTTTTATGAAATCGTATGAAATCAGCGGAAGGAATCACTCGAGATTTCCAAAGTGCTACCAGTAGTCCAGCTAGCACACTGACTGTGCATAGGGAGTTAAAAACAATGGGCTGCTATGGTCGAGTAGCTTTTTCAAAAACACAAATTTCTGTAGTCAGCGCCTAGCGACACATGAGGTGGTGAAGAGTGCGACGCCACTGGAGAGCGTATGATTGGAGACAAGTGGAATGACGAACCGTGCCGTGCCGTGTGGCAATACGATGCAAGTGTTTGGGTTTGGCGAAAGCCTCGAGAACGTAACCTCAGTTCATGTGTAAGGCCAAAAATGAAACTCGGAGGAGCTAATACTGCGCTAGGGGGTTGTTTTTCTTGATTAGGAAGCGGTTCCCTTCCTGTGCTTACGCGGAAGTATATGAAATTTTACAGCATTTAGCGTAACGTACAGAAAGGTATAGTTTGGAGTCGACGACTGTATCGGCATATCCTATCGCAGAACAGTATCTGTGAGTCAATGGTATTCAGTCAGTAATATTTCTGAAATGGACTGGCCTGCTCTAACCCAATGGAACAACTTTGGGATGAGTTTGAACGTCTACCTCACTCCAGACCGCAGCGTCCATCATTACCTTCTTTGGTTTCGCATCTTGAGGAAGAACGGGCTGACATTTCTCTACAGTCATTCAGAAACCTCATTGAAAGTGTCCCAGCACAGTTCAAGCAATCATAAAGGCGAGGAGTGGACCCCATGTTAATGTCGTCTAATAAGTATCCGGATACTTGCGATCATATAATGTAAGCTCCTTACGGATCAACCAAACCATCCTTTGCAGCACTCTCTCTCTGGGACCTCCACAGGAGTCACACCATGGATATGCAAGCGTTGGCTCAAATGGCTCTGAGCACTATGGGACTCAACTGCTGTGGTCATAAGTCCCCTAGAACTTAGAACTACTTAAACCTAACTAACCTAAGGACAGCACACAACACCCAGCCATCACGAGGCAGAGAAAATCCCTGACCCCGCCGGGAATCGAACCCGGGAACCCGGGCGTGGGAAGCGAGAACGCTACCGCACGACCACGAGATGCGGGCTATGCAAGCGTTATTTTACAGGTTATTTACCTACATAATGAAAAATAGCATTTAGGCTGAGGTGCACCGGACACTAGTTTTGCTTCTGACTATGTATCCTAAGAATGAGTGAGTTCTGTTTCTTAAGAAGATTTTATTCCGTTCGTTCATTGCGGTGCTGCACATGAACGTGCATTAATGGCCGAGAACATTGCGTCTTAGTCCCCATCCCGCCTCCTGGTGGCATTGCAGGTACGTGACACCACATAAGCGGAGCAGTGACTAATGAGGAAATCATTCTTACGAGAATTCGGGCCGAAAATGGTGAAATCCACTGACATAAGCGACTCGACAAATGGCTGATTTCTATGATCTGTAGCCTTGGAACGAGCACTCGAAAATGGCGAAGCTAGTGCGCTCTTCACGTGCTACCATTGTGAGCATGTCTGGGGAAATTAAACTACAAGTAGGCTACAGGCGTTGCACGTCAACGTTTCGTCGTAGAACGTGGATATCAGAGGCTTGCCCGCTCTGTAAAGTAGAATAATCGCTGATCTGTGGCAGGTCTGACAAGAGTGGCCAATGTTTGTGTAAGCACAAGTATTTCGGAGCACACCGTCCAGTGCACGTTGTTGAACACAAGCGGATCACTCCCACATGTTGTTATGTTGATCCAACGACATCGTCGATTACGTTTGCAGAGGGCACTGGATAGTCGAGATTCGACTGCGAATCGATGGAAACGTGTCGCCTAGTCGAATGATCACGTTTCTTGTTACACCACGCCGATGGTCATACTCTCTCTTTCTCTATACGTTTAGTCGGTTCCGACTCTTCGTGACCCCATGAACCAAATCACGCCACTTTTTCCTGTCTTGCACTTTCTCCCGTAGACCTTCCAGGTTGGAACACATTGCTTCTGTGATGCCATCGATCCATCTCATCCTCTGACGTCCTCTTCTTCTAGTTCCTTCAATCTTCCCCAGCATTAATGTTTTTTCAAGCGAGGCATGCCTTCGCATTATGTGACCAAAGTAGGTCAGCTTTTGTTTTAACATTAGACCTTCCAGGGAGAAATCTGGTTTTATTTGATCCAATATTGATCTGTTGGTTCTCTTTGCAGTCCATGGAACTCTAAGAAGTTTCCTCCAACACCACAATTCGAAGGAGTCAATTCTTCGCCGTTCAGCCTTTCTAATGGTCGAGGTCTCACATCCATACATCACAACTGGAAAGACCATAGCCCTCACAATACGGATCTTTGTTGCTAGTGTTATATCTCTGGACCTTATAACCTTGTCGAGGTTTGACATCGCCTGTCTACCGAGCAACAGGCGTCTCCGGATTTCATGGCTGCAGTCACCGTCAGCAGAGATCTGGGAACCGAGATAAATTAATGTGGTCACTACCTCCACGGTTTCTCCTGCTATATCCCACGAATTGGTAGGTGTAGTTGCCATAATTGCGAAGGGGAAACAGCGCTGACACCACGATTCTGCCGAACTCAGAGAGACGAACCGAGCAAAAAATGCCGCACTGCAATGCTAAATGAAATATCGCGCAGTTCCCAGCGCTCCCGAGAAGGACCGAGCAAAGCCGAGTGACAGGCCGGGCTGCCCGCGGCCCGCACACGCTGCACGTGTGAGGTCTGGCTCGCCGTGGCTCAAATGGCTCAAATGGCTCGGAGCACTATGGGACTCAACATCTTAGGTCATCAGTCCCCTAGAACTTAGCCGACCGCAGCAGTCCCGCGGTTCCGGACTGCATCGCCTAGAACCGCATGCCACCGCGGCCGGCTGGCTCACTGTGACCGGCTCTAAAGGAAGATAGGGAAGTGATGCCATGTTGTCCGTACCCTGAGGCAAATGGAGCCCTCAGCCCTCTAGCTGTCAGAGAAAGGGAAAAATATAGTGTGGTTAGGTGTTTTTCTTTCAAGAAAACGATTTAGAAGTCGGTATTATGACGGTTATTAACAGGATCGAAAATGAAAGTTGTTTATGGCTGGTTACAAGTCACCTTTCGTCTTCCAAAATATTAAAAATACTCCATGCCCCCTTCCCCCCAGGGCTATTCCCCCCCCCCCCCCTTTTCCACAAACTATCGCATAGGCACTCTTGAGGTGATGGAATGACACAAAGACGGCGGCGAGACGATCGACACATGATACTGTGAGTGTATACCACGGTTCTACGGAAAACACAAGTGTTCCGAGGGCAGAGCAGAACGCTGGGAGCGGCGTCAGATACACGTCGGCAGTCGGTAGGCTGAGCGGGTGCAGCGCGACGCGGCGCGGCTGGGGCTGTGCCGGCGAGGGCCCTCGAGGGCGGCGCTGCAGGCCGCGGCGCGCCACTCGTGTTCGAGGGCCATCGTGGCTGCTGCTGCTGCAGGCCCGCGGCTTCCAGTCGTGGACCCCGGCACGCGGCTGTACGCACAACTGGCCAGCGCTCAGCTTGTTGCAGTCGTTAAGCGCACTGTCTCCCACACATCTGGGTAGACTGTGGTACGATGGACTACGCAGAGCTGTGCGAGATTGCGAACAGTGTGGCAAATACCCTTTCCAATTAATCATTTTCAATCAAACCATCCACATTCATTCACTTTGGAAAAGTTATCTGATCTGAGTTTCTCGTAATATATGCGGCGACAGCTCGTCGACGCCAAAGTATTTTCTAGTGCGTTTATTCTTTGAAATAACAGAGATGCATATATGCATTCTCCATGGTTGTTAGTGTGGTAACTAGGACAGCTTCTGGAGTATGGATTGAGGGATTGAAGTGTTTCTGAGAGATACATAGTCTGCTTTTCTTCTCGCTAAAGCGAGCCAATTAACATTTGTGCCGCTAGCGGTTTGTTTGAAGAGAAAGAGACTCTAAAAGGGAAATAATTAAGGCTTGGAATCACCGGAGATCTGTACATGTAATGGAGATGGATTTAATACACAATTTCCTTCATAAATAAGGTTTTTGACTTTTTTGTTCTGGAGTGAATGAACGAATGAGTTTTTTGTGAATCATTTGATGATCACGTTGGCCCTGTAATTAGTGGGGAAGTTTCAGTTGTGTCGAAGAGAGCCTGCAATCACTGAGTCTGTGTTAAATCGTCCAAAAAGGCTTCGTACACATCTGGAATTCGCAATCTTTCGTAAAAGGAACAAATTGTCCAAACGATTGATTCTCCCGACTGAATGCAGTGTTTAACAGTAATAATAAATGTAAAGATCTCTTACAGCAAGCCAGCCGCTGATTACCAAGACGAAGGACTCCACCAAAGATCCTATTTGGCTGATTTCACGTAATGAAATATTATATTAAAAACTGTACATAGATAAAGGAGAGAAAGAGAGAGAGCGAATGAAAATAAAGATAATTCTAATAATCCTCCATTAGTCTAATTTTTCGCCTGTCTTATCACGGATCAGCCAAGAACTGGGAGGGCCTTACTTTACTGTATATATTTATGTGTGAAGGTGAAGGGATCTTAAGGGCAACAGATACACGTCTATACAGACAAGACATTACACAGAGATAGCGGCTAGCTGCTTTCATCATCTATTCTTAGATAAAGAGACGGCAACTTATTATCCGAACATTTAAAAAAAATGTTAAAACTTGTACGATGAGTACTTCGACAGGTATCGTGGAAACCCACAAAATAGGCTTACAGCGCGCAACGCACTCAGTGAAAGTGAAAGTCTAGTGATGCGAGTGAAGACGTAATTAGTGACGCACTACGTGAAGAAAACGGGAAGATATCGTCGCTGAGTGACTATAGGTGGATACAAAATAACACATACAAAATTTCTAGGTGACATGATAAATGGCATCTTGCTCTAAAAGCAGAAAAATGTCATTTAATGGAGATGAGTAGGAAAAACACACTATTATGTCCGAATACAACATTAATAGTGTCCTGCTTGATACAGTCACGGCGGTTATATGAAGGTCTTATTTCATTATTGGTACAAGTCCATTTTTGTTCCTTCTGAAATACAGAGTCCTAAAGTTAAATGAGCGGTGAAAAATCTGCAGTTGAGATACCAGAAATATTCAAGTATATATACAGAATTTTCAGCGCTCATTTAACTTTAGGACTCTGTATCTCGAATGAACAAAAATAGACTTGTACCACTATTGAAATAAGCCCTTCATATACGAGGGTTGGAACTTAACTTAAATAGTGGCAACTATTTATTCACAACCGATACAAAACAGTTACATGTTTGCACCTGTTACTGTCCTTCAGAGTAGTCACCAGCTTTGTGTAGAACCCGTTGCCAGCGATGTGGAACCCGTAGTATACCGTTAGCAGAGCCTGTTGTGTTCATGTGCGAATGGCGCGGTCTAAAGTTATGGCGATTCCCGTGTACGAGTGTGATAGTCTTATCCTAACGCATTATGTTCCTCCACGGCAGACCGTCAATGCTCAGTATTACTGTTCATTTTCGGAGCATCACCTGCGACCAGATTTGCGAAAGAAGCGGCGACACTTTCTGCGCAACCCACACATCATTTTACGCGACAATGCGCAGGCGCATACAGCGCAAGCTGTGGCTGCTCTGTTCGGTCGATTGGACTGGGAAGTACTGTAACATCCACCATACTCCCCGTACTTAAGCCCTTGTGGCTATGATTTGATTCCGAAGATGAAAGAACCACTTCGTGGCATTCGCTTCAGAACTGTTCCAGAGATTCGACATGCAGTAGACCACTCCATTCGCACCATCAACAGGACAGGCTCTGCTAACGCCTTCGCACATCGCTGGCAACGGGTTCGACACAACGCTGGTGACTACTTCGAAGGACAATAACAGGTACAAACATGTAACTCCTTTGCATCGGTTGTGAATAAATAGTTGCCACTATTTAAGCTTCAACCCTTGTATCTAGACGTAGCTTTGCCGAGCGATAAAAAACGGAATGAGCACGTGAGGACGGCAGTAGGAAAGGTGAAAGGTCGACTTCGATTAAATAGGAGATTTTTAGGAGCTTGTGGTTTATCGGTAAAAGGAAACGTGTGTAGGGCACTGGTGTGACCCATTCCTAAATACTGCTCTAGTGTTTGGGATCCCTACAACGTCGGATTAAACGAAGACAAAGACGCAGTTCAGAGGCGGCCTGCTTCATGAACCCAAATAGGAAACTTTGAAGAGAAGGAGACGTTGTTGAGGAACGCTGTTGAGGAAGTTTAGAAAACCAGTGTCTGAAGCTGAGTGCTGAATGATCCCACTGCCGCCAACGTACATTTCGCGTAAGTATCTCGAAGATAACAGAAATTACAGCTCTTACGGAAGCACACAAAAGGTCGTTTTCTCTCGCGCTATTTGCGACTGGAACAGTAATAAAAAAGGACCCTCCACAACACACCATATGGTGGACTGCGACGTATGTACGTAGATGTAGGTGTATGTAGAAACTCAGTGCATCGGTGTATACTACCACTTTCGCCTCCGTCACCCTCATTTCACCAGGACGACTGTTGATCTGAAAAGCCACAGGCACTGAAGAGGATGGCACCTGAACATACACCCGAGTGCTAACCATTTATTAGGCAATAGTATTTTCTCAGTCAAGTAGTACAGCCGTCCTCGTTTATTTAAAACAGCGTAGTGTATGCGGTATAACAGTGTCTTCAACACATCGCAAAACCCAAGTCAAATGACGTCCAGACGTCGTGGGGTTGGGCGGCCACCCCTCATTACAGATGTCGGACGTCGTAGGCTGGGAAGACTCGTAAAACAGGACACGAGGCGAACTGACTTTAATGCTGGGCAGAGTACAAGTGTGTCTGAACACACAGTGCCCCGAACACTCCTAACGATGGGCCTCCACAGCCGACGACATATGCATGTGCCAATTTTAACGACAAGACATCGGCAATACAACTGAAATCGGCTCGTGACCATTGCCACTGGACGTTGGAGAAGTGGCAGAGCGTTGCATGGTCTGATAGATTCCTATCCCGTCGTCTTCCAGGGTAATAGCTCCTTGACAACTGTACTGCGGGACGGAGACAAGCTGGCGGCGGATCCGTTATGCTCTGGGGAACATTCACGTGGGAATCCATGGGTCCAGTGCAGCTCGTATAAGGCTCCATTACAGCCAAGGAGTATCGCACACTAGCTGCAGACCACGTGCACTCTTTCATGACGATCACGTTTTCCGTCGACCGTGCCATTTTTCAGCAAAATAATCCGTTTTGTCACAAGGCTGGGAATGTGGTGGGAGCCGTTCGAGGAGCACAGTGGCGAGCTACAGTTGATGTGCTGGGCCCTCAACTCACCAGATCTGAAACCGATCGAACACATCTGTCGTCAGTTTTCATCACCACCCTCCCGGATTTTACGGGAATTAGGTGACTTGTGTAAACAAATGTGGTGCTATCAGCCTCCAGCGACCTACCAAGCCCTTATTTTCCGAAAGAACCATGTCCGAAAGAACAGACAGCACGCATTCATATAATTAATTCGCCTAGATGGGCAATGGATCCACGTTCTTCAGTGCAGAGTACGTCCGGCCTCCTGCATGAATCTCAGAGTAGCGAGCGTGGAGGAAATGGACAGGTGCTGTAGATAGGTGGCGCTCAGTGAGAATGTGGGTCAGCCATGAAGCGTGCAGAGATAGTCCGGGGCAGTTGCGATAACACAGTGTCCTGATGGCGTAGTGGTTAACGCACCCGCCTAGTAAGCAGGAGCCGGCCGGGGTGGCCCAGCGGTTCTAGGCGCTACACTCTGGAACCGCGCGACCGCTCCGGTCATGTGTTCCTTAGGTTAGTTAGGTTTAAGTAGTTTAAGTTCTAGGGGACTGATGACCTTAGAAGTTAAGTCCCATAGTGCTCAGAGCCATTTGAACAATTTTTTTTTTTTTTAGTAGGCTGGAGATCCAGGGTTCGAATCCCGGTCCGGTACACATTTTTCACTCGTCGTGCTGATACCGGTTAATAGTTGGTTGGTTTTGGGAGAGGAGACCAGACAGCGAGGTCATCAGTCTCATCGGATTAGGGACGGATGGGGAAGGAAGTCGGCCGTGCCCTTTGAAAGGAACTATCCCGGCATTTGCCTGGAGCGATTTACGGAAATCACGGAAAACCTAAATCAGGATGACTGGAAGCGGGATTGAACCGTCGTCCTCCCGAATGCGAGTCCAGTGTGCTAACCACTGCGCCACCTCGCTCGATACCGCGTAATGTTCCGATGCAGCAGACATTAGTACCCCTTCCCTTTCCACTCCTTTCACCCCACCTCCATCTTCAATTTACATATAATTTATCACAGCTGCGGGTACCGCGTGGTGTCTGTTCTTTTGGTCATGTCCGGCAGAACAGACACCGTGCATTCATATAACAAACAATTCACGCTGCTTCAGCTCTGCCCTAGAGTTCGTCAACCGTAGTGGCTGACAAGTGGTTGCGTACTAGTATGTCAGCAACCCATGTTTTCAGTGGGCGAGGGACCTGGACGATATGCTAGCCAGGCTACAGACGAACCCCCTCCGTATCGAGATAGCTCATGTCAGCACGGGCAACTTATGGTCATGCATCATCTGGTTCAAAGTTAGTATCACAGAGACTTTAAAGATAGGGTGCAGCCACATGCCTGAACACGTCACAAATTTAACACCTGCTGTCCAAATTACCATATCTGCAGACCAGAGGTGCTCGTTTCGTGTACGCAACGGTTCCACATACCTTTACGCCGGGTGCTAGCCTGGTAAGCAGTCAGGTAATGCTCGTTCTCCCTGGAGTCTCCATACATACATATGTCTGTTGTATACTGCAAACTGGACTAGGACTCTCCTGTGTGGAGGCTTTCTGTTGGAAACACCAATGTCCACATGCCTATCATTGCTACCGCGTTAAGCGAAACCTCAATAATGGCTACTGAGGTGACAACCCTTGGTGCTGCACACGTCGTTATTCCGTCCACACGAACACTCGCCTTGTTGCAAACAAGCCTGTTTTCGAACTCAGTTTACGCGACGGGCCTGTACGATACTGCACGTCCAATCAACAATGAGACTGTGCTCTCTGGCGCTAGCTGCGCGCGTCCGGTGACATCCTGCATGGCGTTGAGTAAAGTCATCCTGAACTTATCGATTCCATATTCTCACGGCTTTTGAAGGATTCCGACCAAATAATACAAGCAGCAATACCACGGAACGATAAACGACATTTTCTATAGGCCACGATCCTGACGCTGTCGATTTTCGACACGAACCGGTAGACCTTTGAAAACATCCAGCTTACAAATGCGATTTATGAAGGAGAAGCCCACTGCGTAATCTTACACAAACGTTGACGGCGTTACTCCCACCTACCCTGTGAGGTTGCACTAACGTGTTAATCATTCACGTATTCAAACATTTAGTATGAGGGGAGTTCAACAAGTAATGCAAAAATATTTTTTTCTACCAGTTTCAGTTGAAAAAATGCCGAATTTGTTGTGGGACATCGTGGAATATTCCCGCTTCAGCCTCTATAGTTTCATGGATTTCCGACAGCTATTCACGGCGACATGGTAGTGAACAAAAGGACGGTGAACTTTGCATCATAACTCCGATTAACACAGGTCCTGCAATATTGTATTTATCTGCCGACACCGGGCAAGCGACTTGCAAGTAAATTTTCTCACCTGTACGGGAATATAAGTAATGGATGTACGAGTAAAGATTGTAGACGCATGATTCACGACATATGGAAGTTTGGGTCTGGTCGTGAGTCGTGCACGGATAGCCAAATGGTAAGGCGACGGCGGGAAATCAAGGTTCGTATCGCGGTCCGGCACAAATTTTCATTGACGTCATTCCATTCTACAGCTGATGGTTGTCCTTATTCTGAAATGCGAACACATTTAATAGACTCTCATTCGAGGTGATCGATGGATCACAATCAGATACCTGGTTGCACAACTGGACCACTCTGTTGGCAGTGCTGATACACTCGTCTACCAGTTGGGGTACTCGAAAGTGTGTGCCCGCTAGGTTCCTCGCCGCCTAACAAGATATTCCGACTTCCATCTGTTTGGCCCAATGAAAGATGCACTCCACGGGAAGCAGTACGTGGATGAGGCGAGGTTATTGATGCAGCAAGAAGTTGGTTCCGACGTCGACCAGTAGAGTGGCCATGAGGGCATATGGCCCCTCCCAGTAAAGTGGCGTAAGGGCGTCGCATTGAACTAAGATTATGTTGAAAAATAGGGTTTTTTAGCCAGAAGAGTGGGGAATAATATTATGTGTTGAATCCTGAATAAAACCGAACTGCATTCAGAAAAAAAAAATGTGTTGCCTTACTTTTTGAACGAGCCACATATATTACGCAATTTTCACACATCAGAATAAGTTTTGCATTACCCCGGTTCCCACAACTTCTGAAGATAGACGTTGACTGTGGATATTGTACCACAGACACAGTCCCTTTGACTGTTCACAGATGTCGCTAAACCCGCCCAATGATGTAAGCAACAATGCATGAGCAGCGTCTATTAGACGGAGGGAGTCCGACAGACGATTAGTTCCAGTCATTCGACCAGGAAGGAGGTACACGGCTCGTATTATCTGTAGTTCAACCATGCCTACACGGTCAATACCGCGGTTCGATCGCGTCCGCGTTGTTACTTTGTGCCAGGAAGGGCTCTCAACAAGGGAAGTGTCCAGTCGTCTCGGAGTGAACCAAAGCGATGTTTTCAGACATGGAGGAGACAGAGAGAGACAGCAACAGTCTATGACATGCCTCGCTCAGGCCTCCCAAGGGTTACTGCTGCAGTGGGTGACCGCTACCTACGGATTATGGCTCGGAGGAACCCTGACAGCAACGCCACCATGATGAATAATGCTTTTCGTGCAGCCACAGAACATCGTGTTACGACTCAAACTTCATTCCCGACGTCCGTGGCGAGGTCCGTCTTTGCAACCACCATGCAGCGCGGTACAGATGGGCCAAACAACATGCCGAATGGACCGCTCAGGATTGGCATCACGTTCTATTTACAGATGAGTGTCGCATGTGCGTTCAACCAGACAATCGTCGGAGACGTGTTTGGAGGCAACCCGGTCAGGCTGAGAGCCTTAGAGACACTGTCCAGCGATTGCAGCAATGTGGAGGTTCGCTGTTGTTTTGGGGTGCCATTATGTGGGGCCGACGAACGCCGCTGGTGGTCACGGAAGGCGCCGTAACGGCTGTACGACACGTGAATGCCATCCTCCGACCGATAGTGCAACCATACCGGCAGCATGTCGGAGAGGCATTCGTCTTCATGGGCGACAATTCATGCCCCCATCATGCACATCTTGTGAATGACTTCCTTCAGGATAGCGACATCGCTCGACTAGAGTGGCCAGTATGTTCTCCAGACACGAACCTTATCGAACATGCCTGGGATAGATTGAAAAGGGCTGTTTATGGACGACGTGACTCACCAACCACTCTGAGGGATCTACGCCGAATCGCCGTTGAGGACTGGGACAATCTGGACCAACAGTGTCTTGATGAACTTGTAGATAGTATGCCACAACGAATACAGGCATGCATCAATGCAGGAGGACGTGCTACTGGGTATTAGATATCGGTGTGTACAGCAATCTGAACCACCAGCTCTGAAGTACTCGCCGTATGGTGGTACAACTTGGAAGGGCCTAAATAATGTTTATGTTGATCTCTATTCCAATTTTCTTTACAGGTTCCGTAACTCTCGGAACCGAGGTAATGCAAAACTTTTTTTGATGTGTGTTTGTAGATGTGTGCTATGCTTTGTAAGTATATAAATTTCTTTAGCCACTAAAGGGCAAGCAATGTCAGATGTTTACTAAGTTAATCGCTAGCAGAACGATACCTTACAGAGGAAAGTCGCACAAAGATGTAGCACGAAGCTAGAGATTGCCAGTCGGTCGGCTGGGTAGAGGACCGTGGCCTATGGGCAGACACCAGAACGAGCTGTGATGGCAGACAAGTGTGGTATACACAGGCTTCGCTAGCTGTAATTCATACTCGTATACCGCTGCTAACAGGCACGAAGGAGCAGCTGAGTGACGAACGAGGAAATTCTGTCCATTTATAATAGCTACTACTGGAAGTACACTGCCAAACAGCCGCACATGTCAACCTTTAAGAAATATGGTGGCACGCTCTTTCGTCAAATGAAATGGCTCCTGCAATATGCCTGTATAAATTAGTTGTCATTCATCAGCGTGCGGTCTGGAGTATTCCTGCTAGCAGTGGACGTACACAATGTAAACCTGGGCACTGTTGGCCTGTTTGCCGAAAGTGCAAAATAAACAATATAATAATAATAATAATGTTTTAATGTTCTGGCACTTATTGTCATGCGCCTTATTGCTATCCAGTTCAAATTTGTTAATTCTGAATCACGATCACCTAATTTTGTACATCTTTTAAATGTTCTTTGTTCGTGATCGAACCAGTCTTGTGAGACAGAAAAGATCCACCAGTCAAGCGAAAATGTCTACTGCTTTTCTTCTTGGTGCATCAGGCACTACCGGGTCGTCGATGAGGTTTCTCCAGTTCTTTCCTTCACATGAAATTTTATTGGATGTCGAATGTGTGTAAATAGTTGCTTAGCTGACTTGTTGCAGTTCTGATGGCTGTAACTTCCCCCTCAAAATTTGAGTGATGGGGCCCTACAGTTTGATAGAAAGAGAAAATTTTGTTGTATATTCCTACGCCAACGTTTCCTTGTTTTTCCATTAATGAACCATCTGTGTACATGCCTAGCTTTCGGTCTTCAGTGTATCTCAGATTTATTTTTTACAACGCTGTGGCCCTCATTATTAATTTATGTGTTTAAATTTTTTATTACTATCCATTATGTCCAGCTGGTATTACAGTCGAGAAAGCAGAATTGGAGAAAGTGGGAAAATAAAATTTTAGGTATCAGCTTTCGACATATAATATTAAAAAAATGTTCAAATGTGTGTGAATTCCTACTGGACCGAACTGCTGAGGTCATCGGTCCCCAGACTTACACACTACTTAAACTAATTTATGCTAAACACAACACACACACCCATGCCCCAGGGATGACTCGAACCTCCGACGAGAGGTGCATAATATTAGGACAAATTTTTGATAAGATATGAATACATGTAAAACCATAGGGGTCGATGCGTCGTTGTTACCAACAGAGTGCTGCTAATGCAGGTGTTGGAAGAATTATCCCGTGGAAAAAATCTACATATAATGACACTGGGCTCATGTTGCGCCTGCCGCCGTCTACTCGTATGACTTGCTGACTGCCCGATCACGTGATTCCGTTTGTTCTCCTGCAGCACCGCCCCGGAGACAAGTACGAGGGGCATTCAAGTTCTAAGGCCTCCGATTTTTTTTTCTCCGGACTGGAAAGAGACAGAAACATGCGCATTGTTTTAAAATGAGGCCGCGTTCATTGTCAATACGTCCCAGAGATGGCAGCACCGTACAGCAGATGGAATTTTACCGCCAGCGGCGAGAATGAGAACTGTTTTAAATACTTAAAATGGCGACGTTTTCCATACTTGAACAGCGTGCAATCATTCGTTTTCTGAATTTGCGTGGTGTGAAACCAATTGAAATTCATCGACAGTTGAAGGAGACATGTGGTGATGGAGTTATGGATGTGTCGAAAGTGCGTTCGTGGGTCCGACAGTTTAATTAAGGCAGAACATCATGTGACAACAAACCGAAACAACCTTGGGCTCGCACAAGCTGGTCTGACGACATGATCCAGAAAGTGGAGAGAATTGTTTTGGGGGACCGCCGAATGACTGTTGAACAGATCGCCTCCAGAGTTGGCATTTCTGTGGGTTCTATGCACGCAATCCTGCATGACGACCTGAAAATGCGAAAAGTGTCATCCAGGTGGGTGCCACGAATGCTGACGGACGACCACATGGCTGCCTGTGTGGCATGTTGCCAAGCAATGTTGACGCACAACGACAGCATGAATGGGACTTTCTTTTCGTCGGTTGTGACAATGGATGAGACGTGGATGCCATTTTTCAATCCAGAAACAAAGCGCCAGTCAGCTCAATGGAAGCACACTGATTCACCGCCACCAAAAAAATTTCGGGTATCCGCCAGTGCTGAAAAAATGATGGTGTCCATGTTCTGGGACAGCGAGGGCGTAATCCTTACCCATTGCGTTCCAAAGGGCACTACGGTAACAGGTGCATCCTACGAAAATGTTTTGAAGAACAAATTCCGTCCTGCACTGCAACAAAAACGTCCGGGAAGGGCTGCGCGTGTGCTGTTTCACCAAGACAACGCACCCGCACATCGAGCTAACATTACGCAACAGTTTCTTCGTGATAACAACTTTGAAGTGATTCCTCATGCTCCCTACTCACCTGACCTGGCTCCTAGTGACTTTTGGCTTTTGCCAACAATGAAAGACACTCTCCGTGGCCGCATATTCACCAGCCGTGCTGCTATTGCCTCAGCGATTTTCCAGTGGTCAAAACAGACTCCTAAAGAAGCCTTCGCCGCTGCCATGGAATCATGGCGTCAGCGTTGTGAAAAATGTGTACGTCTGCAGGGCGATTACGTCGAGAAGCAACGCCAGTTTCATCGATTTCGGGTGAGTAGTTAATTAGAAAAAAATCGGAGGCCTTAGAACTTGAATGCACCTCGTACATTCGCTAAGACGATTCCCCACGCCCTCTTTTTGGAATTGAGTCAGGATGGTTTGAGGAACACGCCCCAGACGTGGGCATTCTTGTACGGTCCGCAGGTCATATGATCTTAACCGTGTTGGGCACCATCTGAGATGCTATCGGACGAGCTGTATGCACCTTTGGTGAATTTCCAAGAGTTGTGGGCCGCAGTTGAGTATTCTTAGATCAATTATATTGAGAGACACACTTTAGAGTAATTCAGTTTAACCCTCAAGTATACTATCTGCAGCTAATTAGTCTTCATCGCCCTTGAAAAGAACTAACACTTCAACTGTGTAACCTTGACCATTTCGCAAATTAATTTAGAAGCCTACATAGAAACTGATTACAGATGACGATTGTTGTACAGTGCTGAATACAGATGAAGGTAAGTAATCAAATCTCGGCTGTTTCCTTATCGAATGTGTGTCTCGATTTCTTTGGTTCACGCACCCTGTCAAAGAAATGCAAGCGTTCGGAACCAATCCACGTTTCTCAAGAATTTATTATACGCCACTGCTCGATCTCTCTCTGTTATTAATGTGTTTTTCTCACCTGTATTGTGCAAGCTGTGGCCTAACATAACTATTAAATCACTGTTCATGATACTGGAAATGACAGCAATTTCAAGGAGAAATCATGCCGTAATTCATTACGTCTGCATGAAGTGCATCTCATGTTCAGGTACTACGCTGCCTCATGTAATGAAACGAA
Organism: Schistocerca nitens; assembly: GCF_023898315.1. NCBI lineage: Eukaryota > Metazoa > Arthropoda > Insecta > Orthoptera > Acrididae > Schistocerca > Schistocerca nitens. The sequence goes on along the minus strand of NC_064614.1, from coordinate 529,631,631 downwards.
TTTAATAATTTGTTGCCTTAGCCGCTCTTTGCTGAATCAGCAGTATAAGAAGCAGACTTAATTGTTATTTCTTAATTTCATTCCATAATATTACAATGGATCATATTTTAGAGTAACACATGAAGTCAAGCTAAAATTTTTCAACTCCAGAAGCGTATAATTCGAATTATGTGCGGCGAGAATGAACAGCGTCCTGCAGAAGCCTTACGAAGTAACTGCGAATACTATTCCGTTGCTTAATGGAATTTGACATAAATAATGTATATCTCTTTCAAGCAACAACTCATGTCATGGACCAACATTACAAACAATAATCTACTTACTTTAGTCCAAAATGGTGTCCAATATGCGGAACCACACATTTTCGATAACTTGCTAATAAAGGATAAGTTAAGAGAAGGCTAAAGGATCTTTTAGTGGCCAATCACTCCTACTTAACTGACGAATTTCTTAGTAGCAGTGACTGGTGTATATATTATTAACAGAATCAAAAATGTACTATGTAAAACCTGACTTCAGCACATCTTCAGTGCCATAATGCAGTTTGTGAAACGGTTCTAAATTTATCCTTTGGTTCTGAGTGCATTCCACATTTACATGTTTATTACCAGTTTGACGTTAGCTTATAAAGGAAAATATGATTCAGATTTTTTACTTATGCCACGTCCTCCAGGACCGTTTGAATTAAGATCTGTGGAACGAACATTCGCATCTCTCTTTTTTTTTTAAATTATGAATTAAGTAGCTTTGTTGTATGACATGTTCTACATCCCTGACAGTCTCTAAAGCATGGACCTATGCAGAAAAGATATGTATGTCTAAGTAAAACTCAGCAAAATTAGCGTCATGAAGAGCGACATACGGTAGCCGACCACACACAACACTTCCATTGGTCACACACAGCAAGTAATCAGACACGTATGCGAACAGTGTTTTGGACTCACAGGGGGAACATGATCTCAACGGGCAACGACTTTTGTGATCTTTGACACGGTTACAACACATGGTAAGATGTTACAAATACTGCTCAACCATGATACGCCTTTGAAGCGTTTTCAGGAAATTAAAGTTCAAAATTTCACGAGACCGTTTACTATTCGAGAACGCCAGCCGCTGAGCAGCGGAATTAGTGCAACTGGCTAAGTCGGCCTCACTAACTGCGTTCAAGTCCCGTCTTTCTTTCTAATCTTTCGCCAAACACTCGTAAAATGATTCTTCAGACACCTGTGAAGTTCGTCTCCTGTAACCAATGGCTAGTTGGGAATTAAACTTACAAAAGGATTTTATTTATACACTTCAGTCACCTCTGACATGAAAAAGTGCAGCAAATAGAGTACCATCTTTCCGTTGCTATCCTTGTACAGAATGAGCGAGTGCAAGTATCTTTTATTTATCAGTGATATTTATTTTGACGAGTACTTAGTTACGAAAGAGTTTTGTTGAGTAAGTTCCACTTTGCAGTAAAAATGTAGCATTGTTCTTTTAGAAAAAACAAATCTCATGACTGTTTATCTGTGGATAACGTGGTTCCGAAAACATGATAGTCATTACTTTATGAACCACTTGAGACTACTCATTAGGGTTTAAATAGGTTACACACATTCATAATCTATCTTTGACACATTAAGAGACAACTTTGGTGAATAAGTTCACGAGTTCACTCTGAGCGGGGATAGGAAGTAAAGTGTGGTACCCTATTTGCTGCGAATTATTTTCATATTTCTCAGATAAAGAACAGCGTGAAAATCCTTTGAGAAGTTTCCAATTGCAGTCGTTTACTATCAAAAATACGATGGGTTACAGGAACCACTAAAATTTCTCGTTTGCACAAGTATCACCATTAACGAATAACGGCTACATTTATCTTGTTAACAGGCTTAATTTTTCTTCTTTCGCCAAATTACAGTGCAATTTGCATAAACTCACCTTGCAGTAGCTATTGTGACACAATTTTGAAATAGTCTGTCTTATTAAACAAGTAATTGGCGACAAGAGAGATAAATATCTTACAGAAAACATCATTGTGTTAGTCTGCATTAACATACGAGAAGAAATTTCATGTTTCTTTTCATTATAGCAAATTCTCTTTTCACTAGTTATGGGTGAATTTTTTAAAATTACAGTACTTGACTGAAAAACGTTAAATAAAAACTATAGCTTCGATTATATCTCGCACTGTTCAGGAGGAATGAGGTACGTTGCGAACATTTCATTCTCGCACACGAGCGGCGGAAGGAAGCATGCCACACAAAATCCATTTTCTTGAAACTGGAGACAGGTAGAGACCCCCCTCCGAAGTCTAACGAAAAATTCAATACCTTAGCTCAGTTTCATTTGCACCAACATATGGCGTAATATGCACTAAACGCAAAATCATAGCGACCATTGTTTTTCATTGCAAACTTTTCGAATTTCGCGCAGCGGCTTACACAATGCGAATATCACAATAAGTATGACCACTAGCGAAATGATGGGCACATTACCATGAGGCTGGCACATAAAGCTATACAAACCGCAAACATTAATTTTTTATGTATATTTTCTGTAAAATTGTGCGAGAAAGACTGCAGGGCAAACGAATCGCAGTGACATTCTACTCGAATGACATTGCTGTACTTCGACTAGCAGCGTGTTCTGCGTGTATCCGTCGGCCCGTACGTTGCCCGACGGCTGGCGCGCTGGTACAGTGCTAAACAGCATTGCAAAATTTTCTATTTTAATGCCTCGAAAACGTTTGAGATGCGCATCACAGTTGAGCAACGTTTGTTAAATCTCAATATGTACTACGAGGGCGGTCGAAAAGTTTCTATTCCAAGATAGTTACTGTAACGTCTCGCACAAACAACAACATCTACTTTTATGGTCACCCGTCGTGGGTATGCAAGTCAAATTTCACGACTCCAGCTTCGTTAGTTTTGCTGCTAGGATGCGTTGTATACCGTAGTGTAAGCAAAATGCCGAATATCGAGAGAATCAAGAACCGTGCTGTGATTGAATATCTTCATTTGAAGTGAATGACGCCCAAGGAAATTCTGGAGGATATGCGGAATACACTTAAGGACAGTGCTTCGTCTTACGCAACAGTGGAAAACTGGGTGTCCGACTTCAAACGTGGGAGGACGAGAGTGGAAGATGCACCAAGGAGGCGAAGGCCTGTCACCGTTGCCACTGATGAAACAGTGACTGCAATTCACGATACGATTTTGCAGAATCGTCAAACAACGTTGCAGCACATTGAAACCACATTTCGAATCTCCCATGGGCGTGCTCATGACATTGTTACGGATATTTTGGGAATGCGGAAAATTTCATCTCGGTGGGTCCCGAAAGACTTGAATGCAGTTCAAAGACGGGAGCGTCTGCAGTGTTGTGAAGAAATCGTCCGCCAATCTGAAGCGGATGAAGACGGCTCTCTTGCAAGGTATGTGACAAGGGATGAAACGTGGGTTCACCATTCGATCCTGACACAAAAGAACAATCACAACAATGGAAACATCCTTCATCCACTACCCCAAAAAATTTAGGGATGTAGAAATCAGCCGGTAAGATGATGGCAACGGTCTTCTCGGCGCAGAAGGTGTAATTAGGGAGGATTACTTGCAAATGGGCGTAACTATCAATGCATCATACTATAGCACCCTCCTGCGCTGTTTGAGAGAAGAGATAAAGAAAAAAAGGCGCGGAAAATTGGCTCGCCGAGTTCTTTTGCATTAGGACAGCGCACCGGCGCACAAAGCCCTCGCAACACTGGATACTCTGCGTGACTGCAGGATCGAACTTTTACGTCATCCACCATATTCTCCAGATTTAGCTCCAACAGACTTTTTTCATTTCCAAAACCTAAAAAAAGACCCCAAAGAATGAAGATTTGACAGTGATGATGCAGTGATTGATGCTGTGAACGCTTGGTTGCACTAGAAATCGAATGATTTGCAGAAGTTATCTGAGCGTGCCCGTAAGTGTGTTAGTGTACATGGATATTAGATTGAAAAATGAATTAGTTCAGAAATGGTTCAAATGACTCTGAGCACTATGGGACTCAACTTCTGAGGTCATCTGTCCCCTAGAACTAAGAACTACTTAAACCTAACTAACCTAAGGACATCACACACATCCATGCCCGAGGCAGGATTCGAACCTGCGACCGTAGGGATCGCGCGGTTCCAGACTGAAGCGCCTAGAACCGCTCGGCCACTGCGGCCGGCAATAAATTACTATTACGAAATTTCTGTCACTATGTCCGCCTCCATAGCGTAGCGGTAGCGTTACCGACTACCACGCAGAGGGCCTGGGTTCGATTCCCGGCAGGGGACTGGGTGTTGTTGTGTCCTTCATCATCATTGACTCGCAAGTCGCCGATCTGGCGTCACCTACAAGGAACTTGCAATACGGTGGCCGAACTCCCCCGAATGGGGGCTCCCGGCCAACAATGCCATACGATCATTTCATTTCTGTCATTCTTTATTTTTTTTACGCTAGGAACTTTTCGACCCCCCCCCCCCCTTTGTACAATCAAGCGAAAGATGATAAAGATGAGTGATCCGTTGGGTGTTATACGTCTACTGTCAGGGTGGACGAGTCTTCAAGACAATATATCGGAGTTCTGTCTCGTTTACTTCCGACAGTGTACTTGGTGATGAAGGAGCCGCGCATCCGAAAACTCTATTAACGTATTTCTTTGAAATGGGCGGTCCCTCTTTTTGCTGGCTGTCCGATCTTTAAAAAAAAAGAGGCTTTGTTTGGCATCAGTAGCATTCATTGTCGCGTAGCTGCGGTGCGCGCTGTCTGCACGTCTGCAGAAACGAAGCGCGCCCACGTGTGTGGGCTGCGGGCCGCTTTGTGCGCGCCGCAGTATCGCCATTCCGGGCGGGCGCGCCTTTTGTGGCGGCGTCACTTCATTATCAGCGGCGGCGCCTTCCGCCTTCCGCCGCGTCTCCGGCCGCCGACACTTGCGCGCCGCGGTCGCCTCGCCGCCTCCACGGCGCCTGCCCCGTCGCGCCGCACTATTACCGCCACCTGCTGGTAACCGCACTAATCGCCATTCGCAGCTGCCACTGACTCGATCGGCAGCTGACATGTCTCCACAGCTATCTGGACACACGCGGTCTGCGGAGTTTCCCACAGTTGTCAAAGGGCAAGGCGAACACACAGAGTGTCCATAAAGTCCGCTATCATTTCGGAAGATCATATTCCGGAGACCACCTGCGATACACCACCGTGGTGTTTTATAAAATCCTCATATACCAAGATTTCAAAGGACAATGTGGTTGTAGAGGTTGTCAGGACCAGATCTTTAGCATATGCGGATGACAGTTGAGATGGCGGATTCGATTGAAAGTTTGCAAAGTAATATTTCAGAGCTACATCAGAAATGTAAGGACTATGGTATGAAGATTAGCATCTCCAAAACGAAAGTAATGTCAGTGGGAAAGAGGTATAAACGGATTAAGTGCCAAATAGGAGGAACAAAGATAGAACAGGTGCACGGTTTCAAGTACTTAGGATGCATATTCTCACAGGATGGCAACATAGTGAAAGAACTGGAAGCGAGGTGTAGCAAAGCTAATGCAGTGAGCGCTCAGCTACGATCTACTCTCTTCTGCAAGAAGGAAGTCAGAGTACCAAGACTAAGTGATCGGTGCGCCGTTCAATCTTTCGACCAACTTTGTTGTATGGCAGCGAAAGCAGGGTGGATTCAGGTTACCTTATCAATAAGGTTGAGGTTACGGATATGAAAGTAGCTAGGATGATTGCAGGTACTAGAAGATGAGAACAATGGTAGAAGGATGACCACAATGAGGAAATCAAGGAAAAACTGGAAATGTACTCTATAGATGTAGCAGTCAGGGCGAACAGGCTTAGATGGTGGGGTCATGTTACACGCATGGGAGAAGCAAGGTTACCCAAGAGACTCATGGGTTCAGCAGTAGAGGGTAGGAGGAGTCGGGATAGACCAAGGAGAAGGTACCTGGATTCGGTTAGGAATGATTTTGAAATAATAGGCTTAACATCAGCAGAGGCACCAATGTTAGCACTGAATAGGGGATCATGGAGGAATTTTATGAGGGGAACTATGCTCCAGGCTGAACGCTGAAAGGCATAATCAGTCTTAAATGATGATGATGATGATAATTATGATGATGATGTGGTTATAATTAAACTTTCGCTGCTTGAACCAGTGTAGACGTAAAAGTACTCACCGTGTGGGTTCCCAACTCTATATGAACCATATTCAGACGGTGCACTGCAGGAATTACGTTATTAATAGTGTTAGTGCCACGACTTGCCGTTATGCGCCGGTACTGGTACGGCGACGTAGGGTTGAAACACAAGCGTCAGTGTGCATCGCAGTTGCAAACGGTCGATGTGAGTCTGGACGAGGCGAGTGGGGCTTTACTCATAAAGCTGTTTTGTCGAAAGAATACCAATAGTTCCGCTGAAAGGAATACGATGAGGTCCTCTCTCAGCACCGGGGTTGAAGAACATGATTCGGAAGTTCCATTTAATTGGCGATTTGGGAACTGCTCCTGGGAGAGGCCGTTGGCTAATGGCGCCACAACTTGCTGAAGATACTACTGTTGGCATGGATGAGAAAGATGGATGTATGTGCGATCTTCAAGCTGTGCTTGAGCTGTGTCACGACAGCTGAACACTCCATGGTCCACCGTTCGAAAAGTGCTGCGAACAATTGTGAAATAGAATGAGAATTTTCACTCTGCAACGGAGTGTGCGCTGATATGAAACTTCCTGGCAGATTAAAACTGTGTGCCGGACCGAGACTCCAAGGTAGGAGACGAGGTACTGACGAAATTAAAGCTGTGAAGACGGGGCCTGAGTCGTGCTTGGGTAGCTCAATTGGAAGAGCACTTGTCCGCGAAAGGCAAAGGTCCTGAGTTCGAGTCTCGGACCGGCACACAGTTTTAATCTGCCAGGAAGTGTCAATTATGAAATAGTACCCGTACAAACTTCAAGTTACTGACCAACTTTTGCCACATGACACTGGCGTCCGAGAAGATTTTGCCCTTACGTTTCTTGTAAGGGTGGAAGTTGACGACTAGTCGTCTTGGAAGATTTTGGATTTTGTGAAGTGACTAAGCACACTTTTCGCTCACTGGGGTGGTGAACACTCACAACTGTAGCATATGCGGATTGTCACCTACGATGAACGTTTATAAAGTTCCCAGCATAGTGAACACGTTACTATTGCTCTGGTTTCACGGTACAGCTCGTTACTGGTCCACTTTCCGTTGAGGAACTGTGACTCCAGGGACCAAGGACACGCAGCGAGAACGATCTGCTTCGTCAACATGTGGTCCCTCCTTTACGGGAGGGAGTTGCTTTGGATTCAACTGTTTTGATGCACGATGGAACACACTTCACATTCATCAATAAACACTTCCGGGCTAAGTTGCCGTGGTCGATCTTTAAAACTTCTTCTCCCTGACGTTTCGTTCTCAACTACGGAGAACATCTTCGGAGGTGAGTCAACATGAACTCACCTCCGAAGATGTTCTCCGTAGTTGAGAACGAAACGTCAGGGAGAAGAAGTTTTAAAGATCGACCACGGCAACTTAGCCCGGAAGTGTTTATTGATGAAGACGCCGGCCGTGAAAGCCTACATGGAATGACACTTCACATTGCTCGTAAAGTCACTCGGTTACTCCGTAACACATTTGGAGAAAACCGAATTAATGGCCGATTGTTCCAAACTGCGTGGCCTCCAAGATCACCAGATTTGAACTGGTGTCATTTTTGGCTGTGGGGATACCCGAAGGACCGGGTTTATCAACGGGACACTAACAAACGTTGGAGACTGAAGATGAACATAGCGAGGGAGGTAGCCAACACCACAGCCGACGTGTTTTGGGCAACAGTAAAGCAATGTAGTGCAGTTCCAGATTGTCGTGGATGCATATGGTCGTCACACTTAGCAGCGTAGGATCCTCGAGCGTAAAAATGGTACGCTATTAAACAAATATTACCTTCTCATGTGGAAATTAAAATGTGTTTCTATCAATGGTTTATTTGTTATTTTTGTTTCGAATATCCTTACAAATATTTCCACGACGTTTGATTGTCATACGATCACTGGAGACCCTGCAAAGTAACGAAAGTTTAATTACAACCACCCTGTATGCCCCATTCGTCGTTCGGACACCATCAAGGTGATATAAGAGTTCTGTCTCCACAAACAGGTTTGATCCCTGTATTAGTTCTGCACGAAGAATAGCAACGTAATTGATTGGAGTTGTGCACACGCGATGTTGTTAAGCCCAAGGCACATGCAATGGCACCTTCACGACTCATCCACCACATTTAGTACATCCCGTTCGTTCAAACTCAGATGTGGGGGGTGCACCTCCATGACGGAAGATGATGGACGGCTGCAGCCCTTCAATATGTTCGAGCATGTCCAGGTGAACATTTCCCGTTACGGTTTTCTCTGCGAAAAATGGACCTATATCTCCAATGTGCATTAGGTCACACGCAACATCAAGTTGCGGGCTATCAGATGTGTTCACGTGCGTTCTGCGAGTTTTCGGAGCCACAAATCATAATGTTGTTGCGATTCACATGTATAGAAATGTGGAAAGTTGCTTTATCTGAAAACAGGCGCTTTTTCTCGTAGTAATTCAAAAAATGGTTCAAATGGCTCTGAGCACTGTGGGACTTAACAGCTATGGTCATCTGTCCCCTAGAACTTAGAACTACTTAAACCTAACTAACCTAAGGACATCACACACATCCATGCCCGAGGCAGGATTCGAACCTGCGACTGTAGCAGTCGCGCGGTTCCGGACTGCGCGCCTAGAACCGCGAGACCACCGCGGCCGGCTCTTAGTAATTGTCAGCGACTATAGAGACCAGTATGGAACAAGAAAATGCATACTGCAGAGGACGATCATTTGGCTTCAGTTCTTGGACCATTCGCACTTTGTACACGAAACGGCGTAACCGCTTATGTAACATCGAAGGTTGAGTTTGCTTCCTGCAGTCCGCTTGATGTACAACGAATTGACTTCTTGGGGCTGCGTTGAAATGAAGCTTACAGTCTTGAGACACAAGAAGGTCCCCACTTCGAGGAAGGTTATTTTTCACAATGCCTGTTGTAATATAAAAAAGGGGAATTTTTTTTTCGTACATTGTAATTGTATATGATTGCGTTGTTAAAATGTTCTGTGCTTATTGGTATTCTTTTGGGCATCGGACTTCCTTACATTTTTGTTGAAGCTGCAGGCGGCGGAGGACTCCGGGGACACCGGCGCTTGTCGTAATCACGAAAATCCTCTTCCTGTAATTTTCCTCTACACTAGAATTTGTCTGACTAGCGCCACGTGCGCGGTTTCGTTTACAGATCCATTGCCTTTTCCCAGGTCGTTTCCAACAAATCTAAGCCTTGTGCTCGCCTTCCCTAATTCTGATTTTACGTTATTGTTTCTTAGCATTAATCCTCAAATTTATTCGATGTGACGTCCTCAAGATAGTCGTCACTAACCCTGTAATCAGATGGTTCAAATGGCTCTGAGCACTATGAGACTTAACATCTGAGGTCATCAGTCCCGCCGGCCGGAGTGGCCGTGCGGTTCTAGGCGCTACAGTCTGGAGCCGAGCGACCACTACGGTCGCAGGTTCGAATCCTGCCTCGGGCCTGGATGTGTGTGATGTCCTTAGGTTAGTTAGGTTTAATTAGTTCTAAGTTCTAGGCGACTGATGACCTCAGAAGTTAAGTCGCATAGTGCTCAGAGCCATTTGAACCAATCATCAGTCCCCAAGAATTTGGAACTACTTAAACCTAACTAACCACCACGCGGGATTAGCCGAGCGGTCTTTGGCGCTGCAGTCATGGACTGTGCGGCTGGTCCCGGCGGAGGTTCGAGTCCTCCTTCGGGCATGAGTGTGTGTGTTTGTCCTTAGGATAATGTAGGTTAAGTAGTGTGTAAGCTTAGGCACTGATGACCTGGCAGTTAAGTCCCATAAGATTTCACCTAAGGACAGCACACACATCCATGCTCGAGGCACGATTCGAACCTGCGACCGTAGCGTTCGCGCGGTTCCAGACTGAAGCGGCTAGAACCGCTCGGCCACACCAGCCGGCTAATCAGATGGTATCGGACTCTTTGTCAGTATAACATAAATTAGCTGATATTCATCTACATATGAATGTTCAAATGTGTGTGAAATCTTATGGGACTTAACTGCTAAGGTCATCAGTCCCTAAGCGCACACTCTACTTAACCTAAGTTATCCTAAGGACAAACACATACACCCATGCCCGAGGGAGGACTCGAACCTCCGCCGGGACCAGCCGCGCAGTCCGTGACTGCAGCGCCGTAGACCGATCGGCTAATCCCGCGCGGCATCTACATATGAAAGGAGCTGTTATTCATTACGCTAAGAGGAAATTTTCCAAGTCTGCGTTTCCTTTCGCTCGTGCAACGGTGATGCGTTTCTGTATACTGCAATATCATCTGCGAACAAACTTATACTAATGCTGATCAAGTCTGATAAATTGTTTACGTACGATGAGAACTTTAGAGGTTTTATAGCGCTTCCTTGTGGCACAACCCATGTTCTTTCGTTTGCAAGGAGCATACCCTGTCCACACTGGGTTCCATTTGCTAAATATTTCTCTAGGCAATGATATATTGCGAAGATACTACGCACCAGTATCGAACAACTTTCGGAAGTCTGGGAAGGAAAGTCTAGCCCGAGATGACGGCTGGATTATATTAAGCAAACTCGCAGGCGCAGCATGGGTGTGTGATGCTGAAGAGAATAATGGATTAAAAATCTTCATGATGGCATTATACAGAAATGGATGTCAAATTATTTTCTATGGTGATGGTGGTGATGATCGTGACGACGAAGCGAGTGTGTGGCTGTGTGGCGAGTGTAGCGAGGGCTGGGGCCGGGTGCAGGCGGCGAGATTCCAGCGCGCGGCGATCCAGCGGTCGGGATCGGTGCGCCAGTCAATACGGTCCGGCTGCAGCGGTGCAGCGCGCGCATGCGCACGCGACCTCCGCTCCGCAGCGTATCGAGCCGCGCGCCCCAGGCCGGCGGCGGCGGCCGCCGCTGCGGCTCGGCCCCGGCTCTGCGCCATTCATGTCCGCCGCAACCCGCACGCCGCCAGCCGCGCGGCCGAGCCGTACACGCCGTCCTCACACGGGACGGGGCAGCTGGCGCTGGCGTGGACGCGGACGCGGACGGGAAATCCGACCTCACGAGACACAGCACCTGCGTCACACGGGACGTGTTGCTTAACGTGATTTGCGACTCGAATGCTCTCCGGCGGCTGTATCTGACGCGCAAAGCACACGGTTTCATTCCGATAAAGGACGCGTGTAAAACTCCTACGTTAGCACTATTAATATGCACATCTCCTTCCTTGTTCACATGCTTAGTCATTTTGTTCTACCTCTAGTATACACACATAAAAACTTTAATGTCCATCAACAAGTTATAAGACATTAAGCAAGGACTTCAGCTTATAAAAGTTCACAAATTTGAACACTCACTCCTGAGTATTACAGAAATATTGCTGTTAAATTAATAAAAGAGTCCCACGCTCTTCCAGAAACATCGAAGGTGAATAAAAAAATCTGGATGCAGCAAGGCGCAAACCTGCTACACATTTCATCGTAGCTCGGCGCCTCTAGCCATTGCGCGACGCTCAACTAGTGTAATGCACCATTTTGCATTTTATATTAAAACCTCCTGAAGGTCGAGATATGTTATTAACCGACATTTAATTATAACAAATCCTACCCAGAACGGTGCGTTTATGATGAAACTGCAATATGCCGTTGCCTTAAAACGGCATGCTTCCATAACGCGCAAGTTATATTGCGAAAATAACGCAGTACGAAAATGCTTTAACCACTAATACGACGTTGCCTGTCATTTTATTACAACAGATCGTAACCATAATGACGCCTTTTCGAGACATCGTCAATTTGCTGATGTTCCGAAACAGCATACTTCATACGACGTAAGTTATAAATATGGGCTTAAATTGAAACGAAGAAATCCATTATGGTGTCTCTCAAGCTATACTTGTGACTTAGCTTTCTTGGCTCTTACCTGGTCTAACGTTTCGTAGCACATTGCTAAAACACCGCGCAACTTATCTTCTGTTTTACGTGTGGAAATACTTCCTCAACATGAAACAATGGGAAGTGACATCACGAAACTCGTACAGCCCGACGTCGCCGGCCGCTGTGGCCCAGCGGTTCTAGGCCCTTCAGTTCGGAACCGCGCGAACGCTACGGTCGCAGGTTCGAATCCTGCCTCGGGCACGGATGTGTGTGATGTCCTTAGGTTGGTTAGGTTTAAGTATTTCTAAGTTCTAGGGGACTGATGACATCCGATGTTAAGTCCCATAGTGCTCAGAGCCATTTGAGCAGCCCGACGTCGGCATCAGCTGTCTCATCACGTGTGAGGATGCCTGTACGGTGCAGCCTGCACACGTTCCTACTCTCTAGTCGTCCGTCAGCCTTATTTCCATTCTCACTCAACACAACGGTCGATATTGGCCAGGGAGCCCAACCTAGCAATGCTCTGAACGGGAAAGACTTTCTCTAGAGGGAAAAAAGACATTCGCTGCTTAATCCAGAATGATACTTGATGATAGCGTTCACTGTCATTAGATGATGGAGGCAGAAGAGAAACAGAACGTCATTATTTATTTGCACGTGAGTTTTGTCACTTTCGTAATGAATAATTCTTGGGCGCCTCTTGAATGATAACATTTCTCGTAGAGTAGTTAAGGTCTACTGACCTTGCGGTTTCTAATTCAGCAATCTGCGACAACATTTGTACGAATGTCTCCTTTCAATATAATGATGCCAGATGCTAATAGGCTGCAAGGTAAAATAAGCAGCCACACAGATACACAAGCCGCCAAAGTGGGCTTATATTTATACAAAATTAATTCAGTAAAGCGTTTCGAAGGCATATACCTTCATTTCTGGATTGTTGCTTTTTTTCAATGTGTTTGTATTGATAATTTTGTGTGCAAGATAATAGTGATTCAGAAAATGTAGTCGAGAGATGGATGCACAAGAACGTTTCATTACGATAAACTGGTACCACAGACACTGGTTACTAGTGCATTTTCAAACAAGTCAACTAAAATTTTCTGGTGATTTAAAACTGTGTGTTGGATCGCGGCTCAAACCTGAGACCAAATTCGAATCGCGATCCCGCATATAACTTTAGTCCATCGGGAAGTTTCAAATTAGCGCACATCCCGCTGCAGAATGAAAATTCATTCTGGAAACAAACCAACTAATTTCACAGACACCCAGTTCGCTAGTTCAGAAATAATAAAGTGAAAAATACTGTAATACGCCTGAAAGAATCACCGTGGGATCGACTGTTAGCATTAAAACAGCTTATTTTTTTACCATAACAGTTACTCGTAGTGCTGTTACAAAATGTATCCGGATCCTTGGATTTAATGAATCAACATCTTTAGCTAGACATTCAAGCTGGTATAAGAGTCTGTCTACACATCGCGAAACATTAGCTAGTTACTGCCTTGGGATCCTAGTTGTTAAGCAACAAACAATTTCTTTCTTTCTACGAAGTAAAATGGTTCAGATGGCTCTAAGCACTATGGGACTTAACATCTGAGGTCATCAGTATCCTAGACTTAGAACTACTTAAACCTAACTAACCTAAGGACATCACACACAGCCATGTCCGAGGCAGGATTCGAACCTGCTATCGTAGGAGCAGCGCAGTTCGGGACTGAAGCACCTAAAACCGCACGGTCACAGCGGCCGGCTGAAATAAAATGATAAAATGTCTTGTTGCGCTCGGAATGCTATAAGTCTTACCATTTTTGGACATTTTGGTGGCTCGTGTGGTTACTGTTACGGGGGGATGTACAAAAATATGCCAACACCAAAGAAACGCTTTACCATGCCTAATACGGTGTAAAAAATCCACTGGCATTCAAAACAGGTTCCAGTTGTTTCTGAGTGGGTAAATACTCGTCCTGAATGGATTTTAATGGAATCTTAGACCATTCTTCCCGCAAAATAGTGGCAAGAACAGGTAACGATGATGGAGGTAGATAGCGACCATGCACCCTTCTCTCCAAAGTAGACCACAAAGAATCAGTAATACAGAGATCTGGCGATTGTGTGGCCAGGGTAGGTGCGACACTCATCGTCGTGCTCACAAAACCAGTCCTCGACGATGCGAGTTGTGTGATCAGGACCCTTATCGGATCGAACAACAGATTCACCATTGGGGAGCAAACGTTCTACCATTGGATGTACCTGATCCGCCATAATGGTCACATATAATCCTTGGAGTAATGCGAGCTTGCAGAGTAACTATGGGGCCCATGGAGTACCACGATAACGCTACCCAAATCATCACAGAAGAACCATCGCCAACTTCCACTTTTGGGATGTAAACTTCGCCAGAAGTTGGAAAAAGTTAAAACGAGATTCGTCTGACCAAATGACTTTCTTTCATTGATCCGTAGTCCAGGTTTCGTGGCTTCAGCACGAGGTTTTCCTGTTCACATTTACATTTATACTCCGCAAGCCAACCAACGGTGTGTGGCGGAGGGCACTTTACGTGCCACTGTCATTATATACCTTTCCTGTTCCAGTCGCGTATGGTTCGCGGGAAGAACGACTACCGGAAAGCCTCCGTGCGCGCTCGAATCTCTCTAATTTTACATTCGTGATCTCCTCGGGAGGTATAAGTAGGGGGAAGCAATATATTCGACACCTCATCCAGAAACGCACCCTCTCGAAACCTGGACAGCAAGCTACACCGCGATGCAGAGCGCCTCTCTTGCAGAGTATGCCACTTGAGTTTGCTAAACATATCCGTAACGCAATCACGCTTACCAAATAACCCTGTAACGAAACGCGCCGCTCTTCTTTGGATCTTCTCTATCTCCTCTGTCAACCCGACCTGGTACGGATCCCACACTGATGAGCAATACTCAAGTATAGGTCGAACGAGTGTTTTGTAAACCACCTCCTTTGTTGATGGACTACATTTACTAAGGACTCTCCCAATGAATCTCACCCTGGCACCCGCCTTACCAACAATTAATTTTATATGACCATTCCACTTCAAATCGTTCCGTACGCATACTCCGAGATATTTTACAGAAGTAACTGCTACCAGTGTTTGTTCTGCTAATCATACAATAAAGGATCCTTCTTTCTATGTATTCGCAATACATTACATTTGTCTATGTTACGGGTCAGTTGCCACTCCCTGCACCAAGTACCTATCCGCCGCAGATCTTCCTGCATTTCGCTGGAATTTTCTAATGCTGCAACTTCTCTGTATACTACAGCATCATCCGCGAAAAGCCGCATGGAATTACGGGAATTTGCATCGATGAGTGGTATTGTAATTACAGCTCGCCCTGCAGTTCCCTGTTTACAGAGCCCCCTTCGTGTTGTTTTGGTGCTAACAGCGTGAGTAGGACATTCACTTCTGCAGTGCCCTTTGCGGCTGCCGTTCTCTTATTTATCGCCACAGCCCTCTTCAACGACTGTCTGCCATGCTCACTCAACACGCTTTTCCGTGACCATTGAGACAGGGGATCAAGTTTTCCGCTTTCCCTATATGCGGTATAAATCTTCTGCATTTCGGCTCCCTTGGTTACGAAGGCACCCGCCTTATGAGCACAGACAATTTGCCCACTTTCGAATTCATTTCGCTCTGACATAATACAATCACAACTACACAGAACGCTGACCGCACCTGATATTGCAACATACTGAAGACATTGCACAGCTGCCGTCTGTGAGCAGATACAACAGCGCAACCTGGAGGATTGTTTAGCATCTGCATTTATGTTCAAGCACGTATTTCTCACGGTGTTTCCATATTTACACTCTTTAACTGAGGAACTGATTTCTCCTCCAGATTGTTAGAGACATTTGCCATGCCTTTGGTTTACTATAGTATTAATCTCACTTGAGGGGAGCGTTATATTATGACAAAATATGTACTTATATCGTTAATAGGGCTGACATTAATATAGTAATTATGTTCATTACTACTACACTGACGGAAAAGAATCGCAACATCAGGAAGAAGTTGTGTGACATACTCGACAGTTGTTAGGGGTGTTTCTGCATCAGAAAGATAATGTCTGTTCTAATTTCGCGCCAGATGCATAAGAATAGCCCCAATAGCGCCGCTATGAGGCTGCAAGTCGGGTTTAGTTTAAATACACGCTGTAACGGTTGTGATAGTCAGTTATCTTTGAGATTGGACGTTGTGAGCAGATTTTAGTCGAGAATGCCTTTAATAGGACGGAGGCCATTACCAACACGCCACTGAGTTTCAACGAGGTCGTGTAGTAGGGCCACGAGATTAGATTAGATTACGTTCCATAGATCCGTGCTGAGGAGATCCTCGTGGATGTGGAACATGTCAATTTTTTTTTAAAGCTGAAATAACAATACTAATAGTATGAATATATACAATACATCATTTGTTTCTATTAAAAAATTCGTCAATGGAGTAGAAGGAGTTGGCCACTAGTAAGTCTTTCAGGCTCCTTTTAAACTGATCTTTATTTGTAACTAAATTTTTTATGTTTCCTGGCAAATTATTGAAGATGAGTGTTCCTGAGTAGTGGACCCCTTTTTGAACTACAGTAAGTGCTTTTAAGTCCTTGTGCAGATCATTTTTGTTCCTGGTATTGTATGTATGAACTGAGCTGTTTGCATCTGTTTTCTCAAACTGAGTGTGTCTACCAATCTCTCTTAAAACTCGTTTTCTTTCCCCCTTCCCTATCCTAAAAAAGGCATCCCTCTGACACCTGTGACCACTGGTATTTTACCACTTGTGCCAGTGTCCCCCCTTAAGTTTTCTGCAATCAACCCAGACAGTTTTCCCTTCCCTTTCCTATTGAGGTGAAGGCCATGCCTAGTGTAGTCCCACCTATCAATAGCATCCACAGGAATCAAACCAATATGGGACCCTATATCCGTCCTAAGCAGCCACTCCAACTCCAAGTTGACCCTCCCTACGGAAGAGTTCAAATGAGGCCGATCATGGCGTCTCAACACAGACACAAATCCCACACTCGTATGCTTCGTTGCTGACGCTATGCTTCGTTGCTGGATGTTCCTTCTGTGATACTGCGAAAAGACTTGGCACGATTGTAGCCGCTGTACGTGACTGCTGGCGATGGTGGTCACAAGAACGTATGGTCCCAAGAAGACAAGATCTGGACGGCCTTGTGCCACTACCGATAGGGAAAACCACCAAGCTTGGCGTATGGCTCTATCGCATTGTACTGCATCTACAGCAGTAATTTGAGCAGCAGTTGACACCACAGTGACACAACGAACTGTTACAAGTAGGTTACTTCAAGGACAGCTCCGGGTCAGACGCCCTGCAGCGTGCATTCCACTGACCCCAAACCACCGCCATTTGCGATTTCAGTAGTGTCAACCGAGAGCTCATTAGAGGTCACGTGGAGGTCTGTTGTATTTTCTAATGAAAGTTGGTTCTGCCTCTGTACCAGTGATGGGCGTGCTTAGGTTAGGAGTAGGCCGATTGGTGGCCTGTGACCAGTGTGTCTGCGTGCTAGACGCATTGAACGTACACTGGGGTGCGATTTCGCATGACCTCGGGAGCACTCTCGTAGTTATCCCAAGCACCATGACTGCAAAATGGCTCTGAGCACTATGCGACTTAACTTCTGAGGTCATCAGTCGCCTAGAACTTGGAACTAATTAAACCTAACTAACCTAAGGACATCACACACATCCATGCCCGAGGCAGGACTCGAACCTGCGACAGTAGCGGTCGCTCGGCTCCAGACTGTAGCGCATAGAACCGCACGGCCATTCCGGCCGGCACCGTGACTGAAAATTTGTACGTCAATCTGGTAATTCGTCCTTTTGTGCTGCCATTCACGAACAACATTCCGGGGCGTGCTCACGCACATACTGCTGTTGTAACCCAAAATGCTATACAGAGTATCGACATGTTGCTTAGGCCTGCTAGATCACCAAATGTGTCTCCAGCCGAGCATATACAGAACATCAGCAGAATACAACTTCAGTGTTATTCACAAACTGCATTAGCCGTCCCTGTATTGACCGACCGACTAAGTGCAACAGGCATTGAACTCCATCCCAGAAACTGACATCTGGCACCGGTACAACACAATGCATCTACGTTTGCAAGCTTGCATGCAACATTCTGGCGTTTACAACGGTTATTAATGTACCAGCATTTCACATTTGTAATGGCTTACCTAGCTCTTACTTTAATCTGCGATCTTGGAACGTCCCGAAATTTCATTATTCTACATTACTTACTTCTTGGTGTTGTGATTTTTTGCGTCAGTGTATTTTAATCACCATAGTCACTGTTACAATGGGTAACCACTTCACTATACACGTCGCATATCTAATGTTGCCTTGTTAGCTGTAAGAAAGAGCCTGAAGGCTTTAATCTTACCGGATAAAATAAATGTATAAGCAGACAAATCAATCTCTGCTTGTGTTCATTACAAAACTTGTAATGGGCAGTTACATAAGAATTAGGTATGGCGGTTTTCTTCAAAGAAATGGATCAAATGGCTCTGAGCACTATGGGACATAACTTCTGTGGTCAGCAGTCCTCTAGAACTTAGAACTACTTAAACCTAACTAACCTAAGGACATCACACACATCCATGCCCGAGGCAGGATTCGAACCTGCGACCGTAGCGGTCGCGCGGTTCCAGACTGTGGCGCCTAGAACCGCTCGGCCATCACGGCCGGTGCGGTTTTCTTCCTCTCATATCGGGCCACCTGCACGAACTACCAGCAAGTGAATCAGCTAATCTGCCTTTTGTGAAAATGTGGCAGAGGGTGACATTTATAAATCATACGTTAGTATGCTGAACGGAATGGACAGTGTGTTAAACGGAGGATATAAGATGAACATCAACAAAAGCAAAACGAGGATAACGGAATGTAGTCGAATTAAATCGGGTGATGCTGAGGTTATTAGATTAGGAAATTAAGACGCTTAAAGTAGTAAATGAGTTTTGCTATTTGGGGAGCAAAATAACTGATGATGGTCGAAGTAGAGAGGATATAAAATGTAGACTGGCAATGGCAAGGAAAGCGTTTCTGAAGAAGGGAAATTCGTTAACATCGAGTATAGATTTAAGTGTCAGGAAGTCGTTTCTCAAAGTACTTGTATGGAGTGTGGCCATGTATGGAAGTGAAACGTGGACGATAAATAGTTTGGACGAGAAGAGAATAGAAGCTTTTGAAATGTGGTACTACAGAAGAATGCTGAAGATTAGATGGATGATCACATAACTAATGAGGAGGTATTGAATAGAATTGGGGAGAAGAGAAGTTTGTGGCACAACTTGACTAGAAGAAGGGATCGGTTGGTAGGCCATGTTCTGAGGCATCAAGGGATCACCAGTTTAGTACTGGAGGGCAGCGTGGAGTGTAAAAATCGTAGAGGGAGAACAAAAGATGAATACACTAAGCGGGTTCAGAAGGATGTGGGTTGCAGTAGGTACTGGTAGATGAAGAAGCTTTCACAGGATAGAGCAGCGTGGAGAGTTGCATCAAACCAGTCTCTGGACTGAAGCCCACAACAACAACAACAACGTTAGTTCCCTTTAAAAAAATTGACCGTGGGATATCTGGTGCTCTAGCCAGCTCGTTGATGTTTGAATCCAAACTACATTCAATTTATTTGTAATTTCTGAGTTTCTGCTTCCTTCCCCGCCCTCCACCCCCCTCCCCGCCTTCTTCTACACACGCACAAACACACATTCCTGTGTTTCATTTTTACTTCATTTCGCACGTGTTCAGGGACCGACAGTTAGGATACGTTTAAACCCCCTATACAAGCATCGGGCAGGAGAGGGAACCTGTGGCCATCAATTGTCAAAGCAGCGACAGCATCTACATCTACATCCATACTCCGCAAGCCACCTGACGGTGTTTGGCGGAGGGTATCCTGAGTACCTCTATCGGTTCTCCCTTCTATTCCAGTCTCGTATTGTTCGTGGAAAGAAGGATTGTCGGCATGCTTCTGTGTGGGCTCTAATCTCTCTGATTTTATCCTCATGGTCTCTTCGCGAGATATACGTAGAAGGGAGCAATATACTGCTTGACTCTTCGGTGAAGGTATGTTCTCGAAACTTTATCAAAAGCCCGTATCGAGCTACTGAGCGTCTCTCCTGCAGTGTCTTCCACTGGAGTTTATCTATCATCTCCGTAGCGCTTTCGCGATTACTAAATGATCCTGTAACGAAGCGCGCTGCTCTCCGTTGGATCTTCTCTATCTCTTCTATCAACCCTATCTGGTACGGATCCAACACTGCTGAGCAGTATTCAAGCAGTGGGCGAACAAGCGTACTGTAACCTACTTCCTTTGTTTTGGGATTGCATTTCCTTAGGATTCTTCCAATGAATCTCAGTCTGGCATCTGCTTTACCGACGATCAACTTTATATGATCAATCCATTTTAAATCACTCCTAATGCGTACTCCCAGATAATTTATGGAATTAACTGCTTCCAGTTGCTGACCGGCTATTTTGTAGCTAAATGATAAGGGATCTTTCTTTCTATGTATTCGCAGCACATTACACTTGTCTACATTGAGATTCAATTGCCATTCCCTGCACCATGCGTCAATTCGCTGCAGATCCTCCTGCATTTCAGTACAATCATCTGCAAAAAGCCTCAGTGAACATCCGATGTCATCCACAAGGTCATTTATGTATATTGTGAATAGCAACGGTCCTATGACACTCCCCTGCGGCACACCTGAAATCATTCTTACTTCGGAAGACTTCTTTCCATCATGGTGCACGATGTAAGGAAGCTTTCAAGTTCGATTCTTGTACAGAATGAAGGAGATTTATTCGTTATGTGCTTGTCCGTACTGTTAGTAATCTAATTTTATTTTCGCTAAGCTATGTCAGAAATACGTAAAGGAGTGAAGCACAATCGCCAACTCCCCTCTAGAAATTGATTTATGTGATTTTGTAAGTAGATCGCAGTTTTACGATGGAGAACAATAATATTTAACGTCAACGCATCTCTTATATTCAAGCATCTTTTAAAAAAGATAACACAGTCGCGACGGCAATAAATGACCTCTTTCCACGAAAAGAGGCGCAGCCCATTTTCTTTTAGTTTATGAGCAAACTCAGTGTAGTTTTTATGTTCGACTGCAGGATGCAATTCGCATCTCATTATTTTGCGACATCCAATGAAGTGCACCACCACTGATTACAAATGACTAGGCTATACATCCCCTATATACGTTCACCATGCGTACAACTGAAAAAAAACTTCCAATATTTTGCTGCAAAACTACTGATCACTGCAGAATGTCATTATCATTTCGAAACCGTCATTGGACTAAAGAAAAGCGAGAATTTAAGCTCTGAAGAGAAAACATCTATGTTAAGCAATTTCTTTCAGCTTGATGGACAAATTGCACTACCTGAGAACATCTCTCGCATTCAAATCAGTTTCTGTAAATAAACTGTCATGCACGTGTATATTACAAACATTTCAGACACGCAAAATAACATTAGAGAATACAATCTTTCATGCCATTGGCTCAATATCGGAAAAAACACAATCATTTTACACTCGACAACAACGTGCTATAATTCAAGAGCATGTCACTGTTTTGTACACTATGGCAAGTCCCATTTTACCAATGTGAAACTCTATCACACCTGCATTTACGAAACAAATCGTGAGAGCCTGTATAGTAATCAGATCTCCTATAAGATTTTACTGCATCTCTCTCTCACTCTCTCTCTCTCTTTCTCTCTCTCTCTCTCTCTCTTTCTCTCTCTCTCTCTCTCTCTTTCTCTCTCTCTCTCTCTTCCGTTACACCGAAACCAGTTACCGTCTGCCTGCTTACATCTGTCATTTTTCTTCCATAACTCACCTCTACCGACATGTCTGTGAAGTTTCTAATCATACAGCAGATTCTTGTGTTCTAATTTCGTAAGCAATCATCACAGATTGTTTCACGCAATCTACTCACATGTCGGCAAAAAATAAATAAATAAAACTCTAACGAGCTATAATTTAAGTAGTGTCTATTTTGTAATAAGAGATTGTGAAGTATGAAACAATATAGGACTTACGATAACACCTGTTTTTTAAACACACTATTGTGATGATAATAACAAAAACAGTCATGATTCCATGAGAATAGATACAACAGATATCTATTAGTTTTATGAACGAAATCGGTGTAGTTTTGAGAGAACTATCTGCATCCAGACTTTAAGCAGTTGTACCATTCCTGGTGATAGAACCTCCAATAAGTTTTTACTGCATCTCTCTCTTCCGATATATCTAAAAAACAAATGCCATCTGCCTATTGACATCAAGCATATTACATATACATGTATCACTCCAATGGAGCATGTGGCCAGTGCTTGAAGGCCAGTGCTCAAAGGCTTGCACAGACATGCGTACAGTTTTGTCGACTGTACCGGAGGAAGACCATATCCAAGACTCTATCACTCACAAGAGAGGATTCCTGTATTGCTCCTTCATAAGCAATTTAATACACTGTTTTTTCAGCTGTAACACATACAAGCAGTGAATGACTACAGTTATGTACACCGCCCCACAGTTTGTTTTTCTACCATGACTTCGAGGTCTGTGTCAGCTGCTGAACCGATATTAACACGTTTCAATCCTTTGGCTCTCACAGAAAGCTGAACATCTTGTGGTATAAACTATGCAGGTCCCACAGCATACAGGTTGGTAGAGATAAGACACAGAGGCGATGTTTCTCATTGACAAAAATGTGGAAGACATCGCAACAAATGCAAACTGGAAGAGTTTGCGGCATTGCAGAGCGTTTCCAACAGCTATCAGAAGGTGATGACCTATGAAGTTAATCTCCTCTTCCACAGTTGCAGGGTAGCGGATGTCTCAGTTTTCCATTTCGAAGAGCATTGTCTCCTTATTTGGCAGGCATGTGCATGATTACTGTTCCGATGTTGACCATTGCCAGAAGGTGCCATTGAAACATGCGTGAGGTAGTAGAAATAAGAAGAGGTACTGTTATATTACGGGTTTAAAAAAAAAAATGGCCCGCCTCTCGTGGTCGTGCGGTAGCGTTCTCGCTTCCCACGCCCGGGTTCCCGGGTTCGATTCCCGGCAGGGTCAGGGATTTTCTCTGCCTCGTGATGGCTGGGTGTTGTGTGATGTCCTTAGGTTAGTTAGGTTTAAGTAGTTCTAAGTTCTAGGGGACTGATGACCATAGCTGTTAAGTCCCATAGTGCTCAGAGCCATTTGAACCATTAAAAAAAAAAAAAAAAAAACATGAGAAGGGCATGGCAGCATATGGAAACAGGACGAGTCTGCAGCATTGAGGAACGCTTCCAAACAACTGTCTGAAGGTTGACGACCTCTACATTTGATCCCGTGCTCCATAGTGACAAGCAGTAGACATCCAGTGTTCCGACAAGGGTCCCTCCATTCCAAACAAGTGGTGTCACTCAATTATTATGCGGTAATCAACAGTGTACCAGTGGACAGACAAGACAGGAAAGACACTGTTGATACCGAGCGATGTATGGTAATACACATCACAGTTGATAGCGTGATTAATTTTAGCAATTTTACCAGTTGTTCCGTGATTTCAGTGCCAACCAATGACACTGTCGCTAAATCACCTCTCCACTACTTTGAAAATACCATATACTAGATTGTGAATGCAGATAGAGGACTGTGCAGTACATCCATCCAGTCATATACACCAAAGTATACCAGTAGTACCGTAATTTCAATGCCAGCCAATGACACAATAGAATGCTTCCCAATTTCTGCATCATCACTAAATTACCCCTCCACTACTTTGCAGCTACAATATGCCAGCTTGTGAATACAGATGTGCAGTATGTTAATTCGACCATATACACCAAAATATACGACAGCGTCCTATACTGATGCAGTTATATTAGCTACATATTTCCAGCGCATCGATCATAGTGCGAAATTTACGATTACGACTGG
This sequence comes from Schistocerca nitens, assembly GCF_023898315.1. NCBI lineage: Eukaryota > Metazoa > Arthropoda > Insecta > Orthoptera > Acrididae > Schistocerca > Schistocerca nitens. Next base: position 529,607,601 of record NC_064614.1, on the reverse strand, counting down.
CCATCTTTCCCTGTGTGGATGGGCGTCACAGAGTATTCATGCATTCGTAAGGTAAAGTCGGAGACTGTCAGATCCCTCCATTGTCCTCGACCAATCCTCCTGCAGCATCAATCTTACCCATGACACCCATCCAAAAGCACAAGATCTCTCCAGATGCGTGCATGTCGAGGAGGGTAGCGCCTCTTACTGGTATATAGTAGACATGAGAGTGTTGCAGTAATATAAAAGACAGTTTATAAGATATACACTCCTGGAAATTGAAATAAGAACACCGTGAATTCATTGTCCCAGGAAGGGGAAACTTTATTGACACATTCCTGGGGTCAGATACATCACATGATCACACTGACAGAACCACAGGCACATAGGCACAGGCAACAGAGCATGCACAATGTCGGCACTAGTACAGTGTATATCCACCTTTCGCAGCAATGCAGGCTGCTATTCTCCCATGGAGACGATCGTAGAGATGCTGGATGTAGTCCTGTGGAACGGCTTGCCATGCCATTTCCACCTGGCGCCTCAGTTGGACCAGCGTTCGTGCTGGACGTGCAGACCGCGTGAGACGACACTTCATCCAGTCCCAAACATGCTCAATGGGGGACAGATCCGGAGATCTTGCTGGCCAGGGTAGTTGACTTACACCTTCTAGAGCACGTTGGGTGGCACGGGATACATGCGGACGTGCATTGTCCTGTTGGAACAGCAAGTTCCCTTGCCGGTCTAGGAATGGTAGAACGATGGGTTCGATGACGGTTTGGATGTACCGTGCACTATTCAGTGTCCCCTCGGCGATCACCAGTGGTGTACGGCCAGTGTAGGAGATCGCTCCCCACACCATGATGCCGGGTGTTGGCCCTGTGTGCCTCGGTCGTATGCAGTCCTGATTGTGGCGCTCACCTGCACGGCGCCAAACACGCATACGACCATCACTGGCACCAAGGCAGAAGCGACTCACATCGCTGAAGACGACACGTCTCCATTCGTCCCTCCATTCACGCCTGTCGCGACACCACTGGAGGCGGGCTGCACGATGTTGGGGCGTGAACGGAAGACGGCCTAACGGTGTGCGGGACCGTAGCCCAGCTTCATGGAGACGGTTGCGAATGGTCCTCGCCGATACCCCAGGAGCAACAGTGTCCCTAATTTGCTGGGAAGTGGCGGTGCGGTCCCCTACGGCACTGCGTAGGATCCTACGGTCTTGGCGTGCATCCGTGCGTCACTGCGGTCCGGTCCCAGGTCGACGGGCACGTGCACCTTCCGCCGACCACTGGCGACAACATCGATGTACTGTGGAGACCTCACGCCCCACGTGTTGAGCAATTCGGCGGTACGTCCACCCGGCCTCCCGCATGCCCACTATACGCCCTCGCTCAAAGTCCGTCAACTGCACATACGGTTCACGTCCACGCTGTCGCGGCATGCTACCAGTGTTAAAGACTGCGATGGAGCTCCGTATGCCACGGCAAACTGGCTGACACTGACGGCGGCGGTGCACAAATGCTGCGCAGCTAGCGCCATTCGACGGCCAACACCGCGGTTCCTGGTGTGTCCGCTGTGCCGTGCGTGTGATCATTGCTTGTACAGCCCTCTCGCAGTGTCCGGAGCAAGTATGGTGGGTCTGACACACCGGTGTCAATGTGTTCTTTTTTCCATTTCCAGGAGTGTATATAATGGAGCTCCAGACGGATGGAGTTTGAAACATTTCACGTAAATCAACCATGCTATCAATTCTTAAGTACTATGCCACTGTCTGGAGTCAGTACCAGAAAGGTACCAGTAGGAGAGAAATGATTGTAGAGTATAAACACACACTCCTACGGTTACACGCTTTTAAACCTAAAAATTCGATATAGTTAATGCCATTTCGTTTCCAAACTATTAGTCATGTGGACTGCAACGCTCTTTAATACTCTAATGGAGGATATTTTTGTCCAACATCAGACATACAACCACCCCGTAAGTTTCCTACCCCAATCACTATGGTGACTAACTTAAATATGATAAAACACTTCCTTCTACTCTATTCTGGTGTCCCAGGATGGTATCATCAGTGTATGTCCGCCGCTCAAGCTGCTAATAAACCAACTAGAACAAAGTCTGGAGACTGCTGTTCTGTCTCTTAGGAAATTAATGGATTTTATATGTCTTTTTAAACCAGAAATGTACGTACCCTCATTTACACTTCCCACATCAGTTGTGCTTCTAATTAGTAGTAGTATCGGTTTTGACAGATGCAGCTATGTCTCACTACGAAATAGAGCGAAGAAAAACCGACATGAATATTTTCGATAGCCGATACATTGAGGTACCACCGACACCCTGCTGCACGAAACTGCATGCAAAGAAGCAGCACGATCAGTAGCCAAAGGAGATGTAAGAGTCTTATTGCTGTTTACAGTAGCATCAGCACAGCTCCAGTGGCATTCCTCTTGCACAAAGAAGTTCTGGTCTGATGTTGCGTAGTTTTGCTGATATGTATAATAACATAGCAATCTCATCCTAACAACACATCTCTCGAGTATACCCCCCTCACACTACTTAAGGTGATGTGTGTGACATTGGTCCACTCTCCTACCGAACACTCTAGGGAATGGGTTATGTCTGGTAAACGCATTGATTCTTCTCCTTAATACTTAACGAATAGCATTGTTTGTGAGAACCGGCTATAATTCGATAATATCTATATTTGATTGCATGTGTGAGAACACAGTTATGGACTGCGATACATATGCTTTGCCTGCTTTAATATAGCGCCTCTGTGTAATACCTGTGTCGCCTTTATTGGAGTATATGTTACGAAAACCAACATAGTTTACAGGGAGAGGGGGAGGGTTAAAGGTGAATGCAGCCAGAGCATAATTTTGAAGCTTTTCTAGGTCTTGAGTGTCCGGTTTCCCCCAAGCCACCTCAGTTCCCCGCGTTTCGTGGTACTCTCTAAGTTTGTGTATTCTCAGTCAATTTACGTAATTCGTCGTATTCCCTTAATTTCACTATTTCCCATCAATTTGTCGTAATTATACCAGGTACTCCTCGATTTTTACCGATTTTATGTCATTTTTTCATTTTTTTTTGACATTTTTCTGTATGTATATGGTCATATTGTAGGCATACCCATGTGTTGTTTGATTTTGTACTTGGATATTTGTGTGCCCTATATACTAGCCAAAAAAAAAATCCGAAGAATTCTCCTCTTTCCGATGATCTACATGCAAGCATTTTGGACAGGGAGACCATGAAAAGTATAGTAACACTTACTTTGGGGCGATGTGGAGGATGGCCCAATGTGTGTGAGATCACTGACGCAGCAGTGCGCAACCAGGATGGCAGCGTATGGGGGGCGGGGTTGCGTCGCTATAGTTTAGACGAACAAGTTGCACTTGGGGTGGCCCTCGATTTATCTCCTATTGTTTAGCTGACTATACATGCTTTTGTGTTGGCGAGGGACCATTGCCTCAAGGCAGTCAGCGACCCCAGGGAGCTGATGCCATGCCTTGCAGGCTGCTCCGGCCACATCTGAGGAATACTGCCTCCAAATTGGTTAGTTCGTGAGTGCCCATCGAGAAGAATGCACATTCAAATATTGCCCCCTCTGCAGTCTTTTGGGACGACGATTTTCAGCAGCACATGTGTTGCATTATGACCCGTTCATTAAGAGTGGTGGTTTTTTCACGGCAATTTCGAAGTTTGATTAGAACAGTGATGCATTTTTTCCATCAGTTGTGGTAGCATGTATTGGCTTCGATCACCTGGGTTGCAAGGTGACTGTCGAGCAGGCGTCTGTAGTGAACTCTGACGTAAAACAGTGATAGATACAGTCCTCAGCTGCGTGCTTACAGTTAATACACTTATTAAACTCCTCTCTGTCCAACACCATCATTTCGTCAGTTGAATACATTACCCGCCAAACACCTCAGCCTTTCTCCTGCGAGCTTGTAGTTGTAAGGTAGTGTGTATGTCTGCCACTAGTTTCGAGTCATATTGTGAAATTTTTTCCGAACAGGATAACACCAGTTGCACAAGGTCGTCAATTTTGGAGCTGTATTGCGATTTTGAGCAGTCCTTGTGTAGCACTATGCATATAGTTGTGTAATTAGGCCCAATATTTATGACTAATTATGTAATCAGGACGCATCTTTACATCAACATTTTTAATTTCCCGCCAATTCCCGGGTGGAGGAATGGGGGTGGAGTGGAGTGTAAGCACAACCCTGAGACAAAGAAATTCCCACCTAAATTCGAAAAGCCCCACCAAAGTTCGAAATTCCCGCTACTAGGGTAGGTGCGGAATGAGGGATTGGGGGGGGGGGGTATAGATGGGGGAGCGGGAAGGGGACGGTTGGGGAGGGGGAGGGTGCAGAGAACCCACATGCAGGCTGAGAAAAACACATGAGGTCATCTGGGGGTGGGGGTGGGCGTGGTTGGGGGGGGGAAATAATGAATTGATCAATTCAATTAATTTGCTTATCAATCTGATATCAAAATTGGGGTCGTGCCGCCATATCCCTACTACTCACAGTAACAGCTTCCTATGCTTATCTACTAGTGAACGTTTTTTTGGGATTTATGTGATAATCATTCACATCTCACGAACGTCTACCCATTCCTGTTGCCTTACTTTCCTCAAGATAACATCCCCTGTTAGCTATACACTACATGAATACTACAAACATTACCAGTTCTTTCCTTTTTCAAGGAACACGTTAGAGTGTGTAAGTGTAAGTCATAGTGATTCAAACTGCCTGTCAAAGTTATTTCTCAAACTTTCTCATCCGTCGTTTTCACGTAATAATCTTTTGGGGCAATGCATCTAAAGTCAGTTAAGCAGTTATTGTGCAATAAGAATTATAAGAATATTATGCCTACTACAGTAGTACAAGTTTATATGCCAACTAGCTCTGCAGACGATGAAGAAATTGATGAAATGTATGACGAGATAAAAGAAATTATTCAGGTAGTGAAGGCAGACGAAAATTTAATAGTCATGGGTGACTGGAATTCGTCAGTAGGAAAAGGGAGAGAAGGAAACATAGTAGGTGAGTATGGATTGGGGGGAAGGAATGAAAGAGGAAGCCGCCTGGTAGAATTTTTCACAGAGCATAACTTAATCATAGCTAACACTTGGTTCAAGAATCATGAAAGGAAGCTGTATACATGGAAGAAGCCAGGAGATACTGACAGGTTTCAGATAGATTATATAATGGTAAGACAGAGATTTAGGAACCAGGTTTTAAATTGTAAGACATTTCCTGGGGCAGATGTGGATTCTGACCACAATCTATTGGTTATGAACTGCAGATTGAAACTGAAGAAACTGCAAAAAGGTGGGAATTTAAGGAGATGGGACCTGGATAAACTGAAAGAACCAGAGGTTGTAGAGAGTTTCAGGGAGAGCATAAGGGAACAATTGACAGGAATGGGGGAAAGAAATACAGTAGAAGAAGAATGGGTAGCTCTGAGGGATGAAGTGGTGAAGGCAGCAGACGATCAAGTAGGTAAAAAGACGAGGGCTAATAGAAATCCTTGGGTAACAGAAGAAATATTGAATTTAATTGATGAAAGGAGAAAATATAAAAATGCAGTAAATGAAGCAGGCAAAAAGGAATACAAACGTCTCAAAAATGAAATCGACAGGAAATGCAAAATGGCTAAGCAGGGATGGCTAGAGGACAAATGTAAGGATGTAGAGGCTTTTCTCATTAGGGGTAAGATAGATACTGCCTACAGGAAAATTAAAGAGACCTTTGGAGAGAAGAGAGCCACTTGTATGAATATCAAGAGCTCAGATGGAAACCCAGTTCTAAGCAAAGAAGGGAAGGCAGAAAGGTGGAAGGAGTATATAGAGGGTTTATACAAGGGAGATGTACTTGAGGACAATATTATGGAAATGGAAGAGGATGTAGACGAAGACGAAATGGGAGATAAGATACTGCGTGAAGAGTTTGACAGAGCACTGAAAGACCTGAATCGAAACAAGGCCCCGGGAGTAGACAACATTCCACTAGAACTACTGATAGCCTCGGGAGAGCCAGTCATGACAAAACTCTACCATCTGGTGAGCACGATGTATGAGACAGGCGAAATACCCTCAGACTTCAAGAAGAATATAATAATTCCAATCCCAAAGAAAGCAGGTGTTGACAGATGTGAAAATTACCGAACTATCAGTTTAATAAGTCACAGCTGCAAAATACTAACGCGAATTCTTTACAGACGAATGGAAAAACTAGTAGAAGCCGACCTCGGGGAAGATCAGTTTGGATTCCGTAGAAATGTTGGAACACGTGAGGCAATACTGACCTTACGACTTATCTTGGAAGAAAGATTAAGAAAAGGCAAACCTACGTTTCTAGCATTTGTAGACTTAGAGAAAGCTTTTGACAATGTTGACTGGAATACTCTCTTTCAAATTCTGAAGGTGGCAGGGGTAAAATACAGGGAGCGAAAGGCTATTTACAATTTGTACAGAAACCAGATGGCAGTTATAAGAGTCGAGGGGCATGAAAGGGAAGCAGTGGTTGGGAAAGGAGTGAGACAGGGTTGTAGCCTCTCCCCGATGTTATTCAATCTGTATATTGAGCAATCAGTAAAGGAAACAAAAGAAAAATTCGGAGTAGGTATTAAAATTCATGGAGAAGAAGTAAAAACTTTGAGGTTCGCCGATGACATTGTAATTCTGTCAGAGACAGCAAAGGACTTGGAAGAGCAGTTGAACGGAATGGACAGTGTCTTGAAAGTAGGGTATAAGATGAACATCAACAAAAGCAAAACGAGGATAATGGAATGTAGTCAAATTAAATCGGGTGATGCTGAGGGAATTAGATTAGGAAATGAGACACTTAAAGTAGTAAAGGAGTTTTGCTATTTAGGGAGTAAAATAACCGATGATGGTCGAAGTAGAGAGGATATAAAATGTAGACTGGCAATGGCAAGGAAAGCGTTTCTCAAGAAGAGAAATTTGTTAACATCTAGTATAGATTTAGGTGTCAGGAAGTCGTTTCTGAAAGTATTTGTATGGAGTGTAGCCATGTATGGAAGTGAGACATGGACGATAACTAGTTTGGACATGAAGAGAATAGAAGCTTTCGAAATGTGGTGCTACAGAAGAATGCTGAAGATAAGGTGGGTAGATCACGTAACTAATGAGGAGGTATTGAATAGGATTGGGGAGAAGAGAAGTTTGTGGCACAACTTGACTAGAAGAAGGGATCGGTTGGTAGGACATGTTTTGAGGCATCAAGGGATCACAAATTTAGCATTGGAGGGCAGCGTGGAGGGTAAAAATCGTAGAGGGAGACCAAGAGATCAATACACTAAGCAGATTCAGAAGGATGTAGGTTGCAGTAGGTACTGGGAGATGAAGAAGCTTGCACAGGATAGAGTAGCATGGAGAGCTGCATCAAACCAGTCTCAGGACTGAAGACCACAACAACAAGAATATTATCTAGAACTATAAATCGAAGGTTTTGTAAAGACGTCCTCAAGCATTCCAGAGTTCTTACACTTACAAATCAGTACGTTCTTCATTGAGGTTTTCTTGATAAATAAAAGCTTCAAATTAATAGTGATATGGATGACTGCAGTACAACATATAAATATATTTCCTTCGTTGACTCTACATTCGTTGGTACCTTACGAAACGTGGTGAATCCTTATTTTATGATTAAAAATTTCCTTAAACATAGGACACGAAATTGAAACATACAGAAACCCAAAACTAAATTAAAAGCACATCATATCCCACTGATTTCGTATGTTACTGAAATATTGGGATTCTGGGTTTGTTCATCCCTTTTAACGATGCCAGAAAGACTTCATTCTAAATAGTCCATCTTCATGCGGAGTTTAACTACTGTATTGTCTTTCAACAGCAAAGTTATGTAATTACTGAATGTGTAGTGTCAAATAAACAACAGGTAAATGTATTATCAGAAGAGTAGCAAATGAAAAAAATGCGATAGTAGTGGTTCCAAGAGCAATTACGGTGAAACTAATTTGCAGATCGTATTGCTTCTCACGTTTGGGATATTTAATGTGTGGCCAACACAGGATGTTGAGCATATTCAAAAAGAAGCAACGGGAATAGCCAAACCTTCTTGATATGTATCACATAAACGCTAAAAAATGTTGTGGCAGATAATCAGAGGAAAATGTTACTGTGTCGCTAAATCTCCTTACAAAATCAAACGAATCATTTCCTAGAGGGAAACACAAACTAAATTCTATACAGTTGTGGCTATATCTACTCTTGTATATGGTTCCCAGTCTTGGACAAAAAAAAAAAAAAAAAGTGATGTGTACAGGCAGAATAGGTGAGATTGCTGAGATATATAAGGGACTGTAATGAATTGGACGTGTTTAGCAGCTGACACGAAACGTAGATACAGGGTCATGGTATTTTACAAGTGTCGCTGGAAGCAGGTTCACAACACAGGGTTCCTGCTCAGGTTGGACAGTGTCCGGGGAACGAAGTTTGCCACTGCTTTTACGCAACTCCAGCGACACTGGCCCCGCACGTATTTTATGGACATTACGGAAAAACTAATTGAGGACAGCCACACTCGATATGATGCAGAGCACTACCGATTGCTAGTCAATCTGTCGTTTCTGCCATTGTTCCATCGATCCCGAAACAACGTGTAGCTTTCTCGCTCTGACACCTCTTAGGGCGTCATTTAACTATCGAGTCGTGATAGTATCTATCCGTCGATTTATACTGTATGCTAACGATTTACTGAAACTCACTTTTCTCAGCATGCAATAATACTCGAAGAGGAGAGTTGTCTGAAGCCAGAAATTGATAGCAACGAGACCTTCCAGATAAAGCCCCGTGTTTACATAAAGCCAGCGGCCATGCCATGGAAAGTGATGTATTTGTAGTAGCGGGGAAAAATCATTAATCAAATGAATGAAAGGTAGATATTGAGTCTACATGTTAAATGATCTGAGCACGAATATAACTTTATACTAAAGTTATAGTTGGATTTTGCTATCAGCTGAAAAAGTAACATTACTTCTGAGATGATTACATTCCCTAGTACGTAGGTATTGTATAATAATTGGAGGAGCTTTTAATCATCCCATAGTTCGTAGGGAAATATAACTTTATAAGTGGAAAAGGGGAGAATGTGAGAGAAAAGTTCTGTTAACAGTTAAAAGAGCTTAATCTGAAAAATACCCGGATTAGATTAGACTTGTCGGCCACAAAACAGGTCCGACCTCTTAGTGGATGTTCAAGTGGATAGGGAACAGTGATAAGTGATAATTAATGGAGCTATAACAACAATGAGAAACATGGTACAAAGGATAAGAATGCAAGAAGAGAAGTCTACATGTTCAGCAAAATAGATAAGAAGGAGGTATTCGCTTTTGCTAATACGATTAGACTACAGCGGCTCAATTTGTTAGTGACATGAAAATTTGTTCTGGACAGGGACTCAAACTAGGATTTTCCGCTTTACGAGAGCGGTCGCTTTAACTACTTCGTCTGTCCGAGCCCTATAGAAGGAAACACTGTCGTAGACTGCACACGAGATTATTACGGAGGACACATCCTCACAAAGTAAACACAAGATTCGAGAGGTAATGTTTTATTTTTATTTTACCACGGTAATTTTATAAGTCAGTCCATTTAGTCCAACAAATCTGCAATACCCTCAGTAAAATATACTTTGTTCGCCTATGTAAAATAACGTCTATCTCAGCTTCTTTCGTCCCTCCACCCGCGCTTCTTCAGGTTTAGGAAGAAGCAGTAACCGCTGAGATTCGAACACGACAGATGTTGTACGGCCTTCGCTTTGAAGTATTTCAATTTTAAAAGAACGATCCGACGTGTGTTTGAGAGCACGTTGTCGTGATGGAAGAGAGATTTCTTCTTTGCAAGAAATGGACGTTCTGCGAGAATACCATATATCTACTCGTCCAGCAGCGTACCGTCGTATCAAAGCAGAGATAGATCTGTACATTTGGAGGTAGGCTGCATGTAACAGATCATAAAGATTCCGCAAAACAGTAGTCACGTATCCTGCACATGCAACCACTCTTCCTTTCTGCTTAAAAGGGCGCTCGAGTGGTCGCGAACTCTTTCATACACCGTGCAACCGTGCGCTATGCGTAAGTCATTTGTCGACTCACAAACTATCAAGTTGCCAGTCTTCTCTGTCCGCAGGTGTGCCACATCTTTACGAACAGGAAAAAAAAACAGGTATATCTTGTAGCGACGCCAGACCTTTGACCGGTGACAGGCAATCCGAACGCTGGACGCGTATATTTCGGTTGATAGCCTCATGCAGCTTGAACTTCCGCTTCGTCTTTCATCCTGAGCAGCACAATAGGGCAGAAGTGTTTCTGATTCGTGCCTTATGTATTTGATACGTGCGCATTCTGCCAGCAAATTTCAACAAACAAAATACGATCGCAAAAAGCATGATGGAAATCGTGAGGGTATTTGGGCTGTGTTATATCGCGTACTTATCGCGTTGCGATTTGTAGTGGGGCATACGGTGGACTGCATCAGAAGACGTGGTGACTGGTGTCCATCACCGAGTTAATCATCTGTAAATTCAAGTTGCTTACAAACAGGTTCTCTCTCACACAAGGCTACTTATCAGCATGTATGTATGCAGACTGAAGCGACGAATAAAACTTTTTACAAGTATGGGATCGAACCACGATCTCCTGCCCCTTAGACAGATGCGCTATTCCCTACGCCACGCTGGCATAGTTGCTTTGCACCACTCCACAGACTACTCCAGCATGCCTCACTCCTCACTCCTCAATCCAAATTCCCGTTCACACCCAAGCCCACTTGGTATTCGAGTTTAGGGAGAATACCACATTGGCTGAGGTGTGAATGGGAATGTGGATTGAGGAGTGAGGCATGCTGGAGTAGTCCATGCAGTTGTTCAAAGCCACTGTGCCTGGGTAGTGTAGTGGTTAGCCCATCTGCCTAATGAGCGGGAGACCTTGCTACAAGTTTTCATTCGCTACTTCAGTCTGCATATATACATCAAAGATCTTTGAGACTTGAAGAGCTCTGTGGAACTATATACAGGAATTTAATTTGATTAAAGCACCTATGTGTTTCAGGCAGGATCCCCCGTTTCGTTGGATACTGAGAAGCTGTTCCAATACAGTTGGAGAGCCTCTGCAATGCTGTTCGTGTTTACGAGAAATACCAAGTGGGCTGGAGTGTGCACAGGAATTTGGACTGAGGAGGGAGGCCTGCAGTTGTGCCAAGCCACTGTGTCCGGGTGGCCTAGTGGTTAGCTGAGTAAAAGAATAAAGATGGACTTGAACGTTTGTCAAATGATGTCCGTCAAGACCAAATGCAAGGAACAATCACGGACAAATTGGGAAAAAGGTGGTTAGCGCAACTGTCTAATGAGCAGGAGACCTGGGTTCGAATCTCAGTGTTGGTACAAGTTTTCATTCGCTTCTTCGGTTTGCACATACACATCATAGATGAGACTTGAAAAGGTCTCTGGAACGATATAATTTCATTTATTTATCAACAGTTTGTAAATTTATTTTAAGTATTTCTGTACCATGATGTTTGGGGGAGGTGTTAAATACTATAACTGATGTTTGTCCTTGACTATACTGGTTGAATTTGTATATCAGATTTCTTCACGCATTATATTGGACTTTTCGCATACTTGGACTTCGAGGCCGGCCGCAGTGGCCGAGAGGTTCTAGGCGCTCAGTCCGGAACCGCGCGTCTGCTACGGTCGCAGGTTCGAATCCTGCCTAGGGCATGGATGTGTGTGATGTCCTTGGGTTAGTTAGGTTTAAGTAGTTCTAAGTTCTAGGGGACTGATGACCACAGATGTTAAGTCCCATAGTGCTCAGAGCCATTTGAACCATTTTTTTGGACTTCGAGACTTCATTATCTAACAGCTTTCCTCCGTTCACAAATTCTGCGACGTCCATCCTACCTCCGTGTTTGAGTACTTAATACTTGTCTCATACAAAACGTGTCCAATTCCCTTGTATTGCAGTTTGCTCAAGGGCTACACTATTCAGGCTTACCGCGCTTGTATTTATCTTCCGCGATAACTTTTCAGCACTACACATAAGGAGACACTTATGCCGTTCTTTGAGTTATACGACAACGGAGACGGCGTTCTCGTAAATTAATATTCCCAACACACGAGCTGTCTATTTTCAAGACACATTCGTACTTCACAAAAGTACCCCTGCCTCCCCCCCCCCCCCCTCCCGCAATGTTCGTCGGATTTTGAGTGAACTTTGTCATCTCCGAAACATTAATTCGAACTCGACTCAGATATTCAGTACCTTGAGGTATATTTCAGGACAGGAAGCGGATTCATAATCTTGTATGAACACTCAGATGAAGTTCCAAAAGAAGTGGCAAGCTTACAAGTTTCACATTTTTCTCACCCATTGCTTTCACTGTCCCTTCGTTTTAATATTCAGCGACGTGGCAGTTTTTCATGGACTCAATTAAATTGCGTTTAGACAAGTCTAAACACTCTCGGATAATGTTTATTGGACTATTATCTGCCGATGTTTCACGTTTTTCACCCATCTACGGAAAAATCATACCGAAATTTCATGTAAAATACGTAAAGCACACAGTCCATGTCAGACAGGCCACTTACCTTCAACCGGCGATCGCTGCGTAGCGAAATGTACGTCTGTGCCATAATCTTGTCGGTTGCACAGGCTTTTAGAGAATGTGACAAGTGGTCAGCTTCAGTGCACACACAGCTGCGATTAAATTCCGTACAGCACTGGTCGTCAAACTTTTTTGTTCAAGAGCCAATACTGACGGTCTGTGGTGGCATGTGAGGCCGCATACGTACTGGTTTCATTATTAACTGGTAACGTATACAAATTAGCATGTTTTGATCCCCCAATAGGTTAGCTCTAGCAAGGCGTGATAAGTTGACCACCGGCCACCAAGTACCGATCGTTAAAAGTCGGCACAATTCGGAGCACTTCGTGTCGACTGTTCTGTTTCAGATTCCTGCCAGTATCAACGACACTAAAGGTGCGACGCTGTATTGTGTTGTCTGTGTGAGCAGATGATTGATTAAATACAGTAATTACATTTAAATATATTATGCAATATGGGACACGATCACTAATGCTTACCAGAATTAATGTTTTAATGTCATTTTTCTTCTACTCATTATGTTGTATTAAAACAGCCTTAATTTAATTTTACATTCCTTGCTGCAAGTACAGGATGATTCCGTGATGAAATTACAATTTTCCAAGGATGATGGTGAAGTGTCAATTCGAGGTAAGGAACTTGGTCAGGAAAAGACCGAGCCAGAAGTTATAAGCGAAAATCTTTCTGATACCTCTGCCACTGGAACGCTTCTACTGATACTGTTTTTGCTAAGGCTCCAGCGTAGGAAACTGTCAGAGGTTGTAGTAGCGACCAAAAGAAGAAGAAAATTTCAAGTAAACATGTGCTATAAAATGCATACCTTAGGAGCTACGACTGCTTGTTCACCTTCCTCTCTTGAAACACATCTCCTCTACAGGACAAGTGCTCATAGCACTTAAGGTATGCATTTTAGAGCCTATGCTTACTACGTCATTTTTTTCTTGTTTTGATCCATACTACTACTTCTCAAAGTTGCCTATCTTTCTGTCTTGACCGGGACATGTATTCCACTGTCAGAGGTAGGAGAACTATTTTCGCTTATAACCTTCTAGTAAGTCGTTTCCGAACGTGTGTGCCTTTCCTCAGATTGATATATTTACCCTTCTCCTTCATTCCCAAAAGTTCGTAATATCACGCAATCATCCTGTATGTACCGCATTTGAAGATGACAATCTTTATAATGTACATTCACGAATCCATGTTCTTTCCCTTTGAAATTTATACCATAGCAACTGATCTGACAACCTCTAATCCTATGCCCCTGAGGTAACCAGCCGAATTCGCCAGCGTGAATGAAAATTATGCATATCTTAAAATGTTACTGAGTCTGAAATTTTTTTGTGTTTGTCATTGAGCAGGAATGCTTCACTCTTAAGAATATCTTGCTGTTAGTTGCTCGATATACCGTATGTTACTACAAATAGTGCTGACAACTGCGGGCTGCAACCAACCAGAACACAAATTATTAAAAAAAAGTCAGTCCACTTAATTTTCAGCATTTATCTGTAAGACCACAGCTGAAACACTTCAAGGCTCTTCTTTCCCCCTTTTTCTTGCACCCTATGAATGACTTCCATACAGTGCTGTGCTCCAGACGTAATTTACAGAAATTCCTTCCTAAAATTAAGACCTACACGGTTTCTTTCGGCGGAGAGTAATCTATTTACCAGTGCTAGTGTGCTTCGTACAAATACCTCCCCCCGCCCCATTGTCTCATCCGTCATTCGTTATTTTGCTTCCAGGGCTGCAGATTTCATACACTTCGTCTGCTGCATGCCTCCAAGGTTATCGCTAATGTTATTTTTGCTACTCGTCATTACTTTCGTGTTTCTTTGGTTTACTCTCAGTTCATATTCCGTACACAGTAATCGAGTCATTCCGTCAAACAGCCGTGTAATCCTTCCTCACTTTCGTTCTGGGTAGTGATTCATGAGCGAATCCTATCACTGATATCCTACCTGATATTTACAACTTGTAGAAAATCCACGGGGCAGTTATAAGAGTCTAAGGGCATGAAAGGGAAGCATTGGTTGAGAAACCAGGTAGACAGCCTTGTAGCCTATGCCCAAAGTTATTCAATCTGTACACTGACCAATCTCTGAAGGAAAGGAAGGAGAAATTTCGAAAGAGAATTAAACATCAAGAAGAAACAAAAAAAAACTTTTCTCTTTACCGATGGCATTGTAATTCTGCCAGAGAGAGCAAAGAAATTGAAAGAGCTGTTGAATGGACAGCGTTTTGAAGGAAAGATGTAAGACGTACATCAACAAAAGCAAAACAAGGATAACGGTTTAAATGGCTCTGAGCACTATGGGACTTAACATCTGAGGTCATCAGTCTCCTACACTTAGAACTACTTAAACCTAACTAACATAAGGACATCACACACATCCATGCCCGAGGCAGGATTCGAACCTGCGACCGTAGCAGCAGTGCGCGTTCGGACTAAAGTGCCTAGAACCGATCGGCCACAACGACCGGCTAAGGATAACGGAAAGCAGTTAAATTTAATCAGGGGATTGGAGTACAAAATGAGACTCTAAAATTGTTTGATGAGTTTTGCAATTTAGGCAGTAAAACAGCTCATGATGGCCGAATTAGAGTGAATGTAAAATGTAGAATGGCAATGGCAAGAAAATCGTTTCTGAAGAAGAGAAAAATTTGTTGAAATTGAATATAAAAATGTTAGGAACGCTTTGCTGAAGGCCTTCAACTGTAGTCTTGTAAAGAAGTGAAACGAAGTCTCAAACAATTCAAACAGGAAAAGAATAGCTTTTGATATGAGATGCTATAGAAGAATGCTGAAGATTAGATGCGTAGGTCATGAAGAGGTAATGAATAGAATTGGGGAGGAAAGAAATTTGTGCCATAGCTCGAGTAAAAGAAGGGATGGGTTGATAGGACATATTCTAAGACATCGGGGAATCGTCAATTTAGTATCGGAGGTAAGCGTGTGGGGTAAAAATTGTAGAGGGCAAGCAAGAGACGAGTACAGTAAGCAGGTTCAAAGGGACGAGGGTTGCCGTAGTTATTCGGAGATGAAGAGGCTTAGACAGTAGTGTGGAGAGGTGCACAAAGCCAGCCTTCCAACTGACGACCATAACAACAACAAGAACTTGAAAGGCTGGGACGATACTCTAACATTTTCCGTAGTCAACAACACTTACTTTTACTCTAACTCAGCTTAAAAAAAGTTGCGTATAAAACTGTAAAAGGAGAGTACTGCAGCGAGTGCGGCTCCTCCGACATAGATGCAGGGGAACTGGGCTAGCGGCGTGGTAAACACGCTACCCGCCGTTGCTCCAGCAGCTGTGTCAACCGCAGCGCGGCATAAAAAGTGCCAGATGCCGGCCCATCGCTCCAGCGATATATACCAGCGCTCCCGCACCCGCGCCTTCGCGACTAGCGGCTCGATACGCGTCGATGCTCGCTCTGCTTTTTTTCGCCTCTCTCTCTCTCTCTCTCTCTCTGTGTGTGTGTGTGTGTGCCATTCTGGACGAGGGGACGTCTGCACGCATCGGGCGACACGAAAAGTTCTTGCGCCGAGGGCGCTGCCGCTTGCCGGAGGTGTCGGGCTCAATACGCGGGCGCGGGAGTAACAGGTCCTGCGGCTGCGGCAGCGCGGCGCCAGTGCGCATGCGCGCGGCACGCACCGTCAATAGCGGCGGCCGACCCGACCCGGAGTGCCGCAGGGCGGCGCCACGCCGCCACCGCCAGCCTCCCTCGCGCAGCCCGCGTCTTCTCAACGTGCAGCTCTCGCCACTGCGTCCCAAACCCGTTGTCTACAAAGCTCATTTTGAAATGAAAGCGTCTTTTTTTGTGGTGGCTTGTGTCCACACCAGATTATGTTGGTCTTGTACCAATTTTCGGATGTTCATGCTCATTTCCTGTTGTTCTGCGACAGACAGCAGCTGCAGGGGTACGTTCCAACATGCTATCTGGTAGCCGGCCGTTGTGGCCGAGCGGTTCTAGGCGCTTAAGTCCGGAACCACGCTGCTGCTACGGTCGCAGGTTCGAAAAAAAATGTTCAAATGTGTGTGAAATCTTATGGGACTTAACTGCCAGGGTCATCAGTCCCTAAGCTTACACACTACTTAACCTAAATTATCCTAAGGACAAAAAGACACACCCATACCCGAGGGAGGACTCGAACCTCCGCCGGGACTTGCCGCACAGTCCAAGACTGCAGCGCCTTAGACCGCTCGGCGCAGGTTCGAATCCTGCCTAGAGCACGGATGTGTGTGAAGTCCTTAGGTTAGTTAAGCTTAAGTAGTTCTAAGTCTAGGAGACTGATGACCTCAGATGTTAAGTCCCATAGTGCTTAGACCCATTTGAACCACTTTGCTGTATGATAATATCGAAATGCAGGTATAAAACTGGGTTCTTCTTTTTCCTGGCCTTTATCTCGTACCTGCAGGGTGTCGGCATGTTATTCTGGATTTGGCAGTGTTAGTGGTACAGGACGGCCTGATGCCTTTCTTGCCTCCATCCCTTCCACAGCCCCCACCCAAGAGACGGAATTTGTGAATTACGATCTGTCTGGGTCTAGATTTAATCCATGAGGCAGCGTGAGAATCTTTCTGAAATGTTTGCGAATTGTGTAAAATTGTGAAACTGAGGCGGGACATGGTTAACAACCCGTCGGATATGAGAAACCGCGCAAAACCACATCCAGGCTGGCCTCGTCGTTAACCGGCCGGCAGATTCGATCCGGGGCCGGCGCACTTCCCCGAATCCCGAAAGCGGCGTAACTACGCTACTCGCCATAAAATTGCTACACCACGAAGATGACGTGCTACAGACGAGAAATTTAACCGACAGGAAGAAGATGCTGTGATATGCAAATGATTAGCTTTTCAGAGCATTCACACAAGGTTGGCGCCGGTGGCGACACCTACAACGTGCTGACATGAGGAAAGTTTCCAACCGATTTCTCATACACAAACAGCAGTTGACGGGCGTTGCCTGGTGAAACGTTGTTCTGATGCCTCGTGTAAGGAGGAGAAATGCGTACCTCCACGTTTCCGACTTTGATAAAGGTCGAATTGTAGCTTATCGCGATTGCGGTTAATCGTATCGCGACATTGCTGCTCACGTTGGTCGAGATCCAATGACTCTTAGGAGAATATGGAATGGGTGGGTTCAGGAGGGTAATACGGAACACCGTGCTGGATCCCAATGGCCTCGTATCACTAGCAGTCGAGATGACAGGCATCTTATCCGCATGGCTGTAACGGATCGTGCAGCCACGTCTCGATCCCTGAGTCAACAGCTGGGGATGTTTGCAAGACAACAATCATCTGTACGAACAGTTCGACGACGTTTGCAGCAGCATGGGCTATCAGCTCGGAAACCATGGCTGCGGTTACCCTTGAAGCTGCATCACAGACAGGAGCGCCTGCGGTGGTGTACTCAACGACGAATCTGGGTGCACGAATGACAAAACGTCAATTTTTCGGATGAATCCAGGTTCTGTTTACAGCATCATTGTTTGGCGACATCGCGGTGAACGCACATTGGAAGCGTGTATTGGTCATTGCCATACTGGCGTATCACCCGGCGTGATGTTATGGGGTGCCATTGGTTACACGTTTCGGTCACCTCTTTTTCGCATTGACGGCACTTTGAACAGTGGACGTTACATTTCAGATGTTTGACGACCTGTTGCTCTACCCTTCATTCGATCCCTGCGAAACCCTACATTTCAGCAGGATAATGCACGACTGCATGTTGCAGGTCCTGTACGGGCCTTTCTGAATACACAAAATGTTCGACTGCTGCCCTGGCCAGCACATTCTCCAGATCTCTCACCAACTGAAAACATCTGGTCAATGGTTGCCGAGCTACTGGCCCGTGACAATACGCCAGTCACTACTCTTGATGAACTGTGGAATCGTTTTGAAGCTGCATCGCAGCTGTACCTGTACACGCCATCTAAGCTCTGTTTGACTCAATGCCCAGGTGTATTAAGGCCGTTATTATGGCCAGAGGTGGTTGTTCTGGGTACTGATTTCCCAGGATCTATGCACCCAAATTGCGTGAAAATGTAATCACATGTCAGTTCTAGTATAATATATTTCTGCAATGAATACCCGTTTATCATCTGCATTTGTTCTTGGTGTAGCAGTTTTAATGGCCAGTAGTGTAACAGCGCTAATATACAAGAGTAACACGAGGCGGTGGGTACTGAGTCTCAGCAGTGGTGAAAAGGCTGTGCTCGAAAAGCTGGTTGACGCTGCTCAGTTCTCATCCCCCCTCAACGAACAGTTTCTCGATCAACTCACCAGTGCTGATGGAATCCCGTGTACAACTGAACGTCGACTATAATGCCACGGACACTAAGCTCGGTTATTGCTAAGTGTGCGAGATGGGTCCTGTCGATATTTATATGAGGCAAAAAAGAAAATCGAATGTAAATTTATAGGGACCTGTTCTACCAATACGACACTAAAAGGGACAATTTTCTGAGCATCATCATCACCAGAGATAAGGCGTGGTATCAACAGTACGAACTGGAGTCCAAAGCACAGTCAGTGAAGTGACGACACGCGAATCCTCCAATAAAAATGATGTTCAAGACACAGCCAACGGCAGGCAAAGTGATGTACACAGTCTTCTGGGATCCTTCTCTCTGCGCTAATGAAAGACTGATTACGCGGCGAATATTTTAGATCTCAGGTGTTGTCGTCAGAACTGTAAAATAGTGGCTACCCTCAGCGGCAGTATGTCATTATAAGCCCAGCATGCAAGTAATTGTTTGTTAACAAAAATGCATAACAAATCCTGGTGACTACGTTGAAAAACGAGAATATGTAGCCGAAAACTTGCTTTGTTCCATTGTGTTAAAGTGCTTCCCGTATCTGTTGTAGTTACCATGGAAATAACTGATAGTCATTAGTTTTTGGATGGCCACCATATTACATGATATTTTAACGCGAGCCTCGAAATCATGGTATGGCTAAATGCTAAAATTCGTAAAACGTACGTTCCCACAAAAGTCAACCAATATACTACTTCGTCTAAATCTACAATGTGTCCCTGTATCCGTAGGTCAAACAAAACTGTATACTATAGTATTAAAAATTCATTATAAAATACACAGTCCAACACATTTTTTTTAATTAAAGGCAGCCGATTTCGTTTCAACATCAGACCACCTTCGGGTCTCCTGCACCAAAAGGTGAAAACCAAATAACAAGCGTGTAAATTCTAATACGTAACAGTTAAGTGTACAAGCATTACACGTAAACCATCATATAATAATAGAAGAGAGAACTTATAAAAGCAACTCAGCTATGCATGCTCACAATTGCAATACCAAGAATGCATAGCTGAGTTGCTTTTGTAAGTTCTCTCTTGTTAGCACGTGATGGTCTACGTGCAATGTCTGTACACATAATGATTATGTATTAGAATTGTACACACTTGAGCAGCAGATTGTTGGACGGAAAGGGATTGTCTTCAGTAAAAAAAAGTGGTAAATCTGTGTAATTTGTAATACAGTTTTTAACCTTCCTAAAATCTGTTCAGCACCGCCTACACAAAATACTTCTTGTTCTGGAAAACATAGAAACAAGAGTTGTTAAATAAATAATGCCCTCAAATTTCTTTCTTCAGCCATAAATATGTATAAGAAAACGTCCTTTTAGGTTCTTCAAGTTTGATGTCTTTTCTGTAAGTGTGGGAAGTTTCTAACAATCCTGACAGATGTCAGTAGTGAACCACCAAAATAACTTCTACAAACAACTTGCTGTAAATAGTAATTATGCGCTCGATAGGAGTGCTATTGGACGATAGATAAAGAGAGCTAAAGCGTCAGAAAGAGCAGAAACTGCGAGCTTCACTATCGGCCATTTTCGGGACATCTTTTCATAGCCATTGCTCCCGATATGGTGAATCACGCGTGAGCTATTATTTGCGCTGACCTGCGCATCGTCGCGACTCTAGAACTGGCTCTATATTGTGAACACACACAAACGTATATAAGGGGTGTTACAGAACTATTAATAGTTCCTTGGACAATGTCCAGCGTTAGTTTTACGTCTTAAAATTTCTTTTTTTAAGAATGGCATGGTGTGCCCTATTTGCTAGAAATAGGCAGAGGTGATATTCTGTAAGCTCGTATTTCGTTCTTTAGGTGACAGTGCAGAACTGTATCCAGCGCCCTCCAGAAGTCAAGATACAAGGCATCTACGTGGGCGCCGGTATCTATTGTCTTCTGAGTCCCACACGATCGTTGTCTGCAGAATGCATGTTGATTACTACGGGTGAGAATTCCTGTCTCAAAAAGGGTAATAACACGGGAATATAAAAAGTGTTTCAGAATTCAACAACGGACTGATGTTAGCCATGCAGGCGTACATTTGTATGTGTCTGTTCGACAACCTAAGCATACTCACAACCAACAGGAAAGCGTCGTTTCTCCGGTGACCTACACACATTTCACGGCAAATGTAAATGTCGTGTGACTAGGGCCTCCCGTCGGGTAGACCGTTCGCCGGGTGCAAGTCTTTCGATCTGACGCCACTTCGGCGACTTGCGCGTCGATGGGGATGAAATAATGATGATTAGGACAACACAACACCCAGTCTCTGAGTGGAGAAAAATCTCCGACCCAGCCGGGAATCGAACCCGGGCCCTTAGGATTAAGATTCTGTCGCGCTGACCACTCAGTTACCGGGGGCGGACATTTCGCGGGAAGACCATAAAGGTGAACTGAGGCAGATTCGAACTCGTACTGAGGCTACCCAACAACACTTGTAGCCGCTCTCCGTTTGCTAGTTGATCAGGGAAGGTACCAAAATTACCTCTCCGCCACAAGTGGAATATGGCCTACATGGGACTGTCAAATGAATATCGAACACCAGGCACAATGGGACCATGCAATGATTCCATTTAGAAGTAATCGCCACACACTTTAAAACATTTACGTCTTTGTGAGACGAGACAATCGATTCATGTTTTGTAGAATGCGGTCGGCCGCCGACGGTTCTTCATCAATACCCACTCTTGCACTTTGTCGTCCGACTACAACCGACGTCCGCGCATGTCTTTCTTCATGTCGTCAGTGACGTGATAAGATCCGGGCTTTACCGGGGGAGTTGCAATGTTTCCCAAACAAATTGCCGAAGTGTAGCCTTTGTCCGGTTGGCAGTGTGGGGGCGGGCGATATAGTGCAACAGGATGATTCACCTGCTCGTTGAAAATGATTCAAATGGCTCTGAGCATTATGGCACTTAACATCTGAGGTCATAAGTCCCCTAGAACATAGAACTACCAACGGCTGGCCTGCTCGTCGAGTTCCAGAATCAATGTGCAGCGCTATGAAGGCATTTTACATAAATGGTGACGCACCATAAAGTCAAAACACCCTAGAATGCTGTCGGATGGAATCATCCTCACTTCCTCTTCCAGGATTAGGCTGTTAGCCTGTTCCGACCTCAGTTTTCTTGCCACCTCTTCATGGGTCGGCCAACGTATCACGTTCCGATAGCATGATATCTAAAGCCGTCGGCACACGGACCGTGCTGTCGAACGTTAACGTTGAGCGTGCCAAGTTCAACGTGCTGCTGAACGCTTAGGAACGATGCGACTTGTGCATACGGCGCGTGGGCCCCAACGTGGCATACACGATCGCAACGCGCTCCAGCGGCAGTTGAGGGATGTTTCTAGTTCGTAAATCACATTGTTTACTCAACGGGCACGCGTAAAATTCCTACGTTAGCCCTATTAAAACGCACATTTCCTCCATCGTCCACGAAAAGGAAAGTACCATGTCCAATCAATAAAGACTCAGGCTTATAAAAGTTCCATTACAAACAGTGCGGTACAAATTTGGAATACTTCTCCGCATAAGATAAACATTATTTCATCATTCCCACATTTTAGTAAAACCCCAAGGTCAGTCTTACTTGATCACTGTTCCTACCCTGTAGCAGAATCTTTGCAACATGTGAATTACGAAGCGTAAAAGAAAAAGGAGCAAAATATCTTTATACAAGTAGTTGTCCTGTAGATTAAGCCAATCGAACAGTCATCTCTCAAAAAAAGGTGAACTTATATTTACATAACAACAAATACTATACTATATACTTATATTAAGCTAATAATAAAGTACCAGAACCCAATAAAAACGAGAATGTTAGGAAAAAAAAATATTTCGGTAGTGGCAAGACGCAAACACCACCGCCCCAACAAACGTCTCAATAGCGGATAGTTAGGCTAGTTATTACTCTACACGAACAACTTCCAAATTATGTCTAACAGTAGTATCTTCCCACTTGCTGAAAAACCTTAATCGTAGTTACGTTGGTAATTGAAGTTTAATTATAAGAAACTGTACCAAGAACACTGCGTTTTGGGTGGATCTTCAGTGTGTCGCTGCCTTCAAATAGCCTACTCTCATAATACGAAAGTTACAATAATTCTTTTGCCACGAAAATGATATTTCTCATTATTTTATTGGAACGAATCACACAGTTAACAACGGGTTTTCCAGTGATTCTCAATTTGCTGGTGCTCAGAAACGGCTTATATACATATAGGCTTGAAACGAATGCCAATATGGCGCCTCACAATTGTGTACTGAAGGGAGACATCGTGCGTGTGACGCAGGTGGCGTTGTGCCATCTCATTGGTCAACGCTCAGAGGCACGCTCAGAATATCTGACATGCCAGATATTGCTCTGCACGTTCGGAAAGGCTCCCGAACGTGCTATTCCACGCAATGACGTCAAAAACTCGGCACGCTCAACGCTCAACGTTCTGATGCACGGTCCGTGTGCCGACGGCTTAAGGGCAAGCATTGAAATTCTGTTGTCCTCAATCCTAAAAATGCGGTTTTAACAATTTATCTTGTTTTTAGAAATTCTGACATTCGAGAAGAATATACATAATTGGTGCCTTACCTGTCATTGCGTTTTTTGTCTTTTAGGGAGTATCTCTCTCCTGATCTGAGGAACTGCATTTCAGATGAGTCTATTTGGTCTCGGTAATCTGTTCTACTCAGCTACGTCTCGCTTCCATAAAGCAATGTTGGCACAGCCATAAAATTCGAGTCTCTTCTCTCATCTTACCTTTCAGCGTTCTCCGAATTGTTGCACACACACATATATGGAGACCGCTAAAGCTTTTTCTTTACTTAGTCATTATCGTCAAAAGATAAATCACCATCAACGTACGTGAAGCTTGAAACTTGTTCTATCGGTTGATTGTCAATTGTCATCTTGGCTCCAACTGGATCTTTTCCTTCCTTTCTATAACTTTCGTACTTGTTCTATACGAGAAAACTGCAGCTTCTACAAATAGTATTTAGCACATGTAGTAATTTTTTATCTTCATCGTACTGCAGAATGAATTGATGATCTGCATCACTTCGCAGCGCGATTCCTCACATAGTAGCAATACAAAAAATGTCACACAAAGCGGGCCGCTGTGTTCGAGCTGTTCTAGGCGCTTCAGTCTGGAAAAGCGCTGCTCCTACGGTTGCAGGTTCGAATCCTGCCTAGGGCATGGATGTGTGTGATGTTTAAATAGTTCTAAGTCTAGGAGACTGGTGACCTCAGATGTTAAGTCCCATAGAGCTTAGATCCATTTGAACCATTTTTTGTCACACAAAATTTCGGCCTGTGCATATTTCCATTACATATTAGCAGCCTGGCAACACTGTAATCACATGTACAGTAACTTTCTCTGTCAGCATATAGTAGTAGTGCTGTGGATAGCGTTTTGGAGTAGCATGCAAGAGGTCGTGAGTTCGATTCTGGGTCGAGGCATATTTGTTTTTATTTGACAATTTCATTGTGCATACAATACTGTGGTAAATACCGTTTCTTAAGCCACACGTATCCGACGTTTACATAGCACAGTGTTCTGTAAAAGTGAACATAACAAAAACACGGTCAGACAAGTAAGAAATAGACGTTGAAAGAAATTACCTGTCATAGGACAGAATAACTACAAAAACAATATCAATTTAGAGCCGCTAAAGATGACTGCGCAGTTAAATAACTCAGCTTCTACTAGTCATTTATACTGCATGCATTTCGTCCGCTCAGATGTAACACATTAGCAACCAGTCACAATAATAATTTCCATGTTAATGACAGCATGACGGTTACAAAAGAATACGTTGTCCTCAGAGCAGATTCTCAAGGCGACCCCCCTAGTCCAAACATTGCGGACCCGCTGGATCATACAGCTCTGGACTCTTCGTAACATGGCTGCATCCACAGATAGAAGAGCAGCATGAACACGCGCTATAAGTTCTCCCACACGTGTTTGCGGAATAGAATATACGTGTTCCTTCAAGAGTCCTCAAAGGAAGAAATCCAGGGGATTTAGGTTAGGTGAACGTGGAGGGCATGCAACTGGACCTCCTCGTCCGAGCCATTTCCCTGGAAACGTTCTCTGTAAATACCGTAGTACATGAGCTACAAAGTGTAGAGGTGCCCCATCATGTTGGAACCATAATCTCAGCCGAAGATGAGGTGGAACATCTTCCAGTGCGTCAGGCAAACTGTTTGAGAGGTATGCATGATACCTTCGGCCAGTCAATCGGTCAGGCAACAAGAAAAGACCCAAACTCCTGTCTCCCAACATTCTGGCCCAGACGTTCGTGCCAAAGCGAACTTGATATCGAGTACCGTGGGTGACGTGCGTCTTAACGTCACACCAATGGTGGGTACTGAGCAGTCTGAAGACACCTACACGAGCGAGCGCTGCTTCACCAGACCATATTACAGTGTTTATGAAGTCATCGTTGGCGTCCTGTTTCTGGAGCCATTCACAGAATTGTATCCGCAGTCTGCGGACCGCAGGATGCAAGTGTTGCGACAAAGAATAATGACAGGGAAGCAGCCCATGTTCGTACAGCACGTCAACGACTGTTCGTTGCGAAACACGCAGCTGCATTGCTACGCTACGCATACTGCGCTTGGGTTCTTGGTGTGTGTTCTCCAGAATAGCTTTCTCAGTAGCCAGAGTACGGCGAGTCTGTGGACGACATCTGTCACGCGATGGTGGAAGGAGAGGAGCTGTCTCCCGAAGTGGAAGCTCCAGACGATGAAACACATCTTTATCTGGATGACATCGACCAGGAAATTTAGCACCATATTCAAGAGTGGCTACACCAGCCCAGTTATGAGATACACCAAGGACCAGAACATACCCACATAAATATTTTCAATATTTCGCGGCCCTATTACAGCAGTCGTGGCTGCCGCATCGCGGTCGCGAAGTGGGGCCGAGGCAGTTTCAGATAAGTTTTTACAGTGTGACGATAATTTATGGATTTGTAGTATTAGCTTGACGATGTCCACTATGGTCAAACGGTAGTAACTTTTATTCTGAAGAAGGCTCGGTTATCCCGACTGAAATCTAGGTAATCTGTGCAAATGAGGCTGTTGATTTTTAAAATTAAAATTAACATATCCACATATTCATAACGTACGTCTACTGCACTATTTTAGGATAAAACAAGAAGAAAATGCAATATGTGTACGAATGTACATAGCGTCTGTCACGGGCGCGTTACTACGCTAGCAATTACTTCCTGTCTGGTGAACAGCACATACAGTATAAACACGTCATTAGCCGCAGCGGGCTGTTCCACCTAATGCGGATCACCTCCCTTACAGCTTTTGTTCTACAAGATTCATCTCAATCTGCCAAATTTACGTTTCCAAACTACACTGTTTCCCTAACGGTAATGGACGTGATAGTTCCACGTTTCCATCCATAATAATAATAATAACGCATTGACATAGTTACTAAACAGCGTGGGTTTCTCAGACTCAATGCTGAAAGGCATAATTAATGGTTCCATGGTGATAATATATAGAAATGGTAAACGAGTTTGGAAATTATTTGCAAAGCACGTTGCCAGCCCTACTGTTGACGGAAGGCCCTAACGAAATGAAATGGACCTGAACGTCGCAAGAATAATGGTTGGTACTAATTGATGGGACCATTTGGGGAAAGTACATAGAAAACAGGTTTGGAATCTAGCAGATGCAGTGCTGCGAAACAATGTACATATATCTGAAGAGGATATGTATACAATCATTGAAGAGCATTGAGCGCTGTAGAGAGGCTGTAATTTTGATGCACTCCTTGATTAATTAGAATTCCTTCCGTCGACTCCTGCCCAGATCTAAAACAATTTTCGTCTTTGCACACATATCATGGATAGTTTGAATCAAGAGTTTGGCGTCTCCAGTTTTTTTTTTTTTTTTTTTTTTTTTTTTTTTTTTCATTATGCTCCACAACTGCTGGGTTCAAATGGCTCTGAGCACTATGGGACTTAACATCTGAGGTCATCAGTCCCCTAGAACTTAGAACTACTTAATCCTAACTAACTTAAGGACAACACACACATCCATGCCCGAGGCAGGATTCGAACCTGCGACCGTTGTGTCGCGCGGTTCCAGACTGAAGCGCCTAGAACCGCTCGGCCACACCATCCGGCCCATAGCTGCTGGCTGTCTGCCACATCAAAAGCTTTTACGTAATAAACGACGCAGATTTAGATTTTCAAGTTAAATTCTCTTCTGCAATGTCAGTTTTAAGATAAATATATCGTCTATGCAAGATCTTCCAGTAAAAAAGAGTGTACTATAATCCTAACCCTGTTGTTTGCTGTTAGTGCTTATTTATATGGAACATTTAGCAGACTTGTGCTGCATTTCCGGAACAGCCAAAATACATATTTCTACATCCCAGATCTTCCAGTCATCCAGAACTGGGAAACGAGTAGCACTGAAGAGTGAATATGTTGGAAAGGCCTAACACCATGATAACATTTCATGGTCAGAGCTATGTTTTTTTCCGATGTGCTAATTAAAACTTTATGACTGCTCTCATAATTTAAGACGAGGCCATTAAAAGTTTCGGAAGAAAAGGCGCTCCTTATGTTGTAAACTGTGTTGCATTTTAATGGCAACAGACGAGTCCCTTCTGTATGGAAAAGATCCCTTGCCACTGTGCGAGAAATCCGTAACAGACTGACTGAAAACCGGTCTTGGGGCGGAGTCAAACTTTGGCGCTGCCCCCCAAGTCAGCGTGTGTCCACTCTGTCGTCGATGCCTCGTGGGCGCGAGCCAGTCCACTTGGCACGGCTAAATCCACGAACGGGGCTGCTCTTTGCAGCGCGCACTGTCTCAAACGGAGACAGTTCGTACAAATTTGACTATCTCCCCTTTTGGAGGGTCACTGCTTACATCTACGCCGTCTGAAGGCGTCACCAAAGGAACGAAATGAGCACCGTCTCAATCACTTTATTTATTTTGATAAGTCATTCGTACACTTTTGCGTTCTCTCTTGACCATTTCCCCTTCTGCTTAACAAAAGGTGGGGTTATTCTACATGTAGCTTTCTTGCATCTTGTTCTCAGAGCAAGAAAGGAAGACTAGGATCTCTTGTTACATGAAGACATTAACGCAACAGATGCTATACCAATCGATTTTTATTACTTTGTGCTACCGGAGCAGTCGTGTTGCTACAGATATCAAATAGTGCAGGCACAACCAATAAATATTGTACCACCAAAATCAAAAAGCAGATAAGGTAAAAAGTAAAATTAAAATCTCAAGAATATTTTAAAAATAAGGAACTAATTTTTAAGTTGCTTCATTACTCTTAGTACTCAAGCTGAAGTTGCAGTTTTCAGACTTAAGTCAAGACCACTTCTGATAAAACGCAACTGCCGAAACATCTCTGGATAAAGATGTAAAGGAGAATTGTTTTACACGAAATCAGCGGTATCGCATTTCCATCATTAGAAAAATTAAGTTATTGAGGTGCAGTAAAAAAAATTCATACTGCGTTCGCCACAGCAAATTTTCATTATCACCAGTCCCTTTCTATTCGACTGACTGTCTACATGATCCCTTCCTCCGTTTTTATCAAGCGGTTTCATTAATGAGCGCACTAATTGTTCAGGAAAGTGACCATTCCCAAGGGTAAAATTACAAATATGGCTTAGTAATGGGCCAACATAGGCAGCGCAGCAAGTAAATGCACTCTTCACGAACACATACACTGAACATGTACACAACAGTCGGACATACGCTACACCTGCCAAGTAAACTAGTGTTGCGTGTATAATGACCACCATGTCAAAGAAACACACGCATGCTCTTCGAGAAAGGCGCATTGAAGAAAGTGCCTAGATGATTTAAAAATTGGGAGAGTTTGACTTAATAGGTGTCAAAGTAGGTCTATATGCTATCCCCTCCCTCGCTTCCGCTGCCTGTCTCCCCATCTTTCCCACTGACACCAGCCCACTTGCACGGAACGACTCACAGAGGCGACAGTGTTAAAATGCGAGAGACTGGGAAATGTTCAGTATGTCCAGAAAGATTCGACCTAAAATGATGGGTGATTCTAAATATTTCTGTTTGCTGATGACACTAGCTTGGTAGTGAACGATGTTGCGCGTAACATAAGCAACGTTTCAAATAGTGCACTTCCCGGGATAAGTTTACGACTTGTAGAAAATAAACTGATGCTTGATGCTAGATTACAGCAAGACTCGAGTTTTAGTTGAATTGTGTGTTAGAAACTGTAAAAACAGACATTTTGATTGCACAGAATGGTAATATGACTAGTGAGTCGGAAAAATCCAAATTCAAAGATGTTCAGATAGATGCTCAAAAACTGAATGCTACTATATTTACCATTAGAACAGCATCTGACAGAAAAAACGGTCTACCACGATGGAAATCGGCAGATGTACATGTACAAACAAACAAATGATTACAATTTCAGAAAAATTCGATGATTTATTCTAGAGCAAGAGCTTCACAAATTGAACAAGCCAATAACGCTTTGCTCCACCTCTGCCCCTTACATAACTACATCTACATCTACATTTATACTCCGCAAGCCACCCAACGGTGTGTGGCGGAGGGCACTTTACGTGCCACTTTCATTACCTCCCTTTTCTGTTCCAGTCGCGTATGGTTGGCGGGAAGAACGACTACCGGAAAGCCTCCGTGCGCGCTCTAATCTCTCTAATTTTACATTCGTGATCTCCTCGGGAGGTATAAGTAGGGGGAAGCAATATATTCGATATCTCATCCAGAAACGCACCCTCTCGAAACCTGGACAGCAAGCTACACCGCGATGCAGAGCGACTCTCTTGCAGAGTCTGCCACTTGAGTTTGCTAAACATCTCCGTAACGCTATCACGCTTACCAAATAACCCTGTGACGAAACGCGCCGCTCTTCTTTGGATCATCTCTATCTCCTCTGTCAACCCGACCTGGTACGGATCCCACACTGATGAGCAATACTCAAGTACAGGTCGAACGAGTGTTTTGTAAGCCACCTCCTTTTTTGATGGACTACATTTTCTAAGGACTCTCCCAATGAATGCCAACCTAGCTGTTATTCGGCTTGGCACTGATTGATGTTCTTAGATGTCCTCCAGAGGGATATCGTGCCGTGTTCTGTCCTGTTGGTGCGTCAGATCGTCGAAATACTGAAATGGTTGAAGGGCCCTGCCCATAACGCGCCAAACGTTTTCAATTGGGGATAGATCCGGCTATCTTGCTGCCCAAGTCAAGGTTTGTCAAGCAGGAAGACAATCAGTATAAACTCTCGCCGTGTGCGGGCGAGCATTATCTTGCTGAAATGTAGGCCCAGAATGGCTTACCATGAAGGGCGTATAATATCGTCGAAGTACCGCGGTGCTGTAAGGGTGCAGCGGATGACAACTAAAAGGGTCCTGCTATGAAATGAAATGACACCCCAGACCTCCTACTTGTCGGGTTGTTTGGCGGACGACAGTCAGGTTGGTATCTCACAGCTGTCCGGGGCGTCTCCAGACACATCTTCGGCCTGGAATCTCATTGACTGGAGTAGAATTATCTTCAGTGAAGAGCCCCACTTCGAACTGAGCCCAGATGACCTGCGAAGACACATCTGCAGGGGACATAAACAACTGCTTCAAGTCGATCCAAACATTCTTTCCTAAATTGTTTCTGGTGACGGAAGTTGGATTTCTGGTTATGACTCTGGACATAATATAAGAGTCGCAGTATAAGAGTTGTTCACCTATTTTAGTAGTGGGAGTGTTCACAAAGAGTTCGTCCCTCCTTATTAGGAGGTCAATAACAGTCTAGTACGATGTTCTAAGACGTTTTACGAGGGTCGAAAGGAAAAAACGTCCTAGAAAATGCCTGAGTACTCTACCATGACAATGCACATCGGACGCGGTCTACTCTATTAAGTAATTATTGATTAAACAAAAGTTGACAATTGTTGCCGTACACAACAGAGTACTGCCTGCTCCCTCAGGTGGAAATCAAGTTGGTGGGGAAAAGATCTGACACAGCGCAGGAGATTCAAGCGGAATCGCAGAGGGTTCTAAATACGCTAACACTGACAGACTTCCATCATGAATCTCAAAAGAAACAGGAACGTTGCGATTGGTGTATTCTGTCCCAAGTCGACTCCTTTGAAGGTGACGGTGCATCTATGTAAAAGGTAATAATTGTAACTAATATATCTGGGGAACTTCTTGATACCATTTAGTATGTGTAGCATTACACTAGAAGTGCTAAGCACCTAGAATCACGCAAAGTACGGTAACAATGTGCATTTACGGCAGCAAGCTTTTACTTGTCCCTGAAATCTCGGTCTATATACTTCTCAGCTCAGGTGGAAAGCTTGATGGGTAGCCTGCGTTGCAGGCGTAGACACAAGGTGAGATAAAAGGAATCACAGCATCGTACGTAGAGACTCTGAAGGTAAGTTACATACCTCGTCCCACGCTTAAAACAATGTGCAACATGACTGAAGTGTATGTGTTCTGGGTGTTCTGAGATTCTTCTGCAGTACGGTTAACATGTGGATTACAGCCTGGGGTAAAATGGCGCAGCAACTGGAAACGAACTCTGAAGTACGTGGAATAGTACGATTGCTATGGGCAAAACGGCTAAACAGCACACACTTGCCCCGTGAACCTGGCGGTATGTGGACCAAATTCAGTGTCGCGTCCAGCTGTGGTGAAATAGTGTGAACAATTTGATCAAAGCCTCACAGGCGTAGGTGATGTTGATCGGGAAGGAAGGCCTTCTACAGCGACCACAGATGATAATGTCCAGGCAGTCGAAGAACTTACTCGCGGCAATCGTAGATTTTCCAACGATGAGGACGTTCACACAGCGATTCTCGAATGGAAACCAAGGAGCGGATTTATATAGTCGAGGACTCGAACAACTGGTGGAACGTTTCAAGCATTCTTTATAGAGTCTTAGTTATTATGCTGGAAAACGGTGTCATCTACCAGTGTAATTTTGAAGTCTAATGCAGGATTCCATAAAAGTTACTTGGCGTGCCATAATAATGTGCCATTTACTTTCTGAAGCCTCTTGTACGAAGAACTGAAACTGGAAAATTGTTAGTGATGGGAGGAATCCTGAGATAAAGGAGAACCAAACAAGCGATTGTTGCAGTTCTGATTGTGATGTGTTAGGAACAGGAGAAAATTCATCGATCTGGAGCGGAGACGCCGTTGGCATCTGAAATATCGTTTTTGTTATGTTGGTACATGTTGTGCAATAACGTAAACTAAGTTTTAGTTTTTTGAAAAGTCCTGTTGTATTCCGTTCAGTTGAATAAACTGGAATACTGTCCAGTCACCAAATGCTTTGTTCTGGGTGATTTATCAACGCCAACGGAAATTAATCCACTGTTGCTAAAAGTTAATTCGAGCTCTGCGCCTTCATTTCCAACTATTAAGAAATAGCCTCCTGAATTCGGGCATGGGCGTTCTTCTCTTGTAGATGATGAACATGAAGGGCCATCTCAAAACTTTTGTCACAGACAAAGATATGGGGAAACTATTGGACGATCGGTTGTTAGAGGTGTATCAAAAAGCTGATCCCTTAGGCATATAAGAGCAAGATAAGCACAGTACACTTTACACGAAGAATAAACTATGAAAAAATATGGTGTAAGTCAGGCCAAGAGTAAATGCGAAAACGAATTTCTAGCAGTTTCTGATTTCGTGCACCGATCTGTTACCGCGAGTGACACGTGGGTCTATTATTCCGCACCAGAAACGGAACAGTTATTTCACCAGCGTGCGTGAAAAGCTATGGTCCTGCACAAAAAATGGATGAGATTTTTATCTGCCGCAGAAGTTACAGCCCTATGTTTTCTGGGATACCAAAGAAAAACTTGTCGATTACCTTGAACGTCATATCCTAACGGAAGTGCACCGTGGGTTACTGGCGACAGTCATCTATCGCTGCTAGACGTACCTACCCGTCGGAATTGACAAGTTTACACTGGTAGCTGCTGTTGAATTAGCATACTTTGTGAAGACTCCTAAGTGATGAAATTCTTTCTACTAATTTCCAGAAAACAGCATTGTGTTTCTTGTGATAATGCGTTTGAAATGGTTCACAAGTCTGAATTATTAATTTGTAATGCCCCTGCTTACTACTACAGTCGTCACTGTCCCTAACCTGAGAAAACATTTTACATAAATATATAATGTCTTTAAATAAATCCAATTCTTAAGTCTATGGAACTAGAATTTTCCGCGAAATACTTTAATTCTAGTAATGAAGGCTATGTACTATTTTCACAGAATTCCCTCTCTCATTAAATAAACCTGCCCAGAATAATGCAGATGGTCACCCCATTTTCTGTATCTTTGATTAGCCCAAATACAGTTCAAGAATACAACGAAACAAAATTGGTTGAAGATGTCACTGTCTTCACACATCGCTTCTTCGTGAACCATTCACAACACTAAGTTTCAAACAGCAACCTCGTATATGTCGACATTCGCATCGATCTTGTATAGTCATTAAATTTTAGAGCTCTACGTAACAAACACAATAACCTGATGCTGATGTCAATGTTGCTGCTTGCTGCGACTTTGCGTAACAGGCTGCCTTTACATGTGCGTTATCTAAATTAAAAATTATGCGCTAGTTTAGATTTTTCTGGTAACATAATCTCCGATCTTCCTATGTGTATGTGTAAAAGCAAAAGCAGAAAACAAAAGGCCAATGCGGAAGATATTCCTGTGCTTTCTGATCCACGTATTGCCTCTGAGCGTACAATTTTGAAGTAGATTAACTCTTATATTTGTAGTCAATTAATTGTTTCTGAAGAAGCTAATAAGTTACGCAACTTGGAAACACGCAGACATTTCGACAAGAGTAGAACTGCAGCTGAAGTAATCGTTCTCTTTGTAGTCGCGGAACAAGATTGTGTACAACTGAGATGAATCGAGAGGTGTTAACTGCGGTAACAACCCTAACCAGGCGACGTCTCAGGATGAAAATAAACTATGGTTTTACTTTTAGCGGGGTGACCATTTTAATGATAGAAATAAATTTTTTACATTATTTGGAATCTTATCGAGGGCGGATTCATCAGATCTAGAGCTTCAACGCGGTTTAGTTTCGTGCGGCAGAGCTACGTCGACCGTCGAGTCGTTGAATAAATTGTCCCACCGTTCGGAGGGCAAAC
The DNA here is from genome assembly GCF_023898315.1 of Schistocerca nitens. Classification (NCBI taxonomy): domain Eukaryota; kingdom Metazoa; phylum Arthropoda; class Insecta; order Orthoptera; family Acrididae; genus Schistocerca; species Schistocerca nitens. Next base: position 529,573,466 of record NC_064614.1, on the reverse strand, counting down.
GTGAGCTAGAGAGGCCAACTCCGTGCTATCTGACCTGGTTCAGGAGAAGCAGGAAGTATTCGCAGAAACTTACAGATGTAGTTACCAGAATCTCAGGACAGTTATAGAACACACTTGAAATGAAAAACCTGCAAACGAATAAAACATTTTTACGAAGAAACCCCACGTTCAAAGAAGAGCAGTTCCTTTGATGTAGAATTTATTTAGCCATTACCAAAACTTGGTGATAGGGTTGCGGAAGATATTTTGAAAGAGAAAACACAGTCAGCATTTCAAAGCATGGCAGCCAAATCTTCCGGATACTCCTGTCTAATAGTGTTTCAAAATGCATTTATCCTCAAATGAATGGCTGCAAGATCTGGCATAAGTTTGCGACTCTTCCAAACACACACTTTTTTTAAAAGATTTGATGGTATATAACGTACTTGCCAGAGGGCACCCCGTAAGTCTGGGCCGCCACTGGTTTAATCAACCTCGCAAAGATTCCTAAAAATCACATTGCAGAAGATTATCAAATTCTGAGCTAACAGAATATATATAAGGATATTTAACAATATGTTAAGTACGTCAGTGTTCTATCCAATTACATTGCCTGTTTTATCATGTCGTGTATAATAAATACATTTTAAAACCCGAATCTTATCACGTAATTTAATTTTCTATAATTATTTTTCGAATTCTCCAAGCTCTAGTGGTAATCCTGAAAGATGACACAGATATCAAACTTTCGCCTCATACCGCAGCACAGAGATGTTCGAATTTCCATCAGACATGCTGGTTCTCACTCTCGTCCATTCGTCCGCTAAATAGACGATAGAAAGTATACGTTTTCAGCTCAATCGAACAGTGACATCTTCCACGGCTGCAGGAATTTCTAATGAGAATGAACGACAAATTTTAGTTACCTCAAAAGTGTCGTCACTCTTGTAATAGAAAGTAGTTCCGAACTTATTCCAGTGTTTTATATTTTATCTAGAGTAGACATGAGAATTCACGCAGGTATTTTGTACATACAGAACGCCACAGGTGTGCATCAATTCTGGACGTATCCATACACAGTGACTAAGCAAAACATCATGGTGGTGTACGCTCTCGCCTGCTGTGCAATACAGTGTTTACGCTGCAGACAATTTCTGCCCTAATGAAAATATCAGCAGATTTGTCGGTCACGCGCTTCCTGCGCCATTACGCAAATGGGATGCACTTGAGCCGATATTGAATTTTGGCGGTACGGTCATCGTGCAGACTATTCTCAAGTCGAAATATGGGTACCAGTCTGAATAAAGCGTTAATTATGATTTTTTTGTGGGTAACGTCAGGAAGTGGCCAGATAAACTGTTTACAGTAACGGGAAGTTGCCATGGCTCAGTGGTTAAGTCCCGAAGTACACAACCACATGTGTGGTATTCGATTCCCGGTCTGTCATAGGATTTTTATTTTTCATTTATCACTTCATTCACCTCTGGAACTGGTTTTGAATATGAATAATGTTAGGCTGCACCATGGATCGGAGTCCACACTAAACTGTAGCCCCCACCCCCCGCAGAACCAATCCCAATCCCATTAAGTGACTTGGTAAGTCTGCTCAGTGGCTAGCGGAAGGCACAGGAATATCACCTCCAATAGGAGCATGTCTAGTAGAGACCTATGGTGTTCTAGGCAACTCTTCGGTTGATAAGAGCTTTACTTTCTTTTACAAATGAATCTCTATTCAAAAAGCTATTTTAGTAATAGATTTTGTGTGAGCTCACAAGTTAATAATTTTACTTCCTTTCTTGTCAGTCATGAAAAGCAACGTTTATTTTATTCTTATTACAACTGAACTGCAAAGATGCAGATTCTACCGTGATCTGGGACCAGCGGCTGTGTTTCATATGCTAACATTAGGGAAATTCCCAGCAGAGCAAGAATCCTGTCTGTCAGCTCAGTTGACAACGGTAACAGTGTGACAAGCGTTTATGATTCTGTTTACTGTTAGGTCTCCTGTAATGTATCGCACCTTCCCTGGTTTTCGTGATTTCATGTAACATTTTCGTATTTTTTCGTCAGGTATTCTTTGCTGATGATTAGTCGCTCACTTGAACAATTTGTTCATTCTGCGCGAAGAGAACTGCTAATTTGTGTTCACGAGGAACCGTCGCACTAATTTTGATCGTGAGAAAAGACGTCGTTCGAACAATAAGATGTGTATGTTGATAAGAGCACTGATGACCAAGCTATTGAAAGGAGAAATCCAACATCATATTAAATCAACTGGACGTCTGCGGAATATCGTGTTACACTTGGTGAATCGGCGGCACGCAACAGTATCTATGTGAAACTCAGCAAGCACCGTCGCTCGGAATAATCGTGAAGATTTGTCTGCGCCTTATTCACTTCCGGCTGCAGTGTGTGATGCAGGCGGTGATTATTGCTAATACACCCATGTGGAAATATTAATGTTATTCGACAGAATAATCGTGTTTTAGTTCAATTCGACACCTAGAAATACAGTCGCATGTACAAGGAGATGAAATGGAAAATAGAGAAAAAGCACATTAAAGCATTTGTGGACTCATTTGTTCCGATATTCTTCATACTAAGACGCTTGCCACACTTCCTGCCTCATGTTGGAAGTCCGTTGCTTTAGGGTAAAAGAATAACGATTGGGAAATTTTTTGTGTAGTTTATTGAACTATTGTCAGTCGAACCGTTGAAGTAAAACAACAAAATGAACAGCAGAGCACGAATCGAGAACAAATATTATTAATAATGGATTAACGATAGATCCGCCTGTTTTGCAAGTATACAACCACTGTTCTGCTTGAATACCCAAACACATTTCATACAGCTGTAGCACCCTCAGTGGGTTTTTTCTTTTATTTTTCCTAAAATACATACATCTTTTATTTGGGGCAAGAAATAGGTTACGTCGGATTTTGTTGTTATTTGAACGATTTATGCACTTTTCTCTTTTATTTTCATCGTGTGTGTCCTGTGGCTGCAAAGCGAAATCGGCCACAGTCCAAATTAATACACCGTGTCATCAGCAAACATAAGGGATGTTAGGGTATTGACTGTAATGAGTTTTTGTTTAGAAACACATCATTTAAAATGCATATTCCGGTAAAATAGTCGCATATGCTCCTTTCCAGCCTTACCATTTCGCTATTTGGGTTTCCTGCGCTATTGCTGGTTTTTATTTGCTTGTCAAACGAGTTTTTGTTGTTGTTTGTGTGTTTAGAATGACCTGTGGACATAGGTAAAATTTTTTTGTGAGGCTCTGGTACGGAGAAGTATTTTGAGTGGTTTCTTATGCAGGGATTAGGTTTTATGTTTTACAACGTTTTACTCACGTTTTCTGCTATATTGATGGAATCTGCATCTTGTTATGTTGCTGTGAAATGGTCTCACATTCCACTGTAAAATTTATGTTTTCGAAGCACTTTTGACTGCCGTTTGATACACTGTTTTGTTTTAGATAGAAGGCGAAATTTGAATTTGTTCCATTTGTTTTTATTGTCCCCCCCCCCTCTCTCTCTCTCTCTGTGTGTGTGTGTGTGTGTGTGTGTGTGTGTGTGTTTCATTGCTGTTATTTGATAGTTCGTTGAGAGAACTGAGTAATATTTTGTTGCAGAGTACTGCTCGGTCACTGATGATTTTCTTTCCCTGTGTGATAGCTTTTTGGATGTGGTAATTTTTTCTATTATTAAAAGTGGTATAGATGATTACTGTGTTTTAGGGTCTTGAGGTCCGTTTCTACGCCACTGGGGTGGTGGATTTGTTAATAAGGTGGTCTGAAAATATGGAGCGCGTGCTGTCACTTTTCTAAGCTCATCAATGTTCTTAGTATCTTATTCCGAAATTTCTGCATGTCTGTCCTATGTGTACTGAAGCATTGTCATTGTTTGTAATCTGGTATACACCTGCTTTGTTGTATTTATCTATGGTGGTGTTGGGTATTTTTAATTTTTTCTGCAGTGCGTTGTTTGTTCCACATGCCACATTTATACTTTGTTTTCGCTTAATGTTTCCTACTCTGTGTGTTATTTTGTAGCCAAATGCCGGTGTGTGCCAGGTTTTCCTGTATTTGTGTTCTTTATGTTTTCTCCGTTGTGTGGCTGTTACTGCTATGATGTGCTGTAGTACTGTGTTCTGCGTAAGGTTCTAATGGTTCAAATGGCTCTGAGCACTATGGGAATTAACATCTGAGGTCATCAGTCCCCCAGACTTAGTACTACTTAAGCCTAACTAACCTAAGTCATGCCCGAGGCAGGATTCGGACCTGCGACCGTAGTAGCCGCGTGGTTCCAGACTGAAGCGCCCATAACCGCTCGGCCACAGCGGCCGACTGTGCGTTCGGTGCCAGTTGTATTCTTACTTCATGGTGGTTTGTCTACAGTGTCTACTTTGTAACCATTGTCTGTGTCAATCCGTTTTATTATTGTTTTGTTGTTATAAATGGTGTCACTACACCGGTTAGGGCAAATTCCTGGATGATTTCTTCGAAAAAACCCACGGTCGCTGGCTTCCCCTGTTCTTCGATAAACCGAGTTCGTGATTTGTCCTACGATTTTTTCGCCGAACTTTAGTCTCTGACAATCCCATGGATCGGTGAAAAATGTTGAATTGTGCCGAAGTACGGATTCCACTTTAAGCTGTGGGTCTTCTCAATAACTGGCGTGCATATTGTAGTGCTTTAGGTGCATAAATAGATACATCTTTGATGGATTATTACTTATCAGGATACAGTTTGGTTGGTGTAGTGTTCTAAACCTAAAATTTCTCTTGAATAAGATCTCAACTACTAAATAACAACAAATTCATTATTATTTTGCTTAATTGGCGTTGTGACAATACTGGATTCTACACTCTTCAAAAATCGATGTAAGTCTTCGATCTCTATCTAATCGATTACTTAAGACAGTTCGTTCTTTGCTCATTGTAATCTAAATTTTCCGTAGTAACAGAAGGCTCTGACGGAACATAACACTTTTCTCATTAGTCTTCTTGCTCATATTTAGTATATCAGCTTTCTTCGTGAAATTCAAATTTTGTCATTTGGTTTCCCTTTTATAAATTATTCCCAGCATTGCCAACATTTATTGTAAAACAGAACCACCTCTCATTCACAGTGGCGTAGTAGCTTTTGTGGGGCTTGGCTTCCATGAACTAAACCCACATGGCACGACGTCAGAGCGCTGCTCAACTTACTTTTCTACGCGGAAGCAATTGAGGGTTCGTAGTCAGCGAACGAGGTCATAATACACCGATATACGCAATTTTTCAAATAAAATATGACGTTTTTAATTAATATTAGTTAATTATAAAACTGATACAATGCATAGACATATTGTGAAGTTGTCTTGCACTGTTGAAAGCCAAATCCAGGTTTACAACTTATGAAACAAATGCAATATTCTGATACACAGGGTAAAAAAGTGCAGAAATTTTTATAAGTAGAGACATCAGTGTCTTGGTTGTTTTTGCTCTGCATCGAACAGTCTTCCCACAGACACGTCGCAAACCTTACGTCCTGATGTTTTTTGCGCAGTCGTACTGCACCACTATGTCGACTATGCTTCTTAGCATAGACTAACCGTTTTGCGTCCATGCGTCCACAGTTCAACACCTGACCTGCCGCCCAGTGGAAAATAAACTACTATCCAACCTAAAAACATATTACTTCTGATGGTTATAATTATTAGTCTGCAAATGACGTAAATAATGATGTAATGTTGTTCAATACACCGTTCTCAATCAACAACAGAAATATGTACACTTATAGCTGTTACAACCTGTATACTAGGGTGCACAAATCAAGGACAAAAGTAACTTTCTCGTGATCTGTCCCTGCTAAATAATATAGCTCAGTTAAAATTTGGACCAAATGTAGAAAGAACCACTGCAGTATAGCGCAGAAGGAAACTAGAAATACTCTATGAAACGAACAGAAATGACACTTTCATTCAAAGAGAATATGTATATTGATGACACTACTATTCATGAGGTCTCCTGGATATTACCAAAGGCAGGATATTGTTCTTACAATGTTTGTGATCATCGATCATCATGGACGGCAATTTATGCTTGCAATGTGCTCCCATTCCGGCCACACGGTTGGTGAGCAGTTATTGCGGTAGGGCGTTCCATTTTTCCACCAGCACGGTTAACAACCGGTGGATGGTTCAAATGGCTCTGAGCACTATGGGACTTAACTTCTGAGGTCATCAGTCCCCTAGAACATAGAACTACTTAAACCTAACTAACCTAAGGACATCACACACATCCATGCCCGAGGCAGGATTCGAACCGGTGGATGATTTGCACATGCAACTTGCTGCCTCCCCACATTTTGCACTAGGCCACCAAAACGACCATGTTCGACAATGCTGGACGTAACCTCATGCGGCGAGAGGTGGGAACACGTAATACGCCCAGGAACATTGTCGAACACGATCGTTCTGGTGGTCCCAGTGTTACGGTGTGAGGAGTCATAAAGTTGCATGGGCGTACTGACCTCCATGTCTCAGCACGGTGAGCTCATTGGTCAAAGTTACTGCGACATTGTATTCCTTTTTCATATGCGTCTTTTCGGGGGTACATTCGGCCTTGACTTCATTTTTATGGATGACAATGAGTGCGATTGCATCGAACTGCGGGATTGGTGGAGCTGTTGGAACGAGAGGATATTCGCCGTCGGACATCGCCGCCAGTTCCCCCTACTTAAATCCCATCGAGCACGTGTGGTATGCGTTGGCGATACGTATTGACCACGTCCACATGCTCCAGCGACCATCCACCAGTTGTTAACCGTGCTGCTGGAAGGGGTGGAACGGCCTACAATAACTCCTTAGAAACCGATCCCTGGTGTGTACCATATAAAATAGTCTGCGGGAAAATACGGTCACCAACCGTCTTATCCACGCTCAAAAGGAAAGACGGGACGGCAAATAGTTGGGAACAATCAGCTGCTCAGCTAATGGAAACACTACTTCCTGACTATCCAGAAGAAGGCGAGACGGATGATCAGCGTAGGTTACGCGAAATGTTATAGGAAGAATATAGAAACAATAAACTTGTATAACCCTTCGCACAAGAAGAAATTAGGCAAATAATTTTAAGAATGAAAAAGAAGAAATCTCCAGGACCAGACAGGTTCCCTGCTGAAGTGATACAAGCCTTGTGTAACCAATTAGGCAGTTACTTGTGTGGTCTGTACAATGAGTGTCTCTTCCAAGGAGGGGTCCATGCACCGTGGAAGAACGCTGAAGAGCTAATAATTTGTAAAGGACAAGGTAAGGATCCAGTGATACCCAATACAGACCAATTTGTCTTTTGGCGTTCTCGGTAAGATATTTGAAAAACTATAATGCAAAAGATTACAAGAACATAGACTCCTACGCAAGATGAACCCTCACCAGTACGGGTTTAGGACAGGCAACCAGCTGAAGACGCGGTTAATAAGGCGATCTCGCTAGCGACAGACACTTATTCTACGTACGGTCTACCGGTGATGATTAGTAGGCCTATTGCTGGCGATTTCCATAATCTATGGTGGCCATCATTCTTTGGTCGCCATAAAGATTCGTAGTGTCCAGAAGCGCTGTATAATTGCCTGAGAGGTTACTGCCACGGGCGACATGCTTCTTTAATATGCCTAGGAAAGGAAATAACGAAGATAATAACAAAGCGCTGTCCGCAGAGTCAGTGTGCGGTCCGGAGTTTTGGAATGTAGCACTGGAACCAATACTACAGAAGCTTGACAGCGGTAACATAAGCGAACAGGTGGCATTTGCAGATGTGTTGTTAGTTGTAAGTGGTGACTCCAGAAGAATTGTAGAAGACAATTGTACTGTGTTCGTTCACGAACTTGAGGTCTGGTGTCCAAGTGTCGAATTGTCACTATCATCTCACAAAACAACGTGCCTCCTGCTGAAATGGAACACAGCAACAAGCCCTAAAATAAAATTAAACGATGTAACGACTAGGAGAAGCGCAGTAACGAGATATCTAGGGGTATTTCTGGACGAACGTTGTTACTTAGCACATCTTGTAAAGGAAGCAGCTAGAAAATGTACAAACGTGATGAGTAAAATTATAACAATTGCAAATAGGCAATTTCGGATTCGCTTGAAGACTATCAGAACATACTGCCAATCAATATTAGCATCAGTCGTAAGATATTGTGCGAGCGTTTGGGCTCACAGATTGTAGCTAGTGAAGCCAGCCTCAACAGTGAGGAGAGGCGTGCTACTAAGATTAACGGGCACCTACGGCACTATCCCGAATGATCCTTTGTCAGTAATTCTATAGATATGCCCACTGGACTTGGAAAGAAAGGCAATCAAATGGAAGTACGAAGGGTGCTTGGAACTAAGGCCAATTCGAAAAAGGCAATAAAAGGACGCTTATTACAACTGTGGCAAAATGAATGCGACACTTTAGTCACGGCAAAATGAATGGGACACTTAGGACACAGGCAGGGGAACTTTCTAATTTCTCCCTAACGACAGTAAAATATTAAAAATGAGATTTCTAAATCCATCGAGTGGATTGATACATTATCTGACTGGCCATGACCTTTATGCCACGTATCTATACAAAATCAGAAGACAGATGGATGACATCTGCGCCTGCGGCAGTGTGGGCACAACAGAACACATAGTGTGGAACTGCACGCTCTATGAAGATGCGGTGGATAATGGGCGTCACATATTAAGGATATTGGATCTCAAAGCAGCACTAAGAGGCGAGTCGATCTGGCGCATCTCGGACGACACTGCTGCTGCAGTACCCAGAAAGGCCAAGGAAGACTTCACGAGGCATTCATCCATAAGTCATCATGCTGCCATCCAGGCATACTCTGCAGATGGAGCGAAGATAACAGAGGTCGGCGATAACCGAGTGAAATACTGTCCCAAGAATCTGCATTGCATTGGTGTAAGTGACAACGGAGATGTGGACTTTAAGAAGTAACAGTGATGGGTGGAATTACTTTATATAGTGGAAACGCTGCTGACGTGCTGCCCGACGCCCAAGGAATCCAGCAGACTATGGCTGTTGACTGGGGTAGTATGACGGCGGATCCAGCAGCGGAGAAACCATCTACAAGTTAAATGTACCAAAATAAATGGACAAACAGAGAACAAATTCTGTAGTGTTTGTAATAGATTAGTAGCTGGGTAATGGGCTAAAGGTTTAATGTAGTTTTGTAGTAGTAGAAGTAGTTTTAGTTGTTATTAAGTATCAGAAATTAATAATTAATACATAATTTGTTACTATTCAAGGAAAAGTGATTTGTATGGCCTATTTCAGCTTTTCAGGCATTAGGCCGTAATTATAAATAATAAACAAAAAATAGCTCCTTATCAACCTTGTAGCCAGTGTGGGACCATGTTGCTGAGCATGCTCTGCCATCCATGGTAATTAGACACCCTATTAAGAGCCATCGCCCGGCTTTTGCAGTGTCCATGACACCAACACAAACCGCGGTCTCACTGCGTACTTCCTTCAGTTACCTTATCTACTATGCTGTAGCAGTTTTTTTCTGTGAATGATTCAAGTTTCATTCAGGTATGTTATTTGCGAGTGACACATCATGTGAAAGTTACTTTCGTCCTTAAGTTTTGCGCACCAGTGTATACAGGGTAATTCAGTTGCCCCTAGCGATGGGTTTTATGCAACCTGCAATACCTTCAAACAACGCGCAAAAGATTTTCATATTCTCTCGCTCGCTACAGGAAAACTATTAGTCCTACAGAAGAAATGAGAATGACCTTTTTGTAGGAAATGTAATGTAATTAAATTTTGTATAGGGATACGTTTTCGCTAGAGGCCGAAGTCTTCGATTTATTCAAGCAAAACGTACAAAATTGGCTTCAAATGCGTTTTTCTTGAATAACTCTAAAACCATGGCCTCCAGCGAAAACGTATCCCAGTACAAAATTTAACTTCATTAAATTTCTTACAAAAAGATAATGTTCATTTTTTCTGTAGGACTAATAGTTTGCATGTAGCGAGTGAAGGGATATTAAAATCTCATGTTTCTCTGCCTCGTGATGAATGGGTCTTGTGTGATGTCCTTAGGTTAGTTAGGTTTAAGTAGTTCTAAGTTCTAGGGGACTGATGACCATAGATGTTAAGTCCCATAGTGCTGAGAGCCATTTTTTAAAATCTCATGCATGGTTGTTGAGGCTTTACAGGTTGCATAAATCCCATTGGTAGGGGTAGCTGAATCACCATGTGTATCAGGTCCAATGTGTTTAGTTATTATTTGAACTTTTTTTACAGATTTCAGTTTTTGTTGGTTTCACTCCTTCCAGCCCCTTGTCAACACCGTTCTATCAATTTATTACAGTTATGGTCTCCATGCAAACAGAACGTCCAATTTCTGGAGTTCACAGTTGTGTTGTGATCCACTGAATAATACTGAAAAATTTATACATACAAATGATAATTTTGTTCATAATACATTTCGTAATTGTGCCGTAGATCGTCGTTAACGCCATAAAAATGACTCACAAGCCACTGTAATAAATGAAGGTGCTCAGAAGAAAGTGGGCAGTCCTCGTAGTTTTTCGTTGAGCTACCGCAGTTAGGAAAGACAGCTTCCGAGTGCACAGCGTTTTTTCGATTCTGATAAGCAGTACTGTGCTAACACGGACGTAGGTCGCATTGAGGTGGAGAAATACGGTCTTTTTTTTCAGTCTGAGATGAAAATAATGAAATAACTTTGCGCAAAGCTTTTTTTCAATCCTCAATATCATCTCAAACGTCAAATGAGGCCGTGCAGCTGCAGCCCTCGACAAAACAAAGTAATTAGTATTAAAAAAATCCACGGGAAAGGCAAAGGTGTCATGTTCGAGTCCTGGTCCAACTTACACTTTTAATAAGCCAATAAATTTCATATCGGATGGCCGAAGAACTAAATACAGACAGATGTCAACGTAAGGAGGTTTCGGATAATAGTATGCAGTTAACGAAACATGCGGATATCTACTAAGTCTTTTATTGTAATCTCTCATATAACAGCCTGTCGTTTAAGCACCTATATATTAATCATTGTAAAGATAAATGTTTTTCTCACTGTTAAGGCAGACAAAATAATACGAATAGGTCGTAAGCGTTGAGTGAGCGTTACCTGCACAGGCCGGTAACAGTTCGTATACAGTCGGACAAGAGTCCACACGTGCAATTCTTCAGCAGTCCTCGGATAACGTCCTAAACAATGAGATACGTGCAGTATTCATGTCGCAATTCCGTACACCCACCCAGTCATCATCAAAATCGTATCCGAGCCCTGAGCAAATACTTTTTTGCAGTATAATCTGCTTTCTGAAGAGCATTGAGCAATTTTCTTTTCGCAGAACGTCTCCGGATGGTTTGCGACGCTGTCTTCGTTGCGGAAGGACTCGGTTTCGATTCCCGGTACCTCCTCAGACTTTATTCTTCTGAACTGGGAAGATCAGCAGCTGGGTGCATTGAACCTCATGAGACAAAATGAGGAGATGCTTAAGTTAAAAAGCAGCGGAGTTATCAGGATTCATCTACTGGCAATAATGGCTGAAGGGGCCGCCACCACGTTGGTCGCATATCCAGCGATCGTAGATCGCTCCTTGTCAGCCAGTCGGAGAAGGTCTAAGGCCTAATCCCTGAATGGTGGTGTGTGCGTATGTGTTTTGTCTATTCTAAAAGATCTTATTTCCCTTCTTCTCTCTTTCCTTCTCTTCCTTAAGTTATGTCTCTGTTCAAGAGTATTTTTCACCAGTGATGAGCGGAAGATTTCCTATGTTTGAACCTTCCGCTTCCTTCTGTCAACTGACCACAATTTTGGCGGAGAGCAGATGTCAGAAACAGACGTGTCCTCTTGCACCCTTGCGGCACTGAATTCTGGCCACTCCCGTACAAATTCATGGCTGGATTTCCTTTACTGTGCTACTGTCTCCAGTGATACAGCTATAGTTGCTGATCTGATCTGCAGTTTCGACTGTTGTCTGCCGTTATAAGAGAATGAGTAAATTCCTTCGCCAAATAACTATTAAGGTTGTATGAGGATATTTCCGTTACTTCAAATGCTTTTACTGCGATCTCTATTGTCGATATTCGGCAGAAGGCACTACTGAATTAACCGCTGCAGCGATAAGAACTGTTGCTCTAAAGGTCGCGAGTTGAAAAACGTATCTTTATATCCCAGAAAATGGCAGAGATTCAGCTGCTGCTGCGTGGACGAGGGAGGAACACAACGTAGACGTGACAGGTAATGAAGTGAATTGAACAGCACTAACTGGTCACAACCGATTAAATTACAAGATGCATGTGTTGCTTACTGTCCTAGCAAAAGCAATGAATTCTAAGAAAGAATCGCAGCAACAGCGTACATCTATTCTTTATCACTACGAACTGCTACAGTGGCTAGCTAATGACATTTTCCCGCCAAGGGCAGCCAATACAGATAAACTTAAAAGCGAGAGCTCTTAAAAGATCCGTACTGTTGCCGGAGTTTCCTTCATTCAAAAATCTGCATTACTAAGCGGCCAACCCGGTTCATGGCTCACAGTTCATGGTGCACAAAGACAACAAAAATATTATCTTCATGTTTCCTGTAATTATTGACCGTATTTAAAAATTTAAAATGCTGCCATAATCTACGCAGTAAGAGATACAGTCTTATGTTAAAGGTTTAACACGGTTAAAACTGTGTGTATATCTAGAGACAGTGTAACTCAGTTCGCGCTGATACCCAGACTGTGCTCATCGATATTACGAGAAATCAGGGCTTCAGTTGCCTACAGACACTGCAGTACATCATGACCACCTAACTAATAGCAGATATGTCCACCTTTGGCACGGATAACAGCAGCGACGCGTCATGCGATGAAAGCAATGAGTCCTTGGTAGGTCGCTGGAAGGAGTTGGCATCACATCTGCACACACAAGTCACCCCTAATTCCCGTAAACTCCGAGGAGGGAGGCGATGAGCTCTGATTCCACGTTGAATGACATCCCAGAAACGTTTCATTGGATTCAGCGAATGGGGGGGGGGGGGGGGGGCAGCACAACAACTGAGACTCTCGTTTGTGTTCCTCGAACGACTCCATTACATTTCTGGCCTTTTGACATGCCGCATTATTTGTTGAAAACTGCCACTGCTGTCGGCAAATACACTCCTGGAAATTGAAATAAGAACACCGTGAATTCATTGTCCCAGGAAGGGGAAACTTTATTGACACATTCCTGGGGTCAGATACATCACATGATCACACTGACAGAACCACAGGCACATAGACACAGGCAACAGAGCATGCACAATGTCGGCACTAGTACAGTGTATATCCACCTTTCGCAGCAATGCAGGCTGCTATTCTCCCATGGAGACGATCGTAGAGATGCTGGATGTAGTCGCTTGCCATGCCATTTCCACCTGGCGCCTCAGTTGGACCAGCGTTCGTGCTGGACGTGCAGACCGCGTGAGACGACGCTTCATCCAGTCCCAAACATGCCAGATCCGGAGATCTTGCTGGCCAGGGTAGTTGACTTACACCTTCTAGAGCACGTTGGGTGGCACGGGATACATGCGGACGTGCATTGTCCTGTTGGAACAGCAAGTTCCCTTGCCGGTCTAGGAATGGTAGAACGATGGGTTCGATGACGGTTTGGATGTACCGTGCACTATTCAGCGTCCCCTCGACGATCACCAGTGGTGTACGGCCAGTGTAGGAGATCGCTCCCCACACCATGATGCCGGGTGTTGGCCTTGTGTGCCTCGGTCGTATGCAGTCCTGATTGTGGCGCCCACCTGCACGGCGCCAAACACGCATACGACCATCATTGGCACCAAGGCAGAAGCGACTCTCATCGCTGAAGACGACACGTACCATTCGTCCCTCCATTCACGCCTGTCGCGACACCACTGGAGGCGGGCTGCACGATGTTGGGGCGTGAGCGGAAGACGGCCTAACGGTGTGCGGGACCGTAGCCCAGCTTCATGGAGAGGGTTGCGAATGGTCCTCGCCGATACCCCAGGAGCAACAGTGTCCCTAATTTGCTGGGAAGTGGCGGTGCGGTCCCCTACGGCACTGCGTAGGATCCTACGGTCTTGGTGTGCATCCGTGCGTCGCTGCGGTCCGGTCCCAGGTCGACGGGCACGTGCACCTTCCGCCGACCACTGGCGACAACATCGATGTACTGTGGAGACCTCACGCCCCACGTGTTGAGCAATTCGGCGGTACGTCCACCCGGCCTCCCGCATGCCCACTATACGCCCTCGCTCAAAGTCCGTCAACTGCACATACGGTTCACGTCCACGCTGTCGCGGCATGCTACCAGTGTTAAAGACTGCGATGGAGCTCCGTATGCGACGGCAAACTGGCTGACACTGACGGCGGCGGTGCACAAATGCTGCGCAGCTAGCGCCATTCGACGGCCAACACCGCGGTTCCTGGTGTGTCCGCTGTGCCGTGCGTGTGATCATTGCTTGTACAGCCCTCTCGCAGTGTCCGGAGCAAGTATGGTGGGTCTGACACACCGGTGTCAATGTGTTCTTTTTTCCATTTCCAGGAGTGTATGATTATCATGAAGGGATGTAAGTTGCCATCATAGTGCCTTGCTCGAGCTGCAAGAGACCCATAGATATCCACTTGAATGTTCCCCAGAGCATAATGGAGCCGCCGCCAGCTTTTCTCCGTCCCACAATACAGGTGTCAAGGAGCTGTTCCCCTGGAAGACGACGGATTCGTGTCCTCCCATCAGTACGATGAAGATGGTATCGGGATTCATCAGGCCGTGCAACGCACTGCCACTGCGCCAACGTCCAGTGCCGATGCTCACTTACCCATTTCAGTCGTAGTTGCCGATGTGGTGTTAACATTGCCACATGTATGGGTCGACGGCAGCGAAGGCTCATCGTTAGCAGTGTCCGATGCACTGTGAGTTCAGACATACTTGTACTCTGCCAAGCATCAAAGTGTGATGTTTGTTCCGCCACAGTTCAGCGCCCGTCCTTTTATACCAGTATGCCCAGCCTACGACGTCCGACATCTGTAATGAGGAGTGGCCGCCCACCCACACGATGCCTGGACGTGGTTTCACCTTGGCTTCGCCACGTGTTGAAGACACGCACCACAGTACTCCTCGAATACCCGACAAGTCGTGCATTTGCCGAAATGCTCGTGCCGAGCCTCCGGGTCATCACAACATGACCTCGGTGAAACTCAGATAGATCACGTGGCTTTCCCATTCTACATGCGGACAGAGGCTCACTGGTACTACATGCACCGTGGGTGTGTCTGGCTAGCAGTCACTCTCCGCAGCTGATACTGCTGTCGCCTGATCGGCTTTATATCGATAGTAGGTCAGTGGTCATAATTTTCTGGCTGATTAGTGTAAGTCAATGGTGAAGGTTAAAAATTTGAGCCCGACCGGAACTCTAACCTGGATGCTCCGCTTCTGTAGAACGGCCTCCTTAACTGCCTCGGCCATGAGGACACGATTCCCGTCCAACCCAAATTCTTAACCAGTCACGTGCAAGGTTCGCCACTTCCCGTTAGCCCCACTGTTTGTAGCGTTCGCTAAGTCCTGTAGGGGTTCGGAAGACATTGCGCATCCGTCCTGAAAGTACCTAGATCCGTCTTTACTCGTATGCACCGACGGAAAA
The DNA here is from genome assembly GCF_023898315.1 of Schistocerca nitens. Classification (NCBI taxonomy): domain Eukaryota; kingdom Metazoa; phylum Arthropoda; class Insecta; order Orthoptera; family Acrididae; genus Schistocerca; species Schistocerca nitens. The sequence continues at coordinate 529,557,832 of NC_064614.1, read as the reverse complement.
AAAATCACGACCCCAAGAAGGAGTTGTGCGACATAAATGAAGGTTGGTAGGCGATTTTCTACGTCTCAAAGATGATGACTATTCAAATGTCGCGCCAGTCGTATATGATTACCGTTACTAGCGCCGCTATTACAGTGCAAATCAGGTTTGCTTAAGGGGCTCCGGAAAGGCTCAAAATCATGAAAAATTCAATTTTTACTTTTTTGCGTTTTCTGAATCTGCAGACTATTACCTTTTAATAGATATATAATTTATTCAATTCCGAAGACTACAACTATTTTTAAATTTTTTTTGAAATGTGTTCTACATGGGCGTGACCCACTGTGGCGCTGTTAAACTGCTGTCAAATGGTGTCATTATTAACGTCTGTGTTCGTCAGGTACATTTTAGTGATGTGAGATAAAGTATGTGTTGTGGCTAACCTGTGATGGTTCGATATATATCGCTGGTGTGATTGTCGATTGTTTCATGTTTATTTACTCTGTCGTTATCTCGAAAATATTCGTAATTAATTCTGTTTCTTGAGTCTCTGTTTTGTTGAAGTATAATAATGAGTAAAAGTAAAGTTATTAGAAATCCTCTGAAGGCTTTTAAGAAAAGGAGAAATGTTGGAAAGCCAAACGTATGTGTTATTACTGTAAACAATAAAGACGATGAAAATCCCCAACATAGCTTGTGTCCCAAAGAAGTAGACAGTTGGTGTAAATATAACAAAGGATTGCTAACTGGTGAAGTGTACACTCATAAGCATAGTCTGCCTCATGCAATAATGGAGGTGATAAAACCTATTTTCAGAGACTTAGCAGCACCTGAACTGTTGAAAAAGTGTATTCACGGAAAAACTCAAAACCCCAATGAAAGTGTAAATAGTGTTATATGGTCGAGAATCCCCAAGACTGTATTTGTTGGAATAGAAACACTTCACTTTGGTGTGTATGATGCTGTTGCGACTTTCAATGATGGCAACATTGTAAGGTGCAAGGTATTTAGAAATATGGGAATGAAGATAGGTTCTAACATGGTACGAGCGATGCTTGCTTTAGACAAGGAACGCCTTCGGGCTGCAGACAGGGCTGTAAAGAGTCTAGAAATACAAGCAAGAGTAAACAGGAGGAGGAACAAGAGGAAGCTGGAGGAGGAGTTTGCAGAGGATGAAGATAATCCATCCTATGGACCTGGAATGCACTAAAAAGTTAATCCAATCTTTGTCGCTCGATTCCCAAAACTTTTATTTTCTCATACTAATTACATGTTTTCTAAGGATCTTCCAAACATATTTGTTTCAAACTTTCAGTAAATGTTACACAGTACCTTCTGCATAATTTAACACAGCCTTTTTCCAAAAAGCTGTATATTTTTGAATATATAAATAAAAAATTGCAAAAAAATTTTGTGAATTTTCATTACAATTGAAAAGAAATCATCTTTAATAACTGAACTAAAATTTTGTAAAATCCCTGTGTTAAGTTGTAGCCCATATTCCAATAAATAATCTGTAAAAAGTTCAACTTCCTACCTCAAATACTTTGTGAGGAAAGATGTAATTTATAAGCGTTATTTTAACATTGCAAGTATAGGGCGTTCCGGAGCCCCTTAAGATACACACTGTAGCAGTCGTAAGCGTTAGTTACCTAGGAGATTGGATGTGGGGAGTTGATGTAAGTCAAGAGTGCCTGTAAGAGAATAAGGACTTGGCAGGAATGTAACCAGTGTACGTGACCGCTGGCAACGGTGGTCACGGGAATGTGCGGTCTGACGAATACTACCCTCTGGACGGCCACGTGGCACTGCCTAGAGAGAAGACCATCGTGTTCGGCCTATGGCTCTGGCGCATCATATTGCATCTGCACCAGCAATTTGAGCAGCAGTTGGCACCACAGTGACACAATGAACTGTTACGAACGGTTACTTCGAGAACAGATCCGTGTCGGACACCCAGTAGTGCACATTCTGCTAACCCCAAACCACCGTCGTTTGCGACTTCAGTGGTGTCAAGCGAGAGCTCAGTGAACGAGAGGGTGGAGGTCTGTTGTGTTTTCTGTTGAAAGCTGCTTCTGCCTCGGTGCCAGTGGCAACTCTGTGTCGGTTGGGAAGGGGCCAGTTGAGGGCCTGTCTTGTATGCTAGACGCACTAGAGCTACTCATACACCTGAAGTTACGGTCTGGGGTGCGATTTCGTATGACAGTAGGAGCACTCTCGTGGTTACACCACGAATCCTGATTGCAAATTTGTACGTCAGTCTGGTGACCCGACCTGTTGTGCTGCCAGTCATGAAAAGCAATCCAGGGAGTGTTTTTCGGACGGGATACCGCTCGTCCATATACCACTGTTGTGACCCAACGTGCTCTACAGAGTATCGATACCTTGGCTTGGCCTGCTTGATCACCAGATCTGATTCCAATCTGGCACATATGGGACATCATCGGACGACAACTCTAGCATCATCCACAAACTGTGTTAACCGTCCCCGTAATGATCGACCAAGTGCAACACGCATGGAGCTCCATCCCACAAACTGACATCCGGCGCCTGCACAGCACATGCTTCATTCAATGTACTGGCGGTTACATCGGTTGTTAACCAACACTTCACGTTTGCAATGTATTATCTCATGCATACATTCCAATGTGATCTCCCAATGGTAATCTCTTAAATACGTTAGCTAGAAAAATCTATTCCCAAAATTTCATTGTTTGGTTCAAATGGCTCTGAGCACTATGGGACTTAACATCTGTGGTCATCAGTCCCCTAGAACTTAGAACTACTTAAACCTAAGGACATCACACACATCCATGCCCGAGGCAGGATTCGAACCTGCGACCGTAGCAGTCACGCGGTTCCAGACTGAAGCGCCTAGAACCGCTCGGCCACAGCGGCCGGCTTTCATTGTTTGTTGTTGTTGTTGTGGTCTTCAGTCCAGAGACTGGTTTGTTGCAGCTCTCCGTGCTACTCTATCCTGTGCAAGCTTCTTCATCACCCAGTACCTACTGCAACCTACATCCTTCTGAATCTGTTTAGTGAATCTCCCTCTACGATTTTGATCGTCCACGCTGCCCTCCAATACTAAATTGATGATCCCTTGATGTCTCAGAACATGTCCTACCAACCGATCCCTTCTTCTAGTCAAGTTGTGCCACAAATTCTTCTTCAATTCTATTCAATACCTCCTCATTACTTATGTGATCTACCCATCTAATTTTCAGCATTCCTCTGCAGCACCACATTTCGAAAGCTCCTATTCTCTTCTTGTCCAAACTATTTATCATCCACGTTTCACTTCCATACATGGCTACACTACACACAAATACTTTCAGAAACGACTTCCTGACACTTAAGTCTGTACTCGATGTTAACAAATTTCTTTTCTTCAGAAATGCTTTCCAAGCCATTGCCAGTCTACATTTTATATACTCTTTACTTCGACCATCGTCAGTTATTTTGCTCTCCAAATAACAAAACTCATTACCTAATCTAATTCCCTCAGCATCACCCGGCTTTATTCGACTACATTCCATTATTCTGGTTTTGCTTTTGTTGATGTTCATCTTATATCCACCTTTCAAGACACTGTCCATTCCGTTCAAATGCTCTTCCAGGTCCTTCGCTGTCTCTGACAGAATTACAGTGTCATTGGTTATTCTACACATATGATTATTTTTTGGTGTTGCGATTTTTTGAGTCGGTGATGTATGGTGTGTGTTCTTCCAGACGCGTGCGGCAGAAAAGATACGACGTATCAATACACAGAGAGGTCCAAAAAAATGTATCCACTGTTTAAAAGACCATAACTGGCAGACTAATTGACGAAGTTGTCAAGTTTTTGGTGAAACTGTAGCTTAAAGTCCAACTTAAAGATATCACTGTAGGTGTCCGAAATGGTCACCATTAACACCCACACATAAACGATGCCGCCGAACTGCAGCAGGAACTACTGACTGCAACGTGTTCAGTTGGATATTTGTACATGAATGTACGATGGATTCTCGAAGTTCGTCCAATGTGCGTAGCTTTTGTCGATAAACGACGTCCTTTAGTGTTCCCCACAGGTAAAAGTCCAGAGGAATTAGGTCTGGGGAACGTGGTGGATACTCCACAGCACCTCTACGGCATATCCATCTTCCACCAGCACAGTTACCGGTGAGGTGTACCTTAAGAAGCTTCAGACATCCATTTTACCTACCATCCGAGACTTTTATGGAGACGGAAGAGTTTACTTTCAACAAGATGGTGCCCCAGATCACTACCAAGATCGTGTTAGGGCGTATCTCGACGAAAATCTACCAGCAAGATGGATAGGCCGTAGAGGTGCTGTGGAGTATCCACCACGTTCCCCAGACCTAATTCCTCTGGACTTTTACCTGTGGGGAACACTAAAGGACGTCGTTTATAGACAAAAGCCACACACATTGGATGAACTTGGAGAATCCATCGTACATTCATGTGCAAATATCCAACTGAACACGTTGCAGTCAGTAGTTCGAACTGCAGTTCGGCGGCATCGTTTGTGTGTGGATGTTAATGGTGACCATTTCGAACACCTACAGTGATATCTTTAAGTTAGAGTTTAAGCTACAGTTTCACCAAAAATGAGACAACTCCGTCAATTAGTTTGCAAGTTATGGACTTTTAAACAGTGGATACATTTTTTTGGAACCCTCTGCTTCCTCGCCGATTGTTTGATAATGAGACTCCTTAATGACTCCCAATACACTTTCAACATAATTTCAGTTTCTTCTCTAAATTTTCTCTTGCTTACACGGTTAACGCCAAATACTTAACACATTAACACATTTATAAATTTATTAGAAGTTTGAAGTGGCTTTACACATGGGACTTCGAATCTTTGTGGAATATAGGATTTATTGGTAGCAAACTAACAACGGCGATGGGACGAGACACGAGGTGAGGATAGGACAAAAAATGGGAATAAGTCGAAAGAGGGAGGCTGGGAGGATCCACTTGACCTAGTTACGCCAAAGGGTGTGAGGGTGGAAGAGAATGATCCCAATGCATAGGTCCCCTCCGGCACACACTGCGGATGGTGGCTGTAGGCTGTGGTGGGCGGAGCGCAGAGGGTGTGAGTGATAGAGGCCGCTGTCAGTGGTGGGTCCCCAGGGACGGCGGCGGCGGCGGCGGCGGCGGCGGCTGTCTTGCGCCGGAGATGCCGGAGGTGACCTCGCGGCGGCGGCGGCCGGGCTGCGGCGCGGGATCAATAACTGTCTGCACAGCCGCCGCCTGGCCCGTTGCTATGGGCGCCGCCGCGCTGCCACTGCAGCTCACACTCGCCCCGTCCTCTCTCTCTCTCTTCCTTTTGCAGCTCACACTGGGATGGACTCACGTGACCGTGGATCCAGGCAGTCACACGGATGCACTGGTTCTCGACTCCTAAGAAAACATTTGACTCAGACCAAACCAGCCTTTATTAACAACATTACAATCGTGTGGGGTATCGAACATAATGTGTGACTGGTCTGAAGCTTTCTTGACTAGGTGGATGTACCACTGACGGAAGATGAAAGTCTCCAAAAGAATTTTCACTTTGCAGCGGTGTGTGTGCTGATTCGATACTTCGTTGCAGATTCCGAAAATCATTTGACTCAATATCACACCAACGTTTATTATCGTAAGTACGGACATGTGGTGTGTCGAAATAAATTTGTGACTCGACTGACGATTTCTTGGTAGGGAGGACGCAGCATGTTAGCTTCAATAGAGAATTATCGAGAGATGTAGAAGTACTTGAAGCTTGATCCAAGGACATGTATTTAGATCCTTGATGTTGTACATTAATGACCTGGTACACAATATTGTTAGCAACCTCAGACTTTTTGTAGATGTTGCAGTTATCTGTAATCAAGCACGCTCTGGAAAAAACCTCACAAGCACAGAATAGTTCTATGCTACGAGTAGTATATCAACGGGTCACAACTGCATCAGTTAACTCATACAAGTAGCTAGATGTAACAACTTGTAGGGATGTGAAATGTAATGTTTATATAGGCTCAGTGGTAGGCAAGTCAGGTGGTAGACTTCTGGATGTCCGCCCCCGGTAGCTGAATGGTCAGTGTGACGGATTGTCAATCCTCTGGGCTTGGGTTCGATTCCCGGCTGGGTCGGGGAATTTTCTCCGCCCAGGGCCTGGGTGCTGTGCTGTCCTCATCATCATCCTATCATCCTCAGTGACTGCAGGTCGCCGGCCGTTTTGGCCGAGCGGTTCTAGGCGCTTCAGTCTGGAACGTGTGACCGCTACGGTCGCAGGTTCGAATCTTGCTTCGGGCATGGATGTGTGTGATGTCCTTAGGTTAGTTAGGTTTAAGTAGTTCTAAGTTCTAGGGGACTGATGACCTCAGATGTTAAGTCCCATAGTGCTCAGAACCATTTGAACCATTTTTGACTGCAGGTCGCCGAAGTGACGTCAAATTGAAAGACCGGCACCCGGCGAACGGTCTGCCCGACGGGAGGCCCTAGCCATACAATTAAATAAATAAATAAAAATCGGCAGGATACTGGAAAAATGGAATCAGATTACAAAGGAGACTGCTAATAAAACACTTGTGCGTCCAGTCTTAGTACACTGCTCAAGTTTGAGGGACTCGTGTCAGCTAGAACTAACAAAGGATAACGAAAGTATACTAACAAGTGCAGCACGGGTAGTCACACGTTTGTTTGAGTCAGGGGGAGAGTAACGGAAATGCTCAAAAACCTGAAATGGTATACGCTTTAAGATAGATGACAGTTATCCCGAAAGCTCACTTACAAAGTTTCAAGAACCAGTATTAATGAAGAATCTAGGGCCTTCTACTCCTGAAGGCAAGACTAGATATACAGAGGCGTCCAAGCAATCGTTCTTCAAGCACTCCATACGCGAATGAAAAGTAAAGAACTCGTATCATGTGGTGCAATGCTAAGTACCCTGCATTTCGCAATGGTTTCAGAAGAATGTACGTGTATATAGAATACGACGTTCTCATAGGATTGTGAAACCAACCGAACTGTCATACTGCCGAGTGCCACATCCGTAGCTAAAGTATGTTCATTTTTTTGCTGCAGGTTATGATTTGATATCTTTTCCGCGACCGAATAAATTTACGAGGGCTTTCCGGAAAGTAAACTCCGTTTTCATGTAGCGGGAACGGAACAGCCGCTATACTAACTCACATATTACGAAACTATCCTCACAAGGGGAACTGCCCATCCCCCCCCGCCCCCCCCTCCCCCCCCCCCCCCCGACTCAGATTTAGTGGTAAGATGGCCCAGTGGATAGACATCACGCATGAAAACAAGGAGAAGGTGTACTGAACCGTGAAAAAAGAAACAAAATCGAAACAGCAAGCTCAGGAAGTGCAACTTCGAACGAATTACTACGGCCACGCCGTCGTTGTTATGTGGTCATGGTGTTAAACTGCGAAGGGGGAGATCCGTGTTCGACTACCCACTGTGCCCCATTTTTCTCACAAAATTATGAAATTTCCGTTTGGGTATCGACGTGTCTGTTCGCTGTATTCAAATTTGTCTGTGTGTCGTAGTGTAACCTCCGCTTGCAGCATCGAGGTGTTACGAGGGAACTTCCATATATGAGTACTTCATATTTGTTTTATACAAGTATTACATGTTATGACACTTGCGTTCCGTATTGGAAATTTTGATTCTTGAATTTCCTTGTTGAGACATAGTTCGCACCCGTTTATTTGTTGTTTTCATTTCTGTGAGAGATCTATACGGCCTCTCGCCTACTCTCACTATTCATCAAATTTACTTGAGACGGTAATATATTCTTACCATACGACTCATGTTGAACAACCAATGTACAGCATGATAATTTCCAAGACTACAGAAGGAGAACAGACACGTGAATGACCGGACGGAAAGTTCATAATTTTGTGAGAAAAAATGGGCACAAGGGAAATTTAATTTAAATACGGCTCTCCCACTTTGCAGTCTAACACCGTGACCGCACAACCACGACGCCGAAAATCTTGCAGTTCGCTCGATGTTGCACATCTTGAGCTTGGATTGTTCACAGTTTCTATTTCGCTGCATTTTCACAGTTCAGTACACCTTCTTCCTGTTTTCATGCTTGATATGTGTTCAGTTTTTGATGGGATTTCCATTGGCCCATTTTGATGTTATATCTGAGGAGGGTGCTATGGGAGTTTCTCCTGTCATAACTGCGACAACGAGATATCCACACTGCTTCTCATTCGTCTGCAATAGTTGTTCAAAACTAGCCTTGCAATTGAAAATCCCGCCTAATATGAAATCTGTTATCTAATGTAGTTTTCAGTGACAAAAAAATCTCAAAACTGTTGACATTCATCGTAAAATTTGTGCTTTTTGATGGATCGAATCTGAAGACTGAAGGTGTTGTGCTTCAGTTGTGTCTTTTGTTTAAGAGTGGAAACACGAATGTTCATGGTGACAGAAGTGGCCGTCCATCTGTAGTCAGCTACGAACTGGTACAGAAAATTGACGAAAAAATTCGTGAAATAGGCGTTCCACAACTCTCTGCACATTCTACAAAGTTTTTTGTGTGATAAAGTGACCAAATAGCTGGAGTACCACGCGCTCGTTAGGTTCAGAAACTCGTTTCTAAGAACCACAAAACTCAAAGTGCGATTGCTTCTCTGGACGTTTTCGCTACCATGTGGACAGAGAACACCTACTGAAGACAATCCTGAACGATGAAGAGACGTGGTAGACGCGAAGCCAAAAGGGCAGTCAGAGGTGTGATGTTATCTACCTCGCCAAAGACACTAAAAGAAGCACAACAAACTGTCAACCAGAAAGGTAACGGCAACTGTTTTTTGGGAAGCTACAGAATCTTCTTTGCGGATGGTACATAGAATGACCAACACTTTTCATTCCTAATGTGAGACATAAAGGAAATCGATAAAACACATTTGAAACAAGCAGAGCATTCTATTGACAGTCACTGTCTTATTCGTAATGTTATAAATTGCGGATCACCTCACTGACATTGGAGCTATGACCTAGGACAAAAGCTTTATTTGAGTCTCAATGAATCTGCAAAACATATGGGTTGTAGTACCATTTGTTTTTGGTCGTGGATTTTAGTCTACAGTTAACATATCTAGCAACAAATAGGTTGTTAACCCCGAAAGAAAATTTAGCTAGAAGACAAGACCGGACTCCGTAATTCATGTTTTGCAGGCAAAAACTGATGAAACTATTGCAATGTTTAACTTACATGGTGACTGCAGCACATATCGAATACCTCATGGAGTTGACTGTCGTAAGCGGAAACACACACACACACACACACACACACACACACACACAAACACACACACACGCAGTCCTTCATGTTGATCCAATAACAATTTTAAATAGCTCCAACCAAGTTTTCGTAAAGTTTTCCCTGCTCGTCAGTCAAGTACCGGCAGTGATAATCCCTCCACAGATATTTCAAATTTGGAGTCCGTTTGCTTCACTACCACTTGGCAGCGATTTGGCTGAAAAGAGCATTGAGAGTCCTACAACGGTCCAGCCCACCCATATGTGTAGAGAATGAAAGGTAGAGACAGAGGAATGGTTTAACGGTCTTACATTTAATTTGTTTCTCCAAGACAATTGGTGCAATAATGCCTAATATGCCTTATACCTGAATACAACCGCGTCGTGATACGCGCTATTACGCATAGAGTCTCTGATACGCTTTTGCCACTGATCGGCGGGCTCGCAGGTGTTTTTGAACGAAGGAATAGTGTAAATTTGAGAGGCAAGTGCACTTCTTTTCAAGATCGTACTTCTCTTAGTTTTTTGAGCTCCTAGAACGTTGTATTACCAATCGTCTTACACGTAGTCCTGAGTTATTCAGCGAGTATTACTTGTCTGTTATTAAGTTGTAATGTTGGCACGTATACCGAGCTCTGCAGTACACGCAGAAAGTACCTGTCGTTCTTAGTGCGTGATTATTAGTCTCTCGGAAGCTCCCGCTGTTAGTTCAAATGTTACCACCATTAAATATTTGTAAAACGACTTATAAAACATCTTTGATTCAAGACGTAAGTTATTGTTTACATATGCTGCAAGGGGAAAAAAACGACGGGCCACGAAGGAATTATCAGAATGGGACAGAAATCGGTAAGCGTGCTGCACTTATCCAAACAAACAAATGGTAGCAGTTTCAGAAAATTTGATGACCTATTGAATAGGAAGAGTTCCACAAATTGAGCAAGTGAATAACTCGTTGGTACACCTCTGGCCCTCATGCAAACAGTTATTCCGCTTGGCATTGATTGACGAAGTTGTTGGTGTCCTCGTGAGGAATATTGTGCAAAACTCTGTCCAGTTGGCGCATTAGATCGTCAAAATCCCGAGTTTGCTAGAGGACGCTGCCCTCAGTGCTCCAAAATTTCCCAATTGGGGGTAGATCCGGTGACCTTGCTGACCGACATAGAATTTGGCAAGCGTGAAGACTCTCACCGTGTACAGGTGAGCGTTATGTGTGTCAAATGTAAGCTCAGGATTGTTTGTCATGAAGGGCAACGAAACAGGGCGTAGAATATCGCAGACGTACGGCAGTGCTGAAGGGATGACGTGGATGACAACCAAAGGGGTCCTGCTATAAAAAGAAATCTTACCCCCCCCGACCATGACCCCCGGTTGTCGAGCCGTAAGGAGGGTGACAGGTTAGCGCCGAACCGCTCGCTATCCGGAGCGTCTCCAAACTCGTCATCGCTGGTCATCGGGGCTCAGTTCGAAGGGGACTCATCACTGAAGACTGTTCTACTGCAGTCAACGAGATTTCAGTCCGGAGACGTGTCTGGAGATGCCCTGAACAGCGGCCTGCCATACGGCCCGACAATTGGGGGTCACGGTCTCGGATGCCGCTTCACTTCGCAGCAGGATGCCTTCGGTTGTCATCCGTGACGGACCTACAGGACAGTGGTCAGTCAACGATATTCTATGCCCCGTTTTGTTGCCCTCCGCTGCATGTCATCCTGGGCTTACATTTCAGCGAGATGATGCCCCTCGCACAGGGCGAGAGTTTGACTTCGTGCATGCCAAACTATACCTTGACCAGGAACGTCGCCGGTTGTCTCCGGAATTCGTTTGGAGCATTACGGACAGGGTCATCTAACTCAAAAAAATGTTCAAATGTGTGAATTCCTAAGGGAGAAAACTGCTGAGGTCATCGTTCCCTAGACTTACACACTACTTAAACTAATTTATACTAACTTACGCTAAGAACAACACACACATCCGTGCTCGAGGGAAGACTCGAACCTCCGTCAGGAGGGGCCGCGCACTCGGTGACACGGCGCCTCTAACGCCGCGGCCACTCCGCGCGGCGGTCCTCTAACTAGTTTAGGATTGCGACGATCTAATGCTCCAGTTGGACAAATTTGGCACGTTATCTCTGAGGAGGACATCCAATAACTCTATCAATCAATGCCTAGCCGAATAACTACTCGCATACGGGCCAATGTGTTACTAACTTACTCAATTAGTGAAGCTTTTCTCTTGAATAAATCATCCAGTTTTTCTGCAACTGTAACCATTTGTGTGTCTGTACGTGTACAGCACATATACAGATTTCCGTCCTATTCGGATTAATCCTTCGTTTTGCGGTCTTTTTTTCCCTTAGCGTCTACTATTAGAAGCAAACAAAATCTGTTGTTAAATAAAACTACATGTCGATAATTGTAACAAAATTGTTGTGATTTAAAGTGAAAGTTATATACTACCCTCGAACAAGTCTTCACACAGCAAATACCATTCCATCAAAATACGTTAATCTGTATTCGGTGGCCAGACATGAGCGCGCTGAGAAGGAATCGTGGCAGAATAACGAGAGTAAAACTCGATAACTTTCGACTCAGATCGAATACAGTACGAATTACAAGAAGGAATGAGTACACGCGAGTAACGATATACAGTCCGTACGGCAACTCCTTATTGATTCTGTCCGCTGCGAAATTGGATACAAGAAATACCGACTTGTTCCGAGTCGAATCCGAATTGCAAGCGGGAAATAAAAGAGGGGATTAACGACACGTCTTAATCCCCACTTGGAGTCTCATGGTATTTCTCTTCCCCCGTAACGAAGTAATGCGATTTTTAAAGCCCTACACAATTTGTACACTCGTGTTTATCAGTCTAAATATTGAGAGACTATTTGTACAAATTACTGTAATTTTTCCTCCCACAATAAAACTAAATTACTTTAGCCCTGAGTCGAAGAGAAATTTAAATGTTCAAATGTGTGTGAATTCCTAAAGGACCAAACTGCTGAGGTCATCGGTCCCTAGACTTTCACACTACTTAAACTAACTTATGCTAAGAACGACACACATACACATCCATGCCTGAGGGAGGACTCGAACCTCCGGCGGGAGGGAAATTTAAAGTTTTTACACAAATCTTACGTGCACCCCATGTCAGCCCCTTTTGTGTGAGAGACATCCCTTTCGCATCGGTACCTCTCAGACAGATGTAATGCAATGACTGTTTATGATGCTTTCTCAGTTTCGAAAAAATCAGTGGTACTGGAGCGATCATATATTTCTATTCAATGTTGGTGTTAGCATATCATTACGAAACTGTCCAATAATTTATAAAAATTTGTACATTTTGCGTAAGCCATTGTACCACATCTAATAATCACTCTTTTTTCTACACTCATGTATGGAGTAAAGGAAAATATTATTTTGTATTCCTCAGTACAAATCCCTACCTTACGATTATGGTATAAAGTACAATGTTGCAATATCAGTAGAAAATGGTATTCTCTGTTGAGTTACGTTATTGTAATAATTCATGAGTTTTTAGAGCCGTTGATAGACGAGATAGAAGTGACTTATTCCGGCGCCGTTAGCTGTCCGTAGGTATAGGAAGCCATGCTATCAGCTGTGCTTCCCACAGCTGTTGAGGAGTGCGTAGTGGAGTTTCCACGTAGGGAACTTAACGATCACGCTGATAACACCGATGTTCAATGGGATTCATTTTCAGGGAACCTGGAGCTGATGCTTTGACGTTGTGTGTGCATTTCTACACATTTGCAAACATTTCGGTCTCTCTCTCTCTCTCTCTCTCTCTCTCTCTCTCTGTGTGTGTGTGTGTGTGTGTGTGTCTGCGCAGCATCACTGTCGCGTCACTGTTCTATATACGACGTGGACGTTACTGTCAACATCAACTACTAGGCAAAGGAAAAAAGTCAAGACAGCCCTATCTTCCGCAGGCTGTTTTCGGTGCTCAGAGCTTAATGCAGTAGTCCTTCTGGCATGTCGATATTATCAGTGTTGTACACCTTGTACCAAACTGATTCTTTAGTTGCAATTGTCAATTCAGAGCTTTTTCTGCACTCTCTAGTTTCTTTGAGCAGTATTGATTCTGACAGCTATTCTCCATGGAAATCAAATAGATGCACTAATTGCATTAATATGCTACTCTCGCCGCTAGCTGTCAACATCACCTAAGAAAGTTATGTTGTGGGCTCCTAAAACGAATCAAGCAGCGGTATTGACCGCAGAGCGTCACGCTCGATAATCTCGCACAGTTAGTGGCTACTTCCCCACATGGACTGCTGTCTGGACTCTTCGCTACACGAGTTTCAACACGGTTAGAACTTTGATTATTTCAGTTTGGAATGGACATATGGGAGAGGTGGATACCACGTCTTGCCCGGCAAATCTACAGCATATATGGTCCAGAGGAGTGAAGTTACCTAACATGCTACGAGAACGTCACAACACTTCCATGTTCCCTTTCCTCACTCCCCCCCTCCCCCTCCCCACCTTCCTCCAGCGTTCCCTCACCACTGTATTTGCGGATATATGGGATAAATAACTTAGAATAATAATTAGAACACCATGGTAATTGAAACTCCGTCAGCAGACTTCTGTACTGAGGACAATGAACATTGCGACCCATCACCTCTCTCTCTTCGCCTCTCTTCCTCCCTAGAAAAGGAATAACTGTGGAAGGAAGGAACAAGAGAGGTCAGACATTTATTTCTTGTCAACATCGCCGTCGTTGGAAACGAAACGTTTGATCAGTTGGCGAAGGAATCGTCCAAGGCCTGTTTCATGAATCCCTCCGGCATTCGCCTAAGGTTTTTTTTTTTTTTAAATCCAGTGGAAACTTAATTAGGATGACTTTACACGAAATTCAACTCCATCGCTGCCGAGGAAAGAACAAATCTAAGAAAGTCACAATGGATATTAAAGTACAAGGTGTTCCAAAAAGATTCGTATGATTTCGCAAGACTCATATTAATGAAGAAGATAACAACTTGGCGTACATTCTAACGTACTCTTAGGACTACAAAGTCTTAACCCCTTCACTTCTTCACTTCTTTTCATGTTTTCCAGCAAACTAACAAACAAGCACGACACAAACGCAAATGAAATATTTTTTTGATGATCTGCTGAGGCATTAATGGAAGGTCACATATGTGGATGTCAAACCTCCGTTATCGTGAAAGCGTACTAGTCTTTGCTTTGTATTTTCTTTCCCCTCTCTTCAAAGAAACATTTTATTCGGCAAAATACATATAATTTGATACAGTAAACTGTATATGCTAATCCACACAGAAAATAGGATTCTTAAAGTTAATATTTTTGAAATATATGATTTCTAATACAGGTTTTTGTTGATGCTCTAAAACAATTTCATAAATGCAAGAAAATGATAACCATACAATATTTTCTTGAAAATTATAATTTGCTACTGCCAGTAAATAAATCTTTGCCGTACCTTTCATGATACGCTTCAAAACAATTATTTTCCACAGTGCATAAATACATTCCACATCTGACGCAAATATTTCTTATCTTGAATTGCAGCCAGGTCTCCAGCATTTTGGCGGATTCTTTGCCTCAACAAATTTTGGTAGTTGTCCAGTACTTTGAAACTTAACTTCTGAAACTGGTTGCAACACAACTCTTCGTGGCTTTTTATTCACATTTTCTATACCATCTACATCTTCAACGTACGAGGAATTGACTGTACAAGGAAGTCATCTTCTCCTAGCTACTGGCACGTCATCGTAACGTTCTTATTGTTTACCCGGCAATTTCATCAAACTCGGCAGGACAATCTTCAGACAAAAACGAGAATTCGTCATCTTTCCAATCAGATATTTCCACACTGAAGTCATTAAAAAGAGCTTCTAACTGCTTATCAGTCAATATCTCTTGCATTGCTGTAGAGTGTAGAAATAAGTTATTTCAGTATTCCATTATCGAAAACCAAACTGAAATTAGCAACTATTCTTTATGACCTGAGGACCTTCAGAAAAAGTGTTATTTCATAGTAACGAACAAAATTTATTCAAATCTAAACTAATTCTCAACAGCTAGAGTAGTTAGCAAACATTAGGAAAAAAACACAGACTCTCAGTCTAATATTTAAGCACAATAATAATTAACATATCTTTTCGATTTGTAAAAGTGACCATTGTCTACGTACGACCAGCTGTAAACTAACATACGAATCGTACCTTTTAAGGTGCTGCGCCCTGGTTGTAAAACTAAGAACTAGAATGTCCAACCAGCGGACCATCGGTCCATAAGCGAAAAAAATACGCCTATTTGCGGAGAAAAAAAAATTAATGAACGAAGGCCCACATATGAGGAGCGAGGGAACAAAGAGGTTAATATTCGAAAGAACTACCCGATTTCACAGGGGCATATCATTCACACGTACAAACATCGGAGTACTTTTCACATTTACGTTTAAACTCAAAGTCTTCATTTATCCTTCACAATTGTTTATGGGTCCTCAACTGTAAGCACTATAAACATTCAGACGATAATCAAACTCGTTCCATACTTTAGCAAGGATGTCTGCGCGGAGTGGCCTCGTGATTAGAGGCGACATATCACAGACTGCGCTACCCCTCCCGCAGGAGGTTCGAGTCCTCACTCGGGCATGGGTGTGTGTGTTGTTCCTATCATAAGTTAGTTAAGTTCAAATGGCTCTGAGCACTATGGGACTCAACTGCTGAGGTCATTAGTCCCCTAGAACTTAGAACTAGTTAAACCTAACTAACCTAAGGACATCACAAACATCCATGCCCGAGGCAGGATTCGAACCTGCGACCGTAGCGGTCTTGCGGTTCCAGACTGCAGCGCCTTTAACCGCACGGCCAGTTAGTTAAGTAGTGTGTAAGATTGTGGCCTCGTGATTAGAGGCGACATATCACAGACTGCGCTACCCCTCCCGCCGGAGGTTCGAGTCCTCATTCGGGCATGGGTGTGTGTGTTGTTCCTATCATAAGTTAGTTAAGTAGTGTGTAAGATTAGGGACCGATGACATCCGCAGTTTGGTCCCTTAAGAATTCACACACATTTAAACTTTTTTTTTTTTTTTTTTCTGCATTCACTGCTGTTGCTATGCGGCGTTGCGGTTCTCGCAAAGTTGTTGCGAGGGGGGCCACATAAACGGAGTCTTCTTCAAAGCCACCTGAACCAGCACAGCACCTTACAAGTGGTGCCACGGTAAACTTTAGATTTGATGCGTAAGTTGCTATCCACCCCATGTTTCCATCTTCATTCAGTAGAAGGTACACTCTTGTGAAATCGTATCGATCTTTTTGAAAAATGTTGCATGTAACGGCTTATTTAGTGAGACTATAATCTGGAGATGCAGTTAAACTCTATACCGATCGTGCATTAGTCAAAGGGAGGAGATGGGAAATCTTCTGCTTCAGCTTCCGACGATGGAGAGGGATCTGTCCGCTCGCTTGGAGACGAGGGCCCTGGGATCTGTGGATACAGAGAATTCAGCCCGTTCTTAGAAATGTTTGGCAAGAAGTCTTGCGACCCCTAGAGTGGTTATGCAACCGTAGCGGCAGTGGGGACACCGAAGTTATTTTGCAGACGTAGAACGGAGGTCTCTCGGGAGGCGCCAAACGCCAGATACTGCCAAGTTAAACCGTTCTCGGAAGTGTTTTTGTCACGACGCCTTGCGTTCCCTGGAGTTGTTATGGAACCATAGAGACTCTAGGAACTCCGAGGCTATTTTGCAAACCCAGAATACAGGTGTGTCGGAAGCTACGATGTGTTGCTTTTTTAGTTGACTATAGCAGTTGTGGTTTCCAGGCCAGGGTCATGACGGGAAATTCATCTGAGATGAGTAAGGGAGGCAGTGGGGAAACTGAGTGACCAATGACAGCTCATCGTTATGGTTGTTTATGAGACAACCAATTAAAAGATGGCAGAGGCCAAAATCTGTGTATCGGGACCTGGAGTGAAAGAGCAGGGAAGGTAGTGGGTGGTGATCCGGAGTCAGGGCAGGTAGTGTAAATGTGAAGTGGTGACAGCTGCTTGAGGAGTTGAAAACAGCCCGGAGGGAGAGAGGGCATTTCGGTAAGAACGGGGAGAAACAGCGCTTACGGTCAAAGATAAAGAGCCGTAGTAAACTTGCTATAGTTTTATTTACGGGGGGACGAAGTAATCCTGATCGGTCGAAGACCGGTGGACGGGTAGTTTCTGGGTCTTACTAGATGTCAGGAAGAACTGGAAATGTCAAAGGGTTTCACAGAGGCTAGATTAAACCTTTTGAGTGCACATTGTAATCTTTGTGTGATGAAAGATTATATATATACAGGGTGAGTCACCTAACGTTACCGCTGGATATGTTTCGTAAACCACATCAAATACTGACGAACCGATTCCACATACCGAACGTGAGGAGAGGGGCTAGTGCAATTGTTTAATACAAACCATACAAAAATGCACGGAAGTATGTTTTTTAACACAAACCTACGTTTTTTTAAATGGAACCCCGTTAGTTTTGTTAGCACATCTGAACATATAAACAAATACGTAATCAGTGCCGTTTGTTGCATTGTAAAATGTTAATTACATCCGGAGATATTGTAACCTAAAGTTGACGCTTGAGTACCACTCCTCCGCTGTTCGATCGTGTGTATCGGAGAGCACCGAATTACGTAGGGATCCAAAGGGAACGGTGATGGACCTTAGGTACAGAAGAGACTGGAACAGCACATTACGTCCACATGCTAACACCTTTTTATTGGTCTTTTTCACTGACGCATATGTACATCACCATGAGGGGTGAGGTACACGTACACACGTGGTTTCCGTTTTCAATTACGGAGTGGAATAGAGTGTGTCCCGACATGTCATGCCAATAGATGTTCAATGTGTTGGCCATCATTTGCTGCATACAATTGCAATCTCTGGCTTAATGAATGTCGTACAAGCCGCAGTACATCTGGTGTAATGTCGCCGCAGGCTGCCGCAATACGTTGTTTCATATCCTCTGGGGTTGTAGGCACATCACGGTACGCATTCTCCTTTAACGTACCCCATAGAAAGAAGTCCAGAAGTGTAAGATCAGGAGAACGGGTTGGCCAATTTATGCGTCCTCCACGTCCTATGAAACGCCCGTCGAACGTGTACCTCACCCCTCATGGTAATGTACATGTGCGTCAGTGAAAAAGACCAATAAAAAGGTGTTAGCATGTGGACCTAATGTGCTGTTCCAGTCTCTTCTGTACCTAAGGTCCATCACCGTTCCCTTTGGATCCCTACGTAATTCGGTGCTCTCCGATACACACGATCGAACAGCGGAGGTGTGGTACTCAAGCGTCAACTTTAGGTTACAATATCTCCGGATGTAATTAACATTTTACAATGCAACAAACGGCACTGATTACGTATTTGTTTATATGTTCAGATGTGCTAACAAAACTAACGGGGTTCCATTTAAAAAAACGTAGGTTTGTGTTAAGAAACATACTTCCGTGCATTTTTGTATGGTTTGTATTAACCAATTACATTAGCCCCTCTCCTCACGTTCGGTCTGTGGAATCGATTCGTCAGTATTTGATGTGGTTTACGAAATATATCCAGCGGTAACGTTAGGTGACTCATTCGTTTACCTACGGTTCAACGACCCTTATGAACGCGACTGTCAGGTGGACCATGATATCTGTTTTTCATAATTATCCTTGTCTCACGGGGTGAATATTTTACAGTAAGGCTGGCGATTCAAAATAATTAGAGTTATCGTTGTTGGGAGAATTGGAGTTAAAGGCTGCCACACTAATTACCTTGACTTACGCAGGACATTTAAGGAAGGGACCTTTGCAAGTAAACTTACACCCAGTAAAGAAAATAGTGCAGAGATTATGACCACCTTCGGCCTTTGCAATACCAGAATTGGCGGCAGCCCATTTTACTTTTCCTTTCACTGTTTATATCTCTTCCTCTTTGTTTCGTCTTCTTCAGAACGAGCAATAAGACACTTCCCTGAAACACGTGGGAAAGAAGAAGTAACGTAGAGGAATACCCCCTATAAGTTTTAAAAGACTGTCTCCTGGGGGACTGATGACCTTCGCTGTTTAGTCCCCCTTACACATCCCAACAACCACCACCACTGTCTCCCAAAAAATACAAATGTTATTTCCTCCTGTAACGTTTGGCCACCCTATGGATCCTAACAGCAGTTAACGAAAAACTTTTCCGTTCTTAATATGCGAGTAAAGCTCCTCCAGTTTATTCTTAAAATGTAAAAGACTGTGCACTGTGCACATTATTGGTCAAAGTCTTTCCCTCTCCGTATTCACTCTTACTAGAGTGCTGCAAGTGATAGGTTAAGTGAGAAGCAATTGTTATTGACATACGCCGACCTTGTCTGCATTTAAAATATCGTGGTAAGGGCACGAGATGACAAAATCACCTCCAATGCGATTTTCTGTTTAACCAGTAGGGAGCGCGAACGTCCTAAAGAGCAGTTACATCGGCGCTGCAAGATCAGTGCCCATTAGAACAGCAGTGTGTGATTGAAAGACACACCTAGAGGGAATTGCATGTCGCAATGGTCGAAGAAGATTAGTATTATTATTCCGTCGTCGGCGAGATTATTGGTGACATCGCAATAGTCAAGTAATGGCAGTGAGCTACAAAAGAATATCAAGTGAGAAACCAGACGCTGTGTTCACTGAGGAATTCAGTTTGTTTTAGGGTCGAACCGGAAAGGCTGGTGCTCTCAGACCTCTCCGCCCTTTAAATAAACGGCGCCGAAGTGAGTGGCCCATGGAATCTCCTCCGTCGAGAGACACTGGTGCTGAACAAGGGGCAGCCTACAGGAGCACTGCTCACCCGGAGGGACGTCGGTTGGCTGAGGTTAAGGCTTATCGATTATTCAGTGGCCTCTGAAACGCCTGTCTTAACGCCCCAGGCCACCAAGTCAAGCTTCCTAACCGAGACCAAGCTAACTGGTCGATTCTGCCATACCTTGCAACGCGCTGACATTATTATTAAGAATACTATCAAATAACACTCTTTTCTTCATCAGAGGTCAGAAAATTCATAAATGCAACGTTCTCCTGATGCCAGGTCTTAAAGCAGTATCCTCCTCCTAAACATCGAAGATCTCCTGGGTCTTACTGTTTACTGGAATTATTACTGATAAAGATTAATTATACGTGTGTGGTTGTGGTGTGGGTTTGGGGCGGGGGATAGGGGATGAGAGAGAGATGCCAAATACACTCATCAGTTAGGCAATTTGGCCCCTCCCACAGAGCCACCCATTATGGCAATGATTACTTCTGTGTAACACCTAGGATGCGTGTCAGAGACAAATGGTATAATAGCGAAGACCGAACGTAATGATCGGATTCCCCATTAAAAATAAAAATACAGCCGAATATCAATTTGAGTCTGAAAATTCTACGACATTCCATCACAGTGCTCGTGCACCTAGCAATAAGTGAGTTAGAGCGCAACAAACGCACGGTACCCTGAGCAGTGTCTCCAGGAATGTGGGACTGCACCCACTATCATCAGGTGTATTGGAACTCGCTGCTGAGTTAAGCTGTGGCCTACATTCGGGCAAAAGATGGAAACTTCGTCCATAGTGTTGTCATCCATTCCTAAAATGGAACAATTTCCAACGAATATACCGAGCGAGATACTGCAGTGGTTAGCACACTAGACTCGAATTCGGGAGGACGAAGGTTCAAACCCGCGTTCGGCCATCATGATTTAAGTTTTCCGTGATTTCCCCAAATCGCAGCAGGCAAAGGCCAGGACGGTTCCTTAGGAATCACACGGCCAACTTCCTTCTCCATCGTTCCGTAATCCGATGGGATCGATGACCATGCTATCTCGTCCCCTTCCTCAAATCAATCAACCAAGCCCACCCGGCTAGCCGCGCGGTCTAACGCGCTACTTCCCGAGCGCGAAGGCGTGAAGGTCCCCAGCATGAATCCGCTTGGCGGATTAGTGTCGAGGTCCAGTGTGCTGGTCAGCCTGTGGATGGTTTTCAAGGTGGTTTTCAAATGGTTAAAATGGCTCTGAGCACTATGGGACTTAACATGTGAGGTCATCAGTCCCCAGACTTAGAACTACTTAAACCTAACTAACCTAAGGACATCACACACATCCATGCCCTAGGCAGGATTAGAACCTGCGACCGTAGCAGCAGCGCAGTTCCGGACTGAAGCGCCTAGAACCGCTCGGCCACAGCGGCCGGCTGGCGGTTTTCCATGTACTTTGGCGAATGCAGGCTGATTCCCCTTATTCCGCCTCAGCTACATCATTTCAACGTACGCGTACACCGTAATTATTCTACCACGCAGACATTTGGAGGTTACACTCGTCTGGTGTGAGACATTCCCGGGGGGGTTCACTGGGGCCCGAACCGCACAATAGCCCTGGGTTCGGTGTGGGGCGGCAACGGTATTCCACACACACTTTACATATCACTACTAATGTCAGGCAGATGAGCATGCAATTGGGTAACCTAATATTTATTTGTAATTCTTACCTTAGCTATGGCGAAACATGCAGTTGATATACATGTGTTTCTTGTTTCTTACTTATTTCTGTTACTTCGATGTATTTTAGGTGCACTTTATAGTGACCTAAAAGTTGAGACGACCAGTAGCGCGAAATAAATATTTAATTAAAACTAACTCCGTGCACACATTATAACTATTTTCGATAAAGCCTATGTAACATGTGGCAGGGATGCAGAGGCCAGTTGGGTGAGGCAGGACGCGAATTCGTAAGGAATGTGATTCAAATCTCATCCGACCACCCATATTTTGGAGCCGTGTTGCTTTCCTAAATCGGCTTAGATCAATGTCAGGATGGCACATTGCGAAAGGGAGTCACGGCGGGTATCCTCCCCCATTCTTGTGCAGACGGAGCTGTTGCTCCTCTCTATAAGGAACAGTCAAGTGAAAACAAAACAGAGAGAATAAAAATAGGTAAACTGTTTATTATTTCAAAAGTTATTGCCATAATTGTTCATACATTTATCCCAATGTGAGACAAGACAGTTAATATCTTCGTGGAAAAATTTCGCGGTTGCTTGGGAACCACGATTGTACCCAGGCGTGCATTTCTTCGCCCGAATCAAATCTACAGCCACGAATGCCTTTCGTCGAGGTTCCAAAAATAAGGGAATTGTTTGGGGAGAGACCAGGATTGTACAGAGAATGTGTCAGTGCTTCCCAGTGAATTTTCTGCAGCGTACTCGAAACAACCTTAGCATACTCGAAACAACCTTAGCAACATGTGGGCGGGCACCCTGCAACAGAATTAGGCTGTTAGTCAACTATCCTGGATGTTGGACTTGATGGTGCGCTTCAATTTTCGCAAACCGTCCACGTACCGCTGTACGCTAATTGTGGAACCGTAGTTCCAGGAAGTCAGTGAGCAGCGGGCCCTTGCAGTCAAAGAAAATGGTCATCACGACTTTTCCAGGAGCGGGCGTGCACGGCTTGGGGATGAACCTTTGTGCTTCCATTGTTGGCTGTGACGCTTGCTCTCCGGCTCAAAATTATGACACCATGTTCCATCTTCCAGAACAGTGAGAGGAAATGATATTCTTCAACGTGATACCGTTCCAGATGCTGCAGTGATGTCTATGTTCTGTTTCTCCGTCAGGCTGTGAGAGTCCCACTGCGCACAGATTCTCCGGAACTTTCGATAACCTTCCTCGATTTCGTGAAAGTACCACGACTGATGCCCAACATGAGCCAAATATCTTTTAAGGTCCGCCGTCGGTCATTTCTGACGGCAGCATCCACCGAATCAATGACAGAATGGCTAATGACACATTGAGCCTCTCCTGGTCGTTCTTCTTTCAGTGCCACCCGACCTTCTCAAAACCGTTTATTCCACGCAAATACACCCATACGTGACATACTGTGTTCGCGATACACAGCAGATATTCGGGTAGAGGTAGACACGGCGGTCGGTCGTCACTGCGCGACCCTCTGAGTCTGATAACGCCTCTTTTTGTTAATATTAATATTAAAATATGAATATGAACATTAATATTATTTTTAGAACAGCGGCGTACTCGCACACCATCGCATAGAAAGAAAATTTCGAATTGCCACGAAATAGCAAAACAAGCGTGAGAAGCGCAAAGTCCACCTTGGGCCTGCAATTCTATGCAAGTAAAATTATTCTTATTTTCTTGCTTATTAGACCTGTCGACTTCGATCTACCGGACGACTGTATCAGAGTGCAGTAAATAGCAAGTAGGCTGTTTAGGTTTTTATGTTGGTAACGCCACCTAGCGCTCTGTATGAAAATCACTGACTGTGCTGTGTGCACTCTGTGGCTGGTTTGGATTGTTGGAATATTCGCTATTGTAGTGTTGGGCAGTTGGATGTGAACAGCGCGTAGCGTTGCGCAGTTGGAGGTGAGCCGCCAGCAGTGGTGGATGTGGGGACAGAGATGGCAGAGTTTTGAGAGCGGACGATATGGACGTGTGTCCGTCAGAAAGAGGAAATTTGTAAGACTGGATATCACGAACTGATATATATATATATATATATATATATATATATATATATATATATATATATATATATATTTGAACCATATTAAGGTAAATACATTGTTTGTTCTCTATCAAAATCTTTCATTTGCTAACTATGCCTATCAGTAGTTAGTGCCTTCAGTAGTTAGAATCTTTTATTTAGCTGGCAGTAGTGGCGCTCTCTGTACTGCAGTAGTTCGAGTAACGAAGATTTTTGTGAGGTAAGTGATTCATGAAAGGTATAGGTTATTGTTAGTCAGGGCCATTCTTCTGTAGGGATTTTTGAAAGTCATATTGCGTTGCGCTAAAAATATTGTGTGTCAGTTTAGTGTTGATCAGAATAAGTAAAGAGAGTAATGTCTGAGTACGTTCAGTTTTGCTCAGCTGTTTGAAAATCAAATAACGTAGAGGTTCATCAGCACAGTAATTCATTAATTTTTCGAAGTGGATGTTTCAAAATATGCTTCTGTGGAGGCGGCCTCTTGCATTACCCCATACCATATCGCGATATGACAGTGTGAAGACAGCCCTCACGCTACTGTACTTTTGTCTTCTCTGTAATGATGTTGACGACAAGGCTTTACACTCGAACTTTCCTTATTTCTTGTCTGATTGACAAAGGCGTAATATCGTGAGGCACAGTGACGGCTGCGGAACGATGTGCCAGT
Source organism: Schistocerca nitens (assembly GCF_023898315.1). Taxonomy (NCBI): domain Eukaryota; kingdom Metazoa; phylum Arthropoda; class Insecta; order Orthoptera; family Acrididae; genus Schistocerca; species Schistocerca nitens. The sequence continues at coordinate 529,533,383 of NC_064614.1, read as the reverse complement.
GTGTTGGTCGGTGATAGATTTCGTCCAGCGCAACCAGCAGTTCGTGATTGGCTGTTATTCTAGAGTGCAGTGTTGGCAGTTACGACGTACCTTTCCACCTGACAACCGTGCCAGGAACGCTGGCAAAGTTAGAGGGTGTCATATTGGTGCGTACCAGAGTTCGTATCTTACAGCAGTGCCACCTCTGCCCTACAGAATGGAAGCGAAAGTATCGTTAGAGCCTTATGATTAGTAGGCAACAATGACAAATTGCGTTTTCAGGTGGTCACGGCCAGGAAGACAAATCTGTCGATCCTCAGTAATCATAATTATCGATGCTTCCTTATCGTTACAGGAAGAAACTGCAAGAAGCCGGTATCAGACACGACAGTGCGATCCGATCCCCTAATCCATGACATCGGGAACCGAAAGCCTGCCCAGTTAAATAACTGGAATGTTTGCATTTTAATTAAATCACTATTTGGAATATGTTAATCCGTAACCAACAATTACCTAACTGGAATGCTTGCATTTTAATTAAACTAGTGTTTGAGGAGTGATCATTCCTAACAAACAACTTCGTTATTAAGATACTACAGTTTTGCGGTAGCATTCTGCTAGTCGCAAATAGCATACATTTCTGCAATTTTAAATCAGTATTTATAATTTGCGGCAAACTACTACTGATTTTCCCATCATTTCTTGGGCAAAACTGCACACATACTGCACACATAAATAGCTCAGGAATATTCTCTCTCTCTCTCTCTCTCTCTCTATATATATATATATATATATATATATATATATATATATGTGTGTGTGTGTGTTTAACTTCATGAAATTATAGGACAAGTCACTAGTTCTCGTTTTTTCAGTGAAGTGCGTGTCACTGTCGAGTTGATGACTATGGCAAATGCTTGTGGAATACCCCGAGTTTGTGCTACTGTGGCTGGTTATGGAACTTACAAGATGCAGTTTAAACCGGTAATGGCAAGTAGCTCACTCGTTTCTAATAGTTCCAAAGAGGCCGCTGAGTGAAGTGTCGCCATTTGATATCATCTCATGCTCTAGTCAAGCTGCAGAGAGGTATCATATTTTACTGCCTACAGTGGTGCACTGTCTGGTGATCAGAAACTGTTCAGTCCATCAGCCGCGCGGGATTAGCCGAGCGGTCTCAGGCGCTGCAGTTATGGACTGTGCGGCTCATCCCGGCGGAGGTTCGAGTCCTCCCTCGGGCATGGGTGTGTGTGTCTTTATCCTCAGGATAATTTAGGCTAAGTAGTGTGTAAGCTTAGGGACTGATGACCTTAGCAGTTAAGTCCTATAAGATTTCACACACATTTGAACATTTGTTCAGTCCACCACTGTTTTCCTTTTTATGCGAAATATTAGGGACGAAAATTTCTGCCATCACATGTGTGTATGCCGTAAAATGTATTTTCAAATCTTATGTTTATACTACACTGTGACTTTTTTCTATTCAGATTAAGTCAGCTAGTGTACTTTAGGAGAATTATATGCAACAATTAGCTTAAGCATACATTTCGTGAAGCGAAATGTAGTTTATTTACCTATTGAAAGTAATTGCCTTTACTTTATATAGTGTTTCAAAGATGCAAAATTAAGACATATGTTAAAGTAGCGAAAGTAAAAAAAATTCAGTTGCAAAAAAGTTTTATTATTTAAAAACTTTCAGAATAAGGTTCAAATGGCTCTGAGCACTATGGGACTTAACATCTGAGGTCATCAGTCCCCTAGAACTTAGAACTACTTAAACCTAACTAACCTAAGGACAACACACACATCCATGCCCGAGGCAGGATTCGAACCTGCGACCGTTGCAGTCGCGCGGTTCCAGACTGAAGCGCCTAGAACCGCTCGGCCACACCGGCCGGCTTTCAGAATAAGGACACCCATCATTCATATCGTAATTGAGGAACAACGTAGCCGTACCAGAAGGCTTCAGAATTGTAGCTGAAACTTACGTGCACTTCGGAAAACAAAAATTTCGTGAATGGAGGTGGATCTTGCACGTGTATGCTTTCATTTGTTATAGCCATGGATTTACGGCAAACTATAAAATTAAGAATTTTTCCACGACGTCTGTTGTATTTCCTCCAATATGGGTGTTTAAGACGTCGCAAACCTAGTTTTTAATGTCCACCATCACTATCGCCCTCGCTTTACTTATCGTGTTCGTGACATGAATGACGTCAGACCTACATCTCCCATCGTTGACCCCGAAGCCCAGGACAGACGCTTATAAGCCACGCCGGTGTGGCATGCAGGCAGCTACCGCGGAGTGAAGGTAGGGTGCGGCTGTGCCGGAGCGACGGCGTGGCGGGCCCCGTGTGAATGGAAGCAGCTGGCTGATAAGAATAGCACCATTAAGCAATGCAGCGGGCCTTATCTGCGGGCCAGCGGCGCGCATGCGCAGCTCCGCCGTGCCACTGCGGGCGCCGGTTCGACCCGCGCTTGGCCTGCGGTAGGCCGCGTCCGCCCGACCGCCGCGCGCTCTGCTAGCAGCCCAGCGGCGCGCTGCCACAATTACAGCACATCGTTCTAGTGATGGGCCAATATGTGAACATTTTGCAATCGCCAGCTCTGTTCTCGACGACCTAAGGGAATCGAATACACATCCTAGAACCGAGGAGGGCTACAGCAGCCACCCTCTGTGTGTATGTATGTGTGTGTGTGTGTGTGTGTGTGTGTGTGTGTGTGTGTGTGTATGTGTATGTGTGTGTGTGTGTGTGTTGCTAGAAATCCTACTATACTACAAACAAGTGTTCAGTTAAAGATAACTCGTTATTTTCCTGCGCCAAGCAATTACTGTAACTACAATCAATCTTAATTTGTTTTCGACGAGTTTGACAAGGACATCCGTTTAAAATTGAAAAAGTTCTGTACTAACGCTCACTCAAAAAACTGGAGATAATACATGACGTATGCAAAAATATTCACTCATACATTCATTTGAATCTGCTCACCATTGTAGAATTACAACTATTTTGCGTTATGTCCATCAGAACCCGATTTCTCGTATGAGCAACAACATTACCAATCTGATCTTTACACAGGACGTACTCAAAACTGCCACATACGAAAACCATAACCAATCAGGACTCAAACTCGCGAACTCGACTGTACTGGTTACTAACGATACCCAAGACCAAGGTCTCTAGTGCCCCAGAGGGCTTACCACGCCTGGACAGGCAGCAACCCAACCACTGTGACCTAATCCGGCGGCATTTACCCGTATTTCAGGCAGGCCGGAGTGGCCAAGCGGTTCTAGGCGCTACAATCTGGAACCGCGAGACCGCTACGGTCGAAGGTTCGAATCCTGCCTCGGGCGTAGATGTGTGTGTTCTCCTTAGGTTAATTAGGTTTAAGTAGTTCTAAGTTCTAGGGGACTGATGACCTCAGAAGTTAAGTCCCATAGTGCTCAGAGCCATTTGAACCATTTTGAAGCGTATTTCAGTGTATCGCTGCCCATACCAACAATCCTTAAACAGCTTCAATATTTTCATCAGAACTTGTTTTCTAAATATTTTACTCTCTTCAATTTTTATAATCGGTTTAGAAAGTTAATGAAATATTTCTTAGCGGGATTCTACGTCGTTGTTATGAGACTATAATGTAGTTACGACCCGCATTAAGTATCTACGGACGGACGATTTGTCTGGCGTGGCGGTAGTAAATTTTCTACACAAACCTTCCTCGTGAATTAATTTGTCTATTACTGAAAACCGTATCAAAATTCCTACTTAGTTCCTACATAACCGTTCACATACAAACAGAGAAACACGGCGGGAGTTTAGTTTGTAATATGTACAGATTCAGGACAAACACCATGCTCTCTGGTGTTGGGTTGGCTGTCTATATTCCTGCTGGATATCGTCTCCTCTGTAGTTGACCAGCTCGTAGATCCCGTCATTGCCACGAGATGTCACTCCAAACGCCAATTAAATATGTAGCAGATATGATGATGATGAGGTCCCATACTCCGAGGAGCGTAGGGGACGATGCGGGAGACCAGCACCGCCATACTAACAAGGGAACCTCCCCATCGCACCCCCCTCACATTTAGTTACAAGTTGGCACACTGGATAGGCCTTGAAAAACTGAACACAGATCAATTGAGAAATCAGGAAGAAGTTGTGTGGAACTATGAAAAAAATTAGTAAAATATACAAACTGAGTAGTCCATCCGAAGATAGGCAACATCAAGGACAGTCCGTGACACGGAGCGCCGTGGTCCCGTGGTTAGAGAGAGTAGCTACGGAACGAGAGGTCCTAGGTTCAAGTCTTCCCTCGAGCGAAAAGTTTAATTTTTTATTTTCAGTTTATGTGACAAACTCTTATGTTTTCATCACTTTTTTGGAAGTGATTATCACATCCACAAGAAAACCTAAATCGGGCAAGGTAAAATTATCTTCTTACCCATTCGCCAAGTGTACAAGTTAGGTGGGTCGACAACATATTCCTGTCATGTGATGCACATGCCGTCACCAGTGTCGTATAGAATATATCAGACGTATTTTCCCGTGGAGGAATCGCTTGCCCTATGACCTTGCGATCAAATGTTTTCGGTTCCCATTGGAGAGGCACGTCCTTTCGTCTACTAATCGCACGGTTTTGCGGTGCGGTCGCAAAACACAGACACTAAACTTATTGCAGTGAACAGAGACGTCAGTGAACGAACGTACGGATCATAACTTTGGGAAAATAAAGAAAGTGAAATTTTCAGTCGAGGATAGACTTGAACCAAGGACCTCTCGTTCTGCAGCTACTCACGCTAACCACGGGACCACGGCACTCCTGAACTCACATTCTCCTTGATGTTGCCTATCTTGTGCATGGACTACTCAGTTTGTATATTTTACTAATTTTTTTCATTGTTCCACACAACTTCTTCCTATTTTCTCGATTGATATGTGTTCAGTTTTTCAAGGCCTATCCACTGTGCCAACTTATAACTAAATCCGAGGGGGGTGCGATGGGGAGGCTCCCTTGTAAGCAAGGTCCTAGTGGAGGTAGTTTGCCATTGCCTTCCTCCGACCATAATGGGGATGAAATATGATGATGCAGACGATACAACAACACCCAGTCATCTCGAGGCGGGAAAAAAATCCCTGACCCGCCGGGAATCGAACACGGGACCCCGTACGCGGAAAGCGAGAACGGTACCGCAAGACCACCAGCTGCCAACAGCATATTTATTCGGAAGGAAAATGCCCAGTTTGTTGTGGAATATTCACGCTTCAGCCCCTATGAAGTTATAATTGGTGGCCGCATTATGTGTAGCCTTCAGAGTAGCGTCTGTAATGGGGAGCGTTTGAAGTATACAGCAGTCACTGAGTTTCTTTTGGCAGAAAACCAGAGTATCGCAGATATTCATAAGCCCTTGCAGAATGCCTATGGGGAACTGGCAGTGAACAAAAGCACGGTGAGTCGATGGGCGATGCGACTATCATCATCTCAACAGGGTCGTGCAAGCCTGTCCGATCTCCCGCGAGCCGGCCGGCCGCACTCACCTGTGACTCCTGCAATGTAGGAACGTACACGCACTGTCATCCGAGGTGACTGACGGATCGCAAACATCTCGCTGCACACCTGGACGTTTTGGTAGCGTCGACACACTCGCCCACTAGCTGGGGTGCTCAAAAGTGTGCACCCGCTGGGTTCCTTGCCGCCTAACAGAAGAGCTACGAAGGATCGTCTCAGCGCAACTGCTTGCGCGTTACGAGACTGATCGCCACAATTTTTTGTTGAACATCGTTACAGGCGATGAAAGATTGGTCCGTCACTTCGAATCGGAAACGAAACGGCAATCACGGAGTGGCGCCACACGACCCTTCCTCCGAACAAATAGTTCAAAGCCGCACCCTCAACAGGTGAAGTCATGGCGACGGGCTTCTGGGACTCTATTTGATGTCCTCCCCCATGGTGCAACGATCAACTCTGAAGTGTATTGTGCTACCCTCAGGAAACTGAAGAGACACATCAAAGTGCTCATCGACTCAAAAATGCAAACAAGTTTCTCCTTCCTCTGATAATGTAAGGACTCACACAAGTCTGCGCACACAAGAGGACCTCGCAAAACTTCGCTGGACTATTCTTCCTCATCCACCCTACATGGATCACAGGGAGATTATTGATGCAGCAAGACGTTTCCTCCGACGTCGACCAGTAGAATGGTACCATGCTGGCACACAGACCCTCCTTCCATTGAGGTGGCGTAACGCCGGCACATTGAATGGAGAGTATACTGAAAAACTGGGTTTTGTAGCAAAAGAGTGGGTAATAAAAAAATGGTTCAAATGGCTCTGAGCACTATGGGACTTAACTTCTAAGGTCATCAGTCCCCTAGAACTTAGAACTACTTAAACCTAACTAACCTAAGGGCATCACACACATCCATGCCCGAGGCAGTATTCGAACCTGCGACGTAGCGGTCGCGCGGTTCCGGACTGTAGCGCCCAGAACCGCTCGGCCACTCCGGTCGGAAGTGACGTAGCAGCTGACCCTCCTAGATTACGGCGTACTTACTGCCGCATCACAAATATCCGAATGGTGTGGGAAAACACACCAATCTCTGAACGATGAGAGGGAGGTTCCACTGATTATTTAGTTTTTTGTTTGTCCCTTTATAGTAGGAAACGGATTGTAGGCAATTTGGTCAAAATTCGTAAACAACTTCAAACGATTCAGATTTATAGAATGAACTTAACAAGAGGCTATCCGGAAAGTAGTCTCAGTTTCCCTGTAAGTCGTAAAGTAATGGGTAGGTGGGGGAATATTGGAACGGGTTAGCAGATATACAGACGCGCGCTGCCAGTCAGAAAGCTTAGACTTACGATAAAGAGAAAGCCACTCTAGCCGTTCAAAATGACCGTTGCAATTGAAAATTCCACCCAATGCGAAATCTGTCCTTTAATACAGTTCTTACTGGCAAAAAATTTCAAAGCTGGTGACATTCATTGCGAAGTTGGTGCTGTATATTTAGCGAAGGTGACGTGCGTCGATGGTGCAATTGCTTTAAGATTGGAAACACAAATGTTCACGCTGGTGGCAGAAACAATCGTCCGTTTGTAGTCCGTGACGAACTGGTATACAAACTTAACGAAAAGTGGTGCGATCTCTTGATTATCCGTGTCGTGTTTTTGCACGACAACGTCCGCCCAAACTCTCGCATCACTTTAAAAGTGTCAGTTTTGAACGTTCACCCCAAGGCCGAGACTGTTTCCAAGCAGTGGTTTCCACCCCTTCGTGCACATGAAAACGTAGTTTGGCTCCAAGGTCTTCGACTCCAACGAAGGACTTCAAGAACCTGTCGCGGGCTGCCAGCAGTCTCAGGCGGCAGAAATTTCCGTAGATGGCATTTGTCAACTCGTTAAATCTGAATTCAGATTATGTAGAGAATTAATACAAAGAGCCGCGCCTTGCCACGGTTCATGCGGCTCCTCCCCTCCCTCCCCCCCCCCCCCCCACCCTGTCGGAGAGGTTCGAGTCCTCCCTCGGGCATTGGTAGGGTATGTGTGTTGTCCTTAGCGTAAGTTAGTTTAAGTTAGATTAAGAAGTGTGAAAGCCTAGGGACCGATGACCTCCGCAGTTTGGTCCAATAGGAACTTACCACAAATTAAAATTAATACAAAGATGTAGTGTTAAGATTGGTCTTTTAGAACTTTTGTAATTGTCCCAGTAGTTCAGTTATAGATTAGTGAAGACTAAATAATAATACTGATAGCACTCGTATTACTGCCAGAGCATTTCAAAGAAGCGTTTACTCCCCTTTCACCCTTAAGGTCGAGTGGTCACATGACGGAAGTACAACCTCACATATACTCGCATCGTTTCGTCACTATCAAGGTGAAGTCCTCGAAAGTGTTCTTTATGTTTTGGAAACACATTAAAAGCGGATGGGGCCACTTCGGGACTGTATAGAGGATAATAGATGACACTGAACCGAAGGTGTCGGATTGTTGTAGAGCCAGAGTGCGCGTTTATGGTCTGACATCCTCACGATGAGGGACAGTGTGCTCCTTGTGTGGACGAACTGTTCGAATTCGTGCTTCCAGTTTTCTGAGAGTCTTGCAGTGCTTTGCAGAGTTTATGGTAGTTCGTGTAGGCATGAATTTAAAATGCACAACAGCTTGAACATCCCAGAACGCTGTACTGATGGCATGGTCTCGAACTTTTTTGGCGCCGGTGTTCCTTTGTGGTGAAACTCGACATATGCTCGCTTGTTTTCGGGGACAAAATGGTGAACACAGCTCTCATCACCTGTCACAATGTTGTTAAGGAACCCATCAACCTGACGCTCAAAATGCATAATTGATTGTTGGCAGAGGTCCAGAAACTCGGTTGCTGCACGCTGTTTCTCACGGACCGATATAGTTATGTTACACACCGCCAAGTTACACCCTATAGTTCGGAGGCCTTTTGCGGCAGAGGATTGCAAGTTGCGTCGCCAACGCGAGGAAGTCGACGAGTGATATGCATGACATGTCAACCGACATTGAGAACAGAATAAACAAGTCGGAGGCATTTCATTTCAGCACGCTCTCGAAATATCAACCAATAATCCGCCTCTAGTCTAGATAACAGCGTCAGTTCATCGAGGAAAAGTGTCCATTATCAGCGAGGAACACTGTTGACAAGTTTCTTCAGCTATGCCACGTGCATCTGAAGCCTCTTATTGATGGACAGATCCCGTAGAACTACCAAACTGCGGGTATACTGATTGCTACATTTGACCTGCTGTTCCAAATAGTTCCAGATGTTCTCTACAGGATTAAGATCAGGTGATTTAGCGAGCCAGTCGACCGGCGATAAGGTATTCGTGAAACCAGCAACGTTCTTGCGTTATGTTCCATGTCTGAAGTAGTATACATTAGACAGCCCGCATCGAGACAGCAACAAATCGGGAATATTCATTCAGGGTGTTGTCACGGGCAGGACGAAACACGATAACTCCTTCCTCCCATTCTGTCACAACTTACGTCGAGCGATCATAATGCACTGGTTCCATACAGCCGACCGGCACATACACACAGCTTTATTCCACCGTCAGCTTTGGAGGTTCATCTGGCTGCTTGGCACCATCTCAGCACAATCTACCAGTGCTCCAAAGCGACTGCTGTCCATTTTTAATGGGGGTGAGTAACACAGTGACGGAACGGTTGTCAGCTGGCAGAGAACGAGGTCACATGTACGAGGGGTATTCAATAAGTAACGCAACACATTTTTATCGACTAGTTTCGGTTGAAAAAATGTGGAACATCGTGAGATATCCCCGCTTCAGCCCGTATAGTTCCATGAAGTTCCGATAGGTAGTGGCACTATACGCAGCCTTCAAAATGGACTCTGTAACGGAATGCTCGAAAACGCGGACATTATCATTCGAGGTGATCGACGGATCACAATCAAACATCTCGCTGCACAGTTCGACGTCTCTGTTGGTAGTAATGACACAATCGTCCACCAGTTGGGGTACTCAAAGGTGTAAGCCCATTGGATTCCTCGCCTCCTTAGAAAAGACCATAAAAAACAGCGAAAGACCTGTTGTGCCGGCAAGCTTGAACGATACGGTACTGATCGTGACAATTTTTTGTCGAACATCGTCACAGTAGGTGAACCGCAAACAAAACGGCAATCGATGGAGTGGCGCCACACCACCTCTCCTCCGATGGAAGAGTTCAGAGTCACGCCCTCAGCCGGTAAAATCATGGCGACGGTCTCCCGGGAATCTGAAAGTCCTCCCTCGTGGTGCACCGATAAACTCTGACGAGTGTCGTGGTTCCCTCAGGAAGCTGAAGAAATTACTTCAGCGTCTTCGTCAGCCAAAAAAAAACGCAAACTAACTTCTCCTTATCCACGACAACGCAAGTCCTCACACAGGTCTGCGCACCAGAAAGGAGTTCAAAGAACTTCATTGGATTGTTCTTCCTCATGCCACCTGCAACTCAGATCTCGCACTTTCCGATTTCTGTCTGTTTGGCCCAATGAAGGACGTACTCCGCAGGAAGCCGTACGTGGATAACGGGGAAGCCGGCCGCTGGGGCCGAGCGGTTCTAGGCGCTTCCGTCCGGAACCGCGCTGCTGCTACGGTCGCAGGTTCGAATCCCGCCTCAGGCATAGATGTGTGTGACGCCCTTAGGTTAGTTAGGTTCAAGCAGTTCTAAGTCCAGGGCACTGTTGACCTCAGATGGCTTAGAGCCGTTTGAACCGTTTGGTAGCGGGGAGGTTACTGATGCAACAAGACGTTGGCTCCGACGTCGACCAGTAGAGTGGTACCATGCACGTGTGCAGGACTTCTCAGTACGGTGGCGTAACGTGTCGCAATGAACGGAGATTATGTTGAAAACTGGGGTCTTTAGCCAAAAGAATGGGGAATATTATGATGTATTGGAACCCCGAACAAAGCCAACCTGTTCCCAAAAAAAAAAAAAAAAAAAATATGTGTTGCAATGCTTATTGAGCGCCCCCCGTATGTAGTAGGTATTATTAGAAATAAAAATAAAATTTATAATTTTTTTTCTACAACTTGTTTGAGAAGTGTAATGCAAAAACAGTTCATTCGCTTAGCTAGAAGAAAATGAAAAACCTGTTTTTCCTTCAATTGCAGAAGCACGGTAATCTAAGCATTACATTCAAAATATCTTATCTATTACGTGAAAGCTAGCCCATAGCGCTGGGACGCACGGACTGGTCTATTCTTGGGAAGCTGCCCCGAATTTGATTCAGAACTTCTCGAGTAACTTTTTTTTTCTGTGGTTTCTCATAGCCTGTGACAAAAAATAATGCACTATTATCACGCATACACAGTTTCATTCCATCTGTGGATGGCCACAAACACGGAATAAATACAAAACATCTACATGGGGTGACGGGCGGCTCGCGCGCCCTCCCGCTGAATTTTTGAAAGCGTCGCGGAGGGCTTGACGCGGGGACTGTGGACTTAGCGTCCCGGTCCCGGACGGCAGTAATATTTGACGAGGCGGGCGACCGCCACTTTGTTGCGCGGGCCGCGGGCCGCAGCCCTAATGAGCCGGCCGGGGTCAACTGGGGCGCCATTGTTCTCGGCGCGGGCCGCCGGCCGAGCATCTAATGAACCATCCGGCTGGAGGGCCCGCCGGCCGCGCCACCAGGGCGATTATTTTCAGAACATCCGCCAGCGAGCTGATCGCTGCTTTCGTCCCAAGGACGGCGCGTCGTCGCAGGCCCACGGGGGCCACTGATTAACCAGTTGCTGCGCCGCCTACCTGTTCCGCGCTACACGTGCCGCCGCGGTTCTTCTCGAGCCAGCGTACAGTGCGTACCCAGCCTAGTTTCCTCCCTTCTTCTTCCCCCCGCGGATGTGTGCCGCGAGAAACATCATTGGTGCCTAGAGCTCTACTCTACTAAAACTACGGTTTGGTAGTTTTGGAACACTACACAAATGACGTAGGCCTAGTTCAAAAATGGCTCTGAGCACTATGGGACTCAACTGCTAAGGTCATTAGTCCCCTAGAACTTAGAACTAGTTAAACCTAACTAACCTAAGGACATCACAAACATCCATGCCCGAGGCAGGATTCGAACCTGCGACCGTAGCGGTCTTGCGGTTCCAGACTGCAGCGCCTTTAACCGCACGGCCCGTAGGCCTAGTAAATGATAGGACAACTAGTAGTACTGGTAGCATGGTAGGGAGGAAAACGTAAATAAAGGTGTGAGAAAGAAACTGGGAGCTGACAACTTTTCTTTGATTTTTTGTTTATCTGTTTGTTTTGCACATAATTACAACCGCACATCATTCAGTGTTAGTCCACTATGCAATTTATACTCTTAGAGAATACAAATTGCATTTTATAAGTAATAAAAATTAATTGATTGCGCAACTTCTGGACTTTTATGCAATCAAACCAATTACTTTTAATGCATGTCCACTTAAGATGCAGCGACATAAAACAATACATATTATTATTGTTGTTATTTTGTACTCAACAGAACGTTCTTCATCGTAATCAAAGGCAAGAGCTTCCCGTTATGATTGCCAAATGCAAAAGCTGTTTATGAATAACAGAGACATGTTTTATATAGCCTCAGCGAAGTATTGAAGCGATGTTACATTTTTGTTTCGCGTAATTTTACTTTTTGTTGAAGAAATTGCGTTTTGTAGCGCTATATGATAAACCTTTAGTGTTTTCTTTATTTTTAGTACATCATCCTCCCTGTTTCACGTTACAAATCAACAATTACCGAATAAAACCTGAGTTAAACATCGACAATATTAATTTTGCAATAGGTTCCATAGTTAATCCGGCCCTTCATACATCCCCACGCAGTTTCTAAACAGCTGACCGCTTCCAGTTTTTAGGGGTACCTAGTAAGACACTGATCAGCTACGTAAACAAAGTCATTGTTATCAGATAACGCTCAATAAGTAGCAACTCACTGTAGATACAGGTAATACAGGTACGACATTAACTTACCAAAGCTACTAGGAAAAGTACCGCAGCCTGCGCTTAATTATGATATTCCACAGTACCCTTTGGTACTTTTACTACTCTATTGGTACCCGAAGTAAAGGCTCAGTTTTGTCTATTTGCGCTCTTTTGATTACTACACGAGATGTAAGTTCACACCGAGCACTGCCTCCTTCCTTCCCCACCACCACCCACCTCTTAAAAGACAGCACTGATCGCTTTTGAGCACTGTAGATAATGTAGAACTTGTACCAGACAGCCATATGAACCTTTGCCGCTGACGTACACCGTGACCGTGAAGTGGAGTGGTGTGATTATGCCAGTCGGCTGTGTGTGAAGCACAGAGCACTTAGCGAAGTCTCTATAGGTGTCCAGCCAAGTCCCATTACAGAAAGAGAAAGTAAAATAAAACTGCGTTTGCAACCACAGATCCGGACTGACCCTGCAATTACGGCTTCAGTGGTACGAGGAGCGAGGCTGTACAACCAACCACATTGTCGAGTTACATTAATGCGACCACCTGTCAAAAGCCAAATAATCACCTTTCGCAGGGCGCACCGCTGCGAGGCGTTCGGAAAGAAAGTCAGTGAGGTTCTGAGAGATATCGACGGGGATGTGGAGCCACGCCGACTCCAGTGGCGTGGCCAGAGGCGCTAAGTTTTCGGCTGAGGATCCATGGCGAACAGCGCAATGGAAGTGGTCTCACAGATTCACGGCTGGGTTTAAATCCGGGAAGCCTGGTGGCCAGGGGAGTACGGCAAGCCCTCCCATCCTGGCGCTCTTAGAACCGTGCACGTACATTGTGAACTGTGTGACACATTACATTTCCTGCTGGCAGATGCCAACGTGCCGAGGGAAAACAAAGTGGATGTTGTGGTGGACGAGGTCCTCAAGGATAGATGCATACTTGTGTTGATCCAGAATGACGAGATCACCCAGGAAACGCCACGAAAACATTCCGCAGCCCATAACGATCCCTCCTTCAACCTGAACCCCTCTGACGATTGACCGTATACGCCAGTGGCCCTCATTTTCAATGTAGCATAAAACGTGATTCACCTGAAAAGGCGACCTGCCGACACTTAATGGCTGCCCAGTTGCTGTGTTGGCGTGCAAGTTACAGTCTCTTTCGACGATAAACAGCGGTCAGCAAGGGTGCACGGACCAGGCGCCTGCTGCAGAGGTCCATACGGCCAGCTAAATCAGCCGATCTTAAACCCATAGAAAATGTCTGCGATTATTTGGAACAGTGGGTGAAATGTAGCAACCAACGTCCCCGCAATCTGGTAGCTCTGTGGGATCTAACGATCAATGAGTGGCTTCAGATGGATAAGGCATACCTGAAGAAACTTGTCGGCGTTCTTCCTAGCCGAATTGAGGGCAAAGTGATGTTACACTGCAGGCGTTAACGTGATGTCTCCGGGCGGTGATTAGTTTTATGTCCGGTGTGCTTGTTTAGGATGAAACAAGCTGTTTCTAGAGACATGTTGGAATGTATGCTCTCGAAAGCTTGAGAGTACGTTTCTCTGCAATGGAAAGTGCCTTTCTTATGAAGCTTCTCACTACAGCAGGGGAGGTCAAGCTGTGCCCTGGCCCGAATGCCATAGCATTCAGCCTCGCTGCACGCTTCGCTCACCGCCACGCAACGCTGTCTGAGTGCAGTGAAAGGGAAGAGGGGAAAACTACGAAGGCGCCACATTTAAATGGCAGTGTAGTCGTACTGCATACGGCTTGGCTTTATATTACACAAACAAAACAAATCGTCACTATTACTTAATCATTTCTGACGCACTGAAGACACAATATAATTTTTCTCTGGTAAACTGACGGCATACAGAAAGACGCAGACAATTTCACTTACAAGGGAACCTCCCCATCGCACCCCCCTCAGATTTAGTTATACGTTGGCACAGCGATAGGCCATGAAAAACTGAACACAGATCAATCGAGAAAACAGGAAGAAGTTGTATGGAACTATGAAAAAAATAAGCAAAATATACAAACTGAGTAGTCCGTGTCCCAGATAAGCCACATCAAGGTACATGTACACTGATGAGCACCGTGGTCACGTGGTTACCGCGAGCAGCTACGGAGTGGAAGGTCCCTGGTTCAATCCTCCCTCGAGTGAAAAGTTTTAATTTTTTATTTTCAGACAATTATCAAAGTTCATGCACTCAGACATAATCAACTTCGCTCTCCAAAATTCCAGGACATGTTCAGATTTGCTTGGACACATGCAGGATTTGACGGTCTACACTCGGAAAAACTTGAAAACGTTAAAAACGTATGTTTTGACAGAGCACAGGGAAAACTGTGCGACTGTGAAACTTGCATTCATTTGTTGCCGTTTATGTGACAAACTCTTACGTTTTCATCACTTTTTTGGGAGTGATTATCACATCCACAAGAAAACCTAAATCGGGCAAGGTAGAAGAAACTTTTTACCCATTCGCCAAGTGTGCAAGTTAGGTGGGTCGACAACATATTCCTGTAATGTGAAGCACATGCCGTCACCAGTGTCGTATAGAATATTTCAGACGTGTTTTCCTGTGGAGGAATCGGTTGACCTATGAATTTGCGATCAAATGTTTTCGGTTCCTATTGGAGAGGCACGTCCTTTCGTCCACTAATCGCACGGTTTTGCGGTGCGGTCGCAAAACACAGACACTAAACTTATTACAGTGAACAGAGACGTCAATGAATGAACGGTCAGATCGTAACTTTGCGAAAATAAAGTAAGTAAAATTTTTACTCGAGGGAGGACTCGAACCAAGGACCTCTCGTTCAACAGTTACTCACTCTAACCACGGGACCACGGCGTTCCTCAGCTTGTCCTTGATGTTGCATATCTTACACTTGGACTACTCAGTTTGTATAATTTGCTTATTTTTTCATAGTTCCACACAACTTCTTCCTGTTTTCTCGATTGATCTGTGTTCAGTTTTTCAAGGCCTATCCACTGTGTCAATTTATAACTAAATCTGATGGGGGTGCGATGGGGAGGTTCCCTTGTTAGACTGCCATACAATCGT
This sequence comes from Schistocerca nitens, assembly GCF_023898315.1. Classification (NCBI taxonomy): domain Eukaryota; kingdom Metazoa; phylum Arthropoda; class Insecta; order Orthoptera; family Acrididae; genus Schistocerca; species Schistocerca nitens. The sequence goes on along the minus strand of NC_064614.1, from coordinate 529,517,905 downwards.
GACTTATTTAGTTTCAAAACTGAAAAAAAAATCTTTCAAGAAAAAAGTCGATCGAAATATTGTAGCACTTTTGCAACCTCTTATGGAGACGCGGAAACTCTGCCCGAGAAAAGCAGTGTAGACGTCCTGGACAGTTTTAACGTAAAAGGATTTGTTATTAAAACGGTATAAACTTCGCAGGTCAATCACTTACATCTGTACACGCATAGAAACGCTTTCAACTGAAACGGCAAATGGTCTTCAACACAGCTCGAAAACCAGACTAAGATTGGCAGTGTCCTCAAAACGTTTAGGAAACTATCCTTGTAATTCTGTAAAGACCACAATGAATTCTTCAAACCGTGCGTTTTCGTTAAGGGCAGTGAACTTATAGCACTGGACTGTGTTTATCAGGATGTGTCCTTTCTATAACGCGATATTCTTTTTAAATGCATCCCTATCAAACTAGAAAGAAGCTGTTCCTCACCTTGCGCAGTGGACAGTCAAATCCTCTTAAAATGCCGGGTTTGCAATCCATTCTAGGTGTTCTAACTTTCGTTCCTGCATTCTTTTTTCCTTCATGAGATCAGGAATAATCAACAAAAATCGTTCCAAGCATTCCGTTTCCAGTAATGTATGAAGTCTCCATGCTCTTCGTTTAGTTCCATCGAAAACTGTTGCAACTGACAGTGGAACAATGCTTGCGACTTCAGAAATCATATTATTGATACCACCAGTTTCTTCACGTACTGCATGTCTGCAAATTTAGCACAAAGTGAGCAACGAATCCCCTCTGTCGATAACTGTAATTTTTACTCTTTCATCGTCAATTAAATCTTTAAATTCTTCCTGCGTGATTCTGTAATATCATTTCATAGCAAATCTGCAGTACCTGTCGCTTATGCGACTGCATAATATGTGCTGAGAATTCTCATCCCTCTTTTCTGCCTTTTCCATTCATTTTAGAAGCTCGTGACGATAGATCGCTAGACTGCCTTTTTCAAGTACCGAAGGGTAAACAGCACTGACACTACGTTTCTGCCGAACTGAAGAGAGTTGAGCCGACCGAAAAATGCCATATCACAATACTAAATGAAATGTTGCGCTGTGCCGAACACTTCCAGGATGAACGAGCAAAGCCGACACAGGCCGAGCTTTGTCTCGTAAGCGGTCCGCACACCCGACCCGCGTGAAGTTTGGCACGCTGTGGCTGGCCCTGCACTACAGTTTTCCTTTCACAGAAGCAAAGAAGTTTAGGGCTTAGCGTTGCGTCAACGAGAACACTAGAGAAGGAGCACAAGCTCGGAAGCTTGGATTTTTGTAAGAAACCATGTTGGCATACGCCTTGAGTGATTTAGGAAACCACGGAAAACCTAAGACGTGGACCAGCGTCCTCCCTATACGATTCCAGTGACTGACCATTGCACCATCTCTCTCTGTGTCCTGTGGTACTAGCGCACTGGCTTAAGGATACGTGACGAAAATGCACCGCTTCTTTCAATCCTCTCTATTTTTTGGCTTTATTCGGTTTAGTTAAGGTGCCTAACTGAAGAACAATACATTACAGCTGATGTGTCACAACCTCTACTCCTCTGCTTAGTTGCGCGAAGTCACGAAACGCGTCCGAACCTCGTTCCAGAAGCCCCACACCTGTACAACACACGCTCTTTCGCTACGCGACGTTACTGGCGAAGGAACTTTTTTGTTAAGTGGCGCCAGGTTCGATTTGACGCGAGGAACATCAAGACATCTGTATTCAGGCCTTTTACCCAATCAGAATAACTAGCATATTTGTTGTACAGTTCCCTCAGCAGCCAAATTGAATCTTCTATTTGGTGCAACAATCTGACACAACTGTTCGTAATCCAATTTTGCAACAGATGACTAGCAAAGTTTCCAAGACATAATGGAAAATTTTTTTAAACAGTGGTCAGATCAAGGGCTAATCCTGGAACTACAGAAATGAATTCACTGCTTCCTCACATGGTGAAACACGGAACATGTTCAATAATTACTCTTCCGATAACCCGTCCTTACTGGTTGGCGAAAGATACGTTTGAGTTCAAACGACAGTCTTTCAGTGCTCTTCTTCGTAGAGAATTAACTTCTACGGCTTTCTTCAAATGTACGTCACTGTGCATTCTGCCTTCCCCACAACTTGGCGACGGTGAGGAACTGTATCGACAGCCTTTTGAAATCTAAAAACACGGGTGGGGGGAGGGGACAGCTTGGGCTCCATTCCCTACTCCTACCGTTTTCTGGATCTCGTTAATGAATAGAGCACAAAATAGGTTCCATAATTATATAGTTTTACATAAGTGAGATTGTTCAGCAGCCTCTTGCAATCCTTCTTACAGATCAGAACGTCCTGAGCCTTTTTTCCCACTTATGCCAGAAACAGGTAACTCCTGATCACGAAACGCATTTCTTTGTTGATGAGGTATCGCGCAGGCTCCCCTTTCCGCTTTTGGTCGTGGTATTCGCCTCAGAGAGACTCTTATAATCTTAGAACTATCCAAAACACAGTGTTGTACAGTTTTCTGTAAAGATTAGTTATCAGTTGCAGCAGCGTAAAGTCGCGTTTACACTGTTCAAGTTGCCTGGCACTCAAAGTTGTGTCTCCCAGTTTGGCATCTCGGGCTAAAACTCTTACATATACAGCGTCTGTAGCGAGTTATGAGCTCGAATCTCTGCAAGTCACACCCTAATGTGCTCATTATTATCTACTCTCATCCACAACGTCCGCAGTTTTCCTGTCTTTCTTCTCTTCAACTTTCGCAGCCTTTATTATAAATAATTCTGCTACAAGATATAGTCCGGCCCTAATTAAGCTGCCCATCTTCCACAAAGCAATAACATGAGACAGGCAACTCGTGTAAATAGGTTCCCCGTAAAGATGAAATACGCATTTACTGGCCGTAAATTAGGATTACGACTGAATCCGCAGTGCGGCGACGGGCGTGGCGCTGTGGTTCGGACAATGGATGCGCGTCCGAGCAGACAAGAGATCCAACACACGTGCGGCCATTCTGATTCAGTCTCCGTTGTCTCCGTAATACTACTGCAGGTAAATACGGGATGGATCTGTCATTAGGTGAAAGCTAATTCCTTCCTGCATCCTTTCTGAATGACTTGGGAGCTAATGCTCCGTCTCTCCGATGAGCTCGACGTCTCACATTTACACTTTTTAAAGCCACAGTGGTCCAACAGTTTCGAGAATAAGTGATTGTAAATTCTTGTCGATATACTGCATTTCGCTTTCTTTTTCTTCAATGTACTGTTCTGGCGTCATATATTGCTGCTATGTCTTCTTGATATATTCCATACTTCTCAAGAAACAGTTCAGTATTAGACGAAAAATCCAATGATTTTATATGTCCAATGCAAATAGCCTGTCTGATAAGAGTATTAACACAGCCAACATAACACCACGATGTTGCCATCCAGATATCAAAGATCCACCTCAGTGATTCATAGTGTGAACGGGTAAGCAGTTCTTTAAAGCGCTCATCACCACCCCTTATAAACGATATACCAGACCTATCTGACGGTAACAGTTTAATTTTTCAGTCGTCAGTAAAGGTTCGGTGTGTTCCATGCCCTATCAGTTTGGCTGTATAGTGTCATCATAAAAAAAAGGGCTTTGGAGATTCCCACTCTACCGCGGCTGCAGAGTTCATGACACTCTCAGATGATTTTCTTTCCAGAAAAGGACCGTTAAAGTTTAACAGCTTGTTGATTTAGAAGCCCCTCGAGACAGACAGTAACTCATTTACGACAAGGATGTGTCTTGGTCAAGGTGAAGTGTGTCAGGGAAACCATTGAAATTTTCAAGCATGGTGGTCCGACAGGGATACGAAAGACACAGAGTGTCGCTCCTGAACGAACGGTTAGACAATGCGTCGCATTGACAAGGGCTCTCTGTTAGTAAGACTCTCCGCTGGACTGATAACCCTGTCGCCTGTATGAACATTGTCACGTGACGTCATCACGCGTCAACTTAATGAACAACCGAGTAACGCGCTCGACTCAATTAGTAGCCTAGAGGAAAACTTTGCACCACTCTGGTGCACAAACTAAGAAACACTGAACAGCAAGTTACTAGAATGAAGTCCTTCCTGGGGAGCTCAGCGAACGCATGCATGTGCAGACGGTTGTGTTGCGCTACAGTCTACCTGCAGGGGCAGGTGAGCAATGGAAGCGGAGGTGGGCATCGCGTTACTTTCGACAACTGAACCAGCAATGTGTCTCTGTCATCAGGCACAGTCTGCTTACATAAGGCTCACCTTCCACTCGTTTCTACCTGTTTCCAGGGAAGTTAGGAAATTATTTTGAGGTGTGTGCTTCATTTACAGAGTGCAAGGAATATGTTGCTAAAATTCGATATCCCAGAATTCCCCCTCTTCACCACCGTAGTTTTTTGGGGTCCTATACCGATCGTAACATACCCATATTTATGTTTTCTGCACTATCTGCTATAGTGCATCAGTAATGAAACCAAATTCAAGTGCTTATCAATAGCTAGTATGTCTATAATGTAAATGAACAGTCTATCTGCAAAATTAAAAGGCTGGCATGTCTTGTCTGAATGTAAGAGAGAAAGCTCCATCAGAAATGCAGTTCTTTTTGTGACTTTTTAGCGATGGGAGACTAATAATTTAGTTACTTCCTCTTTTACTGTAAGTTATTTTGAATGATCGGTTCCATATGCTGAACTATCTAGGCTACAAAATGCCGTTAAAGACCCTGTTAGAATGACACACAGTATCTTTTGCAGTTATTCAGTCCCGCTGATTCTACTACAAAGGTAGAATTATTACTATTTATAATTCTATTATAGAAGACAGGTAATCTTAGTTTTCCAATATACAGGGCAAATTTTTTATCTTAAGACAATGAAATATCTCAGAAACTAGACATCGGATTAGAAAACGTGTTCATTATTTTTTTAAATGCTATCAGGCGATACCAATGCTGACCCCGTGCCGTCCCGCAGGGGGTGGCAACTTCGAAATCTTAAATAGGAACTTTCAAATGTTAAATATGAAACTTTGAAATCTTAAATAGAAACATTCAATTTTATTGTAAATTCAGATTCTATGAGAGAAAAATGCGTAGCTTTTGTTTGTAAAACTTTTGTCGTTGCGCGATAGACGGTGCTCTAATACCGAGTTTCAATACGGTATTATCTCGATAAAAAAGTATTGCCACGAAAAAGAAAAACAGACGTGTTCACTAACTGTGAAAAAGAAAAGTTGTTTGAAGTGTGCCCTCTCACCAAAGGGGTGCTTGTTTGTAAAAATTATTTAATAGTATGCTCAGAAATGTTGCCTCCTACTTTTACGGCCTTCTTTGTCTGCACATGGAATGATTCAACACAACTGACAAGTGCTTCCTATGTAAACTGCTGACATGTATTGGTGATACGCAGAATCATATTATAGCGCGTTGTCGGCACTTCATTATAAACTTTCCACTTCAAGTAACCTCACAAACAAAAGTCAGACGAAGTAAGGTCTGGCGGTTTTGCAGGTCAACATACTGGACCGCTTCTTCCGACCCACCGACGATCATACACGTGATCTAATACTTCCCATGCTTCTATAGAATAATGTGCCGAGCAACCATCATGTTGAAACCACATTATTTGTAGCAAGTCCAAGGGAAGGACTGCAAGGAGTATCGGAAGATCCACCAAGAATGTTCTACGGATGCTGATGTTCAACTTGGCGTACCCGTGTGGGTTTTCCACATTCCAATAATGAATGTTGTCTCGATTATTATTCGTACCGTGGTTTGTGAAGGTCGACTTGTCAGAGAACAATACTCGAGCAAATGAAGCTGATCTCTCTCTGCTACGAAAACAAAGAGTACTTCATCTCAGATTCCAGAGAAGTAAAAACTTAACTGACAAACAAAAGCCGATAGGAGTGAAAATGAGCGTAAGGAGAGCAATGAGAGAAGAGTTCAATGACATTGAACGTAAAATTTTATCAATCAAAAAAAATGGTTCAAATGGCTCCGAGCACTATGGGACTTAACATCTTATGATCATCAGTCCCCTAGAACTTAGAACTACTTAAACCTAACTAACCGAAGGACAGCACACAACACCCAGCCATCACGAGGCAGAGAAAATCCCTGACCCCGCCGGGAATCGAACCCGGGAACCCGGGCGTGGGAAGCGAGAACGCTACCGCACGACCATTTATCAATCGATCTGAGTAAAAACCCTAAGAGGTTTTTGCCGTATGTAAAATCAAGTAAGTGGGTCAAAATCATCTACTTATTCTCTCAGAGATCGTATTGGCACCTAAAAGAAAGACAACAGGGAGAAGACCGAGATACTGAATTCTGTCTTCCGAAATTGTTTCACCGCAGAAGATCGTAAAACGGTCCATCCTTTCTATCGTCTTACGAAACTCGAAATGGAAAATATTGCGATATCCAATCGCGGAGTAGAAAAACAATAACAATCGCTTAGTAGTGGAAAGGCGTCAGGACCGGCTGAAATATCTATAAGATTCTACAAAGATAATGCGAAAGAACTTGCTCCCCTTCTAGCAGTAATTTATCGTGGTCGCTTGAGCATCGAAGGACACCTAGCGACTGGAAGAAAGCACAAGTCATCCCCATTTTTAAGAAGGGCCGTAGGACAGATGCACACAATCATAGACCTATATCGCAGATGTCAGTCTATTGCAGAATTATGGAACATGTTTTATGCCCAAGAATTATGACGTTCTTGAAGGAGGAGGATCTCCTCTACAAAAATCACCGTGGATTCCGCAAATAGAGACCCTGCGAAACTCAGCTCGCTGTGTTCCTCCATGAGATCCACAGCGCAGTGGATAATGGTGCTCAGGTTGATGCTGTGTTCCCTGCCGTCACGAAGGCATTTGTCGCCGTCCCGCAATGCCGTTTAGTGAAAATACTACGAGCTTATCGAGTATCGGAGCAGATTTGCGACTGGACTCAAGACTTCCTTGCAAACAGAGCTCAATACGTCGCTATTAATGGAACAAAATCGACAGACATAAAGGTAATTTCTGGAGTACCCCAAGGAAGTGTGATAGGACAGTTATATTAATGATCTAGTAGAGGGCGTAGGATGCCCTCTAAGGCAGTTATCAGATGACGCGGTTGTCTATAACAAAGTAACAACGCCAGCAAATAGTAATTATTTGCAGAATGACATCCAGAAAAGTGACGAATGGTGCAGACTCTGGCAGTTTACACTGAACGTAAATAAATGTAATATATTGCGCGTACATAGGAAAATAAATCCACTATTGTATAGCTTACACTATTGATGAGAAACCACTGGAAACAGTATCTGCCGTAAAATATCTAGGAGTAACTATCCAGAACGACCTTAAATGGAATGACCACATAAAACATATAGTGAGAAAAGCAGATGCCAAGCTCAGATTCATAGGAAGAATCTTATGGAAATGTAACTCATCCACGAAGGAAGTGGCTTACAAAGTGCTTGTGTGACCGATTCTTGAATATTGTTCATCTATCTGTGATCCCTACCAGATAGGTGTGATAGAAGAGATAGAGAAGATCCAACGAAGTGCGGAATGTTTCGTCACGGAATCGTTTAGTCGGCACGAGAGCGTTACGGAGATGCTCAACAAACTCCACTGGTAGACGTTACAAGAGAGATTCACTATTGAAATTTCGAGAGAGCGCTTTCCGGAAAGAATCTGGCAACATGTTACTTCCCCCCACATACGTCTTGGGTAATGACCATGTGGAGAAAATTCGAGAAATTAGAGCCAATACAGAGGCTTGCCAACGATCATTCTTCCCACCCGCTATTCGCGAGTGGAAGAGAGTTGGAGGATTCAGTTAGTGGTACAAAAAGTACCTTCCTCCATATACACATACCATTAGGTGTTTTGCGGAGTATGATGTAGATGTAGATGTATTTCCTGAAGCGACCACAGGCAAAATGTTTCCCGGTTCTGGAAATCATTGCCATGAAATTCCTGATGGAGGGAAATATGAAGCGGGTATCTTGTAAGTTTCAAAATTCGCAAACAGTAGTCTAACTAATTCCCGGTTCACGACTTAACTGTCGGGTGCTAATTTGGGAGTTATGATTCATTGGAACTAATATTAGAGTTTCATTATTCTCTCCGGGACTTTCCTTCGACTGTCGTTTCTCGCAGTTGTAAAGTTCCCACTGTGGAGAGCTGACGAATAACTCAACAAAAAGAAGCGCGTCATCGTACTCTGTTTGGAAAACATTGAGCATAAAGAGCTGCAACATTATAGACATTCCTTCCACCTTTTCCATAATAGTGAAACGTTTCAGTTTTCTATTTGTCGGAGTAGCCTGGATTCTAACTAATAAGGCAGTCAGGTTATGATGGAAAGTATTTAAGAAATGAGGGACGATGTGCACGCAATTTTAGATTAGATTAGATTAATTATTCATTCCATAGACCCACAAAAGAGGAGATCCTTCTGGGTGTGGAACATGTCAGATAAACACATTACAAAAATGTAATTATAAAAACTTGACTTTCATTAATTTTAATGATCCTCAGTCAATAAACAGTAAAATTATGTACATGAATTAAAATTAAACTTCTAATATTTACAGGTTTAATACTTACATCATTCACCCAGTCGCTAGTTACTTGGCTGTTACAACCAAGTATTGTCAAAAAGTATAATAAATTTTCATTAAAACGGTCTACTGCACTTGTTGAGAAATTCATGAATAGAAAAGAAGGAGTTGGCCACCAAAAATTCTTTCACATTCTGTTTAAATTATGCCTTGTCTGAAACTAAACTCTTAATGGTTGCTGGTAACTTACTGCGATCAAGTCAAAAGATGAATGAATGGATGTTTCAAAACAGCTACACGGAGAAAACTGCAGAACACTTAGTCGTTTGCCACACACGTCAGCTTTTATGGTTTTTGATCCAGTTCATTTTTCTCGAGACAACACTGCTTTGGGATTCAATTGTGTTATTTGTCGCTTACAGCGCCAAGTATCGCGCAACGACAAAAGTGTTACATACAGAAATTCCGTATTTTTTCCCGTAGCATCCGATTCTGCAATAAAAATGGGACGTTCCTATTTTAGATTTCGCAGTTGACCACCTCCGCCCTCTGCGGGTAGGGGAGGGGGGTCAGCATTGGTATAGCTGGATAGCATTTTCTAAAATATTGAACACGCGTTTTTCCGTTTTTAATCCGATGCACAGTCTGAGATTTTTCGTCATATGCCTACACGTTGATAGAGATGAATTCATTTTATTTATGAAACTGCTACTAACCTGAAAGAATGAGTAGTTTCTCCTTAGACAAATCATAGTCGATTTAAAGGTACAACAAACACACATGTTAATTTCACTAGCCGCAAAGACAGGTTTTTCTACAAAGCATTCGTCTCCAAACGATTGTAACGCTTTAATTACGGTGTTTCCGTGCAACATATTACGAACGACACGATGTAGGACATCAGTTAGGGAAATTATATACTTTAAACTCATGAGTGATGCTGGTGCATCTAATTATCATGATATAGTCGTCAAACAACACTTGGCGAGTAAAGGGAAATTAAGCAGCTCTAGTACGCATACCGGAATGAGGACATTGTGATTCTTGTTGGGAACAAAGAAAAGGTGAAGCGTACCGTATCGGTGGTATCCAGTGTGCGATTTGTGCTTTTACCAGTGGGGGGGGGGGGGGGGGAGGGGGGGGCGATGTCTTAGGGGGTTAGTATAATTACATATGTTACTAGCTTGGACCGTGGCGTTACCCATGGTTAAACAGTTATTTATAAACAGATGTTAATGCCGAAACTCACTATTCACGCGTATGCACTGTCAGAAAAGCCATCACTTATTATATCTTTAAAAGTACATTATAGGTAAAGCTTATTTACAAAATCATCTATGTACAGGAATACGTCGGGAATTCAAAAAGTAAAGGCACATTTGTGAAAAGCTGCACTTATTCTGATGATAGAAAACTGAAATATGCGTTATTTTTCTACGTAACCTCTCTGGACTTCAATGCAGTTTTCCCGACGTTTTACGAGTTTTTTTTTTTTATTTCATCAGAAAATACGTTTTTCGGTTGCATCTGTAACCAATTTTGCACCGCAGCAATGACGCCTTCATCACTTTCAAATCTTCTTCCCTGTAGTGCTTCCGTTAAGGGTCCAAACATGTGAAAATCACTTGGAGCCAGGTCTGTACTGTATGGTGGATGCTCCAGCACCTCGAATCTCAACTCCTTTATTGCGACGGCTGTCCGTTTGGCAGAATGTGGGTGAGCGTTATCTTGCTGCAGGATGACACCTCTTCACAGTTTTCCACGACGTTTGGATCTGATTGCAGGTTTTAGTTTCGTACGCAACACATCACATCCACCATACAATACAGATCTGGCTCTAAAGTTTCGTTTACGCTGGGGCGACGTCTTGCAACATTGTGGCATGCTACGGAAATGTGGCGTGCGTCGTCTTGTAGCATGCTACAACAGGCAACATCTTGCGGCGTATGTCGCACGCGGCAAGTTAATTTATACCAAAGCAACAGAATTTGTGCCACATGTGTGTCGGTCTTGCAGTGTAAAGGATGATAAAGTATCACAGCGGCGGCCTACATGGTATTTGCACACGCAGCTAACAACGGAAATGAAAACCAAAGGAAAAGAAAACGATGGTGGAAGAGAAGAGTATTTAAAGAAGGTCCACGAAATAGTATCCTAGGAACTAGAAGCAGACGATGGTGCGTTATTTAGTAATGTGTGCTTTCGTCCCAGGCGCGTTAGTCCGCGCCATACTGTTGCCAAAAGGTGGCCTAACGGTGAATGTTCGCACAGGTACCGGGACGGTCACCACCCTGTGTCAGGGCCCGGGGTGGGACTTTCAGCCCCCAGCTCACCCAACTCTGCGGTACGACTGCTGCGGTATGACTGCCACACTACTTCCCTCGCAAGCTCGCAAGTAAACGGGTGACGCACCTTAGACGAAAGCAACAATGACAACATGAGAATGATGATTTAGTTCTAAATGTTTTGAAATGCTTAACTACTACATAACACTTTTTCAAAATTAATAAGCAAATATATTAATAGTATTAATAGTAAGACTGTATAAAAAACTTTCAGTGTTCGGCTCCACAAATTTAAATTATATGTAAAGTTTTACTCCAGTGCGTGGGAAATAAACATCCCAGGTTGGGATGCATGAACTAAAGTCAGAGGAGGGGATGGTCTGATGCAGAGGGGGGGAAATCCCCCCCCCCCTGCCAATCGCACACTGGTGGTATCACAGAAAGAACAAACCGTCTATGAAAAATATATATAGATGCTGCTCAATGTCTTACAAAGGATCCTACTGGAAGAACTACTCGCTGTAATTCAGAAAGTATGGTAAATGGGTGCCGAACTCAATAACTGATATGAACAGGATCTCTCTTCGCTATAATTCCAACCAAGAGTCAATCCAACTCAGACCAGTGATTGGAGACTCGAGCCGGAGCGCCAGTTCTAATCCTGGCGGAAAAATGAATTTCCACAGCCGTATTTTGGTCGAAATGGAGGAGAGAGATTTCACCGAACAATTCTTGGCCACGAGACTCAGTTTGAACGGCTTGTTTCGTTTCACAAACCCATCCGCAGAGTCTCGTGGAGAGGCGAATGTGGCACTGTTGGTGGTGATACGTCTGCCTGATGATAACATTAAGTCCTACCCGTAACTGTTGCTCTAGAGGAATAAACTGTGTGCTGGTGTCCTCTCATACCGCACTCGAACATAACACAGGAGCATCAGCACACTGCGGCAGCATATCACAGTTGTCCTTAAACACAGAACAGGTCAGAAGAAGGTAACTCTAAAGTACTTTTAATGTGGTCTTGGGTGGGACCGGAACACGGTGTTCCTGTATTGTGGCAAATTCCTATTAACGGGTACGCGATTGGCTTTGACTTGGGCTTGCGCAAGCAAGGCGGAGCGGCCATTCACAAAGTCATTTTCTCCCCACTAGCCGCTTACCCGTGTCGGAGGAAAGAGTGGTAAGTCCGTATCTCTGCTTCACTACTGTGCCTCGACACAGACTAGGCGCTTATTCCTCAGGCAAGAAAATGGCTTACTTTATGTTATCCTAAGAGACGTTTTGGTGTCTTTTGCTTGGATCGTTCCCGTCATCGCGTACCACTAGTTTCTAGACTGTTCACGATTTTGACAACATTATTACGCGTCCATACCACCGAAGCCGACCATTTCATCATCTCGGTAAATGGAGACGTACCATATCTCTACCAGATTCTGTTCAAGTGCCCACTATTGAACGGAGCGTATGTCTTTCCGTAGCATGGTAACGTATTACAGTGTCCAGTATTATCATCCAGCGATATAGTGCAACAGGGTAATGGCGTCGATTTTTCGAATAGTTACAAGGACGAATAGAGTCACAGAAATCTGACTTTATCGCCACGCTGTAGAACCACCACACGAAAACAATTAGAAGGAACTAAATGTATTTGTGAAACTAATAAATCACTGAGTGGTGTAAACGCAAGTAAAAACTGAATTAACAGAGAGAGAACATTTGGTCTACAACGTGGAGTAAGTTTGATTTTTTTTTAAAAAAAAGCTGGTTTCTGTCAAACACAGTGTTTTCCTTTTTCTTATTATTTACACAAAAGTGTGCATAATAACATCCCACGAAACACGCTGTGGACGACAGAACATCTAGGACTGCTGCTCTCGTGAACGAAACGTACAAAACAATTAGATTTTGAGCAAAGAAACACACGATTTACGACCATTTTGCTGCGGAGACTCTGTCAAGTCGTAAAATACCCGACAACAGGCCACCCTGTAAATCCTAACCTTGAAATTAATGCATCTACACAGGTGAGCAATCACAAGGAAATGAATTAACATTTTACAGCTTTAGGCCTAAAACAGAAGACCAACCAAAAGTTTCTACCATGTTTTTACATGCATAATAACGAGACCCACATGATAAGTATCGTAACACGTATGGGTATATAACTAGAAAAAGTTATTTCACAAACACAGAAAACGCCTATAGGAGAATCTAACCTTACCAAGACGGTTGATGTGAGATATTAATTGCAAACTCCTTCATAAGAATCATCAATATCAATCAAATTAGGTTGGGAGGGATAGCCAACCGGAGAATTGAAGAGAAATCTTTTCAGTAGCTCAGGGATTTCTCTCAGTCGTTGCTTGAGGATAGCAAATACAGCGCTAGAAGCTGATCCGCTGATTAGTAACACAATGCAATTAGCAATGCGTAGTATTGGTGGTATGTAATGATTTTCTATGCTGTAAAGTAATACAAATAAATGAAAGCTGTTATTCTACAGAACACTGTCGCATAGCTCCGTTTCACATCACTAGCCTGTGTTTAAAAGTAACAAGTAGGGCCGGTCAACCAAAAAGTAAGTTTCGATGGTGACTCCTAGTAACACTGCGAAATGAACTCTATTATGACTGGATTGTCGACGTGAAGTTAATGTGAGACCTTAATCTTCCTTCTGTTATGACAATTTGTCATGCAACGCCTGCTGATAGATACACATCACCATTATTTAGCTATGTATAATTCGCCACATGTGTTTATAGACGCGAACGATTTGAAATCGTCCCGTGTAGGCGAAAAGTGAATCGTATTTTGAACGCACGATGCAGCAGACATTTTTATTTGTGTGTATCTATAACATTGATATGTACGTTAAATCCTAACCCTTTAGTGACCAAATTATTTCCGGAAGTTGTAGACTTTTTATGAACACTTTATTGGGCTAAGAAACCGTTCATAAAATTGTAGTTTAAATCTTTAAAGTGAGTGTTTGGCCTACGAGTATAAAAAAATTAGTGGTAACTATTGTTCCCACCGAACTCTGGCGTAACTTCACTTGCTAATTAAAAAAAATGTATTTCCTTTTTTTTTTAGTACGAACACATGTTAAACATTACATTTATATTTGTATTAGTTCATACTGTCCTTTGAGTTCACTAAGGTGATGTACTATGGAACTTAGAGAAGCATGGTGCTACACACAAAGGTACATGATAGTTGCTACACATTATTTTTGTTCTCTTTTCTTTGTTCTTGGTGCTACATTGGCAGCATCTTCTGTTTGTTGTACCTTTTGTTGGGAAATGAGTTACAACTTTCTCCAGACAAACTTCATCTGGTACTCCAGACACACCTCTTTTTGGTGTTTGAAAATGAACAGGCCTTCCTCTTCTCTTACGACTTGAGAAGCCAGAGATAAGCTCCCTTGCCAAGTGCAATCTAAATGTTAGCTGGTCTGCTTCTGTCTTCTGTAGCTTCCACATAACGTAGGAATTGACAACTGCCAAATGCACAAGAAAGAAAAACAGTTTGTGCCACCACTTCCATGAACGACGGCCTACAGCATACTGTTCACGCAGCTGATCAAATCTATCCATTCCTCCCATTATTTTATTACACTCTGCCACAGCCAATGAGCAGAATACTTCACTTCTGCTTCCACAAACTTACCTTGTAATATTTATGTAATTTTCAGTCGAAGCCAGCAAATGTACACGAATACTATCTCCCTCATAAATATAAAAGTAGATAAATACGACACAAGTCACTTCACACGCAAAAGGAAACACACTATCCGAAAAACGCTGTAGCGGTCGAAACAGTGGCTCGTTTTCACGCGGGAACTGCGCTTCTGCATTGATTGACTCACAAGGTAGAAATACAACAGCTTTCGCCTAACCATTGACAATCTACACATAGTTAGCACACCCTAACAGAGATGGTAGCGAAAGTTAGAAGTGGGAACACGGATTACCACTGAATTTAACAGCGAAAACAAATAAGTGGGACCTATAGTTCCCACTGGTCACTAAAGGGTTAACACCATTATTTAGCTATGTATAATTCGCCACATGTGTTTATAGACGCGAACGATTTGAAATCGTCCCGTGTAGGCGAGAAGTGAATCGTATTTTGAACGCACGATGCAGCAGACATTTTTATTTGTGTGTATCTATAACATTGATATGTACGTTAAATCCTAACTTACTTCCTAAGAGATTCGCAAACATTGCTGGTATATGCAGCCAATGCCATCCGCCAGACTGTAAGAGTAGTGGAATCGGCAGAAGTCGCGCAATGATAAGGTACTGAACATATTCTCCCATCCAGATTTCGTTTTTCCGTCATTTCCCTAAATCGCTTAAGTCAAATGGCGGAACGCTTCTTTTGAAAAGGTCACGACCGATATCCTTCCCGGTCTCTGAGAATTATTAGCCTGAGCTTCGCCTCTAACAACGTCGTCATCGGCAGAGCGTTAGTAAAATCCTAATCTTCCTTCCTACCTGTCTTCCTTCGCAGTAACATAAGTCTCAAAAATTCAAAGCAGAACTGTGCACGTGACTTGAACAAGCGGACGAAAATCTCAACCAAATATGATAACACGCAGTGAAGATGGTGACAAAGTCATTTGCACGCAACAAGCGAGGAGCATTTAAAAATTTGGTTCGAACGCACTAGTTTACTGCTACCATACACGATACACACAAAAATTGCAGTACTGGAAGGAAACACGGAGAGCCGCACCGTATTTCAACGAGGAAAGAACAAAACAGAAGAGGAAGTGCGTTACTGTCTATCTCAGGCCACTTTTATGCGCATACATCGGTGAAAGAAAGAGTTTTGCTGAGGTGGCAGCCAACGCTGAACGCACAGCGCACTGCACATCCGCCTGGAGACAACCCAGTAAGCAGTCTTCCCTTACGTAATTCCCCTCGCTACATTTGTCATCTACTAACTCATCAGCACGACTGTTCGAATACTCTTTGTTTACGCGTCGCAGTACGATCGATGTTGCCTGTCTCTTGCGTAACATCCCACACAGCTTCTACTCCGATTCGAGATGTCGTAACGCCAGACAAATAAGCGGGACCCATTTTAGAAGGAGGCATTAGTAAATGCGGACAAGACACAGTTTCACGACGCCCTGGAGGGCTCCATCGTGGACAACGAACGAGCCACTGTTCTCCCCAGCATGATCTAACTTGCTTCATCTGCCTCCTCCTTCCCCCTTCTTTCTATCTCGTACACACACACACACACACACACACACACACACACACGGGCGTATTTCAAGCCAGTGTGTATAGTGGCGTCAAGTGCGACGTCGGCGTTACGTGACGTCACACAGCCCCTGGATCAATGCACGCACGCAGCGCCTCGACGTGGCCGGGCCAGGAGTTACGGAAGGCGCCTGCTGACGCAGTGTCGCGTTCCCTTAGCACAAGGAAGATCTCTGCCTCTTCTTTTTTTTTTTCAACAGACGTAGTGCCAGTGTCATTTTACTGCAGTCGCCTTGACAGGAACTCCTCACAGTTCACAATGCAGTGATTTAACAATGTAACTGTGAGAATCTTGACCAGATCGATTCGTAATAAGCCGACGCCTTGAATAATCTACAGATGCATAAAACCAACACTAGGAAAAGCAGATATTCTGCCATTGTGTTAATTTGTGTTCCAGGGAATCAGTCTTCAAAATGTATTGCCACTAAATATTACATAACACGAAAGAAATCAGTTCTAAACGCAATAAAGAGAGATCCACAGTACAGCCATAAGCTACGAAATAGCAGGGGGCACACAACTTGCTACTCTTGTTTTGATTTGCCGAAAGTGTACATAAATTCAAAACACCTGCCAATTAAAAGTACACAGTAAAAAAAAAGTATACAGTTATACAGTATTACGTACTGTTTTCCGCCACAGGTAGCTGAGTGATCTGCGCGACAGAATGTCATACCTAACGGCCCGGGTTCGATTCCCGGCTAGGTCAGCGTTTTTCTCCGCTCAGGGACTGGGTGTTGTGTTGTCCTTACCATCATCATTTCATCCCCATCGACACGCAAGTCTCCGAAGTGGTGCCAACTCGAAAGACTTGCACCTGGCGAACGGTCTACCCTCCGGGAGGCCCTAGCCACACAACATTTCCATCTACTACTGTTTTTCACAAAGTGTATGATGATCATTCTGCGTATTATTTTGTGAATTATCTATTGTAGCATAACGTGTAAAAAATCAGGTCTGAATTTAAGGAGAGAAACAATTATCCTTTTCCGTGGAAGATACTCTATTGATAAAGTTGTAGAAACAAAGCAGGCATCGTGAGCAGATCTAGACATATAACTAGTACGTCACGACAGTAGCCAGGTTTTAAGTCCTTTCCGTTCAGACAGACGTGTGTTTATAATTGTTAGACACTGTAGTATGTTATATTCGAAACTTCATCATTTGCGAGTAAGTGCACTAGGTTTCACTTCAGCTAAACTATTCAGAAGAGAATCAATCAAACTCCTGTTTCTCTCGAGTCTCAAAGGCAGTATCACACATCTTAGGCGCTGTGTACGGTCCAATGCCTAATAATCGTAAGGGTATTTCATGTAAAACATTTTTTTGCGTAAATCGGGCCATCACGCAAGATATATAGAAGCACATCAATTTGTGCTGGAAGTAGAGCAGTGTGAAGTGGTCGCATCAGACGAACACTAAAAATGAGCGTGACACAGAAGAAAAGTGTTGAAATATTACACCATCCGCAGCAAACTTTTTTTTTTTTTTGCTAGCTGGGTTCATTAATACGCAGTCAGCACTGAACAAGTGACAATAAACTAAGGAAGGTCAAAGTCGTAAAGCGTTTACTGCTACTATTAATATAATATGTTACACGAAGGCTAAAGCTAGGGTAACAGCTGTACGTGGAGCAATAAAGGCTGTCCAGGAGAAGCCAGGGACAATTTACAGTAGTAAAAAATGTAAAATGTGCATCCCGTTGGGCTCTTCCACACGGCGGAAGTTTTATTCACATATTAGCAATAATTCGGCTTCCCTCGGTTACTTGTTTTTAGGTAACGTCATTCGCACCGCCAACCCTCCATTAAGCGCGAAGCGTCATTGGGACCGTCATTAATTAATCACTCAACGAAGGTGTTTGGATGTGACGATAGTATCAGTCTTTTTCAGTTATTTCCCATGTCACAACCTCCCCCCACGCCTCACCTAAGCATGTTCTAACCCCAGTGTTTTTCCCGATAATAATTGATGTGTGTTCAGAGTTTGGCTAAAATGGTTCCATACATTCCTCACTTACGCTTTACATGTCGCCCTCTCTTCCCCTGCAAACCATTACACCCTACCCTACGGACCAGTTACCATCAGGTCTGTTATCATTCAACCTGGCAAATATTCTTCATTTAAGTTATTTTTGAGGTACCTCTTTCCAAATCAACCCCACCCCCTCCCACCTATGCTAAAGATGCTTTATTCCCGAGATTTTTTTCCAGATATAAAGTCATAT
The DNA here is from genome assembly GCF_023898315.1 of Schistocerca nitens. Lineage (NCBI taxonomy): Eukaryota > Metazoa > Arthropoda > Insecta > Orthoptera > Acrididae > Schistocerca > Schistocerca nitens. The sequence goes on along the minus strand of NC_064614.1, from coordinate 529,499,548 downwards.
TCGTACCAAGTTTAGTTTAAACTGCTCCCGCGTTCTAAATTTACGTACCGAATGTCGCAGGTGGCACCCCTTCTTACCGCCACTCGCTAACGGTTTAACGTTATAGGGATTGTCATTAATCAAATCAGCAATCCCGGAAACTATAGCCTCTACAGTAACATCGGAGTTTTCTGTTATTTTTTATTGATCCCTCTCTGCCCCCAATAGTGCTAGGAGTGTTTTAACCTAAATAGTACATTTTTCCAGACAGTAGGCCATACATCTGCACAGTTAGGCTCAAGCTGCTCCCGACTGCCCCAAATTATGCTTCCATGCCACCATTTTCTGGCCCGACTAATAGGGGTGTCTCGCCCTCATCCTGTCTTTGGGTATTAAGTCATTGGCATACCACGTGTGATCGAAATTACGAGATGTGCAGGGTGTTTCACAATTCCTGTTACAGGCTTCTAGCGGTTGTAGAGGGGACATAGTAGATATTAGTTCTGATAAGGAACACATACCCGGAAATGTACCACTTGGGTGTAAAACAATTTGCAGGTCCGATCACTTTCAAATCTCCCGCTCCACGATATGAGCACAGCGGAATCAATAAGCTCTGGCCTATGTGCTCTACAGGAGTCCATGGCACGTGCAGTGTTTCGAATCCTCGTCATCGGGTTCTCTTCTGCGTGGCGAAGGACGTCGTCTTCGAAGTGGAGAATGCGGCGCGTCCATGGAGCGCCACAATCAACCCTCCTGTACCAATTTCACGCAGCCCTTGTCCTAGTCGGACGAAAATGATACGTGAGGTGATCAAAAAGTTTCCGTTTGCGGCGTATCTGCAACGCAGCGCGACTCCGATACGGGTATATATGCACCAAAATATAGGTAAGGCGTTAGTGTGGCATTCGTGTCTTTCCGAGGTGCGTGCGGTAAAATGCGGAAACGTGAACTATGGCGACATTATTATCAGATGCTGCCTAAGACCAAATATCGTTAGACACCCAACAGAGAATGAACAACGTTTATGGGGCAACATATCTGTCGAAAACCACCGTTGTGGAATACGGTGCTGATGCTTCACGATCCCCATATCGCAAATGTCGTACCGCAAAAGTAACGCCAACTCAAATAGGAGACACGCGAGCATCCGCCATATAGTCCTGATCTCTGCTCATGCGATTGTCACCCGTTCGGCCCCTTAAAAGACGCCTTGAAAGGTCGACGACTCGTATCGGACTTTTTCAAACAGCAGGACCGGGTGTTTTACCAAATGCGTATCTTCAATCTGGTGCGTCGGTGGGACGGTTTCGCCTGATTGGCTTACCGATTCTGGACTGTACGTCCTTCAAACGGAACCTTTTTAATCGCCCCTTATATAATGACAAAAGCAACTGACGACATAACCCTTCTCTCAGTTCATGTGCGTACCGCGAAGCGGTAGATTTGAGAGCAATGCCATCTTCAAGCGCCTATACGGTGACACTCGACTCGGAGATAAGCCGGTTCGAATCCTGGTGGTGGAAAATCTTCACTGCCAGTATTTGGGCGGCAATGGGAGGAGAGGTGGTGGCGTACAGCTCCTTATCACCAATCTATGCGGCAATGTCCTGTATTCAGTTCCAAACCTCTCGTCCATGTCACATGAAATGGACGTGACACATTGGACGGTGTCGAATGGAGACCTGTGTATGTTCATAAACACGCGGTCAAAAGTATGTGGACCTAGCTTATCAATTTCAGTATCACGTGTAAATATGATCAATTCCTGCAAACAAACTTTGCTAGAAATGTGTGATGCATTCAGGGTATAGTTTTCCACGGTACTTTGCGTGTTGTCGCAACTAGTCAAGAGCTGTTGTCGGTAATGCGCACGCCGTTCCATTCACACACTCTCACGCTCGGTGGGCTAATCGGGACAGTTGAGGACCATCCGGGAAAGTGCGACGGGTAACGCAGCAAGTGTACACTTGAGTGTTATTATGTTGGCAGCGAAATTGTACCTGAGGTACAAGGGGCGTTCAATAACTGATACAACACTTTTTTTCTCGTCGATTTCGGTTGAAAATGCTTAATCTGTTTTGGGGCACCGTCAAATATTCCCGCATCAGCTCCTATAGTTTCATGAAGTTCCGAAAGGTGGCGGCACTCTACGGAGCCTTCAAAATGGCGTCTGTAACAGAGGTGCGTTCCGAGCAGAGAGCTGTCATTGAGTTTCTTTTGACGAGAAACCAGAGCACCGCAGATATTCATAGGCGCTTGCAGAATGTCTACAGAGACCTGGTAGTGACCAACAGCACGGTGAGTCGTCGGGTAATGCCCCTGTCACCATCGCAACAAGGTAGTGCAAACCTGTCCGATCTCCCGTTTGCCAGCCGGCCGCACACAACTGTGACTCCTGCAATGTTGGAACGTGCAGACACTCTCATTCGAGGTGATCGACAGATCACAATCAAATACCTCGCTGCTCACCCGGCCGTTTCTGTTGGTTCTGATGACACATTCGTCTAGCAGATGGGGTACTCAAAGTTGCAACAGGTCTACCAAAGAGACTGCTTACACTACGCATGTCCGCCCTATTCTGCAGTACTGCCGTGCAGTGTGGGATCCGCATCAGGTGGGCCTGACGGATGACATCGAAAAAGTACAAAGAAAGGCAGCTCGTTTCGTATTATCGCGAAATAGGGCAGATAGTGTCACAGACATGATATGTGAATTGGAGTGGCAATCATTAAAACAAAGGCGTTTTTCTTTGCGACGGGATCTTCAATGAAATTTCAATCACCAGTTTTCTCCTCCGATTGCGAAAACATTCTGTTGGCACCCACCTACATAGGGAAAATGATCATCACGATAAAATAAGAGAAATTAGGGCTCGCACGGAAAAATTTAAGTGCTCGTTTTTTTCGTGTGCCGTTCGAGAGTGGAACGGTAGAGAGACAGCATGAAGGTGGTTCATTGAACCCTCTGCCAGGAACTTTATTGTGAATAGCAGACTAATCACGTAGATGCAGATGTTGTGCGCTCACTTTGCTTCCTCCCCGCCTAATGGAAGACCATTGAGAGCAACAATCGACTATCTGTGCTGAATTGTTTGGGCGTGACAATTTTTTGTCGAACATCATCACAAGCGATGAAACATGGGTTCATCACTTCGAACCGGAAATAAAATGGCAATCCATCGATTGGCCCCACATCACTTCACCTCCAAAGAAAAATTTCAAAACCGCACCCTCAGTTGGTAACGTCACGACGGCGGTCTTCTGGGACTCTGAAAGAATTATTCTGTTTGATTTCCACCCTCATGGTGCAATGATCAACCCTCAAGTGTATTCTGCTACCCTCATGAAATTGAATAAACCACTTCAGCGTCCTCGTCGCCACGAAAATGCAAACAGACTCTTCTTTCTCCATGACAACGCAAGGCTTCACAATGGTCTGCCCGCCCGAAAGGAGCTTGCAAAAGTTGAATAGACTGTTCTTTGATCCAACCTTCAGCCCGGAACTCTCAGCTTCCAACTTCTACACTCCTGGAAATGGAAAAAAGAACACATTGACACCGGTGTGTCAGACCCACCATACTTGCTCCGGACACTGCGAGAGGGCTGTACAAGCAATGATCACACGCACGGCACAGCGGACACGCCAGGAACCGCGGTGTTGGCCGTCGAATGGCGCTAGCTGCGCAGCATTTGTGCACCGCCGCCGTCAGTGTCAGCCAGTTTGCCGTGGCATACGGAGCTCCATCGCAGTCTTTAACACTGGTAGCATGCCGCGACAGCGTGGACGTGAACCGTATGTGCAGTTGACGGACTTTGAGCGAGGGCGTATAGTGGGCATGCGGGAGGCCGGGTGGACGTACCGCCGAATTGCTCAACCACGTGGGGCGTGAGGTCTCCACAGTACATCGATGTTGTCGCCAGTGGTCGGCGGAAGGTGCACGTGCCCGTCGACCTGGGACCGGACCGCAGCGACGCACGGATGCACGCCAAGACCGTAGGATCCTACGCAGTGCCGTAGGGGACCGCACCGCCACTTCCCAGCAAATTAGGGACACTGTTGCTCCTGGGGTATCGGCGAGGACCATTCGCAACCGTCTCCATGAAGCTGGGCTACGGTCCCGCACACCGTTAGGCCGTCTTCCGCTCACGCCCCAACATCGTGCAGCCCGCCTCCAGTGGTGTCGCGACAGGCGTGAATGGAGGGACGAATGGAGACGTGTCGTCTCCAGCGATGAGAGTCGCTTCTGCCTTGGTGCCAATGATGGTCGTATGCGTGTTTGGCGCCGTGCAGGTGAGCGCCACAATCAGGACTGCATACGACCGAGGCACACAGGGCCAACACCCGGCATCATGGTGTGGGGAGCGATCTCCTACACTCGCCGTACATCACTGGTGATCGTCGAGGGGACACTGAATAGTGCACGGTACATCCAAACCGTCATCGAACCCATCGTTCTACCATTCCTAGACCGGCAAGGGAACTTGCTGTTCCAACAGGACAATGCACGTCCGCATGTATCCCGTGCCACCCAACGTGCTCTAGAAGGTGTAAGTCAACTACCCTGGCCAGCAAGATCTCCGGATCTGTCCCCCATTGAGCATGTTTGGGACTGGATGAAGCGTCGTCTCACGCGGTCTGCACGTCCAGCACGAACGCTGGTCCAACTGAGGCGCCAGGTGGAAATGGCATGGCAAGCCGTTCCACAGGACTACATCCAGCATCTCTACGATCGTCTCCATGGGAGAATAGCAGCCTGCATTGCTGCGAAAGGTGGATATACACTGTACTAGTGTCGACATTGTGCATGCTCTGTTGCCTGTGTCTATGTGCCTGTGGTTCTGTCAGTGTGATCATGTGATGTATCTGACCCCAGGAATGTGTCAATAAAGTTTCCCCTTCCTGGGACAATGAATTCACGGTGTTCTTATTTCAATTTCCAGGAGTGTATTTGTATGGTCCAATGAAGGATCACTCCGTGGGAAGCAGTACGTAGATGACGAGGAGGTTACTGATGCAACAAGACGTTGGCTGTGCCATCGACCAGTAAAGTGGTAAAAATAAATGTCTTGTGGCTAGGGCCTCCCGTCGGATGAACCGTTCGCCGTGTGCAAGTCTTTCGAGTTGACGCCACTTCGGCGACTTGCGTGTCGATGGAGATGATTTGATGATGATAAGGACAACACAACACCCAGTCCCTCAGCGGAGAAAATCTCCGACCCAGCCGGGAATCGAATCCGAACCGTTAGGTATGACAGTTCGTCGCGCCGACCATTCAGCTACCATGGGCGGACAGTAAAGTGGTGCCAGCGAGCATACTAGCCCTCGCAGTAAGGTGGCGTAAGGCCGTAGCATTGAACGGAGATTATGTTGAAAAATGGGCTTTTATAACGAAAAGAGTGGGGAATAATATGGTGTATTGGAATCCTGAATAAAACCAATCTACTTTCAGTAAAAATGAGGACCCGTCGTATTTCACGTAATAGTAAGAATTTCGGTTTTTGCCTGTGATTAACGCAGTCTGAACTTCAGAAGATCCGATGCTCCTTCCATTCTGTAAGGGCAGATTGAGAAGGATAGTTGGGTTAGCTTTGCATCTTCCTCCGCTTTCTAGGTTTTACTAAGCATAAGACTTCTGATGTCGATTTCATTTACGACTTCTCTTTTCACGATACATTTGGGCACTTCCGTATTGCTGGTGTCTTTGAGGGACAGTGGCCCAACAACTAGTGCACTTCAGTCTGGAACCTAAATAACAACAAAAGAGAAGAAGGTACTAGCTGCTATCCACAAAACAGATGTCCATTTCTGACTGCCCCTCTACTTCTTGGACATTAAGAGGAGGAACTCAACCACCAACTGAATCATGAGGTTGTAACATCCACGTGATAAATTTTTGGCTACAGTGCGACGAGAGGAAATTATGCCTGTAACAGTTATAAACATTATGTATTCCACGTACAGTGAAAACTTATAAATATTAATTATTTATATAATATTCTATGATGTAATTAGACATATCGATGTGTATCATACAAAGACAATGATAATTGTAAATTCCTTTTATGATCTGCGTTTTTCTTCCTTTGTTTTTACTTTTTGTTGGTTGGCTTTTGTTAGTTGCGGACGCATATCAAACTGAGGTCTGTTAAGAAACTGTAATTATTTGTTGATTATTACTTGAAAATAGAGTTCATTATTATTGTAAATATGAGTGAATAATTATTTGTAACTTTAATTCCTCTCTCAGTAAGCATTATCTGTGTTAAGTATTTCTTTCCGCTGCAATGAGCGCAGCCATTGATAGCGATTTGTATCGCGTTTTTGTCTGTGTTTTCCTTAGAAACAAATCAAATGTTTGCTTGATAAAGTCTAAATAGTGCACAATACGAAAGTAGAGTTTCTGTAAAGTTTAATAAGCATTTAAAATACTTATTTGCTCTAACAATAGAAAGTCTCTATCAATTGTCTGCCGCCATCTTAACAATTGTCTCAGCGGCAAATTCAAATTACATGTGCACCGGTTGTCCCGAACTCATTTGAATGAAAATGATTCGAATCAGATTGGTTCTTAAAAAACAGTGCTCATAGCACGAACGTTATAACAAACTTTTCTAGCTGATGTATGGAGCCGAAATTAATTACGCACGAGTTGCGAAGAATATTGTTTCAGGTAACATACGTCAGTTTTGTGCGCGGCTGATATTCGGTGGTTTTAACGATCATTTTGCTGAAGATAACTGCTTCCAATTTAATCAATAGTTGTAAGGAATCTGTTGTATGAACTGTGATTTAGTGACCTTACACAACTTACAGACAACACTTTAACACGACGTTAACTTGGAGTTCTTTAGCAACTTGATCAAATCTTTAGCCGGGAGAAAAAAATTATTTAGTAATTACTCAATGTAATAAAATAAGATTATCATTTCCATTTACAAATTAGTTAAATACCAAACCACAGAATAACACAGCGAACGCCACAAGTCTGCATTAAATCCGCCTACTCTGTTATCGTTACGCCTAGAGTGCTACAGAACAAGGCAGGAAGTTGACGTAAGTCAGTACCGAGCACACCATCGGCTGCGATCGACACTTATCCCAAAGAGGCGGCCTACGAGTAATACAACCGCTGGTCGCTAGTCGCCGGGGCTCAGGACGAAGCGGGACTCGTCACTGAAGACAATTCTACTTCAATCAATCAGATTCCAGATGAAAGACTTCTCTGGAAACGTTCCGGAAAGCGGTGGGATACCAACCACACTGCCGCCCTCCATACTGTCCGACAACCAGGAGTGATGTTTTGGGTGCCATTTTATTTCATAGCAGGACCCTTTTGGTTATCATCAGCGACACCCTTACAGCACAGCGGTACGTCGACGATATTCTAAGCCCTGTTTTGTTGCCGTTCATGGGAAGCCATCCTGGGCTTACATTTCACCATGATAATTCCCGAGTTTCTAAAGCTTGTCTTCGTGCTTGACAATCCCTACCTCGGTCAGCAGGATCGACGGATCTCTCCACAATTGAGAACATTTGGAGCGTTATGGCAGGGCCGAACAACGATCTAACACGCCAATTGGACAGAATTTGGCAGGGCAGGAGGACATCAAACAACTTCCTCAATCATGGCAAAGCAACTGCTTGCATGAGGGCCAGAGATGGATCAACGTGTTACTGACTTTCGCAATATGTGAAGAAGCTCTTTTCCTTGAAAAAAACCATCCAATTGTTCGGAAATGTAATCATTGAAATCACGTAATCTCAGTTTTAATCACAATTCCTTCGTGGTGCGTCGCTACTTTTGTCTTAGAGTGTAGTTAAATCACAGACGCACAGGGTGATGGTATAAAATTAAGACGGTAGGAGTAACACCTGAAAATGGTACATCGCCGGAATCAGTGGATTGTGATATAAATGACAGTGATTGCGTAAGATCCAAAGTGGAAAAGGAATTGTCTTTTAATGTAGGACAAAGTATACCCGCAGACATATGATGTGAGGAAAAGGGCCAGATCGCAGAAGCACGAGCCAAATTTCGCGACGAGTGAAAAACACATACGGGGCGGCCAGAAGAGCGAGATAACGCCACAAGAAAAAAAATGAAGGGTCTCTGCGCTGAATTCACATTCAATCCTAACTTTGCCAATGCATTTTCAATCGATCTTAGTGTCACTACAGAGGAATAATTACTTGAAAATGGTTCAAATGGCTCTAAGCACTACGGGACTTAACATGTGAGGTCGTCAGTCCCCTAGACTTCGAACTACTTAAAGCTAACTAACCTAAGGACATCACACACATCCATGCCCGAGACAGGATTCGAACCCCCGACCGGAGCAGCAGCGCGGTTCCGGACTGAAGCGCCTAGAACCGCTCGGCCACAGCGGCCGGCCAATAATTAGTTGACAGTTGACTATAATCACGGATAGATTTGTCTTTGCTTCCGTCTGCTAGAATTACATATTTCAGGATGCGACTGTTACGATTAACGGTTCGCTGGTCTACCGCTGGATCACATGATGGACGGTAGAACATACAGCAGTCTTAGGAAGGAGGCAATGGATCGCAGAAAATGGAGAGGCAAAGGACCTGCTAATATAGCAGATAACTGATGATGATGATGGTCTACCGCTGCACTGGTATTGCTGACACGTCAAGCAGAGACCGTGCGGCATGTGCTTGCCACGCCCATCCTATCCAGTAACCACCGCTGACTGTAACTCAACGGAGGTGAATGCACACCGATTCGTTAAGAAAATAAGTTCGCCTTACAGTGGCACGAGCAGCAGGGTCGCCGATTGTAACACTCGTGTTCAGTACCGTTGCCACAGCCACCTTACAACACTGCGTTTGCTCCGTAGCGGTGTTGCATGGGTTTTGGTATCCCACTCCGCCTGTGTCCTGAAACGCTGCGCCAGTGGTAAGCCACACAGTCAAGAAAAGAGCAGTGGTGCTACACGTTTCGGAGCGCGGCCCGGCGCACATGGTCCCGGCCGCCGCCCGCCGCCCGCCAGTCGATACCGGCAACACGGCGTGCTGACGTCACACTTTCTCTGGTCCCTCGCTGGCGGGCGGCTGACACGTGCGGTGTGTCCGCGGTCGCCGGCGCTTCCAGAACCCCACCGCCGCCGCCGCCAGCACCCCTACCGTTCCTCCCTGCGTGCGTGTGCGTCTCTCGTGACGTCACTCCCCAGCCGCTATTGTCCCAGGCTGCTTCGCCTCGAGCCGAAAATCGAGCCGTCTTCGTAGCAGCCACGTACCTCTAACCCCGCATTCGTGACCTCTATAACGATAGAGGCGCAGTCTCGTACCGAGACTGACGTCATTCTGCAAGGCTTCAATGTTGATCTGGTTGCTTCCATAGGGCTGGGATTTGGGGATGTCAGCTGTTACATATTTTATCATGGAGAATAAAGACTGCTCGTATAATGTATCGTCTCCGTTCAACTCCTCTTTTCTTTTTCTTTCTTTTTCTCTTAATTTTATCGACTGCTGTCAGTGTTTATCCGTGACTGCATTACTTTCGTAAAATAAAGGACAACCGCCGTCAGTTGCAGTCGTGATTTATTTAGTTAATAATGAAATAAAATCACGAACGTGGCTGAAGGTGGTTGTTCTTCATTTTACAACTGCTGTTTACTTTCTATCGATTTCCAAGCACCCATGGCTTCATCTTCAGTCACTATATTACCCGGACGACGAACACACTTCTCCAAACGAGAAAACATTTTGTTGACACTGTCACTGTAGAATGTTTGAATTTGTTGACAGAGCCACTACCTTATCTCTGCTTGCAGCGCTTCATCACTATCAAAGTGAAGTCTTCGAATGTGTTCATTATGTTTCGCAAACAGACAAAAAGCGAATGGGGCCAAGTCGGGAGTGTATAGAAAATATGATACTGCAGTGCCGGTGTTGTTTAGAATAACGATGCAATGTTCCTTGACGTGCATGCGTGTCCGAAGAAACACGCACTTCGGCCTCTGCTACCGTTATGAAATACATGAAATCTATTCGTATTTGCGACTATGGACAACCATCAACTGTATAATGGAATGACGACAACGAAAATTTGTGCCGAACTGTGTCTCGAGCCCGGATTTCCCGCTTATCGCGAGTGGTTCCTTAAGTTAGGCTATCCGATCACGTTCCATCGCCAACCCAAGCTTCCGTATGTCGTCAGCCATGTGTCTACATCTGCACTCGTTCCACTAAGTATATTCCCTTACAAGACAGACATTTTAATTCAATTTCAATTAAAATATTTCCCCTGTACGGGAATATACGTAATGAATGTACGTGGTTGAACACATGTGGACGTCTGGGTCTCGGTCTGGAGAGCTCATTGACTTCGAACGTGAACATGTCAACGGCTGTCACCTGAGTAGCAGATCCATCAGGAACGTCTCAACCCTTCTAAAATCAATGGTGGCTAAAGACTTCCGGCGTAAGAAGTCATCGTCGCCCTGCAACGTCGTTATCAAAGAGAGCGGCGGAGCAGACAGAGGTTCAGGGTACTCTCTTGCCCTATAGGCGGGAAACTGCACCTAAAAGACGGAGGAATCAGTAATGAACTACGGCACGAGGATGCAGAAGGCAATGAAAACCGCAAGGGAAACACACAATGTGTATGCACAGGACATGCGGCCTGTAGCTGATAAAAGTATCATGATAATCTCTTCATTGGCAAAAGATTCCGCACCTGTTCGCCATACTGATCTCTGGGAGGGGACTGCCAAAGCGGTGATGACCGTGAGAAAAATATTGGATAACCAATGAAAAGGTAGCGTTCCACGAGTTGAGGCGTGGAACGTCGAAAGTTTGAAGGTAGTAGGGAAGCTACAAAATCTGTAAAGAAAAATGCTAAGGCTTAATCTAGTGAGGGTCAATGAAGTGAAATGAAAGAAGACAAGGATTTCTGGTCCGACGATTATAGGGTAATGTCAACAGCAGGAAATGGTATAACGGAAGCAGGATTCGTTATGAATAGAAAATTAGGGCAGGGAATGGTTTACTGTAAACAGTTGGTTAGGTTGTTTTCATCAGAATCGACAGAAAATCAACACCGACAACAATGGTTCAGGTATACAAGCAGAAGAAGAAGAGATAGAGAAATTATATGAGTATATTGAACGTGTAATTCAGTACGTAAAGGAAGACGAAAATCTAATAGCCATGTGGGACCGAAATGCAGTTGTAGGCGAAGAAGTAGAAGAAATGGTTACGGAAGAATATGGGATTTGTAGTAGGAATGAGACAGGAGAAAGATTGAATTTTGCAATAAGTATGAGCTAGGAATAGCGAATACTCTGTTTAAGAACCACAAGAGCGGGAGGTATGCTTGGAAAAGGCCAGGAGATACGGAAAGATTCCAGTTAGATTACCTCGTGGTCAGGCAGAGATTCCGAAATCAGATATTGGATTGTAAGGCGTACCCAGGACCAGATATATACTCAGCTCACAATTTAGTAATGATGAAGACTAGGCTGAAGTTTAAGAGAGTATTCAGCAAGAATCGATGCGCAAAGAAGTGGGATACGAAGTACTAAGGAATAAAGAGATACGAGTGAAATTCTCTGAGGATGTGGATACTGCAGTAATAAATAGCTCCGCAGGAAGTTGATTTGATGAGGAATGGACGTTTCTCAAAAGGGCAACTGCAGAAGTTGGAAAGAAAAACATACGTACCAGGAAGATAAATACGAAGAAACCAGTATAAAATGGTGCAACATGTTCAAAATTCTGAGAAAACAGGGGTAAACTATAGGGATAGTCGGGTAATATACAATATGTACAACAACCACGAGGGGACAATAAGACTAGAAGACCAGAACGAGGTGCTTGGAATAAAAAGGGGTGTAAGACAGGGATGTAGTCTTTCATCCCTACTGCTTAATCTATACATCGAATAAACAATTGCCGCCCGCGGCGGCCGACCGGTTCTAGGCGATTCAGTCCGGAACCGCGCGACTGTACGGTCGCAGGTTCGGATCCTGCCTCGGGCATGGATGTGTGTGATGTTCTTAGGTCAGTTAGGTTTACGGAGTTCTAAGTTCTAGGGGACTGATGACCTCAGATGTTAAGTCCCATGAGCTCAGAGACATTTGAAGAGGCAATTACGGGAATAAAGGAAAGGTTCAAAAATTCAAAAATGGCTCTGAGCACTATGGGACTTAACATCTGAGGTCATCAGTACCCTAGAACTCAGAACTACTTAAACCTAACTAACCTAAGAACATCACACACATCCATGCCCGAGGCAGGATTCGAACCTGCGATCGTAGCGGTCGTTCGGTTCCAGACTGAAGCGCCTAGAACCGCTCGGCCACAACGGCCGGCAAAGAAAAGGTTGAAGAGTGGAATTAGAATTCAGGGCGAAAGAATACCAATGATAAGTATAGCTGATGACGGTGCTATCCTCAGTGAAAGTGAAGAAGAATTACAGGATCTGCTGAGCGAAATGAACAGTCTAACGAGCACATTATATGGATTGAGAGCAAATCGAAGAAAGAAGAAAGTAAAGGCAAACAGCAGAAGTGAAAACATCGAAAAACTTAATGTCAGAATTGGGGATCACGAAGTAGACGAAGTTAAGGAATTCTACTACTTAGGCAGAAAATAACCCAAGACGGATGGAGCAAGGAGGACATAAAGAAGACTAGCACTGACAAAAAGGGCATTCCCGGCCAAGAGAAGTTTACTAGTATCAAATATAAGCCTTAATTTGAAGAAGAAATTTCCGGGGAAGTACGTCTGAATCACAGCATTGCATGGTAATGAGACATGGACTCTGCGAAAACGAGAACACAAGAGAATCACAGCATCTGAGATGTGATGCTGTAGAAGAATGTTGAAAGTTAAGTGGACCGATAAGGTAAGGAATAACGGAGGTTCTGCGCAGATTCGCTGAGGAAAGGAATGTATGGGAAAGACTGACAAGAAAAAGGACAGGTTGGTAGGACATCTGTTAAGACATCACAGAGCAACTTCGATGGTAATAGAGGGAACTTTAGAGGGTAAAAACTGTATAGGCAGACAGCAGTTGGAATGCATCCAGCAAATAACTGAAGCGTAGGTTGCAAGTGATACTTTAGATGGAAAAGTTGGCACAAGAGAGGAGAGGAATTCATGGTGGGCCGTATGAAATCAGTCAGAAAACTGATGACTAAAAAAAAAGTGTCCATGTCGAATTATGGTGACCTGGTAATAAAGGAAACTGAAAGAACAACCACCGCTCAATCAGGAAGAGGGACACCTCATGTACTGGCGGAACGGAGTTAGGAAGAGTGGGGTACAATGGTGACGAAGCTGCTCATAAGCCTCACATTTCTCTGGTCAGCCGGCCGCCGTGGCCCAGCGGTTCTAGGCGCTTCAGTCCACAACCGCACTGCTGCTACCGTCGCAGGTTCGAATCCTGCCTCGGGCATGGATGTGTGTGATATCCTTAGGTTAGTTAGGTTTAAGTAGTTCTAAGTCTAAGGGACTGATGACCTCAGATGTTACGTCCAATAGTGCTTGGAGCCATTTGAACCATTCTGTAGTCAGTGCTAAGAACGCTTCAGCTGGCATAAAGAGCGACACCACTAGACAGTGGATGACAGGAGATGAGGAATTTGAAGTGATAAATCACGCTATGCCCTGTGGCAATCCCATGTAATGGTTTGCTTTGGCCAACGCATGGAGAACGTTACCTGCCATCATGAGTAGTGCCAAAGGTGAAGTGCAGAGGAAGTGGTCTTATGGTAAATGGGATGTTTTTCGTGGTTAGGGTATGATCCCCTTCTTAAAAAAATCCTAAATGCGGAAACACATTTTACAGCGTTGAGTACTGCATACAGCAAAGGAACATTTCGGAGACGATGATTGTTTGTACACTACTGGCCATTAAAATTGCTGCACCAAGAAGAAATGCAGATGATAAACGGGTATTCATTGGACAAATATATTATATTAGAACTGACATGTGATTACAGTTTCACGCAATTTCGGTGCATAGATCCTGAAAAATCAGTGCCCAGAACAACCACCCCTGGCCGTAATAACGGCCTTGATACGCCTGGGCATTGAGTAAAACAGAGCTTGGATGGCGTGTACAGGTACAGCTGCCCATGCAGCTTCAACACGATACCATAGTTCATCAATAGTAGTGACTGGCGTATTGTGACGAGCCAGTTGCTCGGCCACCATTGACCAGACGTTTTCAATTGGTGAGAGATCTAGAGAAGGTGCTGGCCAGGGCAGCAGTCGAACATTTTCTGTATTCAGAAAGACCCGTACAGGACCTGAAACATGCGGTCGTGCATTATCCTGCTGAAATGTAGGGTTTCGCAGGGATAGAATGAAGGGTAGAGCCACGGGTCGTAACATATCTGAAATGTAACGTCCACTGTTCAAGGTGCCGTCAGTGCGAACAAGAGGTGACCGAGACGTGTAACCAATGGCACCCCATACCATCACGACGGGTGATACGCCAGTATGGCGATGACGAATACACGCTTCCAATGTGCGTTCACCGCGATGTCGCCAAACACGGATGCGACCATCATGATGCTGTAAACAGAACCTGGATTCATCCGAAAAAATGACTTTTTGCCATTCGTGCACCCAGGTTCGTCGATGAGTACACCATCGCAGGCGCTCTTGTCTGTGATTCAGCGTCAAGGGTAACCGCAGCCATGGTCTCCGAGCTGATAGTCCATGCCGCTGCAAACGTCGTCGAACTGTTCGTGCAGACGGTTGTTGTCTTGCAAACGTCCCCATCTGTTGACTCAGGGATCGAGACGTGGCTGCACGATCCGTTACAGCCATGCGGATAAGATGCCTGTCATCTCGACTGCTAGTGATACTAGGCCGTTGGGATCCAGCACGGCGTTCCGTATTACCCTCCTGAACCCACCGATTCCATATTCTGCTAACAGTCATTGTATCTCGACCAACGCGAGCAGCAATGTCGCGATACGATAAACCGCAATCGCGATAGGCTACAATCCGACCTTTAGCAAAGTCGGAAACGTGATGGTACGCATTTCTCCTCCTTACACGAGGCATCACAACACCGTTTCACCAGGCAACGCCGGTCAACTGCTGTTTGTGTATGAGAAATCGGTTGGGAACTTTCCTCATGTCAGCACGTACTAGGTGTCGCCACCGGCGCCAACCTTGTGTGAATGCTCTGAAAAGCTAGTCATTTTCATATCACACCATCTTCTTCCTGTCGTTTAAATTTCGCGTCTGTTGCATGTCATCTTCGTGGTGTAGCAATTTTAATGGCCAGTAGTGTATCATCATGACGATGCTCTCGGTCATAAAGTGGTGTCTGTGAGTATGGTTTGTGGACATTAACATTCCTGGAATGGAGTGGCCTGTACACAGGCTCGATATGAACTCAATGGAACATCCTCGGGATACTTAGAACGTCAACTTAGCTCCAGATTCTAGCGTCCAACATCACTATCTTGTCTGGTTTCGGCTCCTGAGGAAGAACGGGCTGCCCTTACTCTACAGACATTCAGACATCTCAGTGAAAGCGTCCCCAGAAGAATTTAAGCCGTCTTAAGGCGAAGGGTGAATCCACTTTGTTGATATAGTGTAGCTGCGGTAGTGTACCACTTCAATCACACCCTTAGCACATGAGGATGAAGTAATTGATACGAAAATTATAGCAAATAAACAATAAATTAATAACACAATTGAATGGAGACTAAATACAATGATGGAACACTTTGACTGAACGATACCGAAGTGATATTCTAGTATATCCATGCCTGTGAGATGTGTTCATTAAAATTTCAGCATTATCCTGGGAAATTTAGTACAGAAAAAGGCCATGTAAAATGTTTAAACATTTGTGTAGCATCCTACCGGAAGACAGAACAAGTAACTGGAAATGCAGCAACGAGTAGCCCTTAGGGAAACAGCAACCCAGAGGCTAAACACTCTGTTATGGTCTTCTAAGATAAATTGGAAAGCAAATGAGATTCTCTACGGAAGTATTGTAGAGCCTATAACGAGCTATGGATTCGAGTGCTAGGAGCTCACTGGAAAAAATAAATACAAATTGAGAGTTGTGAAAATGGACTATCTCAAATGATCGCTTAGAATCTCTCGGCGAGGTCACATAAGAAATAAAATGACTGGGAAAATGACGCAAGCTCAAGAAAGCATCACAGATTGAATACAACGGGAGTTCTTCCGGTATAGACATGCAATGCAAATTACAGATGGCCAAAGAAGATCTCGATGTACGATACTCACGGAAAAAGGAGAAGAGGATAAAGGAGGCCACGAGAAAAAGAGAAATGGAAGAAGACGAGGAAGCATGAGAAGATAGAAACCGATGCCACATGACATGTGGGATGTAGGAACCTCACAGGAGAGAGAGAAGAGAGCCATTCCTGCAAATGACAAATGCTGTGAGTACATAATGGCTATTGGGTGTGTCTGACGATACTGCAATTTTTCAGGCGAAGGTCACATGCCCAGAGTCCGTACAAGTGCAACTTACCGACGTCTTTAGTTCTTTGAGAACGTCGAATCATTGCCATGAGGACATCATGTCGACGTATCGCACAGACAGTTGTCTGTAGTGTGATGACTGCAGAAAGAGCGGTGACGAGATGGGCTCAGCACAACAGTGTAGCAAGACGAGTGGGCATGATTCCTCCCAGAAGTTGTTCGATTCGCTCTGATGAGCAGAGAGGTGAAGATAGCTTAAATTCGGACAGAGGTTACAGGGAGATTGCCACCAAAGACCGTCGGAAATGGATTACTGGAAGCTGGGTTGATGTCACGAGTTCCTATGCGTCATTCAGCGCAGTTATCATAACGTAGACAACAGATACTTGTATGATGAGAAGCCGAAGTTAGTTGAGACATTCGGTGGTATTCTGTGGTGTTCAACGGCAAGACACGCTTATGTTTGTGGCTTCCAGATCGACTCCATCATGTGAAAAATCACAGGAAGCAGCGATTGTACAGGCACATAGTCTTCATGACTACATTCCCACAGGATCATGCAAGACCCTACACTGCAGTTCACACTAAAACGTCTTGAGGACGTCGGATTCATGAATGGCCTACCCGATCCCCTAATTGGTCGTCACCCATAGAACATGTCTGGGCTTCACGTAACAATAAATTCCTTAAAATGATCCTTTGAGTCTGTTTGCTTCCATGTCACTACAAATACGCGAATGCATTCGTGCCCATGAGGATCACACATCAAGCTTACGCTGATGATGGACATCATCGTCCAGCTCTAATTGTGAAAAAATGTAAATTAATGAGGATGAGTAGGAAGAACAAACCCCTAATGTTCGAGTACAGTATTACTAGTGTCCTGCTTAACACAGTCAAGTCGTTTAAATATCTGGGCGTAACGTTTCAGAGCGATATGAAATGGAACGAGTATGTGAGAACCGTGGTGGGAAAGGCGGATGGTCAACTTCGGTTTAGTGGGAGAAATTTCGGAAATAGTGATTCACCTATAAAGAAGACCGTATATAGTACGCTGGTGCGAACTATTCTTGAGTAATGCTCGAGTGTTTAGGATCCATATCAGGTCGGATTGAAGGAAAACATCGAAGCAGATCAGAGCCTGGATGCTGAATTTGTTACCGGTAGACTCAAAAAACAGTAAGTGTTAAAGAAGTGCTTCGGGAACTCAGATGGGAATCACTGGAGGGAAGGCAAAGTTATTTTCGAGAAACGCTACCGAGAAAATTTAGAGAATCGGCATCTGAAGCCGACTCCCAAACGATTCTACTGCCACCAACATACATTGCGCGTAAGGAACACGAAGGTAAGGTACGAGAAATTAGGGCTTATGCGCAGGCATATAGACAGTCGTTTTTCTCTCGTTCTATTTGTAAGCGGAACAGGAAAGGAAATGATTAGCAATGATACGAGGTACCCTCCACTACGCACCGTACGGTGGCTTACGGATTATCTATGTAATATAGATGTAGATGTCAATTTCTGAGTGGAATGAATGTTTTCTGACTCAGTACAATTTTTGTGAAGAGCATCTCCGCAAAGTTTGATAAATAACGGGCTGGTATTTCACGGCGTAGCCCTTTCCATTTCCCTCAGTGTATAGACCCTAATGAACGAAAGTGGTCGAAAATATGGGACATATTTCGTGTGCACAATTGATGATCAGCCACTGGAACGAGACGCAGGAAGTATCTGGCCGGATGATCTGACAACGACTAAGAAATTCGCTATGCGCACCGTGATTTGTTCATCCAACGCGTCAACATCACAAAAATGCTCAACAGACGCTCCTGGGAGACGATGCAAGAAAGACATTATGCATCGTGGAGAGCCCACGAGCCAAGAAACTTATTACTTCAGCTAACATACGTTTCTCGTAATGGCCACTATGATAAAATCGGAGAAACTCGGGTTTTTACAGAGGGCTACCAATGCAGAAGTAAAACTGCCCTCACATTTCGGATAACTTTGAGGTATTTGCCTTGAAAATTACTTCTACCGCCCGAAGGCGAATCATGTATGATCTAACGTGTGTAGTCACCTCGGATGCAAGGCAGTCACTTTACCAATGTCTGCTACCTATATTTTATTGACACTTTTTCATCCTCAGCGACGATATTTGGGAGGAAGGAAGCAAGATAAGAGATTATCATTAGTAGAGTCACTGGAATACTGGGTCACAAATTAGGACAATGGAGAAAGAAATACAAATTCTCCAGTTTGTAATGCATTGTTTAACACCAGCTGTTCACGTGGCACATTATGTAACTAAGATCTGTTTATTGAAGTCGAATGATTTGTCGATTTCATAAACTATTTCATTTATAATATATCCAGGTCGATATCGGACAACTGTACAGATATAGGTACAAACAAAATAACTGCGAATGAGTTGTAACAGATAAATATTTCTATTGATCGACGAAAGAGAAAATTCAAAAATGTTAGGTAAAGAAAGAAATAAAACAATTACGTCACCTCATAATTAAATCAATAGGAAATGCAAGAAAGCTAAAGCGAAATAGCTGCGGAAAAAATGTGAAGAAATCTTACACATAGCCTTCGGGAGGACGGGTTCAGAATGCAGAAAATTCAGTTTAACTTTCGGGAAATTTAAAATCAAAGGTGTCTACATTAATACTACACACGGATAGGTGGAAAGAGCACACTAAATGTCTCTGCGAGAAGGAACTGATGCCGAATTCACGAATATAAGGGTCCAGTATTAGGGTCAGATTTTGATACGGCTTTGAAACACTGCAGATCAAGCAAGCCAGAAGTTATAGATAAAATTTCTGCGGATTTTTGCAGGGGAATTAACAACCAAACGATTACTCAGCTTAGTGCAAAGAATATATGAGAATGGAGACATACGATTGACTTTCGGAAGAATATCATCCACGCAATCCCGAGGATAGCTAAGGCAGATAAATGCGACAACTATCGTACTATTTATTTACGTCTCATGCATCCAAGTTCCTGACAAGCATAATATACCAATGGACCGAAAAGGAAATTAAGGCTCTGTTAGATGACTATCAGTTTGGCTTCACGAAAGGTAAAGGCGTTAGTGAGACAATTCTGAAGTTACGCTTGATAATGGAAACAAGACTCAAGAACACTAAAGACACTTTCATAGGATTTTTAGACTTAGAAAAAGTGTTCGACAATATAAAGTGGTGCAAGGTGTTCGAAACTGTCGGGAAAATAGGTATATGCATGAAGCAAGACGGGCAATATACATTCTACAGAAAGATCAAGAGGGATAAAAAAAAAAAAAGAACGAAATAACAAGAAAGAAGTGATTGGATTAAATAGACTGTAAGGCATCGATGTAACATCAATGTCCAACCTCTATATGGAAGAATCAATGAAGAAAATAAAAGATCATCAGTAATATGATCCGCTACAGTTCTAATTTTTTTTTTCTTACTTCCTAAACGGAAAGAACGGCCAGTTTCGTGACCTGTATCCCAGCTTCAGGTGCATATAAAATGTGTGTCTACAGAAGTCGAATAACAGAGGTTAAATTAGGCTAAGAAAAGAACAGTAACAGAAGAAAAAATTCATTGTGAAAATACACGGTTCAGTACATTAATGTAACCACCACCTATATTCGACGTCAACATACAATAACTACTCACAAACGGCAGATAGTAGCACTAGCAGTGCGGGGAGTATAAAGCGTGTCTGGCATCAGCGCTGTTTTCCTTTATTTCTTCCCTCTTTTTTTCCTCTCATTAACGACCCTGTTTCCTCGCCACCTTTCTCTTTCTGTGTTTGAATTCTTAATGTATCTTTTCCATGTCCATCTATGACGCCCATGGTGGACACTGACATGGAGCCGGCCGGTGTGGCCGAGAGTTCTAGGCTCTACAGTCAGGAACCGCGCGACCGCTACGGCCGCAGGTTTGGATCCTGCCTCGGGCATGGATGTGTGTGATGTCCTTAGGTTAGTTAGGTTTAAGTAGTTCTAAGTTCTAGGGGACTGATGACCTCAGAAGTTAAGTCCCATAGTGCTCAGAGCCATTTGAACGATTTTGAACTGACGTTTAGAGAAGAACAACGATAGCCAGCGAATACTGGATTAGACGGAAACTCACGATTTGGTCATAACGAACCATTGATACAGTCACGTAATCTCGTACTATAGTAGCTAGAACACAACTCAGACTATGTCCTAGTAAGACGTCGGAACCTCAAAGATGTGTTAGACATGAGAGTTGCCTCATATGAAACCGTCGCATTACAACACCGACCAGACATCTGTAAGCTTTGAATAAACCCACCAAGGTATGGGTACTCTGCCAGAAGACAAACAGCAAGAATCAAATAGTGGCGATTCAAGGAGAAGGGGACTGACACATGACAGAAATTACGGTGCCACCTATTATCACAGTCGAAGACACCTGGTTTAAATTGAAGATATCTGCTCATGAAACCGCACTCTCTATTCTCGAGACAACGAAACCAGGACGACAAGGGACCAACGAGGACTTGTGGCTTTGGAATGGCGATGTTAAGGATGCTGTACACAAGAAGAAAAAATGTATCACGAGTTTATTGTAGATAAAACACTATCCTGTTGCAATGCCTACAAACAAGCTCGTAGAGAGGCGAAAAAGGTCATTGCAGTCACAGAAACAGCCAAGTACTCAGATCTCTACACGAAATATGAAACACGCAAAGGAGAACGTGACACTTATCGACTAGTCAGATCAAAACATCGAAAAATGGAAGACAACCAAACATTTTTACGGCGTCATTGACGAGATTGGTGTGCTGCTGGTTCACCAGAAGAAAGCAAGGGAAGCTGGCGGAGCTACTTTGAGAGAATTTCGGCCGAGGAATTTCTCTATCCATCAATACCAACCATGTCAGCTGTTGAAGGACTAGCAACAAAAATTAACGTTGCCAAAATCGAGGCTGTACTGAAGGAGATGAAGAGAGGAAAACCACTGACCCCGATGACTTCCTAGCAGTCTTATGGCGTTGTCAACAGTGGAATGCAGCAGGTTGACTAACCGATCTTCTCAACAAGATCGCCAGAGAAGGTAGGGTACCAACAGACTGAGAGAGGAGCATCACTGTATCAGTCTTCGAAAAGAAGGGACTGCCTGATGAATGTCTTGATAATCCCCCAATCAGGTTGCTGGGCCACACGATGAAGATCTTTGAATGCTTTCTTGACAAAAGAGTTCGTGATATAGCTGAAATCACAAGGAACGAAGCCGGATTTGTGAAAAATTGTGGCACAACTGATGCAGTCCATGCTGCACGGCTGCTGGTTGAAAAATACGCTGCACCTCGCTTTTCTAGACCTCGAAAAGGCTTTCGAACAGGTACCTTACGATCTAATCTGGTTAGCGCTTCGATGATGATGATGATGATGTTCGGTTTGTGGGGAGCTCAACTGCGCGGTTATCAACGCCCGTGCAAATTCCCAACCTTTGCTCAGTCCGATCTCGCCACTTTCATGAATGATGATGAAATGATGACAACACAAACACCCAATCATCTCGAGGTGAAAATCCCTGACCCCGCCGGGAATCGAACCCGGGACCCCGTACTCGGAAAGCGATAACGCGACTAGCCCTTCGAGAACATGACATTCCAGAGTACCTTGCTGACAGGGTACGGCTTCTGTACGAGTATGTTGAACCACGCTACGTCGAAGTGGCTGCAGGAGCGTCTAGTGACTTTTGCATCAGAGTAGGAGTCCACCAAGGCTCGGTCTTACCACCAATGGTGTTCATTCTTGTGATGGACACTGTCACATTACACCTGCACATGCCACTACCATGAACACGTCACTATGCTAATGATGCCATGGCTGCGAAGAACAATCCTGATCTCTGGCGTCAAAGACAAGAGTGGAACGACGAAGTTGGGTGATATGGCCTGCGCCTCAACAAAAAGAAAACTGAGTACATGGCTTCAGATTCAAGAGAAGCTAGGATCATCTACTATGACGGAGACGATCTAAGAAGAGCATCAAAATTTAAGTATCCCGGTTCTACAATCTCTGTAAGCGGTGAACGACAACAGGAATCACCTGCGATCGCCGGATTAAAGATCATCTGAAGTCTAAGTTCTACCAGACTGTCATCCGTCTCGTTGCTCTCTACAGCACCGAGTGAGGGCAGCTACAAAAGAGGCAAAAGGACGATTTGGAGTCATGGAGACTAATATGCTTAAGTGGACAAATGGCACCACTTTAATGCTGCAAAGCTTTATGAAGTGGAACAAGCACAGAAGGTCGGTAGTAGTGAAGCCGATTGCTTGACTTCAGTTTACTGGAAAAAGTTCTGGGGAAGTGTAGCTCATTTATAAAGGGTACTACGTAGAGAATACTTGGACGACCCATTTTTGAGTACTACTCGAGTGTTTGGGATTCCCACCAAGTCGGAATGAAGGAAGACAGCCGGCCGAAGTGGCCGTGCGGTTAAAGGCGCTGCAGTCTGGAACCGCGAGACCGCTACGGTCGCAGGTTTGAATCCTGCCTCGGGCATGGATGTTTGTGATGTCCTTAGGTTAGTTAGGTTTAACTAGTTCTAAGTGCTAGGGGACTAATGACCTCAGCAGTTGAGTCCCATAGTGCTCAGAGCCATCTGAACCATTTTTTTGAAGGAAGACATACAAGCAACTCAGAGGCGTGCTGCTAGATTCGATCAACACGCAAGTATTACGGGGATACTTCGTGAACTCAAATGGGAATCCTTGAAGGAAAGACGACGTTCTTTTCGCATAACACTATTGAGAATGATTAGAGAACTAACATTTGAGGCTGACATCACAACATTCTGTTAATAGACATTAATATATGGCGTGTCCAAAATTCGTCTTTATGACCGCTTGAACTCTACCTGGAGACACTTTCAGTGAGGTGTGTCATTGTCTGTGGAAGAATGGCAGCCCATTCTTATTCACTAGCCGAAAGCAGAGAGAGAGAAGGGAAGTCGACGTTCTAACTCATCCCAAAAGGTGTTCCATTTGGTTCACGTCGAGATTGTGGGCAAGCCAGTCGACATCAGAAATGTTGTTGTCCAGAAATCATTGCCTCACAAATGCTGCTTTAAGACAAGTACATTGTTATGCTGATACAAAGAAATCATCGTCTCAGAACTTTCCCCCTACTGTAAGCAGTACACAAGGTTATAAAATGAGTTCGCCAAACCCCAAACCTTTCCGAGGGATTACAACATGGTTCATTACTGCGAATCACTCGTTTCCAGTGCTCCACTGTCCAGTGGCGTCTCTCTTTACTCGGCCTCGAGTGGCGCTTACCGTTAACTAAAAAAATATATGGCTGCTCGACCATTACACCCCATTGTTTTTAACTACCTACGCACGGTCATTGTGCTAGCCGGACTGCTGGAAACACTTTGGAGCTCACGAATGATTCCCTCCGCTGATTTCTTGCGACTTTTTAAAAGCACGCTCTGGAAGGCTCGGCGAACCCTGTACGTCAGTATAAGATCTCTGCCTAGTCTGGTTTTAGCTGTGATGGTTCCTTCGCGTTTGCACTTCGAGCACGCTTCCCTTTCGACCCAGATTCCCAGCCAGTTACTACTGACGTAGCTACATCAACCCATGCATACCCTACCTGCAGTCGCTGATTCCTGTAAGAGACCGGGCGTGGTGTGCACCCGCACTAAAAGAAAGGATCGTTGGTTGTCGTCAAATTTCATTCGATACTCCAAACGATCGTTTTTTCGGTAATAAGCGTAGACGTGGTACTGAGTCGAATTCTTTTCGAAAGTCAAGAAGTACCGCATCTACTTGTCTGCCTTGATCCATGGCTTTCAGGATGTCACGTGATAAAAAACGCGATGTGGCTTCCACGTGATCGATGTTTTCGGTTTCCATGCTGGTTGACACGGAGCCGGCCATTCTGTTCTGGATAACTCATTACATTTGAGCGTAGAATATGTGCTAAGGTTCTACAGCAAATGGATGTCAAGGATATTGGGCGGTAGTTTCCACAAAATGTGACTCTGTCAGCCGACTAAAACCAATTTGTGCACTGCCACTCAACCAAAACTTTATGCATGAAGCCCTCTGCCGATGACGTTCGGCCTATGGCTTTGAGTCCTGCTAAAGATTATACCATAGGCCGATTTTTCGGTCGTCCATGCTCGTGCTGAAAAACAGTTCATGAGCGCCATGCTTAAGGTCAAATTTATGCACATTGTAGATGACTCTATATTGAATACTGTCAGACTGCAATATTTAGCATTTCACTGACGTAAACAACAATACGTAGATTAACCAACCGTTCAGAGTGACACCTGCCAGTCTCAGTATTTGTCTTACAGTGGTGCACAAATATTTTCACGCACTCTCAAATACCACTGTGGTTCGTAGCATTATAAAGCGGCATAAATGTTTTCCGCGCACTCCCAAATATCTATGTTTGTTGTACGACAATGGCCCATAAATGTTTTCCACGAACTCCCAAATAGCCCTGTTATTTCTTATACCATGTGACACGTAGTTAGGACCCAACCAACTAGAAACTCTATAGTTTCTATAGGGCTTTCATGCACCGACGACTACGCGTAACCACTTAGGAACAGGTCTACAGCCGGCCGCGGTGGCAGAGCGGCTCTAGGCGCTGCAGTCCGGAACCGCGCGACTGCTACAGTCGCAGGTTCGAATCCTGCCTCGGGCGTGGATGTGTGTGATGTCCTTAGGTTAGTAAGGTTTAAGTAGTTCTAAGTTCTAGGGGACTGATGACCTCAGATGTTAAGTCCCATAGAGCTCAGAGCCATTTGAACCATTTGAACAGGTCCACAGTAGACAAATCACAGTTGACTGTGTATTCTTTGTCAACTAGCGTCACCGTTTCTCATCCCACCTCGTACCGTCTTTAAACGTCCATTTCCGACCATTGGTTGTCCGTTTCAAAATTAATTTTAGTACCTCTCCCGTGTGTAACTTTCGCCCCTAAACTTTAGGGCAGCCTGCATACAGCTTTTCCCCACACATCTGCTACGCATTTCGTTACACGTGTGACTGGCAGCCTTTGCTGCGATGCAAGTGGTCTTGTTGCACTGTTCGTCACATGCACTGGGAAATTTGGGAACTGCACGGGATAACATTTACGATCTCCCGTTATATATCTAGTGTTAACTCTGATTAATGAAGCAATGGCTGGCGGTAGGTCTTATCGAAGCCGCTTAACGAAAATTAGACATAGAGTAATGTTACTGGAAAGTGAGTTTTTGCTTTCTTTTACACAGGGGTTGTTTTTTTTTACATTTTTTAAAATTAATTTTCTCACTTCTGGTATGTCTGCGTCCACGTCTAAGACTCACTTATTGCGAACTTTACTGAAAAGATGTTCAGATGAAAGAGAATTTAAGAAACAGTTTTCTTCTAGTAGCCTCACATTTCAGACAAAGTCGTTCAATCAGTCAGCCAAAAATGCCAAACGATTTTATTACGTTTGCATCCCAACACCAATAAACGGAGGAGACTGACTGCAAGAAAATGAACAAAATTTCTTGGCTGATTTGTATGCTCAGCCCCATTCACAAAATCGTACTGACGTAATGTGACGTCTCTGACACAGTAAACAATTTCCTTTAAGAAAAACTGGTGTTTTAGCCAGTGTTTAATACACTTAGTCAACACTGATTAATATCTGAACAATAATTCGACAGATATATTTTTACTTACAGCTAAGCGCTGAACATTTGCACCGGGCGCAGATTCGTGACAAAGAACTGCATGGTATAAGGCGATTTACAATCTCCTATTACATATTTGATGCTAACTCACATAATAAATGAGGAGACTGATGGATGTGCGACGGTAGGTCACAACTATGGCCAGCGATGTTTTCGCAAGGGCAGAGAAGTTAAGCTACTGCACAGCTGTGCTTACAGTACAGAGAACAACTTACACAGAGCAACTTCGCGATGCAAAGCAGCTGCAATTTACAAAAAACAAAATATACAGACATAAACATTTAATGTAGGCATCGCACGCAACAGGGCATTACCGCAGATTAAAGAATAGCTAATACAATGTTTGCCATTTTACTGCACTCCGTAAAAAACGGTTCCTATCACAGAAATATTCTATTCAATTCAGCAATAAGCCTGTTACTAGCTTACTGGTTTCATTTAATGCACGGCTGAATCGATTTTTCAATAGGTCCTCCACATCTCAGAAATGCAGCAACTTGTATATTATACAGTCTGCTCAAAATAAATTGCTACGGCACGCACACAATCCTTCTGGTATTACTTGACGTACATCGGCAACAATTTGTATCGACTTGGCAAATTCTGAAAATCTGTGTCGTTCGAGAAAACACAATTTACACTGAATTCGGGTGTGTGACGTGCACATTTTTACAGCTCATTCTATGAAATTAATGTGAAAGAACCTATAATTATGGAATTCGATTGTACAGACCGTCTGGCTTTTCGTCATACGAAAGCAGCGCCACAGACCTTGATCCACAAAAGTGCACTGGAGACCCACAATCCTTTTACATTCTCCGATGTATTACGTTGTCACACGCAAAACAACTACGTTTTCACTGCGGTGGCTTGTATGGGAATTGAACACTGCGGTGTTCGATGCAACCTTTTAGGCTGAGGACAGAATTACCTTAAGATGAATTTAGTGAACATCATTAGTACTTTGCAACATAAAACTCTACCGTCGTCACTCCGTAACTGATACGAAGCCCTCATTCAATGCCAAAGACTCGTCTCGCTAGAATAAGTAACAATTTGGGGGTCGGGTGTAATGCAATGATGAGCACGAAATCTTGGAGATCCAACAGTACTTCAGCGCCTAGAGACGCCAAACAAATGTGGTGGGAAAATGCTGCTAACTGTCTACGTGAATAAAGAAGAATGACGACTCGATAGCAGTATGCAGTGAAGAGACCCGTAATTTCAGACCGCAGTAGATCATTTCAATGATCAATCCAACTACCTGCTTCCACTTCTTATTTATGAATGTTTACGTTAGGACAACAGACGTATGTGCAATGTACTACAAAACAGGGATTTAAATAGGAGCCGTAATACAGACAGTGACAATCCGGACTTTGGTCAGGTACCATTTAAAACGTTTACATAAATCTACGAGGGTAAGTAGGAAATGCTTGCAGGTCTAGATCTGAGGAGACGTAGGCTGTACGACGGTTCGATTTTTTTTGTGATCTGATACAGACTTCCCTCGATTTTCTTCACTGTTGTCGTCATCATCACTTCATCACACGAGTCGCCGAAGTGGGGTCAAAATAAAAAGAGCTGCACCTGGCGGCCGAATATCCCAGATGGAGTATCCCAAAAAAAAAATACCATACGACTACTTCATTTTCACTGTCAGTCCAAAACCAGTTGATATTATAACGGTAGAGTGATGTTCTCGCTGCAAGCAGGAAGTTAACGTGTTCATCAAGATTTGGAGTAGGTTTTGCAGTAACTTACCTGTGCGAGGTGCTTGTCACGATTCTGACACTTACCTTCGTATCCATAAGCAAGCTGTCTGTAGCTTCTAGAAGTAAATGCAATATAACTGCAGTTCTCAAACTTTTCAGCCACGACATATTTGTGAAATAACTCGTTTTTCACTGAATACTGGCCCTGTCTCCATAGTGTGATCATACTGTCACGGCGAAACCAACAACTAATGTAGTAAGATGTTACTCTAGCAACATAACACTCACAGAAATATTTATTTCTTAGCTAGTCAAGAGCTCTATTTTTATTAGGCAGATTATTGTCTCGGCCAACGACCTTGCAGCAGTGGTAACACCGGTTCCCGTCAGATCACCGAAGTTAAGCGCTGTCGGGTAGGCCTAGCACTTGGATGGGCGACTAACCGGTCTGCCGAGCGCTGTTGGCAAGCGGGGCGCATTCAGCCCTTGTCAGGCAAACTGAAGAGCTTCTTAATCGAGAAGTAGCGGCTCCGGTCTCGTAAACTAACATAAGACCGGGAGAGCGGTGTGCTGACCACACGTCTCTCCACATCCGTATCCAGTGACGACTGTGGGCTGGCGGCTGGTCGGTTCCGTCGGGCCTTCGTGATCTGTTCGAGCGGAGTTCAGTTTTTAGTTTTCTTTAGATTATTGTCTTAAAATATTAAATTGCTGAGTTCTATTTACAAATTCTTAAACAAATATGATTTCTGTTGCTCGTCTGCCAAATTCTGCGTACTGAATTTTGGGAACAGTTGCAGTACAAGACAACATACTATTTGCGACAGATTCGTATGCACCTCCAGTACGTTAATGGCGAGTAAACCTGTCACGCTGGAGCAGTTGTGCCATTTGTGAGAGCCGTTGAAGTATTACGAAATAAACTTGATCCTTACGCGACCCACAAAGCACGAATAAGCTGTGGATACTCAGTTTCGCAACCTGAACGTTAGGCTGTCTCTGCCCATGACGCACACACTGCGCTCAAGACGTGCGCGTGGACGCGTCAGTGAGATACTGGTATTGACACACAGCCGCCGGAAACCGTGGTGCAGGCATATTGTGGCTGCAAGCGGAACTGTACCGAGAGACCGCAAACGCATAATTATCTATGTGTGGAACCTATTAAAATTATTTATTTACACCTTATCTGTATAAATCTACTGTAAAAATACTTTTGTAATATGAGCATCATCTAAGCAACTGGTAGTCTACTTGGCCCATATCGCCCACTATTGGGCGTTCCAGCTTTCATGGTGGACGGCGGACAGTATGGGTGTTAAACATTTTCAGTAGGTTTTCATAAAATACTGACAAATAGTATTTGGTAACTAATTATTACTATACGCCTTAATTTGCTGTATCTCTAGTTTATAAATATTATAAAGTTACTTCTCTGCTTTGTAAATCACCATTACTGTGGAACCGGTGGGCAGTTAGAAAATTTTACTACTAATTAAGATATGGAAATGGGCGGTAGATAAAAAAAATTGTTGCTAAAAACTGCTCGCACTGCGGAATATTGAAACGAGAGAAAAGAAAGCACTGTATTCGCAGCTCAGGCGGCGCATTCTATTTCATCTTACAAAACTGGGTTATCTGTTAGTGCCATCCTTCTTTCCTAGCACTGGTGCTGTAGGTGCAATACCTGTTTCCTTGAATGAGAACCGCTCATGCTGGAGTGTATCAAAAAGAATCATCCGATTTCCAAAAAAAAATCATAACTGTTATGTTATTTGAGATAATATGTGCGTGAACAACGTACTGTTGGAAAGAGCAAACTCTCGAGTTTTACTTGCTTCTCTCTAGACAGCAGCAGTATGCGCCCACTTCAGTTCTAGTAAAAATGGTGTGGGGACAACAGAAAGCGTTTTGTGTTCTACGTTTTGCGCAGTGCGGGTCAGTAATAACTGTTCAGCGTGACTTTCGTACTTGATATGGTGTGGATCCTCCTTCAGCACAGAGCATTAGATGATGGCACGAACAATTCCGAGAAACAGTTTCTTTGTGTAAAGGCAAATCGCCGGGCCGTCCCCGAGTGTCTGATACCGGCATCGAAAGCGCATCCGCCATAGTTTCACAAGGAATCTGCAGAAATCCGTTCGCCGTGCAGCTCGACAGATCAGCATGTCCGTCTGGCGTGTGCTGCGTCGACGTTTACGCATGAAACCATACAAAATTCAGCTACTGAAAGCTCTTCGTGAAGATGAGAAACAACAACGTGTGGAGTTCTGTAATTTTCGTTCTTGGCAAGTTGGAGGATGACAGTTTTCTTCCACACTTAGTCTTTAGAGGCGAGACAATATTCTAATTAAATGGAAAGGTGAACCGTGATAAAGTGGGAATATGGGGTACGGAATAAATAAGAACCTTCAGAGAGATTTATTGGGTACTTGGGATACGGTGTGGCTTCTTAATTGTGGGCGGAAGGCACGAAAGTCAATAACGAAGAAGCTGCTAACACCTACCATGAAAAAAAAAAAAAAAAGTTTGGCTTGGGCCAAAATATAGAAAACTTTGACCTCCAACGACAGGAAACGTGTAATTTTTAGTGATGAGTCACATTTCACTGTTCAAGGATACATAGCAAGGGTCGTCAAGCGAAGCATCCATGAGGCACTGAGAGATAAGCATTTTGAACGGACTGCAAAATACCCTTCGGAAAAAAAAAATGTTTTGGGGTTGCTTCAGTGCAAGTGGCCCTGAGTCACTAGTTCCACCTGATGACATGATAATTCAACCAAATATATGGAAATCCATAGCTGCAGAATTGTGCCACACCCCAGACCTTCGCAGATGGTGAAGGAACATTTCAGCATGATGCCCTTGTGTCATACCTCTAAAGTAGTCAAGACTTTGATGGAAGAAAACAACTTCAATATGCTACAGTGGCCTGGAATTCACCAGACTTAAGTCCTATCGAGAACTCGTGGAGAAATGTGAAAAGGCGTCTAGGTACAATGGACTGTTCATCAAAAGAATCCGTGTTAGTAAATGTGGTAAAAGTGTGATTTCAAGGCAACAAACTACGAAACGTTTACTCTAAAACGGTAGAATCTATGTCACAACGTGTTCAGAAGCTCATTAAAGTAAAAGAAGGCCACATTAGCTATTAATATTCAGTAGTATAGTAGGTTGATGCATAAATTCGTAGCCTTCTTTTTTTTCATATTGGTATTCCGGTCACTGTAGGTTTGTTTATCCTTGTCATCTTTTATTTGTTGTTCGCTGTTGCTATTTGTCATTTGGGAATAAAGAGTAGAATTGTAGACGCTAGAAAATGGAGAGCCAAGAGGGGAAATCGGAACATTTCCGACATACACTTCCATTTGAGTTCAGCAGAGAGGTGACAGCAGCGGAGGCAGACAGGAATATTTTCGCCGTGTATGGGGATAACGCCATTGCACAGAGAACGGCAATTAAATGGTTTTCTCTTTTTAAGGAGGATCGTTTTGACATTAGTGACTCTCCACGTTCAGGAATACCTTCGGGGTTTGAGGTGAAGATCGTTTAAATGCATTAATCCTCAATAATCCACATCAGTGTACTCGAGAACTGGCAAATGTGATGAACTGTGATCATTCCACCGTCGTGCAACTTTTTCGTGCAGTGGGGAAGGTTAAAAAATCGGGTGTATGGATACCGCATGCTCTAAATCAAAATCACAAATATCAGTGTGTTGCCATATGTGCATCTCTGACTGTTCGTAATCAATTGGCTCGTTAGCAACATCGACCATTCTTATCCTGTGTCGTTACTGGTGACGAGAAATGGCGTCTTCATGCTAACATAAGGAAAAGAAAGGAATGGTTGAGCACAAACACAGCAGCAACTTCCCATACAAAGAGCTGAGCACATCCACAAAAGATGATGTTGGAACAGCGACCGTATAGTGTACTACGAATCGCTTCCCGGAGTTTTAACCATCAAGCGTTGATATTTATTGTCAACAACTGAGACGTCTTGCAGACTCATTCCAAGATCAACGACCAGGAAGACTGCGTGAAGTGATGCTACTTCACGATAACGCCCGTTGACAAAAAACATTATACAGGAGTCGGGTTGGAAGTCATTCTGCACGCACCTTGTTCACCTGACCTTGCGCCCTTCCGCTCTTTAGCGAACAACCTTCAAGGACCTTCCTTTCCGGATGAAAATGCGCTCCGAACACGACTCGACGAGCTCTTCGCGTCAAAACCACGTGAGTTCTACAGCCACGGTATCGAAAAGTTACCCTGGTGTTGGGACTGTGGTATAGTGAAGGAGAATATGTTATTGATGACTAAAGTCACTGATACGTGTATCTGTTACGTGTATTAAACTTATGGGAAAACGCTACGAACTTACGCACCAACCCAATACATGTAACTAATAAACGTGCACAGTTAAAGTTTAATCGTCTTATCCCAATTCATTTGCACTCTATTATATTTAATCGATTTTATTCTTTCACTGCCAATTTTCGTTTCTGAATGAAAGACGTTAAAGGATGATTATTTAAGTAACGTCATAGGCAGAAGTAAGAATACGAAAAAATATTTAAAAAATGTTTCCCCTCCGTTTGATTTTCCAATGCGGAGAGGTGTAGGACATACAGGATTAGTTATACGAGTGTGTACCGCCAGGGTTTCAGAAGATCACTGCACAAAAACTGTAAGACACGCAGAATACAGACACACATCAGTGGACAGAGCACCTCTCGAAGTTCGTAATTCATGCATTGGATGCTCAGTACGGGCACCTTTTACGACGCGGCAAACGTCAATACTGGCGTGCATTTCGTTGACACAAATTGTCCGCGAAACGCAGACCACTTTTCAGATCTGTACGTTGGGTTGCCTATCAGCAGGCGCGAACTAATTCTATGCGACAATGCAGAGCGGATGATTCGTCTACTAGTTCTGACCCGTCTGCCCCTGAGTACAACTTCGCTACGGCACGTATTACGAATCGAAACTAGAAGAGATGCTCTGTCCACCGATATGTCATTTTTCTGTAAGTCCTGTAGTTTTCGCTCGTGGGAACCCACACCAGATAATACTGAAAGGGAGTATTGTAGCTATATAAAGAGGGGAGGCACGACTCACGGGAGAACGTCAGGAAAATCTTGAAAAATTTGAATTGGCAATTTCTTGAAGATAGACGTCCTTAATACCGTGAAAGCCTAGTTACAAAATTCCAAAAACCGGTTCCGAGCAAAGATTCTAAAGATATTCTTCAGCCGCTTATATATCCTACAGTGAACACAAGATTAGATTAATTACAGCACGCAAAGAAGTATTTAGGCAGTCGTTCTTCCCGTGCTCCATATGAGGTTGGGACGGATAGAAACACTAACATGTGGTGCCATGCCAAGTATCCTCTGCCAAATATTTCACACTGGTTTGCAGAATATGTTTCTACATCTACACCTATACTCTGCAAACCACTGTGAAGTGCGTGGCATTGTACCAGTGCGTCCACTGTACCAGTTACTAGGGTTTCTTTCCGTTCCGTTCACGTATGTTAATGAATATTATGTACGAGGGGTGTTCAGTAAGTAATGCAAGATTTTTTTCTCTCGGCCAAAATCGGTTGAGAGCTGTCATTGAGTTTCTTTTGGCGGAAAACCAGAGCATCGCAGATATTCATAGGAGCTTGCAGAATGTCTACCGAGAACTGACAGTGAAAAAAAAGCACAGTGAGTCGTTGAGCGAAGCGCCTGTCATCACCGCAAAAACGTCGCGCAAACCCGTCTGATCTCCGGCGTGTCGGCCGGCCACACACAACTGTGACTCCCGCAGTCTTGGAACGTGCGGACACTCTCATTCGAGATGATCGACGAGCTGCGCAATTGGACGCCAGTGTTGGTAGTGCTGACACACTAGTCCACCAGTTGGGGTACTCAAAGGTGTGTGCCCACTGGATTGCTCGCCGCCTAAGAGAAGACTATTGTTGTTTTTGTGGTCTTCAGTTCAGAGATTGGTTCAATGTAACTCTCCATACTCCTCTATCCTGTGTAAGCCTGTTCATCTCTGAATAACTACATACTTCTGAATCTGCTTAGTGTATTCATCACTTGGTCTCTCTCTACGATTTTTACCCTCAACGCTTCCCTCTTATACTAAATTGGCGATCCCTTGATGCTTCAGAACGTGTCCTACGAACCAATACCTTCTTCTAGTCAAGCTGTGCCACAAATTCCTCTTCTCCTCAGTTTTATTCGATACCTCCTCATTAGTTACGCGATCTACTCATCTAATCTGCAGCATTCTTCTGTAGCACTCCATTTCGAAAGCTTCTATTCTCTTCTTGTCTAAACTATTTATCGTCAATGTTTCACTCAAATACATGGCTACACTCCATAAAAATACTTTCTGAAAAGACATCCTGACACTTACATCTACATTCGATGTTAACAAACTTCTCTTCTTCAGAAATGCTTTCCTTGCCATAGCCGGTCTACATTCTATATTCTCTCTACTTCGACCATCAGCAGTTATTTTTCTCTCCAAAAAACAAAACTCATCTACTACTTTAAGTGTCTCATTTCTAATCTAATTCTCTCAGAATCAACTGATTCAATTCGACTACACTCCATGATCCTCGTTTTGCTTTTTTTGATGTTCATCTTATATCCTTCTATCAAGACACTGTCCATTCCGTTCAGCTGCTCTTCTAGGTTCTTAGCCGTCTCTGATAGAATTACAATGTCGCCGGCAAACCTCAAGTTTTTATTTTTTCTCCATGGATTTTAATTCCTACTCCAAATTTTTCTTTTATATCCTTTACTGCTTGCTCAGTACACAGATCGATTAACATCAGAGATAGGCTACAACCTTGTCTCACTCCCTTCTCAAACACTGCTTCCCTTTCGTGCCCCTCGGCTCTTATTACTGCCATCTGGTTTCCGTACCAATTGTAAATAGCCTTTCGCTTCCTGTATTTTACCCCTGCAACATTCAGAATTTGAAAGAGAGTATTCCAGTCAACACTGTCAAAAGCTTTCTCTAAGATCATAGCACCAAAAAACCATCCGCGCGAAATTGCATGCACGTACAAGGCTGATCGTGACAATTTTTTGTCAGACATCGTCACAGGTGATGGAACATAGATTCATAACTTCAAACCGGAAACAAAACGGCAATCCATGGAATGGCGCCACACTACGTCTCCTCCGAAGAAAAAGTTCAAAGTCGCATTCTCAGTCGGAAAAGTCATGGCGATCGTCTTCTGGGTCTCTGAAGGGGTCCACTCTCATGGTGCAACGATCAACTCTGAAGTGTACTGCGTCACCCTGAGGAAACTGAAGAAACAATTTCAGCGTGTTCTTCACCACAAAAATGCAAATGAAATTCTCCTTCTCCATGACAACGCAAGACCTCACACAAAGCTGCACACACGAGAGAAGCTCACAAAACATCACTGGGTTGTTCTTCCTCATTCACAATACAGCCAGGAACTTGCACCTTCTGACTTCCATCTGTTTGGC
This sequence comes from Schistocerca nitens, assembly GCF_023898315.1. Taxonomy (NCBI): domain Eukaryota; kingdom Metazoa; phylum Arthropoda; class Insecta; order Orthoptera; family Acrididae; genus Schistocerca; species Schistocerca nitens. Next base: position 529,464,152 of record NC_064614.1, on the reverse strand, counting down.
CCAATGAAGGATGCACTCCGCGGGAAGCAGCTGTGGTGTCACCGCCAGACACCACACTTGCCGGGTGGTAGCCTTTAAATCGGCCGCGGTCCGCTAGTATACGTCGGGCCCGCGTGTCGCCACTGTCAGTGATTGCAGACCGAGCGCCGCCACACGGCAGGTCTAGAGAGACGTCCTAGCACTCGCCCCAGTTGTACAGCAGACTTTGCCAGAGATGGATCACTGACAAATACGCTCTCATTTGCCGAGACGATAGTTAGCATAGCCTTCAGCTACGTCATTTGCTACGACCTAGAGAGGCGCCATTACCAGTTTATATTGAGATTGTAATTATGTATCATCAAGAGCGATGTTCTCCAATTATGGATTAAAGTTAAGTATTCCAAGAGCTCCCTACTTTATTTATTAGACTCAACTCCTTTAACTGTTCCAGACCTCACGCCAGCCTGCGTGAGCTTAAACGCGTGCATTTCGGCCTCCTCTAGCAACACGGTGTTGGCTCTTCTGCCAACACATCAGCAGCACATGGATGATGAAAGGTTACTGATGCAGCGAGCCGTTGACTCCTACGTCGACCAATAGAGTGGTACCGTGCGGGCATACAGTACCTCCCAGTAGCGTGGCGTAAGGCCGTTGGATAGTATAGAGATTATGTTGAAAAATAGTGTTTTATAGCCAGCAGAGTAGGGAACAATACGGAGTATTGGGATCATAAATAAAACCAACCTTCCGCGTGGGATTAGCCGAGCGGTCTAAGTGTGAAAAGTGCCAGTTGACTCCCAGTAACGAAAATGGACTGTGCGGCTGGTCCCGGCGGAGGTTCGAGTCCTCCCTCGGGCATGAGTGTGTGTGTTTGTCCTTGGGATAATTTTGGTTAAGTAGTGTGTAAGCCTAGGGACTGATGACCTTAGCAGTTAAGTCCCATAAGATTTCACACACATTTGAACATTTTTTGAAAACCTACCTGCTTTCAGAAAAAAAAGAGTTGCATTACTTATTTAACGCCCGCCCCTCGTAGATACTGGACGTGGGTTCACCCAGTTACGTAATGATGACGTGGTGCGCGCTGTCAAATGTGTGCAAATAGAAATAAAAGAAAGAAGAGACAATCTTTATTTTCACTCTGTATTAGTTTTTGGTCTGTAGGTTGTGGTGACAGTCTGATCTGTTGCGTTGCCCGACGTCTAGGTTAAGTTAGAAAACGACAGTCTGGCTATGAATTGTTGTAGGAATGAATGATATCGACAGCGGATCTAAAATTGATTCCATATTTCTAGATTTCCATAACGCTTTTGACACCGATTCTCATAAGAGACTTCTTATCACACTGCGAGTCTATGGAAAATCGCCTCAGTTTCGCGACTGGATTCGTAATTTCCTGTCAGAAAGATCACAGTTGGTAGTAATCGAAGGAAAGTCGCCGAGTAAAACAGAAGTGGTACCTGGCGTTCTCCAAGTAAGTGGTATAAACCCTCTGCTGTTCCTAATTTATACAAACTATTTAGGAGACACTCTGAGCATTCGTCTTAGAATGTTTACGAACGATCCTGTTATTTACCGACGAGTAAAGTGATTAGAATATCAAAACTAATTGCAAAATGATTTAGACGCGATATCGAAAAGTGCCAATTGACTCCCAATAAGGAAAAGTATGAGGTCATCCAGACGAATACTAAAAGGAATCCGTTAAATTACACAAATGTAAAGGCCACAATTCAAATAAATACCCATGAATTACAATTACCAACAGCTTAAATGAGACTGATCATATATATAATGTTATGGGGAAGGCGAATAAAACACTGCATTTTATTGACAGAACACAGAAAATGCAAGTCTACTATGGAGGTTGCCTACACTGCGCTTGTCCGTCTTCTGCTAGAATATTGCTGTGCGGTATGGGAACCCTACCAGACAGGATTTGCAGAGGACACCGAAAACGTCCAAAGAATGGCAGTTCGTTTTGTATTACCACGAAATATGGGAGAAACGATGGTCATAATAAAATAAGAGAAATCAGAACTCGTAAGGAAAGATGTAAGTTTTTAATTTTCCCTCGCACTTTTCAAGAATGAAAGAGGAATAGTATGAAGGTGGTACGATGAACACTCTGCCAGGCACTAAAGTGTGAATTACAAAGTAGTTATGTAGATGGAGATACGAAAGCTTAGTTGTAATTGTATGCTAATCTGTTGCGTAGTTCCAGGATTGTATTAGCTTCTAAGGTGATAGTTTATTGGTGAGTTTGCGTAGCCATCGAATTTGATACCATGAGAATAGATGTAATACTTGATATGTTATGTGTTCTAAGCATACTAGATTTCATTGAGTAGTTTATGTCCGCCATTTAGATGATGCCATGGTTCAAAGCAGAAGAGTGGTATCGGTAGGTTCAATAATCCCCTTGAGTGGGGTGTGAACATGGCTCTTCCGATCAGATGCAACTGTCTTAATTCGTGAAGTGGCATTCGCCCTTACAGCTAGTGGTATGTTTTAATTGTCTTCCGTAAATTGTGGCCTGATAGAACTAAAGTAGCAAAATAGAAGTATAAATACCAATTTTTCCCTTTTTTTTTAACTGAGGATTTACGCGTAGACCTATTTTAAGGTTTTACTAACACAAGCAAAAAGCGAATGGCCGGGAAAAAATCATACAAACATTTCGAATATTATAGCGTCACGAATTCACGAATTATTTTCAGGGTTATTATTAGCAGAAAAGTGCAAAATTGTTGAGCAGTCCGTTCCGTCACAAAGATTCTTCTTTTCTTCTTCTTATGTAGTGGTCAATCCAAGAATTGGTTTGCAACAGCTACAATGGCAGCTTGTCTCCATTCTGTGCGTCTTTCAGCTTTTCTCTTCATTTCTTTATAGGTGTTACATCCCACATATTTCTCGATTTGATCCATGTACCTCAGCCGTGGTCTTCCTCCCTCGACATATCCCTCTATGATTGTGTTTAGGAGTCCTTTATGTCTTAATAGATGGCCTGTAAATTGCACTCTTCTTTTAACAATGAAATTCCAGATTCCAAAGATTCTAGGAGCAGGAAAATGTGTCTGAATCAGTACCGTTTCCAACGTTTTTACATTCTATCATTCAGATCGCCGCTATTTGTACAGCTGCCCAGCACACGAGTCCCAATAAGGCAGACCGGAAATCAGAGAACTCGGTATTGACAGTCTACTCCCACATCAGTAACTATGAGAATACTGAATTATGCAAAAAAAGTTTGGTAGCATATGGCGTGGCTCATACCGTCATGTAGGTGGGGCGCAGAAAAGACTAAGGCCTAACAATTGCGTCTTGGTGGATATCCAACTTCTTTCTAATAGTATGACGGTTAGAGTGATTTTCGTCGCATGAACCGCATTTCTCTGTCTTCTCACCTCACTGGAAAATTGACAATCTGCAATTCTTGAGTTTTTCAGATTGTGGTTTACAGCTGTTAATCGGACCTGAGTAACAGCATATCTGCCACTCTGTGACAAATTATTTATACTTCCTTTGACATATCTTCGCCAACCAATCAAATTCAGTCAGTAGACGTAAGACGGTCAATCAAATAATGCTACAAATTTTCATTTCAGCAAACGTGTGCTCTGTGACTGAAGCTCATTGCACCCCTCCATCTCACCCGCCAACCCATGACCCAGTATTTTTCTCTGCTTCTTTATTGACCGATCCTGTCTTGTGAAATGTTCAAGACAAGCCTTTAAAGAATAATATGTAGTAACTTCCGTTATATATGCTTCGAAGAAGTGGCGTACTACCCACAGCAGCGACACGCTACTATCCGTTCTTACATGGATATGGTGTCTGTTCTTTCAGAGATGTCCGAAAGAACAGACACCATATCCATATAAGTATATAGTTCTGGCAACACCGGCCATGACCTTCTTCTTCTGTGCGGATGCACACATATTCCCCGAACTCTTACGGTACTTGGTAACAATGTCTTGCCGGCACGGTAGCTCAGCGTGTTCGGTCAGACGGCTACTCGCCCTCTGTGATAAAAAAAAAACTGAGTAAAGAAATCAACGATCAACTTGAACGGATGTCTTGTGACGTCCGCCCAGACCAAACGCAACGAACAATACCGAACAAAATGAAAAAAAGAATGGATAGAGCGTCTGCCATGTAAGCAGGAGATCCCGAGTTCGAGTCCCGGTCGGGGCACACATTTTCACCTGTCCCCGTTGATATATATAGCAGCTGAAGGTATTAATACAATTCTAATTTCGCTACCATCCACAAGAACCGAAACTCAAATTCTGACCCCGGAAAACAAAGACACAGAAAAAATTTAAAATAGAGCTCATCTTGCTTGATAGCAACGAAAGCGAAGGTTTTACATTGTTAATTAGTGAAATGGAAAGGAAAGGTAGGGGGCATCAGTAATGCATTGGATTTGCTTCTCAGTTTTCGCATTTGTGTCTTCATGATGTGGTTGTCTGGATGTTTTATTCTCGCTGTCCTGGGAACTGGGAATAGCTTCTATTGCTCTATGTGTCGTTAAGTGTAGCCACATTAGACACCGCAGTCGTCCTGTAAAACAGCACTTATGGACTAACATACACGAAAATACGGATCAGTTCAACAGTCACAGAGCACTTGTGACCAGCACTAAGCTTTGCCAACCTTCCGTTGCGCTTCATTTACGTTCTGATAGAAACATTATTTTCTTACGAATCAGCCCAGCGGGTAGAACTGATATTGGTAGGTATGAAAAATTGTATAAATAATACCTCTTCTCGCTCACAGTTGTGAAATATGTATATATTTAGAGCAATGTTGTCCAACGGGTATGTATGATGGGAACGTGGTGTTTTCATGGTGAATAACAAAACAGATAAATCCATAACGTTCGATCTAAGGCGCTGCAGTCATGGACTGTGCGGCTGGTCCCGTCGGAGGTTCGAGTCCTCCCTCGGGCATGGGTGTGTGTGTTTGTCCTTAGGATAATTTAGGTTAAGTAGTGTGTAAGCTTAGGGACTGATGACCTTAGCAGTTAAGTCCCAAAAGATTTCACACATATTTGAACATAACGTTCGAGTATCGGTCCGTCACACAGTTTTAATCTGCCAGGAAGTTTTATATCAGCGCACACTCCGCTGCTGAGCGAAAAATTCATTCTGGAAGTAAATACAAGTTTGTATATTTGTGTTTTATTTGCGTGCTATGTCCAACGTGGATAGCGTTTGGACTATTGGTAGAACCATATTGCGTTAACACGCTTGGTTAACCCTTGGTGTTCCAAACGAGTGTAACCGTTTATCTGGCTCTAGTAATGTCGGTGTGTCGTCATGCTGGAAGACAAATGGAAAGGAAAAGTGAAGCGTTAAAATTTTAGCCAATACCTTAATCGTATGCGTCATGATCAGAAGGGCTATTTGTGCTCTTTTAATGCTCTGTGACCAACCAGTGTACTGATGCTGGCATTAAGAACAGGCTTCCATCGCGCGGATTTTGTGGTGGCTACCTGTCACCGTAATGGACCGTGTGGCGCAACTGTAGCATCCTGGACCCATACTGAGACGGGGCTCACATACGCGTCTGTCTACCGTGGTCTGTAACTCATCCGGGGGAATGTTGGGGCTATGCTTTCGATTATGTCATAGTTTATTCCTTACCACGCACTACACCGGATAAATCATTTTTATGCCACTGATGTTTTCGATGTCAACGAATAAATTCTACACACCTCGGACAGCATAAAGTCGAATTGGTATTTGTCGGCAAGACGTTTGCATCATCCATTTACGCCCCCAGCGACAGTACCACTGTGTTCATCTGAAATCTTTTTTCTTTTTACCTTAGCAGTGTTTGCACTGTGATTTACGTTACGCCTTCGCCACCGTATTGGTAGCGCATTTCTCTTCCTATCTTCTTTCATTTCATTTGTTCTGAAGAAGGTGACATACAAATAATGTTATTTTTTGAATACATTATTGTTCTGATGCATTTTGAAATTGTTGAAAGCAACGTCAGTTCCCCTAAATACATTTTCTACTCAACTTCCTTTGCAAGAGCAGCTCAATAGTGCTGGATTACGGAAAATTCGCAGTTACTGTAAAGGACGCAGAGAACAAAGAGCTTAGTAATCTCATAAAGTTTTTTTCCAGTTAATTTGACAAAAAAGACGAATTTGTAAATCACAGAGCGCTCCAAGGGACTTTGGAAACAGCAGTAAGTGAAGCAGTGAAATAAGTATCAGAAGTTTCGAAAAGCAGTGACATGTTTCTAAGCTGAAGAGTATCTCATGACAGATAAATCACTTCCCTTGGCCAATCCTGTATCGACAAGAAGAAGAAGTCAGCTCAGAAATCGGCGTCCCGCCGTGGTCGAGACGATCAAGAAGGGATCACGAGCTCCAAGCAGAAGAAACTCGACCTCGGCCTTCTTAGGGACCAACCCAGCATTCGACTCGAGTGATTTAAATGAAACTAAATGAGCAGTGTCGGACGGGTATTTAAATCCTGTTTCTCCTCAGTACGAGTCCAAAGCATTATCACTGCGTTACCTCTTTGAGCGGAGTATTAGTGCAGTGGGCTAATTTTATTTTTTATTTATTTTTTGAGTGTAACAACGTGTAACGCCAGAAGACTTGAGAAATGAAAGAATATCTGCACAAAAGGGACTGACATTTGACCCTGAAAGTATGTAAATATAACGTATTCCTTATAAATAGGCGACGGCATTCAGTATTGATCGGAAACAGTAACTAGTGTAAAATATTAAGATGGTCCATAAGTTCATAGAAATTTTGTTTAGCATGTTGCTATTGTGGTTGCTGTGAGTTTATTTATCGCTAGTCTGTTTTTTTATTTGTAGTTCACTGTTGCGGTCGAGTTTACATGTTGTCATTTGAAGATAGTGACTGCATCTGTGGACCCTAGAAAATGGAGAGCCAAGTGGAGAAACCGGAACATTTCCGACATATTCTTCTGTTTGAGTTCAGTAGAGGGTGACTGCAGTGGAGACAGCCAGAAACGCTTCCGCAGTGTATGAGGAAATGCCATTGGACAGAGCACGGGAAGAAAATGGTTTCTTCGTTTCAAGGAGGACCGCTTTGACATTAAATGGTTCACATGGCTCTGAGCACTATGGGTCTTAACATCTGAGGCCATCAGTCCCCTAGAACTTAGAACTATTTAAACCTAACTAACATAAGGACATCACACACATCCATGCCCGAGGTAGGATTCGAACCTGCGACCGTACAGTCGCGCGGTTCCGGACTGAAGCTCCTAGAACCGCTCGGCCACCCAGGACGGCGTTTTGACATTAGTGGCTCTCCATGTTCAGGAAGTCATTCGGGGTTTGATGAAGATCGTTTACGCGCATTAATCCACAACGACCCACGTCGGTGTACTCGAGAACTGGCAAATGTGATGAACTGTGATCATTCCACCATCGTGCGACTTTTGCGTCCAATGAAGAAGGTTCAAAAATAGGATTTATGGTTACCGCATGGTCTAAATCAAAATCACAAAAATCAGCTCGTTGTCAGTTGGCTCGTGAACAACACCGACCATTCCTATCCTGTATCGTTATTGGTGACGAGAAATGGTGTCTTTATGTTAACATAAGGAAAAGAAAGGAATGGTTGAACACAAACACAGCAGCAGCTCATCGTACGAAGATCTGCGCGCATCCACAAAATACAATGTTATGCATCTGGTGGAACAGGACGGTGTGGTGTACTACGAATTTCTTCCCCGAGTTGTAACCATCAGTGCCGACATTTATTATCAACAACTGAGACGTCTTGCAGACGCAGCCCAAGAAGAACGACCAGGAAGACTGCGTGAAGTGATGCTGCCCCACGGCAACGTCCGCCTGCATTCTGCTAGACTGACGAAAAGCACTGTACAGGTGTGTTGGGAAGTCATTCCGCATCCACCTTATTCACCTGATCTTGCGCTCTCGGATTTTCGTCTTTTCCTCTCTCTATGGAACAACCCTCAAGGAACATCCTTTCTGGAAGAAAATGCGCTCTGAAGATGGCTGGAATAGTTCTTCGCCTCAAACCCACGTGATTTCTACAGCTACCCTAGCGTTGGCAAACTGTTGTAAATAGTGAAGGAGAATATGTTATTGATGACTACAGTCTCTGTAATGTGTATCTGTTGTGTTTACTAAACGCATGGGAAAACGCTACGAGCTTGTGCACCAACCTTATACTTAGGAGCGACCTAAAGTTAAATGGCCACATAAAACAAATCGTACAAAAATTAGAGGCCAGCTTGAAGTTCTTTGAGAGGAGGAAATGTAATTCATCCTGGAAAGAAGTGTTCTAAAAAACTTGACCTACCGATTCTTAAGTATTGTTCATTAGTCTGGGACCAATACCAAGTTCGATTAATAGGAGAGGGAGGGAGGGAGAGAGAGAGAGAGAGAGAGAGAGAGAGAGAGAGGAAAGATCCAACTAAGAGCGGCGCGTTTCGTCAGGGATCATTTAGTTGGCGCGAGAGCATTAAGAGATGCTCAACAAACTACAGTGCAAACGCTACAAGAGAGGCATTATGCATCACGTAGGAATTTAATGTCGAAATTCTGACAGGGTTTCAAGAGCAGTCGAGCAACGTATTATTTCCTCTTAAACGCGTCTCGCGAAATGACCAGGATGAGAAACTCAGAACTCATACGGAGATTTATCGACACCCTTTTTCTCCACGTTCCACTCCTGAATGGAACAGGGAAGGGGGCAAAAGACAGCGAGACCAGAAGTGCCCTCCGGTACACATCGTGAGGTGGCTAGCGAGTTACAAATGTTAAGAAAGATGTAAATGTAACAGTGTAATTGTGTAAACTGTTCAGCCTAAGAATATTCCTGTCGCACTAAGCAACCAGCCAATCTTTTGCGTAACCTGCCTTCTATCGTTCTGAATCCGCAGTCGTTATTTTTATGCGTTAGTATCTCCCGTTCAAGCCATCGTGAAGATACAAGTGGCGCTGTAGATTAATAATTTTTGACATCATTGACTACTGCTGTGGGTTGTTTCAAATCTTACAAAATGTAGAATGCAAAATCGGTTTTCTCATCAGTTACGCTGAACAGACTTCTGAATCGTCAAAAAAACTGCTGACACAATGCTCATTTGAACACCTAAGCATCTTTGCACTGCCACCCACAGAATATTCGCTGTTGGCGTTTGTGTGAGACCCATCTCGTGCGCATTGCACAACAATTAACCTTGGCTTTTATTCGGAACATCATGAAGAGCTGCCTTCTCCCTCTGAAGCCGCTGTAGCGAGCTATAGTGGTCACAGCCCACTCGTTGTACGTGCAACAAGCGGCCATTTGTGAGGGGCTGGCGGCGGCGCCCACCTTGAGATGGTATCGTCTCGCCTCGCCTCTGTAGCGGATCGCGGGACTTAGATCCGGACGCGCCTCTTCGCAAACCGTCGTTTGCTTCAGCGACGAACTAGTCCGCCAGAAATGAAATTTATTCTTAAAACATCCGTAATTAGCTTCTGCACAGCGATATCCTAGAGTTTACAGCGTATATAAATTGAAGCTTCGCCTGACTTGTTTGTTTTAGTAACAGCGCAGATTGGTAACAGATTATTAATTCGATATTTTTGGGGTTCGATGCTCCGTTGCTCCTGGAATTTTTTCGTAACACTTAACCTGACTTACACCTCTGGTATTGCTGAACTGTATGTCCCACTTAACACTGTATGGCCTCATCTCAGGTCCGAGAAATTCAGCGGTATGCCCCTTCCAGTAGGTCCACGCCTAGATATCACTGTGCTGCCAGTTGATGACTGTTTTATTACTGATAAAAGACTGTCAGTCGTCATTCTGAGGCAAATTTAGGAGTGGGCAGAAGTCGGTCCTCGAGGCTCAGTGGTAGAGTGACGAACTATAGAACCATAAGTCCCAGGTTCGATCCCTGATCAGTCATCATTTCTTTCAACTCTGGTAATGTTGGTTAACATGAAAAAATGCCGTGTTACACCGTTGTTCGGAGTCCACATTAAACTGTAGGTCCTATGATTGGCTGGGTAGGTCAATGAAAAGGTCGGAGGAGACGACGTCATATCACCTCCAATTGGACTGTGGTGTTACAACCAACCTTCGAGTTGTTTACAGTTTTTATCTTTAGAAGATAATTCCATTTTTACTGAAGTAAGTTAACGCTTTTCTTCTGCAGTGATAGTCTAAATTAGCATGTCTTCTTGGCAGATGGAATCTAGTACAATGAAAAATAATGAAGGTTCGAGTTCGTCTCGAAGACAATGAAGTCTTTAGAGGAGCGCCAACCCAAGAAAGGATAGGGTTAGGAGATCTGCGGAGATTTTAACCACCCTCCTCCCCAGTAAGATTTCGGTACCTTAGCCATGGTGGCACCTCGTTTTCTCCCTATATATCTGAACTGAAATTCCAGCTGTTCCAGCCCACTGTTGCTAACTTTCATTTTCAGGCAATATTTGTTCTATTAACTAAATTCTTTCACGTTCATCTTCCGAATCCGAATAAAATACTTCTCTGCTCGGCATCGGGCAAATGATGAGTGCCAGAGGTCCTTCACTCATATTGAAGGGAGAAAATACTCGGATTCTTGATTCAACAGTGCAATACTTCATAAGAAGAGTCTTTTAGCGCATAGGGTCATTTAACAGACATAAAATATCCGACTCTGAGTATTAGGATTTTCATTTTATTTAATCTCTAGGTTTCCGTAATTTTACCTATCTGCTGCGGGGTACCTATGCACACAGATGCGAGTCAACGATAGCCGGCTCCACGTCCGACTTATCTGTTTATCCGTTGGTGCGTACCAAAAGCCCCACGACACCTGCAACGTCAATACGCGCACGCTGGCGCAAGGCTGCGCCTCGACTCCCCGTTCAGATCTTCTCGTCCCCTACATGCAACAGATCGCGCAAGCATCTTTTCTCAGTCTGAGACGACAACTTCAGGGGCAGTACTTTCAGTTCTTCGCGCGCGAATTTTACTGGCGCTGAAAGAAGCGATACAGGTGAGATGTGTAATTTCAGATCAAGCAACACGGCGCTCGCCGCCTGTGCGGAAAGCGCCCACACACACACACACACACACACATACACACACACACAAAATCGCCTACTAGCGAAACTTTGTCAGCTCACCTTCGCAGGTATATCCTTGTTGTATAAGGCCCCATAGCATATCGGTGCAATGGTGACAGTAGGTGGGCTTGTGAAAAGTTTTCTTGCTGAAGCTGTGCCCGTGGCTTGCTGGGGGCTCGGCCGAGACCGACGCCATGATCCCCGACCCACTGCGGCACCGTTCACGCCAGATTTTCACCGTGAAATAACACTTCGCACACACATATTACATGTCTACGTGATTTCGGAACCGTACACGAACATTGTGATGCCGTAAGGGCGCCCTGAAACTCGGAGTTACATGCCGAAGGCGCATTTCCGGAGGCCGTCCCTTTCACAGCTGACCATCACTGGCGAGCAAGGTGCCTCCGCGCAGCCGCAAGACGCAGCCTACAGCCGGCGCGCGCAGCGCGCTCGCGATCGGGCGAGGTCGCCATTCCGCGCTTGCCTCAAATTTCGAAAACCCGGCGCCGCGAAATAACAATACAGAGCTTGTTACGAAATGTAATTCGTCAATTTTCTTCTTTAGCTAGCGTCTGCCTCAAATACAATCTTCGTTTTTCCGCCGTCTGTTGCAACTTGAAATTAGACATGAACGCAACGGCAATTATTGAACAGTTGGCTCGGTGGCGACTCTTACAGCCTCTAGCGGACGAAGTCACAACTACATTTGACATGAAGTTGCGCGCGGCTGTTATAAAGCCCAATGAGCACAGTTCACAAGTGACATACTTTCTTGCGCTTTCTATATCAGTCTTCTAGTCCTAATACTTCTATACTTCCTTTCAGTATATTTTATAATTTTTTCGCACAGTAATTAGTACTGGTTTACTCCTGAAAATTAACTTCACTTTTGATAGTTGGACAGATATAACATTTATGCATTGATGGAAAAAGTTGAAGTATGCACCAATAAATGATGCTGATGATACATTTAACAAAATAGTACAGATAACTAAAAAAAATTGTTTTGCTGCATTTTATTCACAAAATAAGATAACTCAGTGCATTCAATACAACTTTTCATAATAAATACATTTCAAAATAAAATCAGAATCACATTCGCAAGTGGAATGTTAACAACAAATTTGTTTACCGTCCTCTACAGAGACTCACTGATAAATTTACAAGGAAATAAACAGCCTTACAGACAGCGAGAGTACGTTTAAACAGCAAATTATAGCTGTATGTATCCCTTCAAGAGATCACACTTTGCCGTTGATGTGATCTTATGTAGAAGGAAGAAGGCAGTTATGTGTTCATAAATGCCTGTTAATTGACCATATAAAAAGTTCAGTCTGGAGAACTTCTCCAAAGGTATTTTCCATGGCTCTTTTTTGTGAATATGATACATAAAACACGTAATTGCTAACTTTTCATACAATTCTCAAGTCAGCTTGAGTGAGTAATAAATGAGAGTGAACAAAAAAATGTGTCTTAAATTTGGATTCTTGTTAGTAATATATATTTCAAATATATCTAAATGAGAAAATGTGATACTGTAAAAATTGAGTGCCACATACAGCCCCAAAAATTTCTAGGTTTTCTAGTATCTCTACAGGCTTCAAATTAAGATGTCAAAATAGACGACAGAAAATGTGGTTGATTCACTAACTACTCAAGCCTTTAAAAATTGCTTAATCAGGTAAAACGAAATCTTGAAAACTGCAAAAGAGGAAGAGTAAGTTAGTGCATAGCTGTACATTACGATCTCCTGAGCTGTTTTTCTTTGCGCCTATACTTCTAAATCGTAATCAATCACTTTTTCCTCTTCTTACAGCAAAGGAACTGTTTAAAAAGTGAGAAAGCTAGAAATTCTTAAAACAACAACAAAATTGTGTCTGTCAGCTCTCCACCAGGTGTTACTGTTTTATTAGCTGTTAAGTAGATGCTCTTGTTTTATTTCAAATATTGGTTATACTGATATTTACTTTAATTCTGAGCTTCAGTTGCATTTATGTTTAATTAGTGATGGTCTGCTTATGATACTGATAAAAAAGGGTAGTAATTCTACTCCAAATATGTTTAAAATGCTGAAAAATAATGTCTCAATTGACAGAATGGATTCTGTTTGGGAATAGGCTGCTGCTTTTTTCACTTAGGTTATTCAGTTGGTTATTCAACCACTTTTTGTAAGCCTGCAGACACCTACTGCTGAATCACATGTTCTGTCCGTCCATTAAGAATCCTTTTCTCTTACTGCGAACATTATTCTTTACCATACTAAGAGGCATTTGCACTTTCAGAATCCCTGTATTCAGATAAGTTATTGGAGTGACTAATATGAAAGACAGAAAGAGAGTAAACAAAGTGCCATCATGCTGGCAACTCCTTTCAAATAGGAGAACTGCACTGTTGAGTTAAATGTATGCATATGACAGGCAGGTCACTCTTAGTGGTAGCAGGACAAAATAATATATTTTAAACTAGATGGCTATTTCCTAATAAGTAGTTACTATGGGCAGCATCAGAAAATCAATATATTACAATAAAAAAACTGTTATTTCTTGAACAGTACTGCAGAGTACAGTCCCTTCTGTTAGCTGCCATTGTGATGCATTATGAAGACTTCACAAACAGCATGATCAAATGCAAAGTGGCGGATTTCTGTTGCCTACAAAATGGAGGGTTGCATCATTTCTTCAACAGCTTCAGTAAGATAATTGGCCAAGTTGGGCCCAATGACTTCACAATATTGGATGAATTAAATATTGGTGCAAATTCTTTTAATTCAAGTAATGTAAAATCAAGAGACATATTGAGTTTATATTATCTTGCAACTGTGGCAATGACAGACACCAGTATAAGAGATTGCACCTCCAGAATGACAGACTTGGCTATAAATAGCAAATATGATTAAGCTAATATTAAGTTCAGTAACTCTGAATTCCACTTCTCTGATTATTAGCACTAGCAAGTTAATTAGGTACTTAAATGTGGGTTCTCCAGAAATTGCAAAAACAATTCAGCAGAAACAAAGCCTAATCACATTAAAAAATGCACTAGCTGGAGAGAATTGGAACAATGGCTACCAGTTCGAAGGATCAAGTAATACAATGGATGAATTCTACTCAGTTCTGTAGAGGTATTTTGAAACTTGCTGTACAATTAAAACAAAAACTGTTTGCAATCAGTGAGAAACAAAATTTAAGTTCAAACTGCCAGCTAGAATAGTCAAGTCCAGGCAGAATATCCATTTTATTTATTTATTTCATGTTCTGTTGATCTTAAATCGTGAGCACATCATGTGAGGTGTGGAATGAGTCAAACACAAAGACATTTTTAAGCAATCATGTTTTAAATTATTGTACTTTGTATTTAAAACATTAAAAACCACTAGATTACATGTACTCCTTTGAATATTAACAAAAAGATAGCATGCACTTTGCTAACACAGAATATCAGAAAAACTAGATAATGTGTACATAAAGGTAGAGTTATTTTATTATTTACAAAAACAGATAACAGTGTTACAATTTTGTATGCTATAATTTGGAAAAGAGCAAGGAGTTATCTGAAGTACCATGGGCAGAAGATTTATAAAGATAAGTATTAATAGTAGTTCCTCCCCCCCCCCCTCCCCCCCCCCAAAAAAAAGAAATGCACATCCATAAAAGAAACCATCAGATAGGGACTAAAACAGTCTATGTATAACAGTTCAATAATTTATCATAGGTAATTAATTAGTACTTTTTAAATACAAGCTCCTCTTTTTATGCGTAAAACACTTCTAATGAGCAGATGGACATATCTGAAAGGGATATTTGATGACAATCTGCCACAAACAGAGCAGCTCTAGTTGAACAGGCATCTGGCAATAAAACAGGTGGAAGTGAGAGGATTAGCAGACACCTTACCCACACTCAAAAATAGAAAGGAGTTCTAAACTCCCATGAATCCAAGCCTGTGTACTAGGTGGCAATAACTCGTGCGTGTGCAGAAGGGCACGCTTTCAGGTTGTTATTGTTTAAGGTTTACTGTTGTTGACATCTGTGGCCAGCAGCTACTTCAAGTTTTCATATTGGTGATGTTGCAAATTTTTCGATGATTACGTTTTCATAAATGCAGCTATTAAACAAAAACTTTCTGTTATACAAGCTGTTTCAGAAAGCATTCTTCGTATTCTAGAAAAGGGATGAACCAAACAAACAACAAGCATCCTACTTCAAACATAGTGAGGAAAGTTGTCTGTATGATCATTATGATCTGCTGTATCATAATAACGTAAATCAGAAATCATTCATTTCTGAGTAAACATGCATTTAACTTTATGTGAGTGACTTTTTATTTGTATATGCAGTGCTGTACTTGAAAGAAGGTCACATTTAATATGATCAAACCTTCAGGGTCTGATCACAAAATCGATAAATAATAAACACAATGTTTTTCCTCTGATCAGTCATCCAATGTTTACACTCCTTACACCAAGCAAGGCATCGTTTGGCATTTACTGGTGTGATGCGTGGCTTATGAGCAGCCGCTCAACCAAGAAATCCAAGTTTTCTCACCTCCTGCCTAACTGTCATAGTACTTGCAGTGGATTCTGATGCAGTTTGGAATTCCTGTGTGATGGTCTGGATAGATGTCTGCCTATTACACATTACAACCCTCTTCAACTGTTGGCAGTCTCTGTCACACAACAGACAAGGTCGGCCCGTACGCTTCTGTGCTGTATGTGTCCCTTCACGTTTCCACTTCGCTACCACATCAGAAGCAGTGGACCTAAGGATGTTTAGGAGTGTGGAAATCTTGCATACAGACATATGACACAAGTGACATCCAATCACCTGACCACATTCAAAGTCAGTGAGTTCCATGGAGTGCTCCATTTTGCTCTCTCATGATTTCTAATGACTACTGAGGTTGCTGATATGGAGTACATGGCAGTAGGTGGCAGCACAATGCACCTAACATGAAAAACGTATGTTTTTGGGGGTGTCCAGATACTTTTGATCACATAGTGTATATTATGTATTAACCTTTGTAGATAAATATGTTACGTATTAAACCTTTGCACACTAATGCAGTGTGATATGTACTATACCTTTGTAAACAATACGGCATTTGTAAAAGTCATCATCTTATGACTACATGCAGAAACAAATGTAAATAAAATAAAATAAAAAAGAATGTGCTCTCACTCCCATGAGAGATTGTTCTGATGTTTGGGATTTAATTTTGAACAGTGGTACAATATTTGAAAATCAGGAATTTTATACCTCCACCTCTCCTTCCTTTGTGAACTAAATATTTGGAACAAAAAGTTCTTTTTTTCTGAACTGGCTGCTTCTGACTAAAGTACTTGTGTGCATTAAATGATACTTATGATGATTGTGTGACTGTAACATTTAGGCTGTCTCTTATGGTTGGGTAGAGTTCAGTACATCTGAAACTAATTGTTATTATTAGTCACAAATACTCTTAAGTACAGTGTCATATAAGTGTGAGAACCACTGTAAAGTTTTGAATTTTTAGTTTACATAATTTCTGTTTGTCATACTTTTCTATAACTGTCACTTCATCACTGTTTTGTT
Source organism: Schistocerca nitens (assembly GCF_023898315.1). Taxonomy (NCBI): domain Eukaryota; kingdom Metazoa; phylum Arthropoda; class Insecta; order Orthoptera; family Acrididae; genus Schistocerca; species Schistocerca nitens. The sequence continues at coordinate 529,447,518 of NC_064614.1, read as the reverse complement.
GAATGACTGAGAAAAGTATTCTGCTAGACATTGAGCAGTAATACTACACAATATCTGGTACTATATTTGTAGTTGGATTGTCAAAATCACAATTTGATTGCATTTTAGGTTGTCAGACACTGAGATATCAAGGAATTTTGTCCATGATATGTAGTAGTGTAGGCAGTGGTTTGTGTATAGTGCATGTTGAAGGTCCATGCAGACTGATGTTCTACAAAACTGGATGTGCATCTAATGGATGACCACAGCTGATGCTGTATGCAGATTCTCTGTTATTGTTTTGCTGGAGAGTTCCTCATGTCAGTTCAGGGACAGATGAAAGTGCCAGAGAAAATCTGCACCCAAGATTGGTTGACAAACATCCATAACCACAAATTGTCATGAAAATTTTTCACGGAGGCCAAGGTCTACGGTGCATTTGACAGTTCCATTAAGTTTGATACGAGAGTCTTCCACAGAACATAGTCGGATGGCCAGAAGGTAGCTGTGTTGGCATGTTCTTGCTGGGAATGTTCCTGACTTCCGAGCTGGTGTCAATCATAGTATCAATTTGTTAAGAAATCCAGCACATAGAGCCTACTGCAGTCACTTAGAGTCTGTGAAAATTTGGTTTGGTCCATGCGTCTGAGGTGTGGGTGACAGCTTTGTGCACTATGATCTGGATTGCATCTAGCAGTTGGGTGGTTACATGGCGTAGAGCAGTTATACACTTTGTTGCCGAAGTGAGTGTGAAATCGAAACAGCCGAGATTGCGTCTGTGGGCCTGTCAGCAGAATGTTGTCACTACAAGGAGGCATGTTTGTTGTGGCTGGATGAAGGTCAGCATCCTCATGGTGGGGGCTCCTGGCATCATAACTGTGAATCACTAGTGACATGAGTGCTATGTGAGTCTGGAAGAGCTTGGGTTATGTTGGCTGCTCATAACTCATCATGCTTCGGGAATATATTTGCATTGTTGTCCAGCCATATTGTGTTGCAGAATTCCGAAAAGGTTGTTGGCTAGGACTAAACTGCACTCTATTGTTTCATTTTCATGCAAGATCATTTCCATCTGGATACTTGGTGGTAATTTAATGAGCCATAGTGTTCAAAGCATAATGTCTGGCTGTACAGAGATGCTTCCAAAGCTGTGATGATGTTCTGTTGTCAAGTGTTTTCTTGTAAATCACCTGATGCAACAGTTGCTCTGGTGCTTTTTGCGAACTGGTGGAGCAGTTCCTCCTTGGCAGCTTCAAATCTACTGTTAGGTGGAGATGATATTATGATGTTACTGATAATGTGGGCATGCTCTTCTGTGTCATTCAACAGAGTGAGAAACTTGGAAGTGTTGTCAGAGATGGCGCTGTAGAATGGAGTCAGTGGTTGCAAACCATGTTGCCAAGTTTTCTGGTTGGAATGGTATAGCTTGGGATGAAACCTTTGTCATACATATACCTCACAAAAAATTTGTTGTTGGGTTCCTGGGTCATGTAGTCAGGGAGGTAGTGGACAACATCCCTGTGGCCACATGCGACATGGCTGATAAACCAAAAATCCCTGTGACCATGAAAAGCACAGGTGGTAAACCAGAAATCTTCTCCCATGGCTCAGCCAGCTGGGCCTCACATGGAATTGCGAGTGGATGTGGCTGGAAAGTGGACTAGTAAAATCCGATGACATGAGATTCTTTAGGCCTGTAATAGGCTGAAAAACATGGTCTTGTTGTTGGGAAGATAGAGTACACTCATGACCAAAATCACCAAGGAGATCAAACATCATTACACATTGTTCATGTACATCTAAATCATTGTCAGAATCAATGGTATGGTATGGAAGAGTGTCACTGTTATGTTTCACATATAATGTAGGTTGATCTGTGTGCTGAGAAACATCATATGAAGCGCCATGAGACTTATTTTCTCAAACTTGTTGTTCACACAAGTGGAAACTGTGAGAAGACTCCATCGTCCAAATGAAGAGAATCAGACAAAGCATACTGATTAAGTTGTAGGAACTGCTGTTGCTCATTGCAGTATCGCCACAGTAGAACTTCCTGGAGGAAATGCTTGCAGTGAATTGCAGAATGCAGATTTAGGTTGTTGAAATACTGTTTATTACAACGTGTAGATACTACCCCATTACGTGTGCACTAAACAACCCTTCACGGTGAACCAAAAATAGCAAAGACAACTTCCTTGTGCAAGCTGAACTGCTGTCTACAGTGTCTTTGTTTCTTACTATCAATGGTGACACACACCATGTAAAGAAATAAAGGACAAAACTGCCATATTTCAAAGGACACATGTGAGTAAAGAACATCATTTATTAAATTACCCGAAGCTATTTGAGTATCAGACATACTTTCATTATGAAAAGGAACCCATAAAATGTACATGGTGTCAGTTCAACCACCACCCTAGTGTCTAGTATCTGAAATTACTTCTGGTATGACTAATGACCGAGATAACGGAAAGCTGTTATCTTGCAGGAACTCATCAATAAGAGTATTATTAGATACAGATCCACAGGTTATTGCAAGTCTCATTACAACAATTGAAATAAAAGCTTTACAGCCACTACAGAACCACTCAACAACTTAAGAAAAGCACTTACATCCCATTGCAATAACAAAAGCTATATATTGCCTCTCTATTTTAAAATGATGCCTTGAAAATTTGGATTCTGAAAAATACGGTTAAGACGTTAAATGCCTAACAGTCACAGTAGTATTGTCAGTGAACTGGGAATATGACAGAGAGGCTAAAATTATTTCATCTGAGAAGATAGATAACAGTGTATTAATATGAGCCATGCAAGTGACAGTGTGTTACTTTTTGGGACTGAAATGATGTCAGAACCAGCCACAACTGCAAATGTTTACATGTGCATGACATAAAATTGTGCCTCATTAAAAAGAGAAAATGCATGAGTAAATTATGTAACTGATAAAATGTTTGAAAATGGATCAAAATTTAATTGATTAATTGATTGTTTTATTGGTCCATTTCATCATTTTTGTACATAGTTACAAACTGATATTGGACAAGTCAGTTTTTGTGTGATGATGAGATGAGACAACATGAATTAATGTGATGATTATAAATTTATATCTACTAAAATATAAATAAGCTCACTTACATAAAGCTATAAGCATATGTGTACATACAGATTACTGTCTTCATGCTCTTCTCAAGATTGATCATAGCTTTTTTTTTTATACATAAGTGCGTGAAACAAATTTATGTTAAATCATGAACAAATTTATGTTAAATCATGACACTTTTCTTATGAATTAACAACAAGTAATCTTACTACTAAAGAAGCAGAGTAATATTTATAGTTTTTATAGCATCATCATGACTATAATTTACAGCTTTTGCATTCATATGAAAGATGCAAATTTAAAGATTAGAAAATATTTACAATTTATATGTTACTGACTGAAGTATTCTACAGGAACTTGTACACATTTTAGAAGCAGCTAGCTTCACTAACTTCTATATAGTTTAAGTTTTATTTAAATGTACATTTTTAGAGACATTTTAAAATTCCTTACATTTTTTTGTGCCTTAATGTGGTGTGGTAACTTGTTGTAAGGTTTTTTTCCCTGCTAGTTGCAGCCCATCTTGTCTATGTTTTGTTTTTGCACATTCACTATACAGTTCCATTTTCTGCCATTTATTGTACTTATGAACTGCTTCATTTTTTTGCACTATCTGGTCTTGAGTGTCCATTATTTTCTTAATGAAAGATGTATCTTCCAAAATGTATAAGTAAGGTAGTGGAAGAAATCGTAGGTTCTCAAATAGTGGCCTGCATGAGCTTGTAGTAGTTACATTTACTATGTTCCTTATAATTTGTTTTTGGACAGTGAAGCAACCTCTACTGACAGGTGAGTTGCCCCAAAATATTATGCCATATTTCAACAGTGATTCCTCCTGTGCATAAGATATTTTTTTTATCATTTTTGTGTCATGTAGCCAGTAAGAATTTTCAAGCAGTAGCAGGTTGTACTTAATTTCTTATTGATGAAGCCTATATGTTTGTCCCACTTTATGTTTTCTTGGATCCATATTTCAAGAAATTCAGTGCTGTTTATGGTTTCTAATTATTTTCACATAACATTATAATAGGGCTTGAGGGCTGTATCCTTTAAATTGTATGTAAACGCATTGTTACTTTCTTTTCGACATTTATGATAAGGCTGTTCCTGGAGACCAAACAATTGTGTGGAACATACAAATTTTTATTTCATTCTCGAGTTCATCTGCAGTCTTCCCTTTTATCAGAATGTTGGTGTCATCTGTAAATTTTATACAAGTCTGGGAATGGGTTGCTGACTTTATGTCATTTATAAACAGGAGGAACAAGACTGGACCTAGAATGGAGCCTAGGGGCACACCTTATTTAACACGCTGTTCCCCTGATACATATGTGTGTTATTTCCTAGCTGATATTTCAGTTCTGCTATTTGTTGTCTGTTGTTCAGAAAGGATTGTATTCATTTGTGTCTCAGTCTGACACCAACAAATTTCAATTTTGAGAGTAGTGTTTTATGGTTTATGACATAAAAGCTTTGGTGAGTTCCAAAAATATAGCAGTTAAGGGTTGTTTATGGTCTACTGAGGTCAAGGCTTCATTTACAAAATCAAAGATGGCAGTTTCTGTGGACCTACATTTACAGAAACCATACTGTGATTTTGAGAAGAGGTTATTTTATTCTATAAAATGGACCAGCCTCCTATAAATTTCTTTCTAATGTTTTAGAAAAGCCAGACAGCAAAGAGATTGGTTTGTAATTTTTACCTTTATTCTTTGACCCTTTCTAAACACAGGCCACACTTTTGCTATTTTCAACTTTTCAGAAAAAATTCCAGAACCCAGTGAGGAATTACAAAACATCTGGAAATGGTTTTGCTATTACTACTGAGCATTTCTTTAAAATACCACCAGGGATGTTATCCCTGATTTGATTTTAGTCCTCTATTGACATTTGATACTCCTTTCCCATCTGTTGGATATAAGAAAAGGTACTTGTTTAAACTGTTTGGAACTTGTAATTTCCTAGCATTGGGAGGATGACTTTTGGTAAGATTTTCTTCTAGTTCTGTAAGGTAGCAGTTAAATCTATTTGCAACTTTTTATTGGTCTGATATGTTGGTTGAGTTTTCCAATAAGTCAATATTATGGTGTTTTTTGGCATTGTTTTCCTGTTTCTTTTCTTACTATGTCCCACATAACCTTTGTTTTGTTTGGGGCACTTTTTACAGAATTCTCATTTGTCAGTTTCTTAGATATTTTAATGACTTTACTTAGGATATGCTTATATCTCCCAAAATAAGCATCAAAATCTGTTGCTTTTTCTGTTTGTTTTAATACTTAATACAGAAATCTCCTTTTCTTAAGTGATATGAGTATGCCTGGTGTGGTCCAACAACTTTTCTGATTTTTCTGCCCCCCCCCCCCTTTTTGTGTGTGGGGGGGGGGGGGAGGGGAGGGGGGAGTGGGACATAGCGCAAGGTAATAGCAGAAGATATTACTGAAAGCATCAAACTTTTCATTGTGCCTCGATGTTGTAAACTTCTTCCCATTTTTCCCTGGTTTGGGAGTATACAAAGGAATTTATATTTTGTTCATTATAGCTCCTAACAACAGCTGATACAGACAGTTTTAAAAGTTGGCAATAGTTTTTAGTTCTACAGAAATTATTTGTGCATTGTGATCCCCAAAGCTTGTATTTAAAGTTTGTGTATTGTATTTACATGACGTATTTGTAAACATTTGGTCAATGGTTGACACTGATATTGCTGCTTTTATTTTAGGCTTTAAATTAAAAGTTAAAAGGAGGTTTAAAAGATCAGTCTTTTGTTTTGAGTCTTTCAGAAAGTTAATATTAAAATCCCCACACATGATGAGATTTTTGCACCTTTTTGTTAAGATGTGGAAGTATAATTCCAAACCTGTTAACAGGGTAGGTGTATTACCTGTTGGAGCCCTATACAAGCAAATAATAGCTACATTTTTAGCTAAAAATTCAACTCAAGATATCTCTAAACCTCTTTCTTTACATATATCTTTTGGGAAAAGAATGTGTGCAAACTTTATACCACTTTTTATATATATACAACTTCCTCTATGGGTCTTTATAGTTCAATATTAGAGAAGGAAAGTTGCTACTCATCATATAATGGATATACCGAGTTGATGGTTTCAGTTGTCTGAGACTGCAGATGCGTGTGCAAGTTGCTTTTTTTGTGTGTGTGTGTGTGTGTGTGTGTGTGTGTGTGTGTGTGTGTGTGTGTGTGTGTGTGTAATGGCTGAAAGCTATAATTGTGCGAATATTTTTGTTGTGCCTATAGCGACTCAGCATCTCCATTATATGGTGAGCAGCAACTTTCCTTCTCTAGTCCATCCTGGATTTTCCATTGTTTGGTCTGTATAGCTCTACAGAAATAGCTACGTAACACAAAATCTTGCAGACAGCATTTTTAGTTTTACTTCTTCAGGCCAATTTTCTGTTATGCAAAGTACAGTAACAAATTTTATTTCAGTCTCTAGAAGAACTTGAAGTTCACTAACCTTATTTGTCAGTGACTGCACATTTTGATGAAGCACTGAGAAATTTGCAAATAACTTTGGGATTTGAAATGTATTTGTTACATAGTGGTGTGATTTTGTTTCATTTTCAAGTTACGGGAGTTGCCGTGACCATTTATTTTGTGTGCTTCCCCTCCTACCTGCTTCCAACTAAAAAATCATTTGCACTGAGTGAGTGAGATAAAGAGGAGGGGGAGAGAAAGGAAGGCAGAACTGGAGAGGGGGTTCAGGGGGAGGAGTGCTTTTAGAATTCTGTTTTAATTTTCAGTTTCAATTGGCTACAGCAAATGTACTCTTTCAAAACCACAAAAGATGAAGATGTATTTGAAAAAGACTGGGAACTCGTGAAGATTCATCTGGACTACAGTATTGTTAGACAAAAGTTTAGGAGCCAAATAACATAGATTAATAGATATAAATCGGAGTATAATACAGTGATGATGAATAGTAGGCTCAAATTCTAAATCATACAAGATATTGAGCATGTAGAGTATTTATAATCTTAAAAGAGTGAGCCAGAATGGATGTTCTCTGAGCCAGAGACTTTAGGGCATTCATTCATTCATTGCTTTTCTCTATACTCCTTCAAAAATGAGAATTCCAGGTACATGGAATGAGTCAAGCCATACATTTACAAAAGGCAGAAATCATAGCCTATAAACTTAATCAGCATACTGTACCAATAGTAAACTACCACTATAGAGACTAATGCTATTTTTGCTTTTGTCAGTTAAATGTAATCAATGAAATTAGAAAGAAAGCTCCCAGCTCAAAAAAAAAAAAAAAAAGCTGCTGCATTTTCCATTTTACAAGTTAGCTGATGTTTTTCTGCTTTTATAACATCAATGACATGGAAAATGCTCAAAGATGCTCAGTTCTGTCTATTCTATTAGTAGCATAACTTGTACTTGAGTACATTGGTATTTTCCACAGTTAGCTGTAGCTGTTGCAGATTTCCATCCAAATACTAATTTGGCGCATCTCTCCATGCTACTCTATCCTGTGCAAGCGTCTTCATATCCAAACATCTACCACAACCAACATCCATCTGAACCTGCTTACTGTGTTCATCTCTTGGTCTCGCTCTACAATTTTTATCCCCCACACTTGCCTCCAATAACAAACTGATGATTCCTTAATGTGTCAGAATGTATCATATCAACCGATCCCTTCTTTTAGCCAAGTTAGGCCACAAATTTCTTTTTTCTCCAATTATATTCAGTACTACTTTATTAGTACACAATCTACCCATCTAATTTTAAGCATTTTTCTGTCGCACTACATTTCAAAAGCTTCTGTTCTCTTCTTGTCTGACCTGCTTATCATTCATATTTCACTTGCATACGAGGTTACACTCCAGACAAACACTTGCAAAACAGACTTTCTAGCCCTTAAATTTATATTCAGTGGTAACAAATTTCTCTTCTTCAGAAATAATTTTCTTGCCGTTGCCATTCTACATTTTATATTTTCACTACTTCAATCAGAATCAGTTATTTTACTACCAATTAGCAAAAGTATGCTATTACTTTTAGAGTCTCATTCCCCAATCTGATTTCCCTCAGCATCAAGTGACTTGATTTGATTACATTCCCTTACGATTGTTCTTCTTTTGTTGTTTCTCATCTTATATCCTCATTTCAAGACAATTTCCCTTCCATTCAACTCCTCTTCCAAATCCCTTGCTGTCTCTGACAGAATGACATCATCATAGGCAAATCTCAAAGGTTAATTCCTTCTCCAAATTTTTCTTTCACTTCCTTTACTGCTTGCTTCATGTACTGATTGAATTTTGTCAGGGATAGGCTACAACCTTGTCTCACTCCCTCCTCAATTATTGTTTCCCTTACGTGCCCTTTAACCCTTATAATTGCCATCCGATTTCTGTGCAAGTTGTAAGTAACCTTTCACTCCCTATATTTTACCGCTGCTACTTTCAGGACTTCTCCAAGTCTACAAATGCTATAAAAACAAGTTTGCCTTTCCTTAACCCATCTACTGAAAAGAAATTGTGCAGTTAATATAGCCGCATCTGTTTCTACATTGTTTCAGAACCCAACTTGATCTTCCCCATGGTTGGTTCCTACCAGTTCTTCCATATGTGACAGTATTTTGCAACTGTGACTTACTAAACTGATAGTCGGGTAATATTCCCACTTGTTAGCACCTGCTTTCTTTGGAATTATTGCATTTGTCATGAAGTCCATCTTTCAGTGCTCTGTCAAATTCTTCTTTCAGTATTACATCTCCCATCTCATTTTCATCTATATCCTCTTATCTTTCTATAATATTGCCTTCAATTTGATTTCCCTTGTATACCACCTCTAGTTACCTACCTCTGCTACACTTAGTTCTAATTACAATCCATTACTATATCCCTTTCAAAACAACAACAAACACTGCTGCTTACTTTGTAGCTGGCAGAACTTTTCAATCATTCAGTCTAGTTATCAGTAGTAAGAATGACTAGTGAGGTATATTTTTAATTTTCTTTTGAACTGGCATAGATTCTTAACTTCTTATTTTATTTTAGATGGGAACTTCTTGAATATCTTTGATCAGGGTACATAATTCCATTCTGACCTCTAGACAAGGAAGTAAAGTAAACATGAAAATAATTTTTGTATCTTGTTTTGTGATTGTGTAATTACAGTTCAGTTGAAATTGACTTTTATTGTCAGCAACAAAACTCACTAACAAGTAAATGTATTGGGAAACAGGTATACACATTCCAACATCCTTAAAAAGGCTTCTGCAAGATGTACAGTTATTTACTTTCCATCATTTTCTTGCAGTTTGGTTCTGCTGAAAAACATTTTTTTGCTTTAGATGCACTACCCCAGAAGATAATTCCACAGGGAGTAAAAATATACAAGATAAGACACGAATCTTGTGATTAGGTGAACATAATGGCAGAAGCACCTAAGAACAAAACATGCAGAACAGAGCATCTTGATTAATTTATTTCTTGACTGCATTTTAACTTATTATCCAGGCAGATGTTAAAAATTTTCACAGTTTGTTTCATCTAGCATACAATTAATATCTAGTTCTTTTGCTAACAATTAATTATTTTGCCTATGAAATCACAAAATCTGAGACCATCCCAGATTTTCTATTGTTTGAACATTTGCAAAATTAAAACTTAAACTGATATCTGAGACCACTTGTGAGTCTGTTCACCTATAATCTGAGCTGTGTGGTAAAACTGGATTTTATTTATTTATTTATTGTCCTCTGAATCAATACTGTACATGACATGCACATGGTGATGCACAAACATACATTTGATGTTGGACATTGTGATGATTTGCTGGCATGAAGTAATATGCCAAAAGTTTACACAAACATGAGCTTACATACATATTTTCTGAGAAGATATAAACACACAAAATTATGACCACATAAAGTACATACTCAGTTACACATTTGTATTTTAGTGCTGTATTCCTCTAACACATATGTACAACAGTACCTGGCTGGATATTCTTTCTGCACTTAATTTGCTTAGTAGCAGACGATATAGATGCAATATTTTTGCACATACTTGCATTAATGTTTTACTCTTTACAATAGTCTTTGCTGTAATTTGTTTCATGTTTCTTTCCACCAATGTATAGCAGAAATTTTCGTGCACTGTAGAAACAATGATCAAGTAGGAATGATTTTATTTTTTTTATTAAATACAGTCAGGGACTTGCTGTTTTTTATTTCTGATGGCAGGCTATTGTATATTTTAATGCCTTTGTTGAAGGGAGAGTTTTTAAAGGCAGAGGTGTGTCTTTCTTTAACATGGAGTTTCATTTTTCTGTCTAGTACCATAGTCATGGACATTTACATTTTTTTAAAATTTTGTAATATTACTTTTTACAAATTTACATAGTTCTAGTATATACAGGCTGCCAGGGGGTAGGATGAGCAACTTTTGAAAGAGAGGTCTGCAGCTATCAGTTGGCTTTAGATCCTTGAGTAATATGCTTGTGTCATCAACAAATATTACAGTTTTTGAGCCACATTTTAAAGTCACTGGAATATCATTTGTTTAGATTAAAAAACTCTAGGTAAATGCATATTGCATAATTTATTGCAGGACAAGTATAATTTTAAGGAGGGGTTAATTAAAGCTCAACAGGCCACCATAAACACAGCTAAAACAAGAACAAAAAATCACATATAACTCCAAATATATTCTAACTTACAACAGAAAGAAAGAAACATAAAAATGCAAAGAACTGGATTGATCAGAAGAATATATTTTCTTTAAGGATGAAATTAACAGAAAATGTAAGGAGACATCAAGATGGATGCAGGTAAGCTGGTACTGATACTGCAGCAGAACATTACAGAATGTTGTCATGGAAGGTGCCCGTGAAGTGTGGTGTGGGCAGAGCTACTGACTCAGGTATTTACCTGTCAGCAGCAGTAGGCCTGGCCCTGCAGTCCTCATAATGATTTCAACTATCTCAGACACAGTTTTACTTCACACTATGTTATGTTTCTTTGTACTCATATCAGTTGTTCATGCTGGTTGCATTTGTGTTTGTAGCGTTGCTGACTCTGGGTCCCAGGGTCCCAGGTTGGATTCCCGGCCGGGTTGGGGAATTTCTCTGCCCAGGGGCTGGGTGTTTGTGTTGTATTCATCATTTCATTATCATCATCATCATCATCATCATTTGTGACAGTGGCTCAATTGGACTGCTTGAAAAATCGGTCTGTGTAAAAATTGGGACTTTGTAGGGGTGCTGATGACCGAGCAGTTGAGTGCCCCACAAACAAAACATCATCATTTGTGTTTCTCTCTGTGCTCATCTCTAAGTGACAGTTGGACCCTCTGCTCCCCTGTAGATTGACTTACACATCAAGTTTCTTTCCTTCTTCTGGTATTCAGCTCCCAGGCTTTATTTTGAGCCAATCTCTACTTGTAGAGTTACATTAGCATTTGTGTTGACAGTGGCAGATCACACAGATACAAAAATGACTAACTTGGGATGTTTTCATGCATATGATGGTTTCCTCATTTTCTTTTTCCTTTTTTTCTTTTTTTCCCATAGTGTTAATCTGTGGCCAGCATCAACATGGCATTTTTGTGATGCTGGCAGGAGCAGTTGCACCTCCAGTAGCAGCAACAAAAGATGCAGTTGGAAGATGCAGGAACTACTCACACAGAATGCAGAATTGCTCCGTACTCACTTGATAGTGGGCCAGGCACTTGCAGAGAAGCTTCCTCCCCCACCACCCCAGATGCCATTTGCTGGCTTCGATGAGTTTAAGGAAAGGTGGGAGAATTAGCTACTCCAGTTCTTGCTGCACTGATTATTCAAGTGAAGTGATGTCATGGCGCTGACCATCTTCGCCTATGCTGGGCTCAGTGGTATGCATCAATCAAAGTGTTGTAACCCCTTGTCACAACGTTTTTCGGGTTCTCTGTTTTGCTCTCCTGCCGCACCAGTTTCCATTTAGTGGACAAGACAATGGCCATGTTCCATTGTCATTTGGCACATGTTTGACAGGACTGCTTGCATGTGGATGTCATGTGTGGGGTATATTGCAAAATAGGAGACTTGACAACAGTTTGTGACAGACGGTGAGCCATGGAATAGTTGTCGGAGGCCTAGTATTTTTCCTCGAGTTAGAGGCTGCCTCCAACACCCTGAAAGCATTGCCCCAGCATATTCTGCTGCCACTGGTAGTGGCTATATGATCTATTGAGCTTCATGTAGACACAAGAGCAATGGTCAGTCTTATTAACATAAGTACGTAACGGCTCTTGAATTGCGCTGCGTTAAAATCGCCACTATGTCAAGTTGTGTCTTGTAGTAAACAGTGTATTCCTTTCAGACGACAGTTCTCTCCCCCCTCTCCCTGCATGTTATGAGAATGCAGAATGGCAATTTATGTTGTTAGTGGTGAATTCACCATTGACGCAAAATATTTTTGGGTCAGATACCTTTTCTGTTTTGGCTTCCAGGAAATTGACAAAGTAAATTTAGTGTCTCCATTGGCCCCTTCCAAGGTTTGGACTCCTGTCTGTGGTCACACAGCTTGCTGTTCAAAAATACCTTGGGTTGGGCAGAAAATTTCATGGCACATGTCTCCTTTAAGACATCACTGATACTCAGTTTTCTCAATTCATCCCATTCCCTTCACCATGTGCAACAAGGTCAGGGCCAAGTTGCTGTTTTGCCAGGACCTTGGAGTCATTTCTCCTGTTTTGTCATTCAGTGAGCCACTCCTTTGGCATTGACTCAGAAACCAGATGGTGCCTTGTGCCTTTGCGGCAATTTTGAACAGGTGGTCAATGTGTAATGTCACAAATTCGTATCCAGTTCCACAACTCGAGAAGTCATTGGCAAAATTGTCTGGGGGACAGTATTTTTCAAGCATCAACTTGGATGTTGCCTACTAGAAGTTGCAGTTGGACACAGCTTCTCGGAATTTGTTGGTGCTCAACACCCCCTTTCAGTTTTACCAGTTTCATAATGTGCCTTTTAGAACTTCATCTGTGGCAGAAATTTATCAACAATACTTGCAGCAGTTGGTTTAGGATATTCGCTGCTGCATAAGCTACCTTGATGATATCTGGGAATGGGCTCTACATGAGAGGATCACTTACAATATATGCTGTCAGTCCTCCAGTGCCTCATGGAGAATGGCCGTCACTGAAAACTGGAAAGATGCAGTTCTTGTTTCCTCAGGTGCATCTTTTGGGGCATATACTTATCAAATGTGATCTCAACCCTACAGATGAACATATCAAAGCCATTGTCAATCTGCCAGTGCCCAAAACCTGCTGGAGCTCCAGTCCTTTTTGGGCAAGATTTTATTATTATGCTAAGTTCATTCCCCAGGCCAAATACAATTGCCATCCCCTTCACCAGCTTCGCCAAAAGGGTGTCAGGTTTGTGTTTTCTGTGGATTGTCACTAAGCTTTTCAGTGATTCATGCAGAATTGCTCTGCTCCGTTTTTCTTCTTTTGTGGTGGGTAAACCATTAATCCTGGCCCTCCAATGCTTTCCAGTATGATATTGATATGGTTTGTTGCATCAGAACCCAGATGGCACCAAGAAACCTGATGCTTACACATCAAAGACACTTTCCACAGCAACCGTGTATGTACTCACAGTTGGAAAAGGAGGCACTGGCTACGATTTTTGGCCTTAAAAAGGTTTGCATTTTGTTGTACGGAGCAATGTTCTTATGCATCACTGACTGCAAGCCCCTCAATTCCATCTCTGGCCCTTGCTCTAAGCTACTGGATGAGATTGCCCACCAGTTGCAGAGATGGGCCTTCTTCTCAGTAATTATAGTTATGACATTCGTTACTGGCCCACTGCCCAACCTGCAAATGCTGGTGCTCTGTTGCGGTTCCTGGCTAGTCCATATCAGGAGTTCAATCGATGAGAGACTCTAGTTTTTACTTTGGATAATACCTTGCAGCAGACAGTGCTGAATTTTGCTTTAAAGGCATGGAAGGTCACAGCTACCATGGCTCCTGCCCCACTTTTCCAGAAAATCGTTTAAGATGGAATGGCCTGAGCACACTCCTTTGGGAGCAGCTTCAGTGCGGCATACATTTATTCTGCTACAGGATTGGCTCAACGTTGTCACCCATGAAGGCCTTGATGTAGCATCATGTCTACTGGCTGGTGATTGATCATGGTATTGAAACCTTGTGCAGGCTTGTGCAGCCTGTGCACAGAATCAGCCTGCACCACCAAGTCACATTTACCTTTGGCTTGTTCCAGAGAACACTTGGGACAGGGTGCATGTCGACTTTGCAGTTCCCTTTTGAGGTAGCATGTCATCGTCGGTGATCGATGCATTGACAAACTTTCCATATGTTGCCAAACTTTCCTCCACAACACTGTCAGCCACTATTTTCATGTTGTCAGTGATTTTTGCTATCCATAGCTTTCCTTTGACTCTCGTCTCTGATAAGAGATGGCAGTATGTGTTGTGGGAGTTTACATATTTTTGAAACTTCAATGGTATCCACCATCTGACTACTGCTCCATTTCACCTAGTATCTAACTCATGGTGGAGTGATTTGTCTGAATGTTCAAGACTCAAATGAAAAATTCCGTGTGTGTCACATCCCATGATGATCCACCATCTAGTTTTCTTGCCACGCACACCATCTAGTTTTCTTGCCACGTTCTGCACGACATTGGTAAATGGGTGCAGTCTGATGGAGCATTTGCATGGCTATCAGAAACAGGATCTTTTGGATTTGTTGCACTCCAAGTCATAGGCCCTGGACCATTGTATCCCATACATTTTCCTCAGAGATCTGCTGTTTGGACCTGATCGTCCTGCTTACAGCAAGGGTGGCTACTGTATGTAGCGGTGGGCCACAAAGATTAGCATTTGTTCATGGTGGATGTCAATCGGGAGCGACTGACCCATAATTGCAATCAGTTGCACCCGTGATCTATGGAATCCCTGCCACCACTATCTCCAAGTCAGCCGAGCGATGGGGTGGTCCAGTGGGAGGGGCTAGCAGTTGTGGCAGCATATGTCCCTGCAGCTGCCCCCTCCAAATCTTCCACTATCCTATCTTTGACCACAGATTGGGGTGCCAACAGGGATAGCTCCTGCAACTGCTGATGTGCGGCCCATGGAATATGACCTGGTGCCTTTCTCCTCTACTCACCACTAGTTGAACCCTTGCCTGCCAATGCAGGTAGACCAAATGTCACTCCAGCCTCCACAATCCTTAACCCCTCCAATGGAGCTCACTGCAACAGTATTGTCTTCTTCACTGGTCAATCTGCTGCCTGGGACCCTTGCACCCTCATAGTTTTGTGACAAAGGACACAACAGAAGCAAATCATTTTTGGCCCCATATGGCCCTTTCAGGGGGCAGCGATTTAGTATCCTCACTGGTGGACACTGAATGGATGCAAATGTGTTGGCATGGATATTGCAGTGGAATGATACAGAACACTGTCATGGAAGGTGCACACAAAGCATGGCATGGGCAGAGCCGCTGACTCAGGAGTTTACCTGTCAGCAGCAATAGGCCTTGGCTGGCAGTTCTTACACTGACTTCAACTGCCTGGTACTTGGCCTTCAGCTTGCACTGTGCTCTGTTTCCACATGCTAGTGTCAGTCATTCATGCTAGTTGTATTTGATTATCTTCCATGCCCATCTCTATGTATCAGTCGGACTCTCTGCTCCACCATAGACTGACTTACATATCAAGTTCGGTTCCCTCTTCTGGAGCTCAGCTCCCAGTACTTATTGTCAAGCACTGTCAGCTCATATAATTATGTTTGTGTTGACATGACAGTTTGTGATGTTGTTATGCTTTGTGCGAATATAAATGAAGCAAAACCATAATGGATGAGATATAAAAATGTGAGATAAGGTACATTAATTCTGCATACAGAAAATAAAACTGATTTTTAGTGATGACAAAGACAAACATGTTAATTTGCAAGATGCAGGCTCTAAACCTCTATAAATTTCAGGCAGATGGCAGGAATACATAAAGGTCTATCCCACAATGAGATTCAAAAGAAGGTCAATGCAAAAGAAGGAAGTGGCCTAATATAATGTAAAATCAATGGGAGTCATGGTAGCTGGTGTATGTTTTGATTGTGTGTCCACATTCTGTAGACCACATGTTGTGCACACAAGAATACCTTAATATGAAGTCAAAGAATAGGTCCAAAAACTTGAAAATGATATGGATGCAATATAGAGAAAGAAGAATAAGCTATATCTACAAAAACCAAGTGGAAAATAAAAATAATGTCTTAAAAAGTTGTAAGACAAGTTTGCCTCTGTTGTTGAAATTGCATGAAAAAGAAGCAATCCACTGAACTGGAAGAAAATTTCAGGCATGATTATAAAGGTGCAAGGGGTATAGATATTGGTGCTAAGCCTATCAGATGAAAGCACTGAATATCTGGCTGAAAGAGTATTAGACTTCAAAGAACTATTTGATGGAGTATACAACCTACATAATACAAAACATTATTTAGAGGGAACTAATGCAGAGCAGTTCAGAGAACAATGTGTCTAGTCAAACATCAAAATTAAGAAATGTCTGTTACAGAAAGTAAAAGAACTGTACTGCCTTGGAATCGAGTTTATACAAGGTGGCAACATTAAAAAATGATACCATAGGAATGTCTGCCTCTGTTGCTGAGTGGTTAGTGTGGATGACTGCCATATGTGGAACCCAGTTTTGATTCATGATACTGCCATGGATTTTTCCTTTGTGGGAGGACTGGTATGGTGTACACTCAACCTCTTGAGGCTAACTGAGGAGCTACTCAACCAATTTGTAGTGATTCCAGGTTCAAGAAACCCGACAATTACCAGGAGAGCAGTGTGCTGACCACTTGTTCCTCCATGCTGCATCTGGTAACACCACTGGGAGTGAATGACATGGTGGTCAGTTGGCCCTGATTGGTTTGTCTAGCATAGGGTGTTAAAAATTTTTGGCTGGGGATCTGCTACATGAAATTTAGTCCATCCAGAAACTGACTGACTTGAAAATTCATATTAAGCACAAAACAGCACTACAGCCAAAAATAACCATTTTAATTACAAAGAATACATAAAAGTTAATTTTCTATCCGTCAAAAGTTGTAGGCCTACTACTCAATTTTTAAGATATTACACATGTGAAAAAACTTAAAATACACTCCTGAAAATTGAAATAAGAACACCGTGAATTCATTGTCCCAGGAAGGGGAAACTTTATTGACACATTCCTGGGGTCAGATACATCACATGATCACACTGACAGAACCACAGGCACATAGACACAGGCAACAGAGCATGCACAATGTCGACACTAGTACAGTGTATATCCACCTTTCGCAGCAATGCAGGCTGCTATTCTCCCATGGAGACGATCGTAGAGATGATGGATGTAGTCCTGTGGAACGGCTTGCCATGCCATTTCCACCTGGCGCCTCAGTTGGACCAGCGTTCGTGCTGGACGTGCAGACCGCGTGAGACGACGCTTCATCCAGTCCCAAACATGCTCAATGGGGGACAGATCCGGAGATCTTGCTGGCCAGGGTAGTTGACTTACACCTTCTAGAGCACGTTGGGTGGCACGGGATACATGCGGACGTGCATTGTCCTGTTGGAACAGCAAGTTCCCTTGCCGGTCTAGGAATGGTAGAACGATGGGTTCGATGACAGTTTGGATGTACCGTGCACTATTCAGTGTCCCCTCGACGATCACCAGTGATGCACGGCGAGTGTAGGAGATCGCTCCCCACACCATGATGCCGGGTGTTGGCCCTGTGTGCCTCGGTCGTATGCAGTCCTGATTGTGGCGCTCACCTGCACGGCGCCAAACACGCATACGACCATCATTGGCACCAAGGCAGAAGCGACTCTCATCTCTGAAGACGACACGTCTCCATTCGTCCCTCCATTCACGCCTGTCGCGACACCACTGGAGGCGGGCTGCACGATGTTGGGGCGTGAGCGGAAGACGGCCTAACGGTGTGCGGAACCATAGCCCAGCTTCATGGAGATGGTTGCGAATGGTCCTCGCCGATACCCCAGGAGCAACAGTGTCCCTAATTTGCTGGGAAGTGGCGGTGCGGTCCCCTACGGCACTGCGTAGGATCCTACGGTCTTGGCGTGCATCCGTGCGTCGCTGCGGTCCGGTCCCAGGTCGACGGGCACGTGCACCTTCCGCCGACCACTGGCGACAACATCGATGTACTGTGGAGACCTCACGCCCCACGTGTTGAGCAATTCGGCGGTACGTCCACCCGGCCTCCCGCATGCCCACTATACGCCCTCGCTCAAAGTCCGTCAACTGCACATACGGTACACGTCCATGCTGTCACGGCATGCTACCAGTGTTAAAACACTGCGATGGAGCTCCGTATGCCACGGCAAACTGGCTGACACTGACGGCGGCGGTGCACAAATGCTGCGCAGCTAGCGCCATTTGACGGCCAGCACTGCGGTTCCTGGTGTGTCCGCTGTGCCGTCCGTGTGATCATTGCTTGTACAGCCCTCTCGCAGTGTCTGGAGCAAGTATGGTGGGTCTGACACACCGGTGTCAGTGTGTTCTTTTTTCCATTTCCAGGAGTGTATATACCATCATAAATGATGAAAAAAGTTTAGTGAGATACTTGGGTCTGCATAGCATTGGCAAGTTTATTACAACCTGGTGGGCAATTTATGAGAGCCAACCTAATGTAATCTGAAAGATGAGAATCAGTCAGTTTATTTCTAGACATGGATTTCACTATGTTCACTGTTGAAAATGTGGCCTCACATAGATGAGTTGATCCAAAAATGATAAAATATACCATGCCACTTTTGCAATGTTAGGTATTTGCACAAACTAATTTCCTACAATAAAAAAGAATACTCATTTTATATGAAATATCTTCCAAGTCCACTTTTTGAAAGGTTGATCCATTAAAGCTAGAATAGGTTCCACTGCCTTGAAATCTAAAAAGTGGTTTTCAAACTCTGTCTTCAGTGCTGTCATGTCGGCCATATACTCCTTTGCAGCTTCTTGATCCAGTGATGTTTGTCAATGTTACAGTTCTGACGGCATTTGGAGAAAGAGTTTCACATTTAATTTCTGTAACCATGCTATCCTAAGGTCAAATTTTTGGCTGAAACACTACAGAAAACATAAGAGTTCTGATAGTTTGTTTTTTTTCCTTAAAGTTCTTTGTTTAAGTCATTTAGTTCAGCTGTCAAATTAGTTACAAATGCAAGATCCAACAACCAGCACATATCATACACTTGTGAGTAATCTTCCTCTCTTTCAGACACAAAAGATTTTACACTGGTAGAAGTTCCTCTAAATCTGTTAGGGTGCATATCTCTTCTCACCATCAAACTTTGATAGGCAGTAGCAGATCTCCACAGTGGGTATCAAATTCTTCTAACAGCAGTCTTAAGTTTCTTCTCTGTAATGATTGTGAGCAAACTGAATTTACAATTTTTGTGACAATACTCATAATATGTGCCATTTTCAACATATGCCCACAAAGAACTTGCTGATGCATGATACAATGATACTTCAAGAAAGGTGGGAAAGATTCATCATTTGCACACAAGGTAATAGATCCATTGTGTTTGCCTTCCATGCCAGGCATTCCATCATTAGTAATAGATACAAGTTTCTGAATTGGCAAATCATATTCAGAAATTAAGCTTTTGAATACACTGTAATAATCTTCTCCTCATACAGTGTCTTTAAAAGTCAAAATTGTATGCACATGTTTTACATTCAGATGTGACAATATCACACTTACAAAAATCATAACCTGAGGTGAATCAACTCCACCTACTGACTCATCTAACTGCAATGAGAAACACAAGCAGGACTGCAATCCTGTTATCAATTGGCCTTTTATATTCTCTACTATTAATTACACTTTTCTTGTTATAACAGGTCTTGACAGCAACACTTCTCTGGTGGCTGATATTCTCTCTGACTTGTTTTTAAATATGGAAGACAAGGACTCACTAGCTGCCAGAAAGCACTTCTTAACAAATGTGCCATCATCAAAACGTTTTGCATGTTTCATCAGTACTTACAACGTGCAAAACAATGGTAAGTATGATGGAAGACTTTTTTGTATGGGCTTTACAAAAAACAGCTGCTGTAATTGGAATTTTCTTTTGAAATTAGGAAGTTTCTTCTCCTCATCTTAGTACCAACAGTTGCTTCCGATTCAACTGTGAACTTTACTAAACTGAAGTTTAATATCTCATTCTTCTCAATGAAAGAGGCGGAGACAGTGTCATCAAGTTTACCCCTTACAGATACCATGCAAAACACTCATTGTCAACACATTTGTACTTTACAAAAACAGCTCATTGAAACAGATTTCAGGCACAGATTTGGAATATTGACTCATTCAGCCTTGGCAATCAACTGGTCGATCAGGTTTGATGGGTTAAACACCCCTGATCTAGGGCTCGAAAGTGGAACTTTACTTTCTTACTTACCATAGGAATAAAACTAAATTCAGAGTGGGGAAATGTTAAATATGGTGCTACACCATGTTTGATACTTGGACCCTACTTGTTCTGTACCAACATTGGAGGACTCTTCAAAAACTGATATTGGTCTATAAGGCAATTACAGGGTGGCTATAATGAAATTGCCACTACCTGGGCCAGTGTAGATGGAAAACTATTCATAGTATGGGTACCCAATTTTATAGGAATGATGTTCAGACTGTGCACTGCAGGATTTGCATTGTTAGTATTGTTAGTGTCATGACTTGCAGTTAGGTACCAGTACTGGTACAGACACACAAGCATCAATGCACATTACAGTTGGAGACAGTCAACATGGGTCCGAACATGGTAATCAGGACTTTACTCATAACACTGTTCTATCAAAACAAAAGCAATAGTGCTGCTCTGTTCACGAGTATTACCCATTAGAGGAATGTGGAAAGGTCGTCTTTCTCCACTGAAGAACATGATTTGGAAGTTCGAATAAACTGGTGATTTGGGAATTGCTCCTGGGACAAGCTGACAGCCACTTGCACCATAAATTGTTAAAAAAGTTACTGGTGCCATGGCTGAGAATGCTGGATGCAATGTGTGATCTTCAAGTAGTGCATGAGGTGTGTCATGTCTGTTGTCTGTTATCCACCATTCAAAAAGTGCTGTGAATAATTGTGAAATGGTATCTCTAGTGTGGTACTAGGCTGCCACACATGCTGATGGTCATCACACTGAGCAATGTTTGTAACCTGAAATGTAAACATGGCATGCCATTAATAAACATTACCCTCTCATGTGGAAATTAAAATGTTTCTCTTTCAATGGTTTATTCATTATTTCTCTTCTAAATAGCTATACAAGTACTTCCACAAAGTTTCATGTCCTATGGTGACTTGTTTTTCATGGAGGCCCTCTCCAGTAGAAAAGTTTTATTATAACCCCCTGTACACTGATACAGTGCCCAAACACACCCTTACCAGATACGACCAAGAGAATGCCCCTCCTCATATACTGCTCAGACATTGTTTTTATCTACTACTACATACTAAGTGTGTATTTAGTTTGACTGATGTAAATAAAATACTAACAATGAAAAAATGTAAATAAATAAAAATATTTTTTTAATGGAGGTCAAGTACAGGAGAGTGGTAGGCTGTAAGTATATGCTGGGAAGCAAGTTTGCTTCTCTGCAGTTCAGGAAAAATAGGGCTGGGTGGGAGAAGACAAATGGCTTGTGTGATGTAGCACACACTCAGGTTTGTGACAAAGTCATGCAGAAGGCCTGAGGCCATTATACAACTAATTCAGCACATCCGTATTACCACTTTAGGCAGCTAATCACGAGAATCCATTTGCTGTTCAAACTTCTGTAATAATGCATTTCAGGCATGGCCCACCATCGAAATATAAGAGAAAAATTAATACACAGTAACATATCCACTGGTACCTATCTATCATACTGAGCACCAATATTACAACAGATACAACTTGATATGATATTTTGTGTTGTTTCTCTGATACTGTAATGATGGGCCATGCCTGAAAAATGTTAATAAAAAGGTTGAAACAACAAGTAGGCTCTTGTGATTAGTGACCTAAGGCACTGATAAGGATGTGCTCAGTTAGACAGTCAGATCCCTTGAGACATCCTGCAGTGCGTGCTCAGGAACTTGGTACTGTTTTTCCCAAGGCAGACATATCTTCAGTGCCCAGTCATGTACACAGCCAATTCAGATGCTGTCATTCTTATAAAAAAATTTGGAAAAAAGAAAGAAGAATCAAATGTTTTGTGAAGTTATTTGTCTAAAAGTAAGAAAAAATTAATTATAGAAACACCTGATGTCCCTTTGAATGAAGCTCAAAATTATGCACAGCATAACTCAAAAGTATATGTAATGTTCCTTAAATGTGTTTTATTTACTACTTTTTGACAAATCAGTCCACAAAACATTTCACTGTTTTGCTTTTAAAATGTTTATTTTCAAGTTTTGTTCACAAAGCACGATCTTTTTAAAACCTCATTTGCTTTCTTAGCGTCTTTTGTTCTCAAAATGTCCCAAATTTAGTACTTGATGTGAAGGAACCCATTTTGATAGTGAAATATCAGACCAAATAACATTTTATATTCAAAATAGCTATGCCTTGGAGAAGTCAACTTCTTACACTACATTTAGACGGCTAGCAGCTGCTTATGAAATATTTAAATTTTTTATCAAATCATTATTTAAGTTTTTCTTAATTACCCCTATTACTTCCAAGCAATTAAACATTTTTTTGCAAAACTAGACCTCACGCTGGTCAGTTTGATACCACGTTTTTCCACATCTCATTCTTTGTTTGGAGATGAAAATTCGAACTAAATCCATTGTGTAATTTTCCCTCAAATTACTAATTAATTTATTATTAATTCCCCTTGTGACTTTCAAGCAATTAATTTTTTTTTCAAAACTAGATCTCACACTGGTAAATTGGATGTCACATTTATCTGTTTCCAATTTTTTATAGACCTTATGTTGGTCAAATCAACATCCCATTTGTCTATTTTTCATTCTTCATTAATACCTCCACATTCACACTCATCTGGAGCATTACTTTGGTCTGAGATGAGTATCCTGAATTCCTCTGCAACTATGTGCATTCTGACTGAACAGTATCATTTAATCTAAAGATCCAACATGTGAATTCCACTAATAGTTAGACCGGTAACCAATTCTGATGTGTAATGAACCCCAGAGCAATTTTAGGTAGACTGTGTAGTTCTCATTCTTATGGCAATAGTCTTAAAAAGTATTGTGCCAACATCTCTCCCTGTAGGCTTCACAACCCACTGATAGGTGTGCAATTGAGCTGTTCATGAAATCCTGCTGCCGAGGTTGGACTATTGCTGGCACAGCGGGATACAAGACCCCAGACTGCCACAGTGGTGAACTGAATTTCATCATGCCATGGCCAAACATTGTGCTGCCTTGGACTCTTATATGAGTGAAGGTGGGCCTGGTACAACAAAGCTGGGCAGAACTACAAGTACTCACTTTTGTGGCGGCGTTCGTAGCGACAAACAATTCGCTGTAGAAACGGCTTACGAAGTCACCGCCACACTTTTAATAGCGGGCCGACCGGTCCGCTGGAACAGTGAACAGAAAGATGAAAACCCAAACACTCTGATTAAATAAAAGTCGGTACTTATCTTTATTAACGAAGATACAGGAACACAGTAGTGAACTCCGTGTCTACAGAGATCTGTCTACTTCGAGTCGGAGCGGCTAGGTCAGCGTCGGCTGACGACAAACAACAACTGCGATGAACACACAACTGACTAGCAAGTACACAATTCGGTGGCGAGTATACAACTGAGCGGCGAATACAGAACTGTCCTAGCGCTCGCGACTCCAGTGCTTAAGAAACCAGAAGCCAGCGGTGGCGCGTGCAGACTTGCGGCGATTTCCTGTCTCGCTGGCGCTGCTTATGCGGACGGCGTCCGAACTTTGATGCTGCCAACCTTTTGGCAGCGGGCTCGGGTGGCATTACTGGCTAGGATATAACACTCCTCCCCCCCAAATCGCCGCACCATCGTTGAATAATGACGTGGCGAGCGTCGACGGCGGGGGAGGGGTCTGGCCGCAGGCGTAGCAGAAGAGACCGGGGCGGAGACTGTTGTCTGTGGCAGTCCCCGGTCCGCACCCCAGCATTGGCTGCGCGGGGCCTCGGGAAACACCGACTGAAAACCGAGGTCAGGGTGCACGCCTGTGACCACGGGCGCAGCTTCTGGTACTGGACGCGACGGGGCGTCGGGACCCACGAAGAGAGGCAGCGTCTCCTGACGCTGCGTCGACGGCTGCCGAGTAGGTGCCGGACAAGGCGCTGCGGTGTCAGGCTCCTTGGGGGTGCCCAAGGAAAGCGGCTGCAGGACAGGCTGCACAGCCACTGCTTGGGAAGGCGGCCCGGCTGAGGGGTCGATGTCCATCAGCTCCGAAGGCGGTGGCGACTGAAGAGGGACCGCAGGCGCCGGAGCGACCACCTGGGGCGCTCCCGGATGAAGCTGCGCGGGAGGCATCAACGGGACGGGCTGTCGGCGTGGTAGCGGCGACTGCTGCTGCTGCTGCCCTGGGGGCGGCAGCGAAGTCGGAAGGCGCGGCTGGAACCCGCCGCGGACCAAAACTGTGGACAAAGAACGCGCGGCAGAATCCGGGCGGTCAGCGCGGCGCAACTGGTTCTGATGCCTCCTGTGCACCCCAGTAGCACGTTGAACAGTATAAAAACCGCGACCCTGGACACTTATCACGGTACCACGTTCCCAACGACGGCGACCGTGATAAACTCTGAAAACGCGTGCGATGCTCAGAAGCGGCGGGTCGATCCGGGGGGTGCAACAACCGTAGTAGGGTGCGATGACGACGGCTGTGGAGCAGCTCCGCAGGCAAAGGGCCGTCACGTGGCGTGGTCCGGTACGACGACAGGAACGTGATGAGGGCCTGCTGACGAGAGTGCGTAGCACGAAGGCGGTCCATATGATCCTTGAATGTGCGTACAAAACGTTCCGCTGCACCATTCGATTGAGGGTGGAACGGCGGAGTAAGAACATGGCGAATGCCATTGGCAGAACAAAAACTTTCAAATTCAGCAGAGGTAAATTGTGGACCATTGTCAGACACTAAAACTTCTGGAAGACCCTCAATACAAAAAATTTAAGTCAACGCCTGTATAGTTTGTGCAGACGTTGTAGACTGCATGGGCACAACAAACGGAAAATTACTAAATGCATCTATCACGATGAGCCAACGAGAATGCCAATATGGACCAGCGAAATCAATATGTACTCGCTGCCAGGGACCGGCAGGGCGTGCCCACTCAAAATAGCGTTGAGGCGGAGCAGCTTGGTGTTCGGCACACGTCGAACAATCTGTATACATCTGCATAATCTGCTTATCAATGCCGATCCATGTACAATGACGGCGGGCAAGCTGCTTGGTGCGAACCACTCCCCAATGACCTTGATGCAACAAGTCGAGGACCTTGGATTGGAGCACTTGGGGAACCACTACACGAAGCTGGTCATTCTCGGTGCGTAACAGCAAAACTCTGTGCGAAACAGACAACAGATGACGTTGTGGATAATAGCGACGAACCACAGAATCCAATATGTCCTTTGCCTTGGACGGCCAACCACGTTGAACAAAACGTAATAGTAAACTCAGATGAGGATCCGTAGCTGTCTCACGTGCCACCTGACGATAATCAATCGGAAAATCCCGGAGGGATTGATGCTCATCGGCGTCAATCTGATGGCAAGAGTCGTCAGAGGAATCGAAGACATCATCCGCAGCAATCGGCAATCTAGAAAGCGCGTCAGCGTTTGCATGCTGAGCTGTAGGGCGATACAGTATCTCATACTGGTATTGTGGTAACAAAAGAGCCCAACGTTGTAGTCTCTGAGCTGTCCGCTGAGGAACTGGTTTAGACGGATGAAACAGTGACGTCAGGGGCTTGTGATCTGTTACTAAATAGAATGGTCTACCATAGAGGTAGTGATGGAATTTTGTGACACCGAACACAATAGCCAACGCTTCCTTGTCCAATTGGCTATAATTACACTGAGCTTTGTTTAGCAATTTAGATGCGAACGCAATGGGACGTTCGGTGTTACCGACTCGGTGGGACAACACAGCACCGAGGCCGAAAGAAGAGGCATCACAAGCTAACACCAGAGGCTTGTTAGGGTCGTAATGGACCAGACAACGATCATTCAATAAAGCCTCTTTAAGCTGCTGAAAGGCTGATTGGCAATCAGCTGACCACACAAACGGAACATTCTTACGGCGGAGACGATGCAACGGTGCAGCAATCTGTGATGCATTAGGTATAAACCTAATATAATATGTCAATTTGCCAAGAACTGCTTGCAATTCATGCAGATTGCGAGGGGCGGGCAAATCACGAATAGCTGCTAAATGTGACTGGGAGGGATGAATGCCTTGAGCATTAATAACATGTCCCAGATACTCCATCTCCGTAAGGAAAAATGAACATTTATCGATGTTGCAACGTAGGCCTGCCTGAGACAACACTGTAAACAAACACTCCAAATTACGGAAATGTTCAGCAGCCGTCCGACCGGACACAACAATATCGTCTAAATAGTTGCAACACGATGGCACATTAGCCAGAAGTTGTGACAAAAAACGCTGAAAAACAGCTGGAGCTGACGCACAACCAAAAGGCAAACGCAGAAAACGGAACAACCCCAACGACGTGTTTATGACAAAATACTGTTGTGATTGCTCGTCGAGGGGCAATTGCAAATATGCTTCACGGAGATCAATTTTGGAAAAGAAACGAGCTTCCCCTAACTTATCCATCAGCTCGTCCGGTCTAGGCAAAGGAAAAGAATCAATGACAGTCTGAGGATTAACTGTCGACTTAAAATCAGCACACAAACGTAACTTGCCAGACGGTTTCTTTATAATAACTAAGGGAGAAGCCCACTGGCTCGCTGAAACAGGTTGAATAACACCGTTGTTTTGCCAACGACGAAGTTCATCTGCTACAGGTGTCCGGAGGGCGTGAGGCACTGGACGAGCACGAAAAAATCGAGGCTGAGCATTATCTTTTAACGTAATATGAGCGGCAAAGTTCGCAGCACAACCTAGTTCGTCTTTAAATATGTCACTGTATTGTTTACACAAATCGGTTATGCTGTCTTGAGGAACAACAACAGAATTAATTTGCAACACATTGTCTTGGATAGACAGACCAAACAAGTCAAAACAGTCTAATCCGAAAATGTTTACACTGTCTGTAGCGCGGAGCACTATGAATGAAACTGTTTTTGTATTGCCACGGAATGTGGCTGGCACGCTACATACACCTAACACAGGAATTTGTTCTCCACTATAAGTAGCCAAAGAATGTTTTGCCGCTGAAAGTTTAGGGCGGCCGATAGCCGCATACGTAGCACTATTTATGAGAGTCACAGACGCACCAGTGTCTAATTGAAAATTGAAGGTCTTATCCTGGATGCGTAGCTTCACAAATAGTTTATTACACTGTCTCTGGATCGGTGCAGTGGAGGCGGAAGACACAAAATCAGCGCGTGTAGCGCGTGTTCGCTGCTTACGACAACTCGTGGGTTGGGCGGGTGGAACAAAAACTCCCGCTTCACTTGCAGTCTGTACATTACTTTTTACAGCGTTTGAAGTACGCCTGGGTCGCATAGCAGAGGGCTGGGTGGGTGGCTTATTACGAACAAGTTTATTACCCACACGAACCGTGGAAGAGTCTTTAAACGCGACCTTCTGGGCGGGCTGGCTTTGAAGAACATGAATATCCATGGGCGGGGCAGCACTAGAATTGTTCTTGCGTTTACGCAAACAAACAGTCTGGATGTGTCCTTTCCTTTGACAAAAGTGACAAACCGCGTTTCTTAACGGGCAACGTTCACGAGGATGAGCAAGAACACACTTAGGGCAAGACTTAACTCTATCATTTTGCACACGCGGCTGACGAATGTGTTTAACATGACGCGGCCGGCTAGTGTTTACAGTCTGACTCTGCCGGTGGGGTCGC
Source organism: Schistocerca nitens (assembly GCF_023898315.1). Taxonomy (NCBI): domain Eukaryota; kingdom Metazoa; phylum Arthropoda; class Insecta; order Orthoptera; family Acrididae; genus Schistocerca; species Schistocerca nitens. The sequence continues at coordinate 529,419,407 of NC_064614.1, read as the reverse complement.
GGGCGTGACATAACTTGCTTAGCACAGGCAATTTGAGAAATACATGGCTGATCTAACTCACACTCAGCATAGTCAAAAGTATCTTGGGCTTCAATGATGTTCATCACAGTCTCTAATGACGGGTCAGGCAACTTTAAGATAGCAGCACGAATACGAGAATCTGCAATGTTTTGAGTAATAGCGTCTCGTAACATGACATCACTGTAGGAAGCTCCACACACACAATTAAATCGGCACTGACGTGTGAGGCCCCGTAAATCTGTTAACCACTGTTTATTAGATTGATGTGGCAGTTTCTTTAATCTGAAGAACTTGAATCTGGCTGCTGCCACATGAACTCGCTACTCGAAATACTCAGCAAGCTTGTTAACAACAACGTCATAGTCTAAAGCTTCTGGCTTGGATTCCGGGAACAACTTACAAAGTAGTCGATAGACTTCCACGCCTGCAGTGGAAATTAAATAAAGCTGCCGCTCAGTACCCGTGATTTTGTAGACTGTCATGTGCGCCTGCAACTGCGCGAAATATTCTCGCCATTCTTCTCTTGATGCATCAAAAGCACGGAAAGGTGGTGCTGCCTGTGCTTGTTCCTGTTGTGTTGGAGGATTAGCCGCTTGTTTGGCGATTGCTTCCACCAGACTTTGTATTTGCTGACTCTGTAACAAGATCAACTGTTGTAATTCGGCAGACATAGTGAACACAAATTAAACCAGCCCCCAAAATTTTATCGCTATAATTAGTATAACCAGAAACAAGTTGAACCAGCCCTGCACACGAGTTCGGAAGCCCTCGTCGCCAGTTTTGTGGCGGCGTTCGTAGCGACAAACAATTCGCTGTAGAAACGGCTTACGAAGTCACCGCCACACTTTTAATAGCGGGCCGACCGGTCCGCTGGAACAGTGAACAGAAAGATGAAAACCCAAACACTCTGATTAAATAAAAGTCGGTACTTATCTTTATTAACGAAGATACAGAAACACAGTAGTGAACTCCGTGTCTACAGAGATCTGTCTAGTTCGAGTCGGAGCGGCTAGGTCAGCGTCGGCTGACGACAAACAACAACTGCGATGAACACACAACTGACTAGCAAGTACACAATTCGGTGGCGAGTATACAACTGAGCGGCGAATACAGAACTGTCCTAGCGCTCGCGACTCCAGCGCTTAAGAAACCAGAAGCCAGCGGTGGCGCGTGCAGACTTGCGGCGATTTCCCGTCTCGCTGGCGCTGCTTATGCGGACGGCGTCCGGACTTTGATGCTGCCAACCTTTTGGCAGCGGGCTCGGGTGGCATTACTGGCTAGGATATAACACTCACCACTCACACTCTAGCAGTACCTTGTTTTAAACTAATGTTAATGCTGAGACATACTACAGGCCAGCCATTGGTTACACATAGACCAATCAGCTTGGACTACTTCACTTATTTATTTAGACGTCAAGTTCTATAGGACCAAATTGAGGAGCAAATATCCAAGGTCATGAAATTACAACATAAAAGTAATAACAGATGAAAATAAAATGTTTACGAACCTGAAAAAAGTCAAGCCATAAGTTTAAGTAAACACAATCAACAATACAACAAGAATGAGCTTAATTTTTCGAGGTACTCCTCGACAGAATAGAAGGAGTGACCCATGAGGAAACTCTTCAGCTTCGATTTGAAAGTACATGGTTTACTGCTAAAATTTTTGAATTCTAGTGGTAGTTATTGAAAATGGATGCAGCAGTATACTGCACACCTTTCTGCACACAAGTTAAGGAAGTCTGATCAAATTGCAGGTTTGATTTCTGCCAGGTATTAACTGAGTGAAAACTTCTTATTCTTGGGAATAAGCTAATATTGTTAACAAGAAATGACAGTAAGGAATATATATATATATATATATATATATATATATATATATATATATATATATATATATATATATATATATATATATATATATATATATATATATATATATATATATTGAGAGGCCGATGTCAAAATACCCAGACTCGTGAACAAGGGTCGACAAGAGTTTCGTGAATTTACACCACTTATGGGCCAAACTGCCCGTTTCTGAGCCAATGTCTAGCTGCACAAACAGCTAGCTGCTGGTGCACGAGCCATTGATACACTCACTGGCAGCAGGACTCAAGCCAGTGCCACCAAGTCTCCCCCCTCTAATGCGACATCATACGGTCTCTGGGCATCTCCATGGGGTCCTGGATTCAGCACCTACATACCAGCACGCCACATACCTAACTGACTGCTGGGAACAGCTAACTGTCCAGCACATGCTCCTGCTGCCAGCTGAACGCCTGATGTCAATATTGTGTCTGCAAGGCAACATATGCTGCCACTTCACTGAAGCAGCACTCAGCCACCCTCCGTACTCACACTGCTGTGAGGGAATACTAAAAAAATTGATGGTGGTTTGTGCCCAGTTTGGTGTCGACAGTGTAATTTTCTGGGGAATAGTGCTCTGCACACCCAGTCTTCAGCAATAATCTGTTTTAAATGTTGAGGGCCTGGGTATTATGCCAAAGAATGTGCATGGTTAGAGCTCAGGCATAATGACTAGAAGTGTCTATAGTAAAAAATGTACCAACTGCTGCCTGAAGGTGTAAATTGAACTCTTCTGATTCCATAGTCACTAGGGAGCTGGTAGTACATAACCCATCATCCTGCTTATGCCACCCTGAAACAACCATCCTGGCATTTAATAGTGTCTGGACCCCCCCCCCCCCCCCAAACATTATAATACTTGGTGTCAGAAGAAAGCCAGTGACAATTAGCAAAGTCATGAGACTGACATCAGCTTCAGCATCATCTGAACTTTATCGGTGATAACAAACTGTTTCAATTCTTTTCCATGAGATTGTGTTGACACTGTCTTATTGTCTGAATTGGAGGATTGGTTGTAAGGTGTGAATGGTGAAGATAGACTTAGTGATTTGAGTGACTTTAGGTGAAACACACAGCAACTGAAGCTGGTTTGTGCCCAGTTATGAGGGGGCAGTGTAATTTTCTGTAATTTTATGGGACACAGTGCTCCATGCATCCAAACTTCAGCAGTGGTTGTCCTTTGTACTTTGGCAAACACTGTTGCCACAACTACATCATGGTCACTGATACCAATTTCAGTGTGGACAGCCTAAAAAGAGGTCAGGTCTATTGGTTGCCATTTGATCTAATATATTTCTATCATGAGTGAGGTTGCAAACTATTTGTTCTACATAGTTTTCAGGGAAGGCATTTAGTACTGTTTCACAGGATGTTTTTCCATGACCACTTCTAAAAAAACTGTAATTTTCTCATTTGAATATTGGATGATTAAAGCCTCCACCAATGATCACAGTATGTTCGGGGAACTTATATACAAGTGAACTGAGGTTTTCTCTTAAGTTTTTGGTTACATCAGGAGAAGAGCCTGGTGGGCAGTAGAAGGATTCAGTTACCATTTTATGCCCATCCCTGATACTGAGTCTTGCCCAAACAATCTCACATGCAGCTTCAGTTTCCATCTCGGTGGATTTGAGTTTCTTCTCTACTGTGACAAATACACCATCTCCATTTCCCATTTGCCTATCCTTTCAATAGACACTTAAATATTCCTCAAAAATCTTGCTGCAATCAATTTCATATTTCAACCAGCTTTCTCTGCCTAGTATTATGTGAGTTTCACTGCTTTTCATGAGCCCTTCAACTCTGGCTCACAGTTGTGAATGCTTCAGCTGTTAACTACTAGGATTTTAATACTCTGGCCTGTAGGGGGCACTCTTTTGGACCTTACACTCATATTTTTGGGTCTCCTACAGCTGTCATTATCTGGACTGGATGGAGTGTCACCTAATCTAAACAAAACCCTTGTGTGCATCCCACACACAATCAGATACCTGGGTAGTGCCTCTGACATGTAGCGTACACCTGACCCATTTAGAGGGATCTGTCAGTTTTCAATCCTCTGATGCAAGTCCAGAAAGTTGCAGCCCAGCTTGTCACAGAACCCTCGAAGTCTCTGGTTCAGACCTTCCACCCTACTCAGAACCAGTGGGGCTTTGATCATTTCTGGGAACTATGATGGAAATAGCGGTTCACTGAAACTCCATGCACCACGCTGGCTTTCTCAACCTTCTCTGCCAGTCACTCTAATGATCCATGTATGAACCCGGAGCCCAGGAAACAGGTAACATTTATTCCAACATGTGCTAAAATCTGCAGTTGGTTGCATCTTGCTCCCTTAATGGCTAATAGAATAGCCTCTTCAACATGTTGAGTGAGGCCCCCATACATATAAACTGAGTGCATCTGGTGTTCCTTCCTGTATCTTGGTGGCATTTTCTTAACGTGTACCATTATTCACCATATTTTTGAAATGTTGACAACTAATAGACCCCAATCCTTTTGCATTTGTCTCCTCTTGACGTGGGACAAAGCAGGTTTCCAAACAGGCGAAGTAAGTCCCATTGGCTCAATCTCAGTTTCAGTGAAGGACAGCTTCTTGAACTTGTTGGTTAGGGGAATTGAGTCCTCCCTGATTTGTTTACCTTGTACAGAATGCCTAGAACTACTACTGACACGTCACTCACAGTCAAGAGGATGAGTAATTACAGATCCTATACTTCCTGAAGTGGAGACAGGTTCCACAGTACACGACTCTCAGGAGCCCTTCAACACACCGATTCACAGTAGCTGCCAATCATTTCACAGCAGTCAAGGTGATTTTCAGCTGCTTACAAATGTCAACTAACTCGTCCTGTGTTTGAGGACAGCATTCATAGTGGGTCTGCCTTGTGGCTGGTGCAATGTTTTACAGGGCAATGAGCGAATAACTTTAAACTATGCTTGCTGACTATCTTTTAATCTGTTGAGCTAAAAAATTTGCTAATTCCCTATAAAATTTGAAGACTAGTTTCCTAAAACTTTTTGAGGTCAGTTATAGTCACTAACGAACTTGAAAATAGAGTTGATTTACAATTAATGTAGATACTATATACTCCTCTTGAAAGTGAAAATTAAATGTAACACAATATGTTCATTACAATATCTGATAAACTATAACACAAATGCTGATTTAATACTATGAATTAGTTTATGCAAAGGGCAATGGTAACTTCCAAAAATTCTCAAACATGTATGTTTGTTTGCATTGGTATACACTGAAATTTTGGATGATCTATTCTTTGGAAGTAACTGTGACTCACAAATGCTGATTTGCTTCTAAATAAGTTACCCACAACTCTCACAGCTTAAGAAAATTTTCAAAAATACAGTTTTGTAAGCATCAAAAAATTCTGAGAATAACCTGTTTCGGATATAATTATACATTGAGATTAGAGAACAATTGTTTTGAACGAGGATAAGCCTACTTTTCTCAAAAAATTTAAACAAGCACAAACAAGTTTAAGCATACAACTAATGATAATATTAAGAGTTTATTGCAATACTCACAAATGTTCAAATTTGACAATATCTCACAGTATAAATGAGTATTGATACATGCAATGAAAGATTATGCAGACACAAAGCAAACATTAAAAGTATGTGAATCTAGAATTTCAAATCAATGCAGTGTTGGGACCATTGCTGTTCATGTTGTATATAAATGACCTTGCAGACAATATTAATAGTAAAATCAGGCATTTTGTAGATGATGCAGTTATCTATAATGAAGATCTACCTCAAACAAGCTGCATAAATATTAAGCCAGATCTTGATAAGATTTCAAAGTGGTGCAAAGATTGGCAAATTGGTTCAAATGTTCATAAATGTAAAATTGTGCACTTCAAAAAAATTTTAAAAAAATAGTATCATGTGACTATAATATCGATAAGGCACTGATGGAATCAGCCAACTCACACAAATAGCAAGGTGTAACACTTTGTAGAGATATGAAATAGAATGATTACACAGGCTCAACTGTGGGTAAAGCAGGTGGTAGACTTTGGTTTATATGTAGTGTACTGGGGAAGTGCAATCAGTTTACAAAGGAGATTGCTTGCAAATCACTCGTGTGACCCAACCTAGAATATTGCACAAGTGTGTGGGACCTACACCAAATAGGACTAACAGGGGATATTGGATGTATACAGAGAAGGGTAGCACGAATGGTTACAGATTTGTTTAATCCATGGGAGAGTGTCACAGAGATACTGAAGGAACTGAACTGGAAGACTCTTGAAGACACACACAAACTATTTCAAGAAAGTCTATTAACAAAGTAGATGTAGAATCTGGCACACACAGTCTCACACAAAGGAAAATTCCAAAGTCAGCTTTTACTTATAAATAAATGCACTAATTGCCTGGATTTTTTCTCAGAAGAATCTATGACAACTTCTACACCGACATGCTGAATGTGACACTGCAGTGTCAGTTTATCTCAGTCAAAACTATGAAAAAGTGCAGCACCAACAAAGCACATCTTCTGTCTGGCACAGCTAAATGCATCCATCAGTGGCAGAGTCCTATCTGCCCTCCAAAACTTCCAATTCACTACTTACTGACTGACTGAGTCACACTAAGACTTGAGCAGTTATGGGTGTACACATCTCCACATACCATGCGATGGACTGAACAAAGAAGAAAAAGACAGTCAAGTGTGAAAATTGCAAACAAGAGTATAAGAGAGAGTAAAAGTAGTATTTAACAAAGAAATTTGCCAAACAGCCATGCAAATTGAAACATTGTTTTGTTTTGGCAACCAGTTTTGGCAATTCAATATGCCATCTCCATGCCCCACATGCACCTTTAAAAAATTATCAATACTGGCATACTGGGGCCATCTGTTTCTGGACGTCGTGAATTCTCAAGTGCTTCGTTTGAAGATCTGACTGCAACTCAAGTCTTCAAAGAAAACACTTGAGAATTGACAACATCCAGAAACAGATGGCCCCAATAAACCAATATCGATAATTTTTTAGAGGTGCACATGGGGCCTGAAGATGGCATATTGAATTGCCGAAACTGGTAGTGAAAACAAAATAAAATAACTTTTCAATTTGCACAGTTGTTTGGCACATTTCTTTGTTAAATATTTGACTAGCTGCTGTCCCACATCCACAATGGATCAACTGAGACTAAAAAGTCGTATGTTAAATAATTCACAGGTTAGGAGCTGTCTGGGATTCAGTGGTCTGAATCTTCATAACGAAAGAAGAGCATTGAGGCAACACCCCTCTATGCAGACTTCACAAGCTGTGGAAAGGCATGGAAGTGAGCTGACTAGGACGTCCTACTGCCAGCCTGGAATACTGCTGGCACAGCATGGTGCAAGGCTCCATTCTGCCACAGTGATGAGCTGAATTTCCTCATGCTATTTGGGGCCCAACACCGCACTGCCTTGGTCACCTACACGACCAAAGTGGGGCACTGTCACAGCTGTATGTACTTGCTTCTCAGACCCTAGCAGTACCTTGTCTTCAAGTACTACTCATGTCGAGACATACTCCGCGCCAGACATCGGTCCCATGGAGGCCATGCAGTTTCAACCACATATAGCCACATGAACCACTAGTTGCTGGTATGGGAGTTACTCCTAGATCTGTTGGTAGCAAGGCCTGTGCCAGTACCAGCAAGAGAGTACCACCTCTAGGGTGACTTCATCTGGTCTCCAGGTGTCTCTAAGGATTCTGGGTTCAGTGCCTGCAAATCAACATGCCATGCACCTGACCGACCACTGGAAATGGCTGGCCGCGAATCATACGCACCTGCCGCCTGATGTCAGTCTTGCACCTCTGAGGTCACATATGCCGCTACCACTTCACTGAGGCAGCACACAGCTGCCCTGCTCAAGGCCAAGTACACTGTTGTATATTATGCTGAGGAAGCAACTGTTGCCCGGGGGGCCACACATACACCTCCGCCTCACCAGCACCGACCTCTGTATGAGTGTCTTACTGAATAAAGAATGTTATTGCTAATTGAGCTCTTCTGATCCATGGGTGCCAGCCAAGGAGCATACACATCTACATCTACACTACATAGATATTCCACAAGCCACCATAAGGTTTTTGGTGGAGGTTACCCTGTACCACTACTTGACATCCTGTTCCACTCACAAATAGAGCGAGGGAAATACGAATGTCTGTACATCTCTGTATGAGCCTTAATTTCTCATATCTTATCTTTGTGCTCCTTATTTGTGATGTATGTTAGTGAGAGCAGAATTGTTTGGCAGTCCGCTTCAAATGCCGGTTCTCTAAATTTTCTTGGTAGTGTTTCCTGAAAAGAACACCGCCTTTCTTCCAGGAATTCCCATTTGAGTTCCCAAAGCAACTCCATAACACTTAAGTTTTGTTAGAACCAACCGGTAACAAATTTAGCAGCCCTTCACTGAATTGCTTCAATGTCTTCCTTCAATCTGACTTGCTACGGATCCAAAACACTCGAGCAGCACTCAAGGAAAGGTCGCACCAGCATCCTATATACGGCCTCCCTTACAAATGAACCAATCTTACCTAAATTTCTCCCAATAAACCGAAGTCGCCCATTTGCCATCCCTACCACTGTTTTCACCTCATATCACTTTGCAACATTACACCCAGATATTTAAATGACTTGACTGTACTAAGTTCGACACTAATAATACTGTATCTGAACATTACAGGCTTGGTCTTCCAACTCATTCACATTAACTTAAATTTTTCCACATTCAGGGCTGCTACCATTCATCAACCAACTTGAAATTTTATCTAAGTCATCTTGTATCTTCCTACAGTCACTCAACTTCGACACTTTATCGTACACCACAGCATCATCAGCAAACAACTGCAGACTACTGCCTGCCAAATCATTTGTTTGTACACACAACAAAAGCAGTCCTATCACACTTCCCTGGGGCACTCCTGATGATACCCTTGTCTCTAATGAACACTCGCCATTGAGGAAAACATACTGGGTCTGGTTTCTATTGTTTAGGAAGTCTTCAAGCCACTCATATATCTGTGAATGTATTCCAAATACTTGTACCTTCGTTAACAGCCTGCAATGGGGCACAGTATCAAATGCTTTCTGGAAATCTAGAAATATGGAATCTGCCTGTTGCCTTCATCCATACTTCTCAGTATATCATGTGAGGAAAGGGCAAGCCGAGTTTCGCATGAGCAGTGCTTTCTAAATTCATGCTGATTTGTGAACACAAGCGGCTTAGCCTCAAGAAAGTTTATTATATTCGAACTGGGAATGTGTTCAAGGATACTGCAGCAACAGAAGATAGGGATATTGGTCTGTAATTTTTCTGGTCTGTTCTTTTACCTTTCTTATATACTGGAATTGCCAGCACTTATTTTCAATTGCTTGGGGCTTTCACGATAAAGGCAAGCTAGGTAAGCGGGCAATGCCGAAGGGGACTCTTTGTAAAATCGAACTGGGATTCCATCCAGAGCTGGTGATTCATTTCTTTTCAAATCTTTGAGTTGTTTCTCAATGCCAGGTATGTTTATTTCTATGTCGTCCATACAGGAGTCTGTCCAACAGTCAAATGATGATATGTTTGTACAGTTCTCCTGCGTGAACGATTTCTTGAATGTGAAATTTAAAATTTGGGCTTTCATTTTCCTATCTTCAACTGCCACACCAAATTGGTCGACAAGGGACTGAATGGAAGCCTTAGACCCACTTTTAAGGTGTGACACCGGTGGTGGTGGTTGTATGCTTCGTGCATAGATCTTTTCATAAATGCATGAATCTCCCCCTAACCTTCACTTGTCGTCATTTGTTGATCCCCTTTTGAACTTAGAGTGCAACAGCCTCCGCTTCCTCAGCATCTTATGAATTTTGATATTAAACCATGGTGGGTCTTTTCCATCCTTTGTCCACTTACTAGGTATGTAACTCACCAGTCCACGATGTACAATCAGCTTAGACTTTGCCCATAATTCCTCTACATCGGCCTTACTGGTACTAAGTGATGCCAATTCACTGTCCACGTAAGCTGTTAATAACTGCTTATATGCTCTAACTAGCCTTCTTGATTGATTTATTAGGTTCTGCAATCACAGTTGCTGTAATGAAATCACTAATCCCCATTTCTATATTGACATTGTTGATAAGGTCTGGCCTGTTTGTAGTTACAAGGTCTAGGAAATTTCCATTGTGTGTGGACTTCCGAGCTAGCTGCTCAAGACAGTATTCAGAAAATGTGTTCAAAAGTATTTCACGTAACTGTCTGTCTGTACCCCCTGCAATGAATCCCTAGACATCCCAGTCTATACTCGGCAGGTCACCTCCAGCTAGTATAGCACAATCTTAGTATTTTTGTGCTATTGACTTTCTGTGGATGACTCTAGAACTGCCACAGTGGAATCAGGTGGCCAGTAAAAGCATCCAACTATTACCTTAGTTTCACCTACACCTGTTTTACGCGACCAGACAACTTCAGTATCATACTCAATTTTGATCTTAATAGAGACAACATTTTTGTCAGCTGCATCGAAAACTCCCCTAATCTGTAGTAGGTAATCCATCATCCTGCACATGCAATCCCGAGATCATTATTCTGGCATTTAATGGAATCTGCACCCCCAACACTATTAAAAAAAACGAGAACTTACACTACTTCAGAAATGTGAAGTCCCTGGTTAGCACCTTTCTCTCAGAATAAATCAGTGGGCTATGCAGTTCTTGGAGCAGTGGAACAGATTATGGGCCCTGTAAAGCAATTAATAAGCCATCTTTTTTTCATGACACTACAATCAGGTCTGAATAAAAACCTAACACACAATTTATTCTTATGTGACGTATTGTGCAAATCACATTTCAGCTGACTCTAACTTTTATTATCAGCAACAAATGTTATTAAGAAGTAACTAACTGAAGTTTGTTCAGTTAATAACTTCTCTGAACTGATGTCCACACATGCACAAAACTGTTAAGTGACATTTTTCTTTTAGTCTGCTGTAATTGATAGACAAGTCTATATATCTCACACAATGAACTAAATTTAGTCTCTATAGCCATATTCAGGTCATCGGTACATAATGGTAACACAAAATGGCATTTGGATCTTGCACAAATATATCAAATGCTCAGACATACTCTGAAGTTGATTTAGCAGTAAACAGAGCATTCCCATTACTTGCACACAGATGTTTTCTCACTAACCAATCTTTCATTCAGATATTCTTGAAGAAACGTCACTGTAGGCAACAGGTCCTTCTTGGCTTTGAATACATTCTACTTTGTATAAACATCTTCACGTTTAAGGAAACACATTATAATACGTATCCCTGGGATTGATATTTTGCCTATTTCCATAACTGGACAGTGCGTGCATTTCTTTGCTGGAGAAAGTGTGGCACCGAGGGACAGTAGAGCATATGACACTTCATTCTTAAAGAGATGGCCACTACCATCCGGTAAGACAGCCAAGGCATATTTATATGAGTCATGGAGCAAAAGGCCTCATAAGGTCCTTCTAATAATAATAATAATAATAATAATAATAATAATAGCTATTTTTGTCCAGTAAAATATGTAATAATGGATAATCTGTCTTGTGATAGAACCTGCATCCAGTGTTTATTGGACTAGGTCATGGAGGGCATCTACTGGTTCTGGCACTTGCACTTTAGAATGAATAAGTTTGTGTCTGGAAATTGTTCAAGGGAAATAGCACAAATCAGGAAGAACCTGCATGATGAATAGAATTGTAAATACATTCAGATTCAATCACTTCCATCCTGCTCAAAAAAAAAAAAAAAAGTTCAGTACTTAATGCCATAAAAAGAAACTTTTTCAACTGGCAATGGGTGTTGCTGTATTCTCATTTGGTGAGTCCAACCTTCCTCATGTGAAACAGCAACATTTAACATTACAATGTATTTCTCTTTATTGGGTGAAATAAACTTGGCCTTGCCCATAATGAGTTCCGTATCTTACCTTTTCTAATTTCCTAAAACTCGTCGAACTAATAGGATCACTGTCAAACTAGTTTAGTGGTCCAAATATTACAAGTTGTGTTACACTAAAACCGTATCAAACAATCAATTCATTTTATCTATTATGCACAAGAGGTACAGAATGGTCTGCAATATTAAATCAGAGGGTATACCCATTACTACATTTCATTCATTTGAATTTAAACCACACCGTTCAATGTTTTACAGAATACTTCAGAATACCAGCCTAAAAATTTTCTCATTGTTCAACTGATTCATCAACTCTCCAAGATTTTATCCCATTATTAACGTCTGTAGTGATGTTCACCCTGTTACAAATGGTGACAGATTAGATTAGATAAGTACTTGTTCCATAGATCATGAATACGACACTTCGTAATGGTGCGGAGCGTGTCAGTTTAATAAAAGGTGTCTATACAAGATATTACATTACACAAAATATTACATGACACTTAATTCTTTTTTTTTTTGGGGGGGGGGGGGATTAGGGAAATTACCCACTTTTTATATCCAAAAATTCATCTAATGAGTAGAAGGAGTTGCCATTAAGAAATTCTTTTAATTTCCTTTTAAATGCTATATGGCTATCTGTTAGACTTTTGATGCTATTAGGTAAGTGAACAAAGACTTTCGTGGCAGCATAATTTACCCCCTTCTGAGCCAAAGCTAGATTTAACATTGAGTAGTGAAGATCATCCTTTCTCCTAGTGTTGTAGCCATGTACACTGCTATTACTTTTGAATTCGTTCGGATTGTTAATAACAAATTTCATAAGTGAATATATATATTGTGAGGCTACAGTGAAGATCTCTAGCTCTTTAAATAAGTGTCTGCAGGATGATCTTGGACGAGCTCCAGCAATTATTCTGATTACATGCTTTTTTGCAATGAACACTCTTTTACTCAATGATGAGTTACCCCAGAATATGATGCCATAGGAAAGCAGAGAATGAAAATAGGCATGGTAAGCTAGTTTACTCAGATGTATATCGTCAAAATTTGCAAGGACCCTAATAGCATAAGTAGCTGAACTCAAAAGTTTCAGCAGATCCTCAGTGTGTTTTTTCCAGTTCAACCCCTCATCAATGCATACACCTAGAAATTTTGAATATTCTACCTTAGCTACTGATTTCCGATCGAAGTCTATATTTATCAATGGTGTCATTCCATTTACTGTGTGGAACTGTATATAATATGTTTTGTCAAAGTTTAATGAGAGCCCATTTGCAGAGAACCACTTAATGATTTTCTGAAAAACATCGTTTACAATTTCACCAGTTAATTCTTGTCTGTTGGGTGTGATAGCTATACCGGGTATCATCAGCAAAAAGTACCAGCTTTGCATCTATGTGAATATAGAATGGCAAGTCATTAATATATATTAAGAACAACAGAGGACCCAAGACCAAACCTTGCGGCACCCCATTCTTGATTGTTCCCCAGTTTGAGAAATCACGTTTTTTGCATATTATGTGAACTGCTTATTTCAACTTTCTGCACTCTTCCAGTTAGGTATGATTTAAACCATTGGAGCACTGTCCCATTCATACCACAGTACTTGAGCTTATCTAGAAGTATTCCATGATTTACACAATCAAAAGCCTTTGATAGATCACAAAAAATCCCAACGGGTGACTTCCAGTTACTCAGAGCATTTAATATTTCATTAGTGAAAGTATATATGGCATATTCCGTTGAAAAACCCTTTTGGAAACCAAACTGACATTTTGTTAAAACTTTATTTTTAGAGGTGTGAAACTACTCTACAATACATTACTTTTTCAAAAATTTTGGATAAGGCAGTCAGAAGAGAGATTGGGCAGTAGTTGTTGACATCAGACGTATCCCCTTTTTTATGCAGTGGTTTAACAATGGCATACTTCAGTCTATCTGGAACATACCCTGCTTCAGAGAGCTATTACATATGTGGCTAAGAATCCCACTTATTTCTTGGGAACAAGCTTTTATTGTCCTGCTGGAAATGCCATCAATTCCATGTGAGCTTTTATTCTTGAGAGGGTTTATCATCTTCCTAATTTCAGCAGGAGAGGTGGGTGGAATTCCAATTGTATCAAATGGTATGGCTAAGGCCTCTTCCATTAACTGCCTTGCTTCTTATAATGAACGTTTAGATCCTATTTTCTCTACAACATTTAAAAAATGATTATTCAAAATGTTTTCGACTTCTGGCTTGTTGTTTATCAAGTTTCCATTCGCTTTGATGGTGATGCCATCATCCTGTACTCTTGGTTACCCTGTCTCCCTTGTAATAATATTCCAAACTCCAGGATAGCAAAACAATCCTTATGTCAGTTACGCATGAAATAAAATATATTTATCAACACTTGGAAGCATTGTATTTGGTACATCAAACATTGTTTTTGCTAGTTGAAACAGGCAATACTGTCATATAACCCCCCAAAAAATTGCAGGTTTAACACACACAAAACAACAACATTTGCTTTCAGGAACAGTAACAGCAGGCTTTATTTATTAGGAATTGTGGACATAGTGTCAGCATTTTTGTGGTGTTCCATGCCATTAGCTTTCAATAAATGCTTATTATCCATCCCTTGTTAGCAATTTTTGTAACTGTCGCAAATTAATAGTTCCCCGTGCATCTAACCTTGTAAGAATGTGGTTTATTAATTAATAGCTTCCATTCCATGCCACTTAAACTCCCTGCTAAAGTGAAACTTACCTTAAATACCACCACAGTCTTATTTTGAACCTTACAACTGGTCTGAATTAAAGTCATCAGTTTACTTTGCACAAAAAACAATACTGTTTTCTGCAAAATTTTGTTATTGAGCAACACTACTATCACAGGTTCTCTAGTTCCACTTACCTACAAATCTGTCATTTATCTAAATTTTATATTTACCATTATTCTTATGACTCACTGAGTTTTTGTTTAAGTGTGACAAAGTGGAATTTTATCATGTTCTTACCCTTCATACACCACTCACTGTGTTAGTTGGTCTTACTCATTACGTTGAAGAATATAATATTCTTCAACCCATATAAGAATTGCCTTCTTTCTACTAATTTCAAGACATCTTCCCAATTCTCAAAAATACGCCATATGTAAGCATGGTGCCTAGTCTTAAGGCTGTACAAGAGTCTGACAATTACTGTGGTTCTATTCTTTTACATTGCTGCTGAATATTTTAGTGCCTTCAAGAGTAAAGCCACCTCTGCAGTCTTTGTTGTTGCTGCATACAAGATGCTAGGATGATATACTAGGGAACACTTCTCCAGCCTTTGGAGTAGGCGTGAAACCAGATTTCGAAGGAATGCAAAGGCATGCTGATAAAACAGGTCAGTAAAGCCCATATGACAGAAATTCTCAGGGAACTTAAAGAGAAATGTCTGGAAAAAAGGCACCACTGTTCTTGCAGAATATGGTCAGACAAATTTAAAGAACTGGTATTAATCTCTTTTAGATTATCGACATTGGCACCATGAGAATAAGATGACAGATTAGAGTACATATTAGTACATACAGTAACTTTTCTCTCAGTCTATATGTGAATGGAATAGGACACACTGGCTAGAGTTATCACAATTGAACTCTAATAAACACATGATTCACACTTATAATTCACGTACTAAAATATGGGAGTGTTATGTTTTATGGTGATCAGAGTATGACAAATTACTCAGTATGCAATTTCTGTTGAAGAGGATTTAATTACAATTATAAGTAGGGTAGATATGGATCATGAAGTAATTTATTGCACTGAAATCCACAATTAAATGTTCTGTACAATATTTTTTATATATAAACATAAAATGGAAATATCATCAAAAAATAAATATGCATGGAACATAGTGACTAGAAATGATTTCACAAAACAAATACAGAAATGTACATCAGGCAATTTACTTACACAAAACAATAAAATACTTTGGAGATCATTGTACACCTGGATGCAAACAAAACAAAGTAAATGGTCCCTTAAATCACTGAAACACAACAGGTATTAAGTAAAATAAGAAAAATACCAAAAACAAACTACAATACACCATGTTACATTTTGGGGGGAGTATTGGACAATGTGTGAATCATTTACATTCTCATGTACAACAGTAAACTGGAACAAAACTTACTTTTCCTTTTTCTTTTGTTACAATTTAAAATTAAACAGCATATTCATTGTCTGTTGCCTAGTTACTACTACTTCAAGAAAGGGAAATGTCCGTAAGTTCATCTCTCAAATGTACATTAACATTTAATCAACAGAGCATGAAATGTAAACAATTTATTAATAATAATTTTTAACATAGACTTTGATCAGAATATTATGAACTATTTGTTTTACTCTTTATCCTTTACAAATAAATAATATGTCTGTCTTTTACAAAATGCATTGATTAACAAGCTTTACATTGGAACAGAGGTAAGATTTACCAAAGAGAGTTACAGACTAAACTATGTCAAACAATCCAATTTTATCACAGGTATTAATTTTATTAAGTATGTTCAGTACTCACTTTGCATAATTATGTAAATACGACAGGCTAGCAACATTTTTAGCATTGCTTTTAATTAACAGATCTGAAAAATTACAGCAGTGTTTTTCACCTGTTGTTCTGGGTTACCAAAATACTGATAAGTAATTCAGAGAAAACAAAAGATATTATCAGTACAGAACATGATGCGAAGAAAAAGTAACTCCAAAACAAAAGAATGTATTATTTGTGTGGATAATACAATAGTTCATCTTCACTGAAATTAAAATCATGGTACAGAACAGAACAAACATGCAAAAATTTTGGCTAGCTCAAAATGACGTTGTACGACACGAGTACAGGACTTAAATATAACAATTCAGTACCACCAATTCTAAGATTCCGGAGTAGGTAACATTCTAAAGAGAGCAATGGACTACAAGAATAAGGAAAGAAGAAAAGAAATTGTCTATTTGTGGGAGAAATGTATTAGAGAGTTAGTATAAAGAAAGGTTAGGGTTTAACATTCCATCAACAATGAGTTCATTAGAGACTGAGCACAAGCTTAGGGAAGGAGGCGGAAGAAAATCAGCCATGCCCTTTCAAAGGAACCATCCCAAGATTTGCCTTAAGAAATTTACAGAAATCATGAGAAACCTAAAAATGGATGGCTAGTTGGGGACTTGAACCATCTTCCTCTCGAATGTGAGACCAGTGTGGTAATGAACCATGAACCTTGCCATGATGAGGAGGCTTGCATGCTTCAGCACACAGATAGCCGCACCACAGGTGCAAACACAACGGAGGGGCATCTGTTGAGAGGTCAGACAAACGTGTGGTTCCTGAAGAGGGGCAGCAGCCTTTGCAGTACCTTGTAACATCAACCAAACTGGCTTTGCTGTGCTGGTACTGCGAACGGCTGAAAGCAAGGGGAAACCACAGCCATTATGTTTCCTGAGGGCAGCTTTACTGTATGGTTAAATGATGATGGCATCCTCTAGGGTAAAATATTCGCAAGGTAAAATAGTCCCCTATTTGGATCTCTGGGCGGGGACTACTCAGGAAAACATCGTTATCAGGAGAACCAAAACTGGCCTTCTACAGACTGGAATATGGAATGTCAGATCCCTTAATCACATACGCAAGTTAGAAAATTTAAAAAGGGAAATGGATAGGATAAAGTTAGATGTAGTGGGAATTAGTGAAGTTTGGGGGCAGGAGGAACAAGACTTCTGGTCAGGTGAATACAGGGTTATAAATACAAAATCAAATAAGGGTAATGCAAGAGTAGGTTTAATAATGAATAAAAAATAGGAATGCAGATAAGCTACTACCAAAAGCATAGTGAGCGTATTATTATAGCCAAGATGGACACAAAGCCTATGCTTAGTACAGTAGTACAAGTCTATACGCCAATTAGTTCCACAGTTGATGGAAAGATTGAAGAAATGTATGATTCAATAAAAGAAATTATTCAGATAGTGAAGGGAGACGAAAATTTAATAATCATGGGGGAATGGAATTTGATAGTAGGGAAAGGAGGAGAAGGAAAAGTATTAGGTAAATATGGAATGGGGATAAGGAATGAAAGAGGAAGCCACCTAGTAGAATTTTGCACAGAGCATAACTTAATCATAGCTAACACTTTGTTCAAGAATAAGTATACATGAATAAGGCCTGGAGACACTGGAGGGTTTCAGATAGATTATATAATGGTAAGACAAGACAGAGATTCAGGAACTAGGTTTTAAATAGTAAGACACTTCCAGGGGCAGATGTAGACTCTGACCACAATCTATTGGTTATGAACTGCAGATTAATACTGAAGAAACTGCAAAAAGGTGGGAATTTAAGGAGATGGGACCTGGATAAACTGAAAGAACCAGAGGTTGTAGATAGTTTCAGAGAGAGCATTAGGTAAAGATTGACAAGAACGTGGGAAAGAAATACAGTAGAAGAAGAATTGGTAACTGTGAGAGATGAAATAGTGAAGGCAGCAGAGGATCATGTAGGTAAAAGGACGAGGGCTAGTGGAAATCCGTGGGTAACAGAAGAGATATTGAATTTAGTTGATGAAGACAGAAAATACAAATATATAGTAAATGAATCAGGCAAAAAGGAATACAAACGTCTCAAAAATGACATCGACAGGAAGTGCAAAATGGCTAAGCAGGGATGACTAGAGGGCAAATGTCGAAACAAGGCCCCAGGAGTAGACAACATTCCATTAGAACTACTGATAGCCTTGGGAGAGCCAGCCTAGACAAAACTCTTCCGCCTGGTGAGCTACATGTATGAGACAGAGGAAATACCCCCAGACTTCAAGAAGAATATTGTATTCCAATCCCAAAGAAAGCAGGTGGTGACAGCTGTGAAAATTACCGAACCATCAGTTCAATAAGTCTCAGCTAAAAACACTAATACAAATTCTTTACAGACACATGGAAAAACTGGTAGGAGCTGACCTCAGGGAAGACCAGTTTGGATTCCGTAGAAATGTTAGAGCACACAAGGCAATACTGATCCTACGACTTATCTTAGAGAATAGGTTCAGGAAAGGCAAACCTATGTTTCTAGCTTTTGACAATGTTCACTGGAATACTCTCTTTCAAATTCTGAAGGTGGCAGGTGTCAAATACAGGGAGCAAAAGGCTATTTACAATTTGTACCGAAACTAGATGGCAGTTACAAGAGCCGAGGGGCACAAAAGGGAAGCAGTGGATGGGCAGGGAGTGAGGCAGGGTTGTAGCCTATCCCCAACGTTATTCAAGCTGTATACTGAGCAAACAGTAAAGGAAACAAAAGAAAAATTTGGAGTAGGAATTAAAATCCATGGAGAAGAAATTAATACTTTGAGGTTTGCTGATGACATTGCAATTCTGTCAGAGACAGCAAAGGACCTAGAAGAGCAGTTGAATGGACAGTGCCTTGAAAGAAGGATATAAGACGAACATCAACAAAAGCAAAACAAGGACAATGGAATGTAGTCAAATTAAATCAGGTGATGCTGAAGGAATTAGATTAGGAAATGAGACACTTAAAGTAGTAAATGAGTTTTGCTTTTTGGGGAGAAAAATAACTGCCGATGGTCGAAGTAGAAAAGATATAAAATGCAGACTGGCAATGCCAAAGAAAGTGTTTCTGAAGAAGATAAATTTGTTAACAATGAGTATACATTTAAGTGTCAGGAAGTCTGTTCTGAAAGTATTTGTATGGTGTGTAGCCATGTATGGAAGTGAAACATGGACGATAAATAGTTTACACAAGAATAGAATAGAAGTTTTCGAAATGTGGTGATGAAGAAGAATGCTGAAGATCAGATGGGAAGATCACGTAACTAATGAGGAGGTATTGAATAGGATTAGGGAGAAGCCGAATTTGTGGCACAACATGACTAGAAGTCAGGATCGATTGGTAGGAAATGTTCTGAGGCATCAAGGGACCACCAATTTAGTATTGGAGGGAAGCGTGGAGGGGAAAAATCGTAGAGGGAGACCAAGAGATGAATACACTAAGCAGATTCAGAATGATGTTGGTTGCAGTAGTTATTCGGAGAGGAAAAGGATTGCACAGGATAGAGTAGCATGGAGAGCTGCATCAAAGCGGTCTCTGGACTGAAGACGACAACAACAATGTGGTAATCACTGTGCCACCTCATTTGGTTTTTTACGGTTAGGAGTACACTACTACAGTAATGCATATTATCTGTTTAAAGTTACTACTGGTAGCCACTAAACCTTGCTGTTATATTGTATTAGTATATGAATATGTTGTTCTCCCCCCAAGGAAATAATATTTTCTCGGTTAGTCAACATACTCAGGCCATAAAAAATGGTTTTAGGTGATGATTCTGGGTTAGTTCCACTTCAAAAAAACTGCTTTGAACTACAAAGACCGAAAGCTGTTCTCCAACATCTACATAATTCTCAACATAAAAAAGTTTTTAATGATAGCTATTTTTTGGCTGTTAACTGATTTTTCACTGTATATTAGGAACAATAAATAGTACAACTTTAGGAGCTGAAGATAGATGGAAGAAAAGTAAATGATATCAAATAGGATATAATATGGTTGTCAGAAGTGCAGTAAAAATGAAGACCAAATAGAATTCAAATTAGAGTGTATGTAAGAAGAACATAAAAATTAAAAAAATGATTCTTCAATCAGCAACTTTGGGGATGATACTAGAACTGACACAGGTCATAGGCTTGGAGAATTTGTTGAGAAGATGAATATGTTTGTCCTTAACACATAACTGTAAAATAAAACAAAACTGGACTTGACAAGGACCAAATGGAACTAAAAATGAAATTCACTACACTTCATCAACCAAGAAAGAAACTGTACTGGATGTTGTGGACATAAATCAGATGTGAATTACAAATGACAGCTAATGTGCAGAGTAAAATTGAGATACAGAGCTGTAAAAAACAGACTCATCAAGTAGGAAATCAAAAATGTAGATTACGAGACATTATTTAAGGCGAAGGTGTGACATTTTAAATTATACAAGTTGAGCATCTGAGACAAAATATGTAGGATGACGAAGATAAGTGTTTCAGGACGCACAACAAAAAATATGTAGGAGCTACACACATCCATACCACTATTAGTTCAACAATGTGTACTGCATGTTCTGTAATTTTAGTTATAATGTCTTAAGACTCCCATTTCCAATCATTTCATATTTTTATTTTCCTTCTAGGACTGCTTGATTACTGGTGTTTGAATCATTAGCAAACACACGCATTTAAACCCGAATACAAATTTTAGTTTCATTTTCATATGTTATTTGTAGTGTTTATTTAAAAAATCTATGCTATTTATACTTTTTATCCTGCAGTCACTTACAGTCTCCAATTCTTACAGTGTTAAATTAACCTCACCACAATCTTAACTTTTCTTGCTACCACTCACCACGTTAAATACTATGTTAACAACTATCTAACTTCTACTATTAAGCCACAAAGAGGGTGGTAAGTATGTTATTTGACAACTTATTGCATAACTTTGAAATGCTTTAAAAGAATAAAATATACATCTGATCTGCAAAGTAATATCTCATTCTTGCTGCTTACAGGTGACAAATTTCATCAGCATGTTATCAATAAATATACATGAGAAACTGCGAGTACGCCAGCTGTCATACAAAAGACTTGATTCAATCAGTACTGCCACACAAATTAATATTTTATACCAAGATTTTATTTAAAGAAAACTTACAAATACTCCCCTTTTAAATCTAGACCTTTTCATTTACTGCATCAGGAGTAGTGACAGACATTTGCTGAAGCAAGACAGAAGACCACTATCACAAGCACTGAATTTACAAAAACAGTTAAATTAGTTTCCTGGATAAAAGATTTCTACTTATAAATGTTATATGGCACTGAAAGTAAAGCTTAGTACTACGACATAGAAAAGGAAGCCAAAATTTGAAACAAACATTGTGATGATCAGTATCACTGAAGAACATTGTATTTACTAAACATGAAAAACGTTGCAGTCTTTAAATTTTTATTTTCCATGATAAGAACTCACTACTGATAAAGAAGACAATTATGGTAACATCTCTCATACCACATCAAAAATAAAACCATCTATGCAATGATCATAAAGATTCCATAACTACCAAGAAATAAAATCTTGTTTTAGATACGTTCAAACAAATTGTAATGTCTTTTCTTTAAAAGAGAGCCAGATATCTACTAATTGTGTCAAAGTGTACGAAACAGAGAGTAATGATAGTATTTCATATCAACAACTATAAAAGAGATTTGAGTAATGGGGTTTAAAAGAGAAACTATTTAACTCCTCCTCCCTCCCCACCCATCCACACACGAAATTGTTAAAAATATCTGATCTTCATGTGATTGTGCATACCTATAAAAACTGGAATGATTAGTTCCACACAAAAGCAAAAGTCTAACATCTGTGCTGCAACTAAAATAAGATGCCAACACATAATGTCAAACAAGTCCTATTAAAACTAATGTATTGGTAAAATGTATCAGAGCAATGCAAACAAAATGTTAGAATTCTGTATCCAACAACTTTCAATATGAGCAACAATGTCTGATTACAGATATTATTATTTCAATTAAAAAGATAAATATTATTGTTTCTGCTATATAATAATATTTTTTGGTATACTTTCATAAATTACCAATTTCACTATCACTTTTATGTGCCAAAGGGCCTTCTACTTTTCTAGTATATTATAGTTACATACATAAAATTCATAACTTATCAATATAGCTCCTCCCACAATGATCCTTTTGCAGTACGATCTAGGTTTTTTTGACTAGACGTGTTTCTTACGCTCCCTAGATGTTTATTATACATCACAGTATAGTTACAACAGGTTGAGCACTTTTATAGTTGTCAAGCAATATTTGACAAGTCCTCAAGGATCATTCTGAAGCTCGTGGAAAAATTTTGTGCATTAAAATCATTATTTTTCTAATGCACTTAAGTTCCCATTGTCCATCAGTGCAGCACTTGAAATTGTTCATTCAAGTTTGGTGCATTACTGATTTCTTCCTTCAGGTAGCTTTTCGAGTCTATTATCCTCAAGATAATACAATGAACACTTTTACAATTTATTTACAAACTTTCTTAAGCCCTTCAATTATGTGGAGGGATTGACATCAGACAAAAATCCACCCATTCAGTCAGTAAAACATTAAATTCTAGCTACCATTCAATAAAATGGAGAACAGGTACTCTAGCAAGTCTAAATATACATTTTTTTTTCTTTCCTAACGAATTTTAAGCTTTATAAATATAAACTGACTTCTGTTGATCATTACTAATACATGAATATGTTGCAGAATGAAATACCTATATGTTTAAACATTATTAATCCATCTGAGAAAAAAATTCTAAAGAAAAAACCTCTCATGAAATCTTGTTCTATTTCTTGAAACGTATTTTACATGCAGCTGGACAAGTGAGTCAGTGCCAGAACTGTTGAAACAGATGAATAAACTAATTATGTATTAAGCTACAGTACATTTATTGCTATTTGCTGGTTAAAAAAAATTCACACACAGCTCACATAATAGCAAAATCGCATGAATGTCCAGTTCTTCATTTCTTTTTAAAATGACCTTTCAAGCAAACACAACAACATAAACAAAATCTCATTTTGACAATAATTAGAATCCGTAACACTGTACTATAAATAGTAATAATACATTAATTGTACAAGTATCCTGAAATTTACAGATCTGGAATCTACAGATTACAAAAGAAGAAGAAGAAGAAAAAATGGGACATACTACAAGCAAACAGCAATAAAGACACTATTTTGGATACTTCATCTACTTTTAAGTTGTGGTAACACATTCAATAATGCATTTCTTATGGGAAAACTTCAATAATAATGTCATTTTAAAACATTACTTTTTGTGAGTGAACAAGCTAATCAAAAGGCTGAAGTGTGCTAGATTTAGAGTTCACTTGGACTAGATTTAGAGTTCACTTGGATTGAAAAAACCAGAGCACAGGTAAAAATTTGTGCTGACAGATCCTTTAAAACAAATACAGTATACGGATATGATAAAACAGTCACATCTAGAAATACACACTTTTAACCACCCCATCCAACTATTAAAAGGTAGTAGCACATACTTTATACCAATATTTGTGTCTATATTATCTGTTTTGACCTTCCAGTCTGAGATCTCAACATCAGGCTCTTGCACTGACATGCTCCACTTTGCCCTTACTCTCCCAGCTGCATCTTCAGAGAGTATATGAGCCACTGTTTCTGAAAACTTTACTGGACATAAAAATCATGATATCACTTATCTAGGAAAAAAAAGAAAGAGTAAAGTAAGCTTCATATGGCAACAGATTACACCCAATGACAAATAATGGATAAAGAGTTATTATGTAGACTAGGTTCATTGAGAAGGACTGGAAAACACTGTCTGGCAAAGGTGTTCCTCACCTCTCAAAGTGTAAAGACAAAAGAATGCCTGTCAAAACTATACAGTGCTAAATCTGTTTTCCTAAATGACATTTTCAGACTGAACAATGATGCGCTCATTACGGAATGAGTCTCCAGCAGACCAACAACTGCGACGACACGTAAATATAAGCACAGTTCCATATTCTACATGGGAACTTGAAGACACACCCTCTCCTGAACAAGCTACTGTTAAACGTAGTCGAGGAATCAGTGTAGGTAGCAGCTGCAGCTCAAACATCATATCACCAAGACAATGTGAACACCTTGCTGGTGATTCATTCACTGGCTGCAGCAATAATGGCCCACCACCTTCTCGGCAATATCTGTAATTTTAAAAAAATATAAAATTAGCTATAAAATTGTAATTTCTACAGTAATTAATATTTAACTGTTTCTATATGATTAAAACTGAGAACTTTATCTCTTTAGTAAGAGTGTCATGATGGCTTCGTGTAAGAAACTATCCGAGCTGCCCTCCATGTTTACACAGAGTGTGTGTGGGAAGCAACATCCATGACTGCTAGCTCTTGAGCTGAACTGTGTCCCTTGAAATTAAAGTTGTGGATTTTAATTGTGCCACATTAGCTAATAAAAAGAACCTCTGGGCAATGGAACGAACGGACTTGTTGTCAAATGTAAAGTACATTTCTTCTGCGAAGGAAAATTATTATTACGAGCACCACAGATCATGCAGGTCTCACTCTTGTCTGTGGAATTCTATCCCCACAATTGGCTCCTTGGAACTCAAATACTCAATCAGCAGCAATTTTGGACAATCAGCACTCCAGTACAAACAACACTAGAATGTGACTGCACAATGTTGCTGTACCACAGTATTCACTGGACACAGTTCTGAGTGTTGGTTGAATCTTTAATACTACTACAGTTCTAAAAGTAAAAAACATTTAAACATACATTCTTCTTCACTGTTTATCAAGTTTTATAAGCTCATCAGACAAAATGTTTTATCATCCTTAAAAATGTGCACTGGTTCCTTTGGAATGCTGTACAATTGGGTGTACCTGGCAGTTATGTAACCCTCCACCTCTTATGCAAGTCATGGTAGTCAATGGGGAGGGGGAAGGGGGGGAGTGCCAGTTGGTTGTATTGGAGGTGTGCAGTAAAATGGGTGGACTTGAAGACCTGATACAGTGGCTGAATGGAGCTACCCTGTTTAGACAGGTACATAGACACACAGTGAAAGAAGTTGCCCAATTTGGTACGTATCAACGCAGACTGAGCAACTTGTCTATATAGAATTGTGTACCATTCACAAGCATGTAACATGTACATAACTGACAGAGACTGGAGACAAATGTCACACCTTGTCAGTGATAACTGGTTTAGAAACTAAGATAATTTCTGTTACCAGTGAATGTACATCCATCTAAATCAGTTTCCAAACGAACAATTGTGAAGGAAATTGCATGCAATGGGCATTTGGAGTTAGGTACTTCGCAAAATGCCATTGCTCGCTGCAGCACATAAAGCTGCAAGTTTTTGACGGCCAAACCAACAAATAAGATACAGTGTGGGGCAAATAAAAGTGGCCCAGATGAGTGGAGACGATTGGACATGAATGTATGCATGTAACCACAACCATCACATGTACACCCGCCATGTGATTTCCACACTGGTTCAGAGAACAGTAGCGGCTTTGTCAGCATGAGTGGTGCAGTGCAGATGGGATGATGGTACTCACGGTGGAGCAACAGGTGTTCAGTGTGAAAGTTACGTGACAACAAAGTCATGGAAACAGTGCGGTCAGTTGTTGCTGAGAAGTTTAATGGTGTCAAAGTGCCAGCAAAGAGTGCCACACAATCCTTAGTCTGAAAATGGCGTCAGACAAGATCTGTTTTGAACAAGTCAAAAAACATTGAAAAATGTGCCCACACATCAGAAAATGTGGCTGTAGTTCAGCAGAAAATACCCTTCAGAGTCCCACAAAATCAACCCAATGCATCTCACAAGAGGCCGGAGTATCAAGTCGATCATGTGGATGAATATTCTACCTGCACCTACACATGCATCCGTACCGAGTGTCTGTTGTTCACGCATTAAAACTAGCAGAAGCTCCTCAGCACCTCCAGTTTTGTGAGTGGCTGTTCACTGAGATAATGAATGGCTTGGATATGGATTTGTTCTTTATGTCGCAAGAAGCCCAGTTTCACCTGAATAGTTATGTCAGCTCACAGAATCACAGGCTCTGGGCAGCAGAGAATCCGTATAACTTCCACAAAACACCATGACATGATCATAAGGTTGGGTTTGGTGTGCAGTGTCTGCACAGCACATTATTGTTCCCATCTTCTTTCATCGGACACTGACTTCGGCACATTACGTTGCCAACATTTTGAAACCATTTGTGGCAGCATTAACACAGGAGGAAAAGATCTACAGTTACTTTCAACAGGATGGAGCAACTGCCCTTACAGACAGCCGAACCTTGGAGCACATTTACACAATCTTCATGCCTGACAGTCGTTAGCAAAGGTCATGGCCTCAGCTGGCCACCCACGTCACATGATCTGTCGGTGTGCAATTACTTTGTGGGCGGAGTCCTGAAGCCTAAGGTGTATCACAACAACCCTCATAGTCTTCAATAATTGCAGTAGAACATTTTGGATGAGTTTGAAGCAATTCCAGCCCAGTTTCGATCTGCCTTCAGCAACTTGCTGACCAGAGACAAAAAGTGCCAAGAGATGAAGAGTGGTCACTTTCAACATCTGCTATAGTGAGGTTAGTACTGTATTTCCAGTCCTCTGCTACATTTCTTTGTATCCTGGAACTCTGTTCTCCAAGCCACTTTTACTTGGCCCACCCTGTAGTAATTGACTAGAGGCATGTAATGTGCTCCAATGGATCACAATTTTGGTAGTCTCGAAATGATGCAGCGATCAAGTGTACTAATGGCCCAATGAGGCATTTAATCTGCAGTGTGTGGTTCACACTGCAGGTGGCTCTGTGAGGCTTTGGTGGTGTTTTTTCATACCATGGTTTAGGCCCATTCATTCAGGTTACTATGAACATGAACCAGGAAGTTAATGTCAACATTTTTGTGTTTAGGTGTTGCTCTTTCTTCCAGATCTTCATGATTATTATTTCGTGGATGACAACAGCCATGTTAACAGGGCTACACACTTACATTCATTGTTTGACAAACCATGAAGAATTTGTGCAACATGTTTTTCCAAGTAGAAATAGTAAATTCACATGTGAAGTACAACCTAGTGACTTAAGTCTTGATCTCACTATGCTTCAAAACCAGTGAATGCAGACCTAATACCTACAATGCCAGTCATATTGGATTATAAGATTTATGAAAACACCTATATTCCAAAGTGCAAAATGTTTGGGAGTTGGTAACACAGACCAAGTGCACTATGATTCTTGCTTGTTATTACAGTGAAGACTGTTTGTGATAATGCTGAACAGTATATTACTTACTTCTCTGTGCAATTCAATAAAAGTGTGGCAACATGGGTGACCTTACTAATTTGTTATGGGAGCCAGTTGGTGGAATGTAGCAACTAGAAGCAACTGTATCAAAGACAGTCAGTGTCTTTATGTAGATGGATAGTAACTGCTTCCAATGTGGTTGTGGTGGTAGTAGTCGTACATACAATACAGAACAAAATTATGATTAAAACTTGCTCACAATGAGGCATATCACTGAACACAAGTTACAAACAACTGTAGAGCTAAGACTACATAAAGTGGTATCAAAAGTCAATTAGCAGATTGATCAGATGGCATGCCTACCTTTACAGTCTAGCAACAATTTCACTACCAGAACCTTTCCAGACTGGTGGCCAATCTCCAACCTCTGATCACCACAATTAACACATGAGTACAATGCAAGGAACTGATCTAGAAGAGGGTAACATGATCTACTAACTTTGTCTTGTTTTCACTAAAAGGATTGCTCTAAAAATAAATAGAATCCACAGAACCTTATTAAGTGGACCGCCTAACCTATCGTTAACAGAGGAATGTGACCACACTTTCATTGTATTCCATTGGAAAAATTATCATCTATGAACAAATTACAACCAATTCTGGGCATGATCCTATTTGAAATAGTATTCTCTTGCCTTCTTCTTTAAATGTTGTTTTCCACAAAAAAAAGATGTGAAATGCAATAAACTCAGAGTATTCTTGGCTCTTTTAAAATTTAATTTCTGATTTGTCAGTAGACTTAAAGCAAACAGTTGCATGTAATCAACAGTGGCAGCCTATTTATGAGTAGTGCTTGAGTGCTTGGGATTTCTGTATAGTTGGTTTAATGGCGGAAGACAAAAGAATTCATATTTATCAAGCAATTTTTAAAGTAATAAATATTATGAAAAGTATAGATTGCTACTCACTGTAAAGATGGCATGTGGAGTTCCAGACACGCATGACAAAAAGACTGTTACATATAAGCTTTCACCCAAGGCCTTCTTCAGAAAAGAGAAATGCACACACATTCACACAAGCAAGCAGTTGTCACATGACAGCTACCTCCAACCACTCTGGCCAGACTGCAACAGAAACACACTGAACGGGAGTGGCGGGGAAGGGATATCACGGTACAGATGGGGGACAGAGGATTTGGCAGTGTGTGGCAGAGCATACAGGGACTAGAGGCAGTAGGTAAGGACTGCAGAGACAGTGTTGGTAGGCTATAGAGGAGGGAGAGGAGGGGAGAGGAGAAAATGGGGGAGCAGAAAGAAGAGGAGCAGCAGAGGTTGGAAGACTGGTGGTTGTGCTGGCAGAAAGCAGCGCACAATGAGGGTGAGGGGAGGTGCATTGTGAGGAGCTGACAGGACAGAGGGGGTAGAAACAGTTGGGTGGAGGGTGTGATAGCAGGTTACCATAAGTTGAGCTGAAGATGATTTCAGACATGGAGAATGTGTTATAACAGTAACACCCATCTGCGCAGTGCGGAAAAGCTGGTGGTGAAGGGGAGGACAAAAATAGTCCAGGTTGTGCACTCACTGAAATCAAGTATGTTAGATACAGCTGCAGGTTGTGCCACAGGGTAATACAATTTGCTCTTGGACACAGTATGATGGAGGCCATTCATCCTAATGGATAGCTGGTTGTTAGTCATACCAATATGAAAGCTGATCGATGAATGCAGAAGAGCTGGTATATAACATGGCATCTTTCAAAGGTTGCCCTGCCGCAGATGAGACAGGATAAGTAAGTGACAGGACTGGAATAGGAAGTGGTGGTGGTGGTGGTGGTGGTGGTGGTGGTGGTGGTGGTGGTGGTGGTGGTGGATGGGTGGGTGGGTGGGTGGGGGAGGGTTGAGTTGGTAGGTGAATTGGGCAAGTCTTTCACCTGGGTCTTCCACAGTGATATGATCCCCTTGGAAAGGGGCTGGGATTGCGAGTGGCATGAGGATGGACAAGGATGATGTGGAAGTTGGGTGACAGAACACCCTCTTCAGGAGAGGTGGGAATCTCCAGTTGTTTCTGTCCAGGGTGGTATTGGGTGATGAAGGGGCACTCCTTTGCAGCTGGTTCTTGGCAGTAATGGGAGTACGGGGGTGGGGGATATGGCACAGGAAATCTGTCGGACTAGGTCTTGGGAATAGTGTGTCTGTGAAGGCCTTCAGTGTACTGGGCAAGTGACTTCTCGTCACTGGGCATGCTGTTCCCAGGTGGCCAAGCTTTATGAGAGGTATTATTTTGGTGTGGAATGGATGACAGCTGTCAGAATATGTAGGTACTGTAAATGGTTGGCAGATTATATGTGGACAGAGGTGTTATTGAGGCCATCAGAGAAGAGGTGGTCAACACCCAGGAAGGTGCCATGCTGGGTTGCAGAGGACAAAGTGAAGTGAATGTGAGGAACGTGGTAAGGGTGTCTTAGCCCTGGGTCCATATCATGTCGACATCATCAATGAACCTGAACAGGACCAGGGGTTTGGGGTTTTTGGATGCTAGGAAGGTTTCCTCTAGATGGCCCATAAACTGGTTGGCATAGGAGGAAGCCATACTAGTGTCATGACTGTGTCACACATTTGTTTCTATATCTTCCCTTCAAAGGAGTAGTTACGTGTTAGTAAAGTGTACGAGGAATCAGGCAGTGGGTTTGGAGACTGAAGGACGTTGGGAAAGGTAGCATTCAATACGGATAAGACTATGGGCAAGAGGGATGTCCGTGTGTAGGGAAGTGGCATCAACAGTGACAAGTAGATATCGAGGAAGCATAGCAGTGGAGATGGTGCCAGAGTCGGTGAAGGAAGTGGTTGGTATCTATGATGTGGGAGGCTAGATTTCAGGCAATTGGTTGGAGGTGTTCGTAAATGAGAGCAGAAATTCCATCAGTGGGGGCACAATATCCAGATACAATGTGGGGTCCAGAATTGTTGGGTTTGTTGTTTTTAGGGTGCTTAAGGAAGATGGGCGTGCAGGAATGAGGAGCAGAATTGATTCATGGCATAATTTCTGGCATGGGCTAATGCTTTAAAGCAAGGATTGGACATTATGTTGGACTTCTGTGAAAGGATCACTCTGGAAGAGTTTACAGGTGGAGGTGTCAGATAACTGGCAGAGGCCTTCCACCAGGCAGTCACTGTGATTCATAACGACAGTGGTGGAACCTTTGCAGGTAGGATGATAAGGTCAGGACCTTTTTTGAGACTGCGTATGGCTGTCCTTTCTTCTTCTGAAATGTCGGTGTTCTTAGGAAGGGACTTGGGGAAGGATGGTAAGCCCAAGTTGGAGGTAAGGAAGTCCTGGAATGTGACCAGGTCATAGTTAGGTGAGAGGTGGGGGGTATCATGGTTGGATGGTAGTGTAAACTGGGAGAGGCAGGATTCATTATGATGATGATTATGTGTTTAAAGGCACCAAACTACTGGGACATTAGTCCCACCATTTCATGAGAGAAACATGTAAAAAGGTAAAAAGCAAAACAAGGGGGACTTGGCTGCTCCAACTATATAAGCAAGTCAAAGAGTTTGATAAAGAGTGTGACAGTAGTTGTAACATGATAGGTAAAAGAAAACAGAGATAACTCAGGCAGCATCTTGCGCAAGAGTGTTGCAAGGCACAACAAGGTAGGAGGGTAACCTGTGGCTGCATGTGGGGTACCTGCTGCAGGGGGAGGCTCTTCCCCTCACAACCACCCCTAACACTGAAAGTAGAGGAGTATTATAGTTTAGAGCAAAATCTACCCCCCCCCCCCCTTAGGAAATGCAATATTTTCGTAGTGGTTGTGTCATCATATGCAAGCATCTGAGGTAGTTAGGAAGGAAAGCTGAGAGCATGCTGCAGACCAACTAGCAGGATGCACTCAACAAGAACACGTGCTACAGTCAGTAGACTCCGCAGCTGCAGGATGATGATCCTCCCAATGCAGAAGGAGCTCATTGGTGTCTCTCCAAGACGCCTGGAAAAATGTTTGCCAAACCATAATGGACCTTTTAATCGCCCTCAACTTGTTTTGGGTCGTAGTAGCCTGTCATTCCAATTCCCAGACACTCACAGTATTGCATCAAAGTTGTAATCATAAGTCAGCGCCCAGTATTGTGAAGTATGTAGTTGTGTCTTTAGCTAGAAGGTTGACAAGTTCAATTCCTGGAATGCCTATGTGGCTCAGTGTCCAGATGAAGGTCACTGTCTTTCCAGAGGTGCAGAGGTCAATAGGTCTTGGAAGTTGGTGACCAAATGATTTTTGGCATAGCACAGGGATATGACTTTTAAGCAACTCGTGGAATCGCTACAAATCAGAAAGTTTGTTGTGGTCAGGGACTTAACGTACCACAAAGCCTGAGATATGGCAACCAACTCTGCAGTATATACACTGCAGGCACTCAGCAGAGAGTGCTTCTCATGTCCCCTTGCATATGCAAAAGCATAACCAACCCTGGCACTGACTTTCGATCTGTCCATGTAAATGCATACGCAATTAGAATAACTGTGGAGGATCAAACAAAACAGGTGTTGGAGAAGGGTGGGATCAGCATCCTTCTAGGAGCCGCAAAAGAGGTCCATCCATATCACAGAATAGGGTACAGACCACAAGGGTGTCGAGAGGAAGCTCTAGAAACACAGACTAAAGGAGGTTGTTTGATGTCCCTCAGTAGAGTATCGATTTGAATTCCAGCTTGTCTACCCAGTTCCGGCCAATGTGCAAACAGTCTGAGCTGTTGGTTGTGGAACAGAGTTGATAGAAATGGTTGAGTAGGCATCTGACAGATTGTGAAGCTCATCAGTTAAAGAATGGCAAAAGAGAGAAAACATGACTGCTCCTTGACAACACACCAACTCATCCATCTCGTGAGATCTTAATCGAAAAGGACACATTCATGAAAGTGATATTCCTCTCATCTAGCACACCCTCATTATTACAGCTCTTGGATCAAGATGTTATAGAGACTTTCAAACAGTTTTACAGAAAAGAACTCTCATGTAAGTTATTGTCAGAAAGAGAAGTGGAAGCAGAATGAAGTCTGTCAAGAAATAAAAATACTGATTTGGAAAATGTGTCCTACATGATCAGACCAGCATGGGATAGTGTAAAGAACAGAATTTGAAAAAAGGTTTGGAATAAAATTTTGGGTATGGTGGAAAGTCCTCAAATTCTAATTTAAAATGATGAACAGAATGGTGTGTCCAAAATGTTCAATATGCAAAAAGAACTCAATTGCCATAACACTCAAGACAGATGAGTGCTGATGATGCAGATACAGGGCACTAAATCTTGCAGGATATTGAAATTGTAAACCTTGTCACTGATAAAGCTGAAGCAGCCGGCATCTCGCCAACTAGTGGCCCAGAAAATGAAGGTGACAATATTCTGGCTGCTTCTGAAGCATTTACTTGTTCACATAATGTCTTCCGAAGGTTTGAAGCTCAAGATAAAAGTGACCACTATCAGATATCTGTCCCCCCCCCCCCCCCAAAAAAAAAAAGTGCATGACTTACCTGCTTGAAAGCTGGTAGGCTTGCTTAGACTGACCATACTTAGAATTTTTTTTTTTTTAATTATTCCTATACATACATACTGTACATGCAAAATGCATACGTATTACATATTTTTTGTATACTAGGCAGTACTGCACACATTCTTACTGTACTTGACTTTGTAATAATAAAAGAGATTAACATCGTTATAAATATACTTAATTTTTAATGGGTAAATTAGTAAATAAAAGTATACAGTTCGATTATCCAAATAAACCTGTTTTCTGAACACCCATGTCCCCCCATTAGTTTGGTTAATCAACACTACTGTAGAATTGACCACACCTTGTCTTAAAACACTCACTGAAGATAGTATTGTGTCCACAGTGCTAGAGGAATGGTGGCCCCTCTGCACCCATCAGGCTGAAGCGCCAAACTTGACCTTTTCTCTCACAAAACCAATAGTGTTTACATTACCACTACCTCACCCCCCCCCCCTCCCCACCTCCAGTTTCACAATGCCCCTATCAAAACTTCTGTAACTTCTCCACATGTGAACCCACTGTGTACATGCTTTATAAAAAAGTTTGATGGCATGTAAGAACTGATAAATATGGATTGTAACAGGCTAGTGACTGTTGATAAAATGCTTACTTATCAGTAGTCTTAAAAATGACTAATTTCAAAGAGACATTTTATATTTCTTGCCATTTAGCAAATAAAACTTACCTTATAATCTGACCTGGATTACGCTGTATGCGAAGCAGGAATTGATGGAACATTTTATCGCCATGGGCTGGAATACTTTTTTCATATTTTTCTTGTGTTAACTGGTCACCTTGACCCATGGAAACCATTTTTTCTTGCTCTGGACTAAATGAACCTTCCTCACTATTTTGCTGATACTCTTGCAACAATTCTCGGACATGTTCTGAAAGAGGAGTAATTGATGGCGAACCACCCAAATTCTCCTCATCAACACTTATGAAGTAGGGAGTAAATTCAAGTGAACAGGATGATGGCATTCGTTGCCCACTTGCTTCACTTGAGTTTCTGAGAACTGCTGGCAAAGGTGCTGTTTCTTGAAGCAATGCTATAAGGTCATGTTGAGGGGCTGTTGGTGTATCGATGCTGACCACTTCACCTTCATCTCCTTCTATCTCTGCTGTAGCTGCTGGAGAAATGAGACATCCAACAGCTCCTCCTTCCTGAATTCCTGCTCCGCCCTTCAGTTCTCCACAATTGGCATTCCTTTCATCGAGGTTCAGATTCCCAAGCTGCATTCTCAAGTCACACTGATTATCTTCCATTTCATTATCATCATCTGACACATGTTCACAGCTCTCCACATTTTTTATGCAAGCTATTACATTACCATTTTCTTCATTGTTATTAACATTGTTGTCATCATCCCAATCATCAGCCTCTTGGCACCAGTCAGTAGTAGTTCCAGTATTGACAGTGACTGCTGGTGAGGCAACACCAGGATCAGAAGCAGTATCAACTGTTTGGCTACGCATACAGATCCAGCTGCATACATAAGAAATAGAAGTTACGGGGCAATACACTGTAGGAATGAGACTTATTCTACAATATATGTCGTTCTCTTCAAACACAAAAATGAAAGAGCTCTCTTTAGAGAACATAAAACTGTCCAGCCAGTTTGTGCTATGTTATGTGTGGTAAGAATACACTACGACACCCAATAGCAATTATACAACAAAAATTATTACAGACTAAGTATTCAAGCAATCTCCATGAAGAGAATATGATAGAATATTTTCTTCCAATCATCTAGTCAACTAATGAACTTCTCATCATGTGTCTTCTCCCTTGGCTACATTATGCTTTACATTGTAAAGTTCTGAAATATTACACTTTGTAACTCAAAGGGTTGTTAAGCCCTCTCGCTCCCTTTCGCCTTCACTACTCCTTGCTAACTACTATCTAGAGGACATTCAAAAGGGAATCTACGGCCTATATTGTTATGCACACATCTAATCCTCAACTCTTAATTTGCAGTAGAACTATGTACATCAAATTTTATGAAAATTGCAACACAGGCAAGAATGATCAAAATAAACTCAAACTTGATGCATGTGTAGAACTGAAAATTACAGAGAGATGAAGTGCACATACACCAAAAAGCACCCTTTTCGAGTGACTGGAAATTTCAATGTCACATTTGAATGATTGTCAAATGAAGAGGAACTGTGAAACTAAATTGTCATTGCCCCTGCATCATTAATGACTAGTTCAAAAGATGAACCACAGACCCTACAAATTTTGGGTCAACCAAAAGTTGTGCCTTTGGCCCAATTTAACTTTTTTGTGTTGCGTCATTGTGCTGCGGCATCTTTGTAATGGATATTTGTTTGCAGAGCACATGCTGGAGTAGGCAGTGGTACACTGTAGTGTAGGATGATTGTGTTTATAATCTGTTTGTAAGTGACGTTAGTGTGACATTGGATTTATTGGCATTTTCGGAGGTGATAGTCGTTCACTTGTCCATAAGTTATTTTAATCTTGTTAGTTACTGGCTATGAATTAGTTTTCGGTTTTCGAGCTGTTAGTTTGCCATTTGAAATTTGCTCATCTGTGGAATTTAATTGTGTGTGTTCTTCATGGATCTAATGACTAAATTCAAGTCATTTAGTAGTGGCGACTATGGACAAGAATATGGCTGAGACTATAAAATTTCCACGTTATCTGGCTTCACCGGACAGCACGAGTTTTCATCAGTGCAACCAACTGACAAAATTCAAGAAAGTTGCTGCTTCTTGAACCTGGGACCACTACATGTGGTAGCAGCATCATGGTAACGTTTAGAGGTCTATTGGGAATTGGGTTTCTGGTTCAAGAAATCTAGTCTGGCCATAAGAGATACTGTTCTGCTAACTTATTACTGGTGTTATCATTTGTCTGTCTGGTTTTGTTCACATGAGATGAGCTTCAGGGGTAGGCACAACTGAGATTGGTTTCCTTTTTGCGTAAGATTCCTTCACAGTTTATAGAGTATAGGGTGATCTTTATGAGGGGTCTGGAGGAGGAGGGGGGGGGGGGGGGTCACTGCAGAAACTGATGAGTCACACTTTGGAAAGACTAAGTATGGGAGGAGTGATCGACCTGTGTGTGTGTGTGTGTGTGTGTGTGTGTGTGTGTGTGTGTGTGTGTGTGTGTGTGTGTGTGTGTGTGGGGTGGGGTGGGGTGGGGTGAAGGTATCCTGATGTGGTTTTGGGGTGGTGGGGAAGTGAACAAAATTGGTTTAGGTTGGTTCAATAAAAGAACATATTGAACAGCATTTCACTATTGTTTCAGATACTTTTTCTTTACACACGGATCTGGGTACTATGGGCTTTTGACATTTAACAGTGAACCATAGCATAGAGGTTAAAGATTATGCAACGGGAGCCTGTGCCAGTACCATAGTGGGTTACTGGGGACTGTGAAGTCTGTTACAGAGATGGAGAAGAGGTGCTATTCTATTCCAGTTTCATCTTGATGAGTATTGCTGAGGAAAGAAAGTGCTGGAAAACGGTATTTCAACGTCTCTTGAAGCTTGTGGGGAAAATGTACATTTCGAAAGTAGGCAGTTAGACATGTGAGAGGGAAGGTATTGTTTAATGTTGATTGGGACATTGTGGAATGGAGTGTGCCCCCCCCCCCCCATTTTTTTTTTCTTTTTGGGGCAAGGGGGGCAAAATTACACTTGTGTTAATGCGTTTTGTTTGAATTTAATATTATTTTTGTTTGTATGTTTTTATGTGGGTACTGGGTGGGAATGGGTATCAGTTGGCTGGTGGGAGGAGGAAGGGGGGGGGGGCAGTTATGGTTAGGGAGGTGTGGGTCTTAGTAATGGTTATTTTTTTTGTGTGTGTGTGTGTGTGTGTGTGTGTGTGAATTAATCTGTTAGCTGACTGAGTGACAAGTATGTTCTTATGGTTTTTTGGTCTTTATATGTAAGAAATGTAGTGTGTTTGTTTATGTATATAATTTTCTTTGATATATGAGTATTGAAATTTTTGTTGAAGTAGTTTTTTTACCATTTTCAGTTGGTAGTTGAACTTCACATTTATTAGTTTATATTGGAGGATGTCATGGGATGTGGCCTCATTAGGTTTAGAGATTATGGTGGCATCCTTGCCTGAAATTAGTGTTCAATGTGTTGAAGGTATGTGGGAGTTGCCGGTACTGTGGACTTCATTTGAGCTATATAGCTCAAATGAAATTTTCAATACAGAGTTTTGGATTTATGTGTGGGTTCGTGATATCACAGTTCAAAATCAATGTGCGGTACTGCAATTTTCAGTAATACTGAAAATTTTGATTGTCACACCATGCCACTCTGGTTCATATAGAGCTTCCTGCTATCTTCTTGTGGAACCAGTATATATAAATGAGGCTCCTGGACTGTACAATGTGCCCAGTATACAGCATAACTGCAGCCTTGTCCACAAGTTTGTAAAGGCCATACAGCTACATCATTAATGTTGGCTTAACAATGGAATATAACACTGGTGTGGACTTGTCTGTATCAACAGTATGTTGCAGGTGAGATTAGTAACAGACATACAATTGCATCAGATTCTGTTGACACTAAATCACAAACCTCTCCGACTGCAATGGGCACAGGACATGATAACTGGCAAGCTGAGTGATGAACTTTAAGTGTTTCTTGAAGAGTCCCAAATGAATCTGTCTTAGAATGGTGATCACATTATGTTAATTGCCATCATGCTGACCAAAATCTGTACATTACATTTTCAAGTGACAGAAGAAGAAACATCCAGTGTGGTAGTTTGAGATGTCACCAGGTACAGAATGTAATTACAACTTATTTATAATGAGGGTAAACTGAATAGCAATACCAGGGAGAGTTAAGAGCAAGAGAGATTGCCTCATTTTTGGACGACTCCACATGCCACATTCAAGGTGAGCCGTGACTGGCCACAGGAGTTAAGAAAGTTTAAAGTCTTTCTTCAAACAACCAAAGGTCCCTCCACAATGGATATAGTGAACAGCAGGTACTGTTGGTTCCCTGGTCTGCACATTTGCCTGACTGAAAAGTACATGAAATATGCTTGGAATTTCGCTCATCATCAACTTGTACACTACTGCTCTCCAGCAATCACTGCTGAAGTGGACTGAAAGCGCCTTGGAATACATTAAAAAAAAAAATTCTTTGTTTTCATTTCACAACATTCAGAGGTTTTGTCTGGCACAATTTCAAAGTCTGACATCAAGTACCATACGCTTTTGTATCCCAAACACTTGTGTATTGTTGCGCGCCTAATTTTTGTACAGAGGGCATTTCAGACAAGTGTATCTATCCTTCACGGTGTTGCAATATTCACAAATATTTGCAGAAATCATATCCACTCAAACGATATTACTCCCATATACAAAATCAAAAAATGCAACATTGACTATGTCAACAGAGTGAGTCTGTCAACAGAGAAGTCCCTTTCACACTACCACAATACAAAAAATCACAACCTCAATGTAATCTTCAGCAAAAATACAATATTTTCTGCTTTTTGAAGTAATGTATTCTATACACACTAATCAGAAGCGTACTTTAAAACGATAAAATGACTCTTTATATAGGCGACATAAGTAAAACAAAACTTGACACGCATACGCTGAGAATGCAAATTACGATGTAAGTTCGGCTTCTTTCTCGCCCATGTTCACCAGTCTTTGGAAATCTACCGGCCACCAGAAATCCTAGATGTCAATATGTCTATTATGTCCTAATGTAGATCTATAACAAATATCTCACCTTTCGCTTTGATTCCAGCAGTTTGGATTTATGCAACCAAAAATATATAAAGTTCTGTGGTACGGAGAATTTTCGAGGGGAGCATAAATCTGTACGATCAGTGGAAGTACGAGACCACACAACTGACACGACGGAGTCGGAATTCCATCGCATGGCCAATCCTTAAAGTAAAACAAATTATAATTTCACTCAAGATTCACAGAGACAAGAGACACTGTCATTAAAGTAACTGATTCTTTCACAGTTAATTCCACTGGAGATTCACAGAGACAAAGTGCCAGGGTCATTAAAGCAACTGATCCTTTGACAGTTACGAGAAAAAACAAAACTGCGCAATGATATACAACATAAATAATATTCACAAAACAAAAAACACATTTAACAAGTACTGCGTATCACCGCAGTACTTAAATACCTCATTACCACCAGCCAACAACGTATGTATTCACTAAAAATAATTTCAGAACTTATTAAGATGGTACGCACCGGTTTACCACCGATTTTATTTGTTGTAAAATTAACAAAAGACTTGTGTTTTTCTGTGATTATCTCATCTTCGAAACCCAATAAAACCCTACCACCTTTCCTGGCCATTTTCCTGCAACATAAAATATTTAGTACAAAACAAACACAAATTCCGTCTGCAAGGTCAAAGACTAATCACTACAGATATGTCAGTCGTTACAAAATGCTACATTCTTTGTCAATAATTTACACTCACAATCTGAAGGCCTAACCATCCGCAAATATCGGTCTGCGCAAATATCTGCACACATGTCTGCCCAAGCAACAAATCGCTGCAAATGTGGTATATTTACATGACACAAGTTCCAATCAACTGCTCGCCCGACATCTGTCGGTATAAAAATACTATTGTGGGAACAAGAGACCGTCCAGTGAACTGCATTGTTTGTTGCCCTTGAACGAGTAGCTGATTTCGATAGTTTGATTTTAATTCTTTGTTTTTCGTTTTTTGTTTATAGCTGTACTTCCGACGTTACTCATAATAGACAAATGTCTTTAAGTATATCTGAGTTTGATTTCTGAC
The DNA here is from genome assembly GCF_023898315.1 of Schistocerca nitens. Taxonomy (NCBI): domain Eukaryota; kingdom Metazoa; phylum Arthropoda; class Insecta; order Orthoptera; family Acrididae; genus Schistocerca; species Schistocerca nitens. The sequence goes on along the minus strand of NC_064614.1, from coordinate 529,379,354 downwards.
CTATATAATTGGTGACCCCGAAAACAAGTTCGTTTTAAGTTGCAACAACATTTTTTTCGGATTACATACATTAAACATGGAAGGTGCAAATAATTTTTTACAAATCATTGGTGACGAGGTCGTGTAACTGCAACAAGATATTGAAATTTTAGAACAGTCGACGCTGAGAAACGACAGCAAGGCGGACATGACGTGTTCACAAACTCCAGCGATAACTACAGCGCCGCGAGCGCACACCAGCGCCGAATATTTTCCGCGTGCAGATTCGTCCGCGCCAACCAAAGAGTAAATATCTCTGGAGCGAGCATTGCGTTCTGCGCATGTTGTTAACATTAAACCAGGATTGTCACGTGTTTTCGGGACTTCGCTGTACGTGTGTGCTTTCTGCAGCGTTTGAAGTTTATAATATCTGAAGTTTTTGTTGTGTTTCACCGTTTGTTGATATTGTAATAGCGATGGTGAATTACTGTTGTTGCTACGGATGCAAAGAAAAATATATGAAGGAGGGATAGTAACTTTTCAAGGGTACATACCATGTAGGTCTAATTATAGTTATCATATTGGTAAGAGACACTGTATATGTTTAAAAATTTCGAGATGCATTATAATTAAGGCTTGATTCTGTAGACGTATTTTTCTACGATTTTATGACTATATAATAGATATTACGGCTCGTACAAAAGCTTACAAACAATCGCTTCCTCTCGTAAATTTGCTAGTGGAACAGGAAGGAAATGGTTAGTTGTTTCAGCAAATACTATCCTCCATGCATTTATCAGTGACTTATCGATTATGTATGTAGATTACTCGGTCTACTATTTATTTAATAAACTGGGATTAGTACGTAAAATGCGTTAAATAAATACTTCAAAGTGTCACCAGTAAGAAAAATTGTGCTTTAGGTAGCAAAAACGAGAAAATAAAACGCAGAAATAACAGAAAAAAGGACGAATTAGCAGGGATATAATCGCTAATGTGTGGCAAATTCGGTGTTTTTTCGACACTTGCAAAAGTACTAGCGTACTGTCAAGTCGTTGTGCAAGACTATCACTGCAAAAATGTACATCAGGCTCTGTAATACTATAAAGTGCCGTATCATACCGAAAGCTACCAAAAATCGAGTGCATCTGAACTGTGACACCTATCGCAAAGAAGCAGGATGTAATATCACTTGCCCTTAAAAGTTACGTAGCTGGTTTATTCCCAGTATCAAATGGATACTGTTAAAATGTCTGCGCAATATATATAAATAATCCACGATACTTACGAAAAGAATCTGTCTGTACTAGGGATGTAGTGACATTCTAAATATACAGGGCGCTATACGGACAAACACACGAAGTCCCGAGAACACGTGACCAGGCCGGCAATGTATGTTGACAACACAAAATCTGTTCTGCGCATGTGAATGCTCACTCCAGAGATATTTACTCTATGGCGCCAACTGCGCCGCGCCTACAATTGCAGGCGCCTCCATTTACGCCTGCACAACCGAACATATGGTTTGCGATCTTGGAAAGCATTTACGCACAACTATGAATCACAGAGGACCGTGAACAACTTATGCCGGCAATTCCCCATCAACAAGAGTATCTCGCCCTGAAGACTTCGTTAATCACTCGCTGCACGAAGCTACTCGAGCAGAGGATCTCACAAATGCTTTACCAGGCGAAACGTGGAGACAGAAACCCGTCAGAATTCTGGAGACATCTACTAGTGATTATGGACTTTAGCGTAATATCTAATGAGCTGCTGCTACATATCTGGTGACAACAGCTTCCGTCTTAAGTACGGTTGACATTAATAGCACATGAAGGACAATCATTGGATAAATTCCTACAAGTAGCCGATAGAACATATGCCACACTGGAGTCAACAACTTTGGCATGCGTAGCAGCGACAAATACGAGCGCCACAACAGAAGGTGACAAACACATTGCAGTTTTAGGTGGAGCCGATGCTGAATTGTGCCACCGCATCTTGTCGATAATCACCAGACATCGCTAGGGAACTCTGAGAGTTACAGACCACAGTGGGACGAATTGTCATGCAGTTAAAGAACTTGGAGTTACGGATGGACGCTGATAAGAGGACGCAGTCGCCTCGTTCATCCAATCTACAGCCGTCACACACCACTCATGGTCAAATACTGCCGATGATATCTGCTGGTACCACAGACGATTCGGCGTCCGTGGGACAAAGTGTACAAAACCATGTAAATACCCAAATGGGAAGGGCAGTTCGAATTAGGCGCCACGGGCTGCGGCATTTACAAACGGCGCCGCTGACGTAAAAAGAGTCAGATTGCAGCGACTCACAGATGGACACATGTCAAAGGTAAGGCCCATGATGGTACCCTTACTATTTTTCCGACGAGTCGCAGCACGACAACGCGTCGGTTCCACGTGCTTGATGAGATTTCAGGCTTAAAATTTTTAACAGACACTGGTTCAGAGAGCAGCACCCTTCCAGTCACGAGCACAGTTAAGATGACAATGGAGGAGCCCTTACAGTTGTTAGCAGTGAACACCTCCAGCGTCAAAACGAATGGGTGCAAAGATATGAGAATAGACATTGGTTTTCCTACTCCATACAATTGGAGTTTCGTGGTGGTAGACATTACACAACCCATATTAGGTGCTGATTTTCTGTCACACCTTGCACTGGCTGTAGACTTGGCAAATGCCTGCCTTATCAGTGGGACACAGTGTGATGGGATAAAGGTAATTCAGAGAGGTTCTGTGGACAATGTAATAGGAGTAATTAATGATGCAAGTAAAGAGTCAATCCCACATATGTCGGTGCAGCCAAGCAGTGTTATGCATAATACAGTGCATTATATATGCACGACACCAGGTCCACCGATTTCACAACATGTCCATAAAATTGCTCCGGAATGGTTGGCTGAGACTAAGGCAATATTTGAGGATATGCTCCATGCTGGTGTTATACGAAGGTCAGACAGCCCATGGCCATTCCTGTTACACCTAGTGCGGTAAACGGACGACACTTGGTGCCCCTATGGCGATTACCATAGGCTGAACGCAAGAACAGTCCCAGATAAGTACCCAATACCTAATATCCAAGAATTTACTTATTCTCCAACCGCTGCAAAAGTTTTCTCAGTGTTGGATTGCTGGAAAGCTTACAGTCAGATCCCAGGTGCACCACTGGATACTGTGGTCGACGCCAGCTAGTTCGCTGTTGGAGCAGCACTACATCAAGAAGAGAATGGACAATGGTAGCCTTTGAGTTTATTTTTCAAAGAAGCTACTGCACAGACAGACAAAATGGGGTGCTTATAATAGGGAGTTACTGGCGATATATGAGAGTGTGAGACTTTCCGGCGTTACATTGAAGCCCGACCACTGACAATTTTGATGTGTTATGAACCTATTGTGTAAGAATTCCACAAGATCAGCGACAAATGTTCGCCACAGCAGTTCCGACACATAGAGTTCGTCAACCAATTCACTACAGACATACGACATGTTAGAGGCACAGAGAACATAGTCGCCAATCATTTTTCTCGAGTTGCAGCTTAGTCAGCATCTGAAATCAAGACGACCTCGCTACAGCACAAGAGAGGGATCAAGAGTAGCAAGACTTACTAACAGATCGACACACAGGATTGCGGCTGAAACAAATAGAAGAGCCAGGAAGCAAGATCAAAATATGGTGCAATATATCACAACAGAGGCCGTGGCCATACATTACACAGCGATTCCACAAAGAGGCTTTTGACAATTTCGAAACATTTAGCACACCCAGGTGCAAACACCACTATCAAGTTGCTAACTGAGTGGTTTGCGTGACTGTCAGTTAAAAAGGATGTCAGGAATTGGAGTCGTTTGTGCCTTCAATGCCAGCATTGTAAATCAGGATGACTTGTTCAAGCAGAGGTCGGAAAGTTTACAGGTTTGCCAGCAAAGTTTGGTCACGTTCACCTCGACATGGTGGGTCCAATGTCCATGCACCTCGACACAATAGCAAAGGCATTTGTTGCACATTGGTTAGCACGTTTCGAATAACTCCTACATATTACAACTGATTAGGGGCGATAACTCGAATCTAAACTGTTCAATGAATTGGCTAGGCTTTATGGATTCCAGCATCACCACACAACCAGTTATCACCTGGCAAGCAACAGGATAGTGGAAAGGTGACACAGAACACTAAAGGCGACTCTAATGTTTCACCAAGAGAGTTGGACAAAGGCGCTGCCACTAGATCGTCTAGGTTTATGGACTGCATGTAAGGTAGATATAGGTGCATCAGTGGTGGAGATGTTTTACAGAGAATCATTGAAAATTCCTGCAGACAATGGCACCACTACAACCACAAACAGAGCTACCGCTGTTGGCACAGTGCAATCGTGACCATATGGCAAGGATGAGAGGGCCACCAGCATCCCACCATGGTGAAGATTTGGTCATCGTGCACAAAGTGTTGGCAGATTGCCCACATTTCACGCTGAACACAGATGCAGTACGAGCTCCCCTACAACCTCCTTATACTTGGCTCTACTCCGGCGATATGCCCATAGTATAGACATCTCGCAAAATGGAACAACTGTCAGGATGCCCATTGAAAGAATGAAACCAGCATGGAACTTACCACCGCTGAAACATGAGAATACTCATCCAGTTCATGATGATCGAGGGTCAGGTGAGCCTAAATCCATTTAGATGGAAGAGACAACGCCAAGATGCCAGAGGACTATATAACAACCAGTCGAACCTGTGCTCACACTGATACCTCAACCAGTCGTCTGTACATGAGCACATGTCAAATTCAAGTACCCCTACATCCCAGGTGCTCCACACTTTAAGGGTGGGTGGGGGGTGGGAACAAGAGAACGACTAGTGAAGTGCATTGTCTGATCCTTGAAAAAGTAACTGATTTCGATGGTTTGTTGTGACTTCTTTGTTTTTCGTGTTTTTGATTAGAGATGTACTTCCAATGTTACTCCAAGTAGATAAATTTCTCTAAGTATATGTGGGTTTGATTTCTGACCTACACCATTTCAGTGGCATGCAACTAGGCTCTCGCAACCTTGAAGTTTATTTCACTAACTTAGAAATTCGTAGTGAAAGAAATTCTGTTATGTTTTGTGTTAATAACTTGACTTGCAAAAGAAATGCAAATAAAATGCAAGAAACAGAACTACCAATCAAAATAGTCTAGATAGTTGTGTGCGTGTGGGTGCTATTCTGTCATTCTGCACAACAGATTAATCTGAGATGTACCCTTTACCCTGTGGCTCCTGCAAGATGCAATTTCCACCCCCACACTAATACAGAAGTCAGCCAGATGCTCCTAACGTTCTAAAGAGAAATGCCTGAAAAACTTTCAGCAATAAATAACTTCTGGAGTTGTCTGCTGTAAGGAAATGACACAACAATTCACAAAATTTCTTACGTAACTAGTGGGATACTTGGGTACTGGAGTAGTGCTAGTTAGTGTAAGAAAAACATGAAACTAACGAAAATTATTATTTATTTTGCAAAATGTTGTGTCGACAAGAGATGCCGACACAGTGTGTTTGAGGGGGCCGAAATGCACGCTATAAGCACACGAAGGATGGCGTGAAGTCTGAAACAGGATACGTAATGAATGCTATAAAGAAAAGTACGTAGCTGCAGTAATACTTAACATTATTCCATCATAGTTGTACATCGCTCTTGAAGATACAAATGCGACTCTGTAGATACATGAAGTTACTAATGGCGCCTTGCTAGGTCGTAGCCATTAACTTAGCTGAAGGCTATTCTAACTATCTGCTCTGCAAATGAGCGAGGCTTCGTCAGTGTGCATCGCTAGCGACGTCGTCCGTACAACTGGGGCGAGTGCTAGTAAGTCTCTCTCTAGACCTGCCGTGTGGTGGCGCTCGGTCTGATCACTGACAGTGGCGACACGCGGGTCCGACATGTACTAATGGACCGCGGCCGATTTAAGCTACCACCTAGCAAGTGTGGTGTCTGGCGGTGACACCACACAAAAATTCTGAGAAATCACAATGGCACTTTTAGTTATGAACTGAACAAGTTTTTTCTGGGTTCTTTTCTGAATGTGAAGTTACCTCTTAAGGATAGGATTCGCTAATGAAATTTCTATACAAAGTTTAAGAGTGTTATTGACTTGGCAGAATGGCTGAGAGCCGTGCCTACTCAACTTGAATAATTATCTGTTAGAATGTTGCTAGGTACGGTCGAGGCTGTCTCGTGTGAAATGCAGTGAAGTGTATTGTTGTGGAGGAAATATGGGGCTCACAAGAGCTGTAGCACACAATACCGTAAGCTGCGATGACTGCTGTCTGCGCTCCTCGCAGTTGACAAATAAGATAACTCTCATTCTATCTGGATTGACCTTTGCCAATTAAACTCTCCCTACGCCTTGATGAATTCAAGGACTCCTATTCGCCCCTAGTCTTAGTACACCGGTCAGATAACCAGTCCACTGCCATGCCACTCAAAAATTCGCTCGCAGGCGTTTAACTATAAGTCTGCCTGTTCACACCGCACTATAAGTGTGGCAGCCAACACAGTGAACAACGCTTAATCGCAAGGACTCAATATAGAGTCACACTCCGATTTGCTCTCGACAGAGGTGCTCTCCCAGTGAAGTACTGAGGAGAGACTTGTTCCTCGCTCTTTGAGTACACGTACGAGCGCACACGCTCTTGTTACATGTTCTCGCTCCGAGAGCGACAACGGAACGGCCCTTCTCCATGCCAGACGTGAAGGGGTATATCTTTCGGTCCCTTCCATTACTCCTTCAGCTCAAGGCGTCAGGAATATCGTCTGCCAATCGGCATTGCTCTTCTAAAACGGGAGAATAACTTTTCGTTTAAGGCGACCAATCCGGAAATCTGTAGCATGGGCGTTTGGCGTTTGGCGTTTGCTGTCTCCCTGTGAAAACCTCTGAAACTGCGTGCTATGTTTGTAAAGAATTCGTAGGCTGGGCACTCCCACACAATGTAGCGGAATTTGCTTTTAATCTGAACATGGGGTCGTTCTCCCCTTTCACTCAGGCAAACGGTGTCCGCTGCACGGGCGGTCGCCGTCCGACGTAGATAGGCTGAATCGTCCTCTGATGGGACCGGCCTCTCTGCGTGCAGTCCGCCTCTCCTGAACTAAAAGCTCTTGTGACCGTCGTGTCTTGAATGTGTGTGTGTACGCCAGCCTCGAGTATCTCAACCCCGGTGCACACTTGATATTTGCGTATCGTTTACATGAATTCATACAACATTGACTTTATCTTATCGAGTTTGGGTTCGAATGAAACGTCTTGATGTGTGGAATATGATTGTGAGGGTGGTATATGTAAGCAATTAAGGTCAGGAGACCACAACGTCTTACATAGTGACAGCTTAGAGAAGGCGGTTTCGCTCATAAATTTACTTTGTGAGTTGCACGGCGAACTCGATGATGGCATGATATTTGCTGATGTACCTGGACACATATAATTATCTTTTGATGCTCATAACCCCTCGTATAATAAGAAAAAACACTTGTACAAGCAGAACAAGATGGCGTCTCGTATAGAAATTGGAGTTAATCGCTGTGTAAATCAAGATTATTTAGCATCACTAAAGCGCATCTTATGCAATTAACTCATGTCAAGTGGCGTCAGAACATGCTCAGTTATGTACAAATGGTATCATTCGCTTTGCTTCGCGAAAACAGACCAACAAAATATCTCATGTGCGTGTGGTACGAATAGCAACGGTCGTTTAGCCGCGACTGAAATGTGCAATGCGAAATGTGGACTTAAAGTGCTAGAAGAATTGCAAGAAGAATTGAAATCATCAAAAGATCACGTTATGCAGCTGGAAAATATGGTAAAATATTTATGCAAATCACCAAATCAAGATCGAAGACATACCCAGACTTACAGCGAACGAAAACATGCAAAATCTAAACCTATTTCAGATTCTCTAAAACTTCCTTCAGGAAATAGAGTCCGAAATTTACATTTAGTCGACGAACCTAAAAGTGTTGAGTCTTGTGAATCAGATAAAGTGCATCGAACAGGACCGCACATAAGAAAATGCTTAAAGCACCAGCTAGGTCACAGTACGTTAGTAGAAGCCAACTGTCGTAAAGGCAAGGTAAACAAACCGCTTAACAACGACACTCAAATGACAAAAAATAATACTGATATAGTTCTGCTTGCTGACAGCCACGGCAGAGGGATTGCAGGAATGCTTAGCTACCCCAGGATGTAAATATTACCAGCGGTGTGAAACCTGGAGCTGCATTATAGGAAATCTTGAAGGACTACAGTAACAAGAACAGTGTACTACAAAATCAGTGTCTAGAGATTTAGGCGGCGCAAATGATGTGTACAAAAACGAACACAAAATTGCAACGACAATTCTAAGAGACACATCGAGTAAAACACACGATCAAAAGGCGATTCTGACAGGCATACCACACAGGCATGACCTGATTGTTTTTTCCTGCCTACTTGTTAAAGATGGGATGTCTAGCAAACCTGTTTCTTGTATCGCTAGACAACAATTAAAGCAGATCGTATTACTGAAATGTATTACAAAATGAAATGATTACAATACTTAACTTTGGGAAATACAGATGTGTCGCAAGCAAAGGGCGACAGACAAAATAAGAAATCTCTTCAGTATAGACAATGCTACGTAGTGGAGGCGAAATGACTAGTCTATATGCTATTCTAAAACCTCGCTGCTGTGGAACTTGGCCAACTGCTAGTCTTCAACCGGGCCTTGGCCAGGTGACACAGCGCTTATGTCCTATTCATGTAGAGGGCATTGTCATCCTGCGAGAGGGATCAGTCAGTGTACAATTGGCTGATGTCTTCTTCACATCATTCTCTGCTCTTACGTTCCCGACCGGCGTGCCAGCGCTTGATTTTACGACAGAAAACTTACCTCCTCTTCTGTTATAAACAAAGACATCCAAGAGGCCAACATGACTTACAGACAGATTTGGATTGAATATCCAAAACATACTTTCTTCAACGTAGATGACCTGGAAAGAAAACACTTTGCAGCACATGGCACACATCTGAATAAAAGAGGCAAATCATTACTCAGTCAGAGAATTAAAGTGTTCCTGGAAAGAAGTTTATCATAGAAATGAGAACTGTGATACTATTGCACTGCCATCAGATAAAAGGGCATGCAAAGCGTCGTACACAGCTAAGGCCATCATAAGCCTGTAGAATCCTTTTATACCAGCTGATTCAGAGGATGGGAAGCAGTCACTGCAAATCCCTCTGCATTCACAACAACAACAACAGTAACACTAGAGCACACTAAATCACCACCAGCAGAAGAAGAGGAACAACTATAAGTCCATGTGCACACACAGCAACATCAGCAGTAGAAGACACTGAAACACCACCAACAGAATAAGAGGAAACAACTGTAAGTGCAATGTGTAGTGTAACAAGAAGATGAAAAATAGTGCCACCATCGCATCTGAAGGATTTTTTAACATCAGGCATGAAGAGGAGGAAACAACCAAGATAAGCAGAATTAAATGTTTAACACTACTTCATCAAAATATACAATCCATAAAGAATAAAGTTCAGCAACTAGAGTTAGAATTACAAACACTGTACAGTGCCATTGTATGTATCACTGAACACTGGTGTGAGGAGGATGAAATTGTATATTTTCCATTAACACCATATGATTTGGCCTGTTCCTGTGACAAAAATTTCATGAATGGGGGTCATGTATTTAAGTGAAAAAAGGTATTACAGTTAAAATCAGAAAGAACCTTGTAGCATTAAGTGAAGACAAACATTTTGAATTATCAGCAGTTACAATATCAGAAAACAGCATGTCAAGAAAATTAATAGCATTTTGTTTGTTTAGCTCCCCTAGTGCTAACATGGACATCATTGACCAGGGGTGCACCAATGAAGAATAACATCTCGCCCATGGAGAGGATAGCCCTTCGTAACTTACGAGCAGATGTGGATACAGTAGTCTTAAAATCTGACAAAGGAAACGCTACTGTCCTCATACCAAGTGATGACTATATTAATAAGATCAATGTTTTATTATGTGATTCAACATATCGCAAAATCGATAAGGATCCCACGAGCCGAGTAGTGCGAAAAACAGCAGAACTTTTGTCAAATAGTTCTCTACCGAAGGAGGTCATCAAGAGACTGAAACCGAACAGTTCAGTTCCACCTAGGCTATATGGACTGCCTAAGATCCACAAGGAAAATGTGCCATTACGTCCAATTGTGAGTAACATTGGGGCAGCCACCTGCGACCTAGCAAAATTCTTGGCATATTTGCTCAAACCAATGATAGGCAAGTGTGCACATCACATAAAGAATTCTGGTGATTTTATCAGTCGACTTCAGTCGCTACAACTGCAAAGTAGTGACTTATTGGTCAGTCTTGATATGGTTACACTGTTCACAAAGGTGCCTCTGGTGGACTCACTACACCTCATTGGCAATATGTTTGGTGCAGACATTACAGTGTTGTTTGAGAACACTCCCTCCTCTACATATTTTATATTTAACAACGAATTTTACGACCAATCTGATGGTGTCGCCATGTGGAGTCCTTTGTCTCCCCTGGTGGCCAATCCTTTTATGGAGGATTTTGAGGAGAGCACTCGACTCTGCCACTTTTAAACCGACAGTATTTTGGCGGTATGTTGATGACACTTTTATAGTGTGGCCTCATGGTCTGGACGGTCTCCAAGAATTTTTACATCACTTGAACTCCATACATGAAACTTAAAGTTTACCATGGAGATAGAGAAAGATGGTTGTCTGCCATTTTTAGACATCTTGGTGCGACGGAAGAGTGATGGCATACTTGGTCACTCGGTGTACAGAAAGTCCACTCATACAGACCTGTATCTACAAGCTACTAGTTGCCACCATCCAGCACAAACAATGGGCGTTCTCAAAACCTTGGTCCACTGGGCCCATACTATCTCTGACGCTGTCACTCTTCAAGCGGAACTGGAACACCTGCAAAAAGTATTTTTGAAGAATGGCTTTTCACCTAGGCAAGTGAACAGAGTGATGAAGACCTACAAACGACGGAACAAGGAAGAGGAAGAGGCCTTCAGGTCGACTGTTTATCTACCATTTATTGGGAATATTTCTTCACAGATAGGCAGAATATTGAGAAAGTATCAAGTGAGAGTCATCTTTCGTCCTCCTTCCAAAATTTCATCACTGGTGGGATCCGTTAAAGACGACCTGGGCCTGCGTAAACCAGGTGTTTACAAAATTCCGTGTGAATGCGGCAAATCATATATAGGGTAAACGACACGAACTGTGCACGAACGCATTGTGGAACACCAACGGCATAATCGCCTTCTCCAACCCACCAAGTCCGCAATCGCCAAACATTGTATTTCCACAGACCATTCCATGAATTACAACGACACAAAAATTTTGGCCCACACATCAAACTTTTGGAGCTCGATTATTAATGAATCTGTGGAAATATGGTTGTCTGACAACGAGACTCTCATCAATCGAGATAGCGGTTATCAGCTAAACTCTGCTTGGAATACTGTTATAGAGAAACTTCGTAGTCGACGTAGTTATCTGCATTAAGATGGAAATCGACCTGATACCGATACGCCAGGCTTTCACAGTGGAGGGCGCGAGGCGCAACGCATGGAGCCGTTATGAACGCGCACGCTGAGTAGCGCATGCGCAATGTCACCTCAGAAGGCTTTAAATAGCGGAGCTCAGCGCGTACTCACCAGTACTACTACAGTGGCATTCACCTGAAGATGGCCAGAAGACTCTGCGCCGAAATATCGTGGCAGGACGTTACTGATATCCGGCATTTTTTCTCAAAACTCAGTCACAGCTTGGACAAGGCATCTAGTCCAAAAATTAACATTCTCGTATGTGGGGATTTAAATATCAACTCAATGAAATCAGATGATATTTGCAGTACATACTTGAACATCCTCTGTAGCTACAGCATAATGTCACTCGTAAACTGTCCATCTAAACTGAGTAAACAATCTTCCTCAATAATATACAATGTGGCAACAGACAGAGAAAGAAAGCACTGCAGGTTACTTGTCCAAAATCTAGGCCTATCACATCATCATAATATCACTCATAAGTGTCCAGCTAAACTGAGTGAACAATCTTCCTCAATAATAGACAGTGTGGCAACAGACAGAGAAAGAAAGCATCATCTCTGTCAGATGTTAAAAGCAAATATTTATTAGAAAGTCTGCTGAATTGAGTGTATACAGAAGGGTCTCCTCAGAACCAAAGGTATGTCACTTCCCATTCCAGCTCACCATGAAACAAATGTAAACGAAGTGTTTAATAAGTTCATGACAATATTTAAACCAAAATTTGAAGACACATTCCCCAAAACATTACATTCCATTGGAGCACAAAAAAAGTATATGGGAGACCAGAGGTACCAAAAAATCATCTGAAACTCTAAGGTATCTCACATGCATTAAAAATAACCATACTGACCCAGCCTTTTCCGAATTTTACAAAAATTACAGAACTTATAGAATGGTTTTGGCAGCTGTAAAAAAACTTGCAAACAGTAAAAGAGTAATGTAGGCAGATAACAAAGGCAAAGAAATCTGGAACATAATCAAACAGGAGACAGAAAAAATATTGGACCAAACCACCTGGAAACATAGATTATAAACAAAGATGTTCAAATCAGAAACCCAAAGGAAATAGCAAACTTTGTGAATGCTTACTTCAGCAGCATTACAAAAAAACTGCAAGAAAATTTCCAGGCACATATGTTTAACACCACCAGGACCAGCCATGACACTCAATGGTGCTCTTTCCAACAACAGAGAATGAGATGGCACTGGAAGTACACCATTTAAACAATAAATATCAACAGGCTTAGATGAGCTCCCAGTCACTGTCTTTAAGAGATGTATAAACAACATAAAAACCCGTAAAAATAGTAATTAATGCATCTTTCAGATCTGGCTGATTTCTTGAATACGTGGAACAAGTAAAAGTAAAACCAATACTAAATATGGTGATTCAGAAAATGTAGAAAAACACAGACCAATTTCTTTATTATCTTGTATTACCAAAACAATAGAAACAATAATGAAACATAGACTAATGAAGTACATACATAAATAAAACGTTTTATGCAATGAACAGTTCGGTTTCAGGCCCATAAAAAGTACAGTCAGCTATAGCATAGTTTACTAAAGTTGTATTTGAAGTACTAGACAAGGGCGAGAACGCAACAAGCATTTTTTTTTTTTGGATCTGTCAAAGGTATTCGACACAATTGATCACAGAATTTTACTAAGCAAATTAGAAATATTTGGAATAAGGGGTATGGCACAGAAAACTGGGTGCAAAGTGTTGCAATCTCACATATTTCTGAAAGACTAGTAATAAAACATCAGATCTGAAGTATATTAATATAGGCACCCCCCAGAAGTAAATTGGACCCAATCTTCTTCATTTTATATATAAATGATTTCCCACAGAGTGTCAGGTATGGAGGAAAAGTACTATTTGTCAATGACAGCACCATAGGGATTACAGACAAAAATTCAACTCAGTTAGCAGAAAAAGCAATGAAGCTCTCAGAGATGTCCACAATTGATCATTGAGGAATAGTAACTTTAAATGTGAAAAGACTAACTGTATAAACTTCCAGTTAAATAAAAGACAAAATGATACTATATTAAAAGTAAATAATGATGTATTAGATTGCACAACTGACACAAAATTCTTGAGGATGAATGTAAATTTTAGTTGCAATGGACAAAACATGTAAGAATTTTGGCAAAGAAGCTATCCTCAGCATGTTATGCCCTGTGTATCCTTGCACCTGTGTGCACCTGTGTCCTTGACTTCCGGAAGGCGTTCGATACAGTTCCACACTGTCGCCTGATAAACAAAGTAAGAGCCTATGGAATATCAGACCAGCTGTGTGGATGGATTGAAGAGTTTTTAGCAAACAGAACACAGCATGTTGTTATCAATGGAGAGACGTCTACAGACGTTAAAGTAACCTCTGGCGTGCCACAGGCGAGTGTTATGGAACCATTGCTTTTCACAATATATATAAATGACCTAGTAGATAGTGTCGGAAGTTCCATGCGGCTTTTCGCGGATGATGCTGTAGTATACAGAGAAGTTGCAGCATTAGAAAATTGTAGCGAAATGCAGGAAGATCTGCAGCGGATAGGTACTTGGTGCAGGGAGTGGCAACTGACCATTAACATAGACAAATGTAATGTATTGCGAATACATAGAAAGAAGGATCCTTTATTGTATGATTATATGATAGCGGAACAAACACTGGTAGCAGTTACTTCTGTAAAATATCTGGGAGTATGTGTGCGGAACGATTTGAAGTGGAATGATCATATAAAATTAATTGTTGGTAAGGCAGGTACGAGGTTGAGATTCATTGGGAGAGTCCTCAGAAAATGTAGTCCATCAACAAAGGAAGTGGCTTACAAAACACTCGTTCGACCTATACTTGAGTATTGCTCATCAGTGTGGGATCCATACCAGATCGGGTTGACGGAGGAGATAGAGAAGATCCAAAGAAGAGCGGCGCGTTTCGTCACAGGGTTATTTGGTAACCGTGATAGCGTTACGGAGATGTTTAGGAAACTCAAGTGGCAGACTCTGCAAGAGAGGCGCTCTGCATCGCGGTGTAGCTTGCTCTCCAGGTTTCGAGAGGGTGCGTTTCTGGATGAGGTATCGAATATATTGCTTCCCCCTACTTATACCTCCCGAAGAGATCACGAATGTAAAATTAGAGAGATTAGAGCGCGCACGGAAGCTTTCAGACAGTCGTTCTTCCCGCGAACCATACGCGACTGGAACAGAAAAGGGAGGTAATAACAGTGGCACGTAAAGTGCCCTCCACCACAAACTGTTGGATGGCTTGCGGAGTATAAATGTAGATGTAGATGTAGATGTAGCATTTCATGCCTCAAAGTAGTCTTCTTTGGATATATGCCTTCAGTACTCAGTTATGGCATAATGTTTTGGAGAATAAGTGCTATGAACATACAGAACTGTATGAGTAGTAAAAAATAGCTGTAAGAGGACACACTGCAAAGATTTATTAAAAAATCTTGCAATTCCGACAGTTCCATGTGAATACATCTATCAAAATATCATGTATATAAGAAAACTCTTAATCTATACACCACAAACAGCACAATACATGTCCATGGAAACAAATGAAAACAATGTTTACACTTTAACAGAAGAAACAAGCCAAAACCTCAAAATAGTGTATTATACTATAGAATAAAACTGTACAACAGACTGCTACAAGAAATAAAAGATGCAAGTGATCCCCACAACGTAAGCCAAAGCCTAAAAATATTTACGAAATAATAGCTACTACACTGTAAATAAACATTTAAAATAATTATGGATTCTAACTTAATGTTCATAAACAGGGCACTAACAATTTTGTGATATGGTTAGAAAAGTAGAACTAAGTAAAATACTGTAAGAGGGATGTTTATATTAATAAGAATTATTGTTCAAACATTTGACAACATCCATATAATGTATATTGTTGTATGGATGAATAAATAAATCAGTCAGTAAATAAATCAAGCAATTACTACATATGGGCAGCTGATGCTGAGGTTAAGATTCATGGAAACAGAAAGAAGCTTTTACTAGCTTCGATAACTGTCGAAACTTCAAGTTAAATTTAAATGTCAAGAGATAATTAATGAAGAAACTTCAGCAGCATTTAACATTTTTTAAATGTTCGGATAATAAGTTGCCGTCTCTTCATCTAAGAATAGATGATGAATGCAGCTAGCCGCTATCTCTGTGTAATGTCTTGTCTGTATAGACGTGTATCTGTTGACTTTAAGATCCCACATTGGAAGAATCTGTTGACAAGTAAAATTCTTCTTGCATGTCCGGACGGTACAAAAGCAGTGCATTTACTAATTGCTTCTTTATCTCTTCGAATGCTTCTTGACACTCTAATGTCCAGAGCCAGGGCACATCCTTCTTCAACAGACTATTTAGAGCTGCTGCGTTCATCGCCTGATTTGTTATGAATCTTCTAAAAAATGAGGCAAGGCCCATAAACCCTTTTAATTGCCTCCTATTCCTTGGAAACTTACTAATCGCAATTAGCTTCTCCTTGGTTGGTAAAATTCCCTTTGCGTCAATTATATGCCTGAGGAACTTGATTCTGTTTACTGCAAAATGGGATTTCTGTAGGTTAGCGGTTATTCCTGTGGTTTTGAACACGTCCAACACTTGGTTCAGTAAGGTAATATGCTCCTCCCAAGTTTTCGATGCAATAAGCAAATCATCAACAAACACTGTTATCCTGCTTCTGAGTTCTGGGCCTAGTGCATAATCTAGAGCTGCTATAAAGATTCCAGCACTAATGTTGAGTCCGAAAGGAACTACGGTAAATTGGTAACTTCTTCCGGAATAAATGAAAGCCGTATACTTCCCTGATCACTCATCCAGCTTGACTTGCCAATAAGAGCTCCACAAATCAATGCTCGTCAAATATTGGACATCCTGGAACCGTTGTATAAGTTCATCTATGTTTTCCGGATGTGTTCTCACTGGAATTATGATTTTATTTATTTCTCTGGCGTCGAGTACCAGTCTAACAGTCCCATTTGCTTTTGGCACGACTAACAATGGGGAGCAGTATGGGCTTGTAGAAGGTTCGATCAAACCCCATTTCAACATGCGATCTATTTCCTTTTGAGCTTGAGCCTTTAACCTCCAGGGAACAGGATAGAAAGTTCTACAATACGTTTCGTGTGGCTTAACGTAGAGATGGCATATGTATCCCTTAATAACTCCTGGCCTTTCATCAAAAACGTTTTCATACGTTAATAATAATTCATTGAGCTGCTTCTTCTGATCTTCTATAATGCAGTCGGATTCATTTAACTTTTCAAAAACTAATTGACTGAAATCTTCTTTGACTTGGAACTCATTAATTACATGCTCTTTAGAATTTTTGGCCATCCTGATTACTTGCACACTGATCCCACAATTATAATTTCTCGTAAGGCTTTTTTTTTCTCAACAACTCCAACTCAGTTTCTTGTTTATTAACATTCAACCAAATTTTTCCTGTTTTAAAATCTATTCTGCATCCGTATTGGCGTAGGCTGTCGACTCTGATAATGCAATCTACCACCAAATTTTTCACAACAAGGAATGTGCTTAATATTGTTACATTTCCGAATTCCATACCAAGTAGTGACTGCACCTTTACATTAGCCGATCTAGCCCCAACGGCGCCTATTATTCTGCAATTTTGAACTGGAAATACTGGTACTCGTCTTATATTTCTGATCCTGTTGAATAGTGCCTCCGAAATAACATTTGTGGTTGCAGCTGTGTCTAAAACCGCCACTATAGGTACGGTCTCCATAATGACTTGCAATTCGGCTACTGCCACCTGTTCCTTATCCTCATCTTGTGGTTCTAAGTCCTCGGTCAGTTCATCTGCCAGTAATCGTCCATCATTATACGTTAACATGGGTACACATATCCTGTTGCCCCTCAACCAATTGTTGACCGCTCCTCCGGGGCACAAGTGGGTCCTTACAAGTTTGTTGGATTTTGATTTGTCTGCTGGTTGACATCTTCTGTTACTTCGGTAATTACCGGTTGATTCGGAGATGTCCGTCACCGCTGATGTTGGCTATTTGAATTCATTCCTCCCGGTTGATTCCAATTTCTATTATTGTTATTATTCCAGGCTTGGGGTCTGAAATTTCTTTCGTTCCCCCACACGGGGTTGTATCTTTTCCCATTCCTGTTGTTCCTTGAATAGTCCCTGGCAAGACCATTGCCGGGATTACTATTGTGATTTTGAGGGGTTCCTCCATTATTTAACGATCTCTGTTCATTCCTTCTAAGTGTCGATTGATCGCCATTGGTATAATCCACACTTCCACCTTGCCTACAGTTTGGCGGAGGTTCTATCTCCCTATATTGAAATCTGTTATTACGGGCTTTCTGGTTATTCTCTTGGATACTATCTATATGATCTAACGTCGTGAGGAACGACTCCAACTCTTTGTCGTTGCTGTAAATCAATTGATTTCGGATGCTAGTTGGTAGTCTTGCCTTAAGTATGTTTATTATGTCTGGCAAGGGCATAGGTGTGTCCCAGTATCTCGTTTTATTTATATATTTTTCGAAATATCTTCTAAGGCTTCCTTTCGAAAAGGAGAAAGGCTCTGGGTAGAGCACCTCCTGCCTTAGGCGTTCCTGTACCCCTTCTGACCAGAACTTTGCTAAAAACGCCTTCTCAAAATCGTCATATGTCGGGCAAACGGAAGTCATGTCTGAGGCCCAGATTGCCCCCGAACCTTGTATATATCCTGTAACAAAACTGATCTTCTGCCACTCTGAACAATTTCTGGGTAGCACTCCTCTGAAACTTCGAATAAAAACAATTGGATGGACCCCCCCTTTTGTCAGGGTTTAAAATCTGGAATTGCCGATGCTTTACCATTTTTTCTTCGGCATGGCAAAGGCTTTCGTAATCTCCGTTAGATACGAATTCACGCGAACAACCAGCTTGTGCCAATTTAATGTTTGAATTACTTGCACAAGTCGGTATTGTGTGCGAATGGGCAGTAACTGGCTCTGTAGTCGCTGCCAACTTCTGCTGCTGCCCTGTATTCATTTGTTCTGAGCTTTGTTGTGAAGCGCGCATCGACTCTTCTATCGTTTGTTTCCAATGCTCCAAATCAGCACCTAACTGCTGTCGCACCTCCTCAAGTCCTTTCGCAAACAAATTCTGTTCCTGTTTGCCAGATAAAATCTGGAATGGTTCAAATGGCTCTGAGCACTATGGGACTCAACTGCTGAGGTCATTAGTCCCCTAGAACTTAGAACTAGTTAAACCTAACTAACCTAAGGACATCACACACATCCATGCCCGAGGCAGGATTCGAACCTGCGACCGTAGCGGTCTCGCGGTTCCAGACTGCAGCGCCAGAACCGCGCGGCCACTTCGGCCGGCAAATCTGGAATGCTGCCTTAACATTTTGCTCAACGTTTTCACACATTAGCCTTTTGTTTTCTAATGTGATTTCGGATAGTTTACCCTTTAATACGTTAATTTGGTGGTCTATAACGTCTTGACGCTCTGTCAGATGTTCAACGCTTTCCTTTAGGTTAGTCTGTGTACGTGCCAATTAAGGAAGTTGCGCAATTGCACATGACATGGCATCTTGCTTTTGTACTAATTGCGGAACCATTTCCACTTGTTCCCGTACAGTATCTATCTTAATAGCCACATACTCCTTCATTTCGACACGTATGCGGTGAGTAATTTCCTCACATTGTGCTTCCACAAATTCTATTTGTGCAGTTAATTTTCGTTCCGTCTCTTCGGCCTGATCTTTGAGTTCTTTGGTCTTCGCCTCTATCCGCTGCTCTAATTCGGAAAAACTGTCTTGTAACTGCTGCTTAATCTCAGTCTGGACTAATTTCATCTCTTCTTGAGTTTGAGTAACTGTCACTAATTGTGCTTTAATATCGGTTTTCAGATTTTCCTGCCCTTCAGTAACTGAGGCTAATTTCGCGTTAATGTCGGTTTTCAGATTTTCCTGCCCTTCAGTAACTGAGGCTAATTTCGCGTTAATGTTGGTTTTCAGATTTTCCTGCCCTTCAGTAACTGAGGCTAATTTCGTATTCAAATCATTTTGCCCTTCAGTAACTGAGGACAATTTCGCATTAATGTCAGTTTTCAAAGTATTCATGCTCTCGGTTATCATCTGCATTTGTCTCATGATAATTACCAATGGATCTAATCCCTGCTGCGTACTTGCTGTTACACCTCGAGCCGTGTCTACAGGGCGTTCCGTTGCGCTATCTGTAGCCATCGGTCCTACAACAATTCTTACTGCTTCATTATTATCAGTGCTAACAGCTGAAGGCTGATGCATGCTGCTTTGCTCTGCTTGACTCATCCTAAACATTGCCCTAGTTAAAACCATGTAAATGTTCTACTGTCACTATATGTAACTCCCTTCTACTGTCACTATGTGTAACTCCGTTCACACAAGAGTACTTCTGTGTCTACTTTCTTAATGTACATATACAGATAAATGCAACTGGGACATGTCAATCAAAACACTTCCTATATCTAACATGAACACAATTAATCAATGTTCAAATATTAAGTAACACTAAACAGAAAAGCGTATACTTCAACTGTACTAGCAAGCTTTAATAATAAAAATATAGGTCTGGCCTTTTCTCTGCGCCCAGCGTGCTGTCTTTCGGCTTTATTTGTAGATCCAATTATATCACCTGCGAGTCTTTCCTCTCTTTTCCAAGTGTCAGTTAGGTTCGCTCGTCGTAGTTGACATGAAACAGAGAACAAAATTATTTTAGCAACGTCCAAAAACGTGTCCTGTCACGGATTGGCCATTTTAACATTTTTTAAATGTTCAGATAATAAGTTGCCGTCTCTTCATCTAAGAATAGATGATGAATGCAGCTAGCCGCTATCTCTGTGTAATGTCTTGTCTGTATAGACGTGTATCTGTTGCCTTTAAGATCCCTTCACCTTCACACATAAATCTATACAGTAAAGTAAGGGCCTCCCCTTTCGTGGCTGATCCGTGATAAGACAGGTGAAAAGTTAGACTAATGGATGATTGTTAGTATTATCGCTATTTTCATTCGCTCTCTCTCTTTCTCTCCTTTATCTATGTACAGTTTTTAATATAATATTTCATTACGTGAAATCAACCAAATAGAATCTTTGGTGGAGTCCTTCGTCTTTGTAATCAGCGGCTGGCTTGCTCTAAGAGATCTTTACATTTATTATTATTGTTAAACACTGCATTCAGTCGGGAGAATCAATCGTTTGGACAATTTGTTCCTTTTACGAAAGATTGCGAATTCCAGATGTGTATGAAGCCTTTTTGGGCGATTTAACACAGACTCAGTGATTGCAGGCTCTCTTCGACACAGCTGAAACTTCCCCACTAATTACAGGGCAAACGTGATCATCAAATGATTCAGAAAAAACTTATTTGTTCATTCGCTCCAGAACAAAAAAGTCACAAACCTTATTTATGAAGGAAATTGTGTATTAAATCCATCTCCATTACATGTCCAGATCTCCGGTGATTTCACGCCTTAGTTAATTTTCTTTTACGGTCTCTTTCCCTTCAAACAAACCGCTAGCGGCACAAATGTTAATTGGCTCGCTTTAGCGAGAAGAAAAGCAGAATATGTATCTCTCAGAAACACGTCAATCCCTCAACAGATACTCCAGAAGCTGTCCTAGTTACCCCTCTTAACAACCATGGAGAATGCATATATGCATCTCTGTTATTTCAAAGAATAAACGCACTAGAAAATACTTTGGCGTCGTCGAGCTGTCGCCGCATATATTACGAGAAACTCAGATCAGATAACTTTTCCAAAGTGAATGAATGTGGATGGTTTGATTGAAAATGATTAATTGGTGCGTGGTAGAGGGTATTTTCTGTGGGGACATTACAAGCAGTCCATCTGCAACAGATGAACGTTTAAGTTCTAGTCCTGCACTGGATACTTCCTAATAGGTCATGAATCAACAGTTCTAGCGATAGATTACAGAAACGGTGGATACCTAAAAATGTACCATATCAGCGAATTAACTTTAACTACTGCACAATTTAAGTAAAAAAATCTCAAAAAACACAATAGAAGGAATCAACGACTGCAAATTTACCACCCCACTTCAGTTGGATAATATCAATGTGTGCAGCAATGTGAATGCGCACAAACAAACACACACACACACACACACACACACACTCACACACACCACAGATATTTTTTTTTACAAAAAGTAAAGAAAATTTTACATAAAGAGTAAGAAAATAAATAATTATTTGGATTACTAGACTATTCTGTTGGTTGTTGGTAGAATATTTTATAAATTATGAATGAAGGAACAAAGGAGACTGGGGTAATGTTCTACAATGATCGTCTTGTTACATGACAAAACATCTATGTATCTACAAATGTGCTTGCACTAATTGAATAGCAGACTTAACAGTGTGTTGTTTTAAGTCTCTTATATTTGAAGTGTTCTTAAAATTATGGTATTGAATAGAAGCAATGATCTAATAAGAATGCCGACGGTGTTTTACAAAAAATGAGAATAATAAAATTATGCTCATTTTATGTGGAAGACTATTGTAAATTTCTGTAGGACTAGTTGTAGTTTTCAAAGCTGATTAACTTACTGGCTGGACATGAAACTTTTTTTGCCTTGTATTGTGTTCCCTGATATTAAAATTTTTGTTTATCTTTTAAATTCTTTCTAATACGTTTAAAAGTTTCTGGTATAGACACACAGGGAAGCGGAAGAACGGATGACTATTGAAAGAGGTGCTTGGCTGACTATTTTTGTTGGGCATGTTGCATTGATTTTACAGTTCCTTTCTCAGTTAAGAAAATGTGTGAACTAGGTGGTGGAATACCCCAGAACATAAATTCGTGCAATAGGGTGATGTGGAATTTGGCCAAGCAGGCAATTTGGACAGTGTGGAAACTCATTTTAACACTACAATATATTTTATTTAGTGTTCTATTTTGTTTGTTTATATATGTATGTTATTTGAAGACATTATTTCCAAAGAAGATGTAATTTTGTTGGAGTTTATTGTCACACTGGCATTGCAAGCACCATCTTTTAAGTTGAAATGTTATTACGTTTATAAGTTCCTTATTTCCCTAAAATCGTCGATTGAGTTGTGTTGCACTTCTGTTTACAGGTGGCTGTAGTTGCTTCAAGGACTTCAGTGTATTAAAGATATTTGTGTCATATGCTAAAAAGCATTTGTTTGAGCTCCAGTTTTCAGGTTATATATATATATATATATATATATATATATATATATATATATATACACTCCTGGAAATGGAAAAAAGAACACATTGACACCGGTGTGTCAGACCCACCATACTTGCTCCGGACACTGCGAGAGGGCTGTACAAGCAATGATCACACGCACGGCACAGCGGACACACCAGGAACCGCAGTGTTGGCCGTCGAATGGCGCTAGCTGCGCAGCATTTGTGCACCGCCACCGTCAGTGTCAGCCAGTTTGCCGTGGCATACGGAGCTCCATCGCAGTCTTTAACACTGGTAGCATGCCGCGACAGCGTGGACGTGAACCGTATGTGCAGTTGACGGACTTTGAGCGAGGGCGTATAGTGGGCATGCGGGAGGCCAGGTGGACGTACCGCCGAATTGCTCAACACGTGGGGCGTGAGGTCTCCACAGTACATCGATGTTGTCGCCAGTGGTCGGCGGAAGGTGCACGTGCCCGTCGACCTGGGACCGGACCGCAGCGACGCACGGATGCACGCCAAGACCGTAGGATCCTACGCAGTGCCGTAGGGGACCGCACCGCCACTTCCCAGCAAATTTGGGACACTGTTGCTCCTGGGGTATCGGCGAGGACCATCCGCAACCGTCTCCATGAAGCTGGGCTATGGTGCCGCACACCGTTAGGCCGTCTTCCGCTCATGCCCCAACATCGTGCAGCCCGCCTCCAGTGGTGTCGCGACAGGCGTGAATGGAGGGACGAATGGAGACGTGTCGTCTTCAGCGATGAGAGTCGCTTCTGCCTTGGTGCCAATGATGGTCGTATGCATGTTTGGCGCCGTGCAGGTGAGCGCCACAATCAGGACTGCATACGACCGAGGCACACAGGGCCAACACCCGGCATCATGGTGTGGGGAGCGATCTCCTACACTGGCCGTACACCACTGGTGATCGTCGAGGGGACACTGAATAGTGCACGGTACATCCAAACCGTCATCGAACCCATCGTTCTACCATTCCTAGACCGGCAAGGGAACTTGCTGTTCCAACAGGACAATGCACGTCCGCATGTATCCCGTGCCACCCAACGTGCTCTAGAAGGTGTAAGTCAACTACCCTGGCCAGCAAGATCTCCGGATCTGTCCCCCATTGAGCATGTTTGGGACTGGATGAAGCGTCGTCTCACGCGGTCTGCACGTCCAGCACGAACGCTGGTCCAACTGAGGCGCCAGGTGGAAATGGCATGGCAAGCCGTTCCACAGGACTACATCCAGCATCTCTACGATCGTCTCCATGGGAGAATAGCAGCCTGCATTGCTGCGAAAGGTGGATATACATTGTACTAGTGCCGACATTGTGCATGCTCTGTTGCCTGTGTCTATGTGCCTGTGGTTCTGTCAGTGTGATCATGTGATGTATCTGACCCCAGGAATGTGTCAATAAAGTTTCCCCTTCCTGGGACAATGAATTCACGGTGTTCTTATTTCAATTTCCAGGAGTGTATATATATATATATATATATATATATATATATATATATATATATATATAAGGTGGAGACACCTGAATGGATCCTTGAGAATTTAATTTCTTGTACTGAAGAAGCTGTGCATTTAGAAAACATGGTGCAACCTGTGATGCATGTTCAGAATGAAGTTTTACTCTTCTGTGGTGCAGTCACCGATTTGAAACATCCTGGCAGATTAAAACTGGTTTCTAGGCTGGAGCTTGAGACTGAGACCTTTGTCTTTCAAGGCAAGTTCTCTACCAAGCTATCCACATGTGACTGATGATGCACTCTAACAGCCTTACTTCCACACAGCATCTATGCTTGAAAGCTAAGGTCCCAAGCCGAAATCTTGGAATAGTACATAGGTTAAATGAGCTAGGATGTTTCAATAATGCCTGCCATCTGGGCTCCAAGATCATACATGGAAATTCCAGTTACTGATAAAGAAGGTTAACAAAACCAGCCTTGCTCTCAGAATTCCAACAAAGCCCATAGTGTGTAATATCGCTATCAGAACTGATTGTGGCTCCCATGCTCCGAGCTGAACAGAAGACTAGTACCAAACTTGTGCCAAACACTTCAAAGGTTCCGTGGCAAGCTGAGTTGTGACTAACTTCCTAGACAAGTGCCAAAGGGTTGAGGACTGTAGTGACCTCCTGAATGAGTCAGGTGTGCATACCACATCACC
Organism: Schistocerca nitens; assembly: GCF_023898315.1. Taxonomy (NCBI): domain Eukaryota; kingdom Metazoa; phylum Arthropoda; class Insecta; order Orthoptera; family Acrididae; genus Schistocerca; species Schistocerca nitens. The sequence goes on along the minus strand of NC_064614.1, from coordinate 529,354,322 downwards.
TGCGTAGCTGAGTGTGTGTGGTGCACACATGTTTTTTTTAGGCAACGCTACTCCCCCAAAGTATTAGGTTAAAATACAAAGAAACCCATCACACACATGGAAATAGTAAAATTCTGGTGATAAATGGCCAAAACACTCACTGAAAAGCGATAGAATTTAAAGCACTGTTGAAAGCAATAGAGCTCATGTAATTATAGGTACAGACAGATGGTTATAACCCAAAACTGGTATCAGTGAGGTTTTTAGGATAATTTTAGTGTGTATCGAAAGGATGGGCTGATGAAAATTGCAGATGATAAGTAGAGTAGATAAGAAATTGAAACTGCATATGGTGGGCATAAACTTATAGTTGGATACGTCTGTCAACCAACAGACTCACCCCTAGACGTAACCAAAAGGTTTCCAGGAGACCTCAGCACACTAGCATGTTTGTTACTAAATCATAATGTCTTTATCAGAGAAGACTGTAGTCGTACAACAGTCAACTGAGACAATTGCGGGTTTGTAATAGGTGGATATGACAAAGCCCCTCCTAAAATTTCTTTTCTTCGAAAAATTACATAGAATACATAGTTCAGAAGCCCACTCCTAATGAAAATAAATCCTGATCTCTTTGAAGATGCCCATGTCGAAACTTGTATCTGTGTCCATTACTCAATTTAGCACCAATAATTACCAAAATACAAATGAAACCTAAAACAAATACGCAGGTTTATTTCTTAGTCAGACTAGATATAGAGGCAAGAGCATTATATCTCAATGAGGACCTTGAACCAATTAGCTCTGGACAGAAAGACAGAAAAACTGTGGTTCAAAATTGACAGGATCGTTGACCATGAACTGGATAGATATACAAATAATAGCATAGTTCATGATAGCAAGACCACAAAATGGTACACAGTCCTGGTAAATAAACTTCTAAGGAAAGAGCAACTGATTAATTAGTGTAAACTAGACGATGAGAGTACAGATAAGGAGATGCAGACGAAAACATATTTGCTTGCAAAGATGTAGCAGTAGCTTGCCAAAAGAGGTCTCACAAAATCCAAAGAAATTCTAGACATACGTTTAGCCTATCAGCTGCACCAAAATTAGTGGCCATATGCTCTTGTATGACACAGAAGCTGCAATTGAAGATAGCAAAACAAAATCAGTAAAGCTGAACTAATTTTCCAATTGTATGCAGAACTCAGTATGTTGTCCAGGACCACTGTTATTTTCTGTTTACAGAAATGGATCGGCAGACAGGGTGGGTAGCAGTTTTCAGCAGTTTAGTGATGATACTGCGGTGTGTGGGAAAGTGTCATTGTTGAGTTTCTGTAGGAGGATACAAGATGATGTAAACAAAATTTGTGGTTGATGTGATGCTTGGCAGCTAGATCTAAACGCAGAAAAATGTTAAGTAATGCAGATGAGTAGAAAACACAAACCCATAATGTTCGAGTACTGCATTAGTAGTGCTCTGCTTGACACAGTTTTGTTGACTAAATATCTATGTATAACATCGCAAAGCGATATAAAATGGAATGAGCATGCAAGGATTGTAGCAAATAAGGCGAATGGTCGATTTCGGTTTACTGGGAGAATTTTAGGAAAGAGTAGGTCATCTGTAAAGGAGTCCACATATAGGACACTAGTGTGACTCTTTGCTAAGTACTGTTTGAGTGTTTGGGATCCTCACCAGATCGGATTAAAGAAAGATCTCAAAGCTATTCAGAAGCAGGCTGCTACATTTCTAAACCATGTGCTAGGGTGATAGAGATGCTTAGGAAACTCAAATGGGAATCACTGAAGGGAAAGTGATGTTCTTTTTGAGGAGCACTATTGAGAAAATTTAGAATATCAGCATGTGAGGTCGACTCAAGAGCTACTCTACTGCTGCCAATGTACAGTTCGCTTAAGGACCACAAAGATAAAAAAACAAAGAGATTAGGGTTTTTATGGGGGCGTACAGTCAGTCGTTTTTCTCTCACTCTATTTGCAAGGGGAACAAGAAAGGAAACAACTAGTTGTGGTACAGGATACCCTCCACCATGCGCTGGATGGTTGCTTTTGGGGTATATACGTAGATGTGGATATAGACGTTCCTGTATATTGGAAAATTGTATATTGTTAACCTAGTTTAAAACTCTCACCACTACAAGGATGTGTTATGTAGAAAAGGAATATAATATATGTTCTAGCTCAGTTTTACAAAATCGTCAAATCCCTCGGAATTTCATGTCATCCAATGTTTTGGAAGATTTACCTGGAATATACATTTATATTGTACTATACAGATTCCAAACATAAATGAAGGTAAATGAGCATTTCCACCATTACTTTCGAATGTTGCCATCATTTGTGCATAGACTTTTCAAATACACTCCTGGAAATGGAAAAAAGAACACATTGACACCGGTGTGTCAGACACACCATACTTGCTCCGGACACTGCGAGAGGGCTGTACAAGCAATGATCACACGCACGTCTCAGCGGACACACCAGGAACCGTGGTGTTGGCCGTCGAATGGCGCTAGCTGCGCAGCATTTGTGCACCGCCGCCGTCAGTGTCAGCCAGTTTGCCGTGGCATACGGAGCTCCATCGCAGTCTTTGACACTGGTAGCATGCCGCGACAGCGTGGACGTGAACCGTATGTGCAGTTGACGGACTTTGAGCGAGGGCGTATAGTGGGCATGTGGGAGGCCGGGTGGACGTACCGCCGAATTGCTCAACACGTGGGGCGTGAGGTCTCCACAGTACATCGATGTTGTCGCCAGTGATCGGCGGAAGGTGCACGTGCCCGTCGACCTGGGACCGGACCGCAGCAACGCACGGATGCACGCCAAGACCGTAGGATCCTACGCAGTGCCGTAGGGGACCGCACCGCCACTTCCCAGCAAATTAGGGACACTGTTGCTCCTGGGGTATCGGCGAGGACCATTCGCAACCCTCTCCATGAAGCTGGGCTACGGTCCCGCACACCGTTAGGCCGTCTTCCGCTCACGCCCCAACATCGTGCAGCCCGCCTCCAGTGGTGTCGCGACAGGCGTGAATGGAGGGACGAATGGAGACGTGTCGTCTTCAGCGATGAGAGTCGCTTCTGCCTTGGTGCCAATGATGGTCGTATGCGTGTTTGGCGCCGTGCAGGTGAGCGCCACAATCAGGACTGCATACGACCGAGGCACACAGGGCCAACACCCGGCATCATGGTGTGGGGAGCGATCTCCAACACTCGCCGTACATCACTGGTGATCGTCGAGGGGACACTGAATAGTGCACGGTACATCCAAACCGTCATCGAACCATCGTTCTACCATTCCTAGACCGGCAAGGGAACTTGCTGTTCCAACAGGACAATGCACGTCCGCATGTATCCCGTGCCACCCAACGTGCTCTAGAAGGTGTAAGTCAACTACCCTGGCCAGCAAGATCTCCGGATCTGTCCCCCATTGAGCATGTTTGGGACTGGATGAAGCGTCGTCTCACGCGGTCTGCACGTCCAGCACGAACGCTGGTCCAACTGAGGCGCCAGGTGGAAATGGCATGGCAAGCCGTTCCACAGGACTACATCCAGCATCTCTACGATCGTCTCCATGGGAGAATAGCAGCCTGCATTGCTGCGAAAGGTGGATATACACTGTACTAGTGCCGACATTGTGCATGCTCTGTTGCCTGTGTCTATGTGCCTGTGGTTCTGTCAGTGTGATCATGTGATGTATCTGACCCCAGGAATGTGTCAATAAAGTTTCCCCTTCCTGGGACAATGAATTCACGGTGTTCTTATTTCAATTTCCAGGAGTGTATATTTGAAATATTTCAAAGTAAATTTCAAGCATAAAATGTAGATATAAAAATTTCAAATGATATCCTTATTTTTAGTTTAAAACTTATATATCAAGAGAGTCATTATAATCTCCTATTTTTTCTTCATTTATATTTGATATTTATGATATTTTCATCCTCAAAAAATTGAAAATTCCATCCACTTATCAGTTTCAGATATTTGTTTGGCAAAATTATTTTAAATCCTTTATTGAGCTCGAACTCCTTTTTTTTCTCTGTTTTGTACATAGATAATTACATCCAGTGATGTTATATGAAACATCTACTTCTAGATCATTAATTTTCTCAAACAAATTACAAAAATGCTGTAACACAAATGAACAATAAATTTTCTGCCTCATTTTTCAACTCTAATGGACAAAAAATTTTCCAGCTCATGTTTCATCTTATGTAGACAATAAAAACAAATGAAGAAAATTAAACATGCGTTTTAATGCTTTATTCGAGTTTTTACAGAACTTAGGCAAAGACTAGACAACAAATAACAAAAAATTTCGCAATAGCTGTAAATGAAGGTAAAAGGTATAAATGACTATAACTGAATAAAAATGAAGCTAATTAAACGAAGAATGAAGGTAAATTTCTATAAATTATTGTTTCATTCACACAAGAAGAATGAACAACAAAGTGTATTCAGACAACAAAAACTGAACAACAAAAAAAGACATCAAATGGACAACAAAAATTGCACAGCAAAAAATTTTATGAAATGGACAACAAAAAGTGGTCAGCAAATGGACAACAAAATTGGACAACATAAAAGACATGCAATGAAGAATAACAAATGCACATATACAACTATTATAACTAAACACATACCCAGCAAAACATCATACAGCATGTGGCAGTGGGGCACCTTTACCACTACGTCATTATCTCTCCTATCCCACACACAAATAGAATGAAGGAAAAACGACCCAATTTCCCAAATCTTATCTTCATGGTCCTAACACAAAATGTACATTGGTTGCAGTAGAATAACTCTGCCATCGGCTTCAATTGTCGTATCTCTAAATTTGTGCAATACTTCATTCAGAAAGAATCCCTCCAGGGATTCCAATTTGAGTTCATAACACAGGCAGAAAATAAAGGTTAATTAATAAACATTGACATAACTGAAGGAAAATGAAAAAAATTAGGTAAATGAAAGAAAATGAGTAAAAAATTGAGGTGAATGATGACAATTTGAGGTAAACAAATAGAAAACTTAGGTAAAATAAGGGAAATGAAAAATGGTGAAAATAAGAGAAAATAAAAACAGCATTGAAATAAATAATTAGAAATTGAGGTAATGAATTACAAATTCATACATAATAATAGAAAATTCAACATGTCTATGTGATGTAAATGAAGGTAAATGGCTAAAACATTTAGCAATAAAAAAATGAATACCTGTTGAGATAAATGAATAATTAACTGAGGTTAATAATAGAAAATTGAGGAGGAAAAGTTGAGGTAAAATTTGTTAAATAGATGTAAAGGAATGGAAAATTAAGGTAAATAATAGCAAATGAACAATACTGAATGAACAATTAAGATAGATGATGCTAAATGAATGAAAGTTTGAGGTAACTAATGTAAAATAATGGTAAATCAATTGTGTTTATTAAATAAAGGAGATAAGTGAAAGAAAAATTGAGGTAAAGTAATAAAAACTTGAGGTAAATGAACTAGAATTTGGGGTATTTGTGCTACAACAATAAAATGAATGAAAAATGGAGGTAGCTGTAAAAAATTGAGCTAAATGATAATCAAATCTGTGATGCTGAAGAATTTTGGAAAATGAATAAAACATTGATGAAAATTGAGGAAATAAGTAATTAATTATGGTAAAGGAAATGCATAATACGCTGAGGTAAATGAATATAAATTTGAGGTAAGTGATGGTACATGAGAAAATTATGAAGTAAATGAATAACAAATTGAGGTAAAAGAATGAAAATTAAACTGTGATGTAAATTAACGTAAATGACAGAAGAATCAAGGTACATGAATAAAAATCAAGGTAAATAAAGTTGAATGAGTAAATAATTAAGCTCAATGATTACAGATGAATAACATATTGAGCTAAATGAATGTAAAATTAAGGTAAATGATGACTAATGATAAAATATTGAGGTAAAAGAATAAAATAACTTACATGAAGGTATATAAATAAAACTGTGATGTAAATTAAAGTAAACAACTGCAGATTTAAGCTGAATGAATAAAAATTGGGGAAAATAAATATAATGATTAAATAATTAATTTAAATGAAAGCAAATGAATGATATACTGAGGTAAATGAATATAAAATTGGGGTAAATTATGGCTAATAAATGTGTTGTAGAGGTAAAAGAATAGAAAATTTAGGGGAAAGGGAGGTAGATGCGTAAGACTCTGAAGTAAAGTTAAATGACTGAAAAATTAACAATAATTAAAGGAAAATTGACAAAAATGAAGTAAAATGAGTAAGTGAAACAAATGTACAAATTTCTGGGATAAATTAATATAAAATTGAGGTAACTGAAGGAAAAAAATTAAAAGTTTAAGGTAAATTAATAGCAATTTGAGGTAAATGAAGGAAAATATAGAGGTAAAAAGTAGGCAGATGAATGACACACAGATACAAATTTAGTTAAATGGCTGTAAATTAATGAAAGTTATTAAATAACTCAGTTAAATGAAGACCAGTAAAAAAATAAATTTAGCTAAGAGAAGTAAAAATTAAGGTAATTGTTAATTAATAATTAAGGTAAGTTACTGATTTCAAAATTAAGTATATGATGGTAAACAAATGAAAAAGTAAGGTAAATGTTGGCGAATGATGACAAATTGATGTAAAAGTAATGTAAAACATAGTTAATGATTTAACAATTAAGTACATGTAAAAAAATGAATGAAGTTTTAAGGTAATTATTTCAAATTAATGTAAATTAATGAAAAATTAAAATAAGTGATGGTAAGCGATTGTAAAACAATAAAAAAATTAATTCAGATCATGGTAAATGAATGTAAATGAACAAAAAATTGAAGTAAATCAATAAAAAAATTGCAGCTAATTAACTTAAATGAATTAAACACATGAGAAAATTTAAACCCAACAAAACATCAGCATTTAACCTTCAAAAATTTTCTATGTGAAAATACCTTGCCCTTGTATGAAGACCTGACAAGTCTTTTGTACATTTTACCACAATACAATACACTATGTTAATATTTGGGATTTAGTAACTAAGACACAAATTATTGAAATGAATTAAATATACAACTTCATTATTCAAAATTATAAAAAAACGTATTTTCAAAGATAGAAGTAAAATTTTGCACTTTTTTATAGTTTTTTGCAAATTTAAAGTGCATGTATGGAAAAATACATCTGATTATTAGCATCAACTACACTTTCATGTTTGTTGTAATAGTTAATAGTTTTGGGTTTGCTGTCTTCACATGTCAGTATTATTTGCATCATCATTATATATGCCAGAAAGGAGTACCACATTTTTTTGGTTTTGGAAATACAAAACCAAAGTGCCATTAGAATGAAAATCAAATATGCTCGATTTTTACATCACACTCTGTGACAGTCTTGAAAGCTACAGGAATATGCACTTCATTCTTTTTTCAGTATTGCAATATACTGAATTTCTTGTCTACCATTTCTTATGCCAGTGCCACATCCGAATTATCCTTCTTTATGTTACGACCTGTGTTGTGCAAAAACTCTTCTAACCACATCAACACATGAGTTACTGACATCAAAAGGTGATCCTACTGATTATTTACTAGGATTTCCAAATAGTATGTATTGAAAACATCACTGTCAACCAACACAAAAATTTTCATTCCATAATTCAGAGGTTTTGATGGTATATATTGTACAAAGGTATATATTCCATATATTCCCCAGGAAACTTCTAACTTTTCATGAAGTGTTACATTAGCATATTGGAGAGTAACGTTTCTGGTAATTTCCGATAAAATTTTGAAAAACTTCACAAATCCAGCAAAGATGATAATGTTTCCACTGCTCCTGTCATGTCAGTCTGTCATCAAATCGTAAACAAGTCAGCAAAAACAGGAAGCGCTTCTTGCCCATCACTACCCCAAAATTTCAACTGCATGGCATTTAGTATCCCACACATCTAGTATGTTGAGGTGGTGTGCTCAAAGCCATCTGTATAGAAGCAACAACCTGATTAGAGCCTTGATCTCTTTCACATCTGTAAAACAGGCATCTCCTTCTCACTGGTATTTTGCAGGCTCATACTGTTCAATGAACTGATTTGTGTATTTCACCATCATCTGCATCACTGAAACACCAAAAAATTGATCTCACCCTTGTAAATGATTCCTTGCTTCATGAGTAGAACCTCTGACAGCCATTTTACCCCTATTTTCCAGCACAATGAGATTTTTCTGCAATCAGACAGCTGCCGATAAATTTATCTGTCTTTTTCTTGCCTGTGATGAAATAATTGCTTTCTCCATTCTGTGGACGATTCAGTGTAGAATCCTGTTGACCATCTGAATCCTTGATCTAGTCCATTTCTGAAACTCCTACTTGTTCCTCAGTAACATCCTCTTCTATCAGAAGGCAACAAACATTTTCGAAATGATTGGGATTATTAAAAATTTCACTGTTCTCACTGTGCCATTTTCACCTGCTAAATACTTCGCGATTATGGAATTCTCAGTGACCCCACAGAACTTGAAATTTATTATATGATTATAAGTTTCAGTACCAAAAACGCACAGTTATTGAAGAAATATATTTCATATTATCTCACATGTGTAACAAATCAACTCAGATAAGAAAAGAGTATAGAGGGGAGAGATAGTAGGGGAATTACATGGGAAAATGCGTCAGGCCAGACGAATCTTTGTGCCAATAACAAGCACACAAATGTCAATTAAACGCTGAATGCAAAAAAGAAAGATGTTAAACAAGTTTCAGAAGGCATCAGCAGAGTTCTCCCGCTGCCACAGCCACCCTGTGGGGATGGTTAGCTATCAGAAACGAAAATAATGACGATCCCAGAGGCGCTTGTTCATTTAGTTTATAGTAATGAAAAAAATAGCATATTTATTAATGAACAGGAATTATGTTTTCTTATTTTATCATCTAAAATTGACGAATCTGAAAAGTTTAAAGAATGGGAAACAAAAGGTGGCTTTCCGTCTGTTAAATACTATATAGAAATGATAGAACATAAATCTACAGACAGTATTGTAACTAAAAATGGAAATATTATTGTGACTGAAATTAAATCTGCAGAAAATAAATCTAAATCATTAAATATATTTCAGTTTATTAAATTAAATTTAGGAACACGATTTAAAGATAAATAGAATCCTTTGTTTAAAAAGAACAATGTATATGTAACAAATGATATTTTAACATTTTTACATAATACTGCAGTAAAATTAAATTAAGATTTTGAATAAAATATTTAAAAATTATAAAGGTATCAGAAGTTGCAATTCATTACTCTTCCATTCAGATACAATGTTTTCCATGAATCAGAATTACATAGATTTTATCATCTAGGTTTCCAATTTAGGGTTGGTGTGCGAAATTTTGACTACTTTAAAAAATTTTAATTTTTTTTAGAAAATTAATTCATTTTTCTGAAAATCTTAAATAAAATGTCAAAAATGTTGTTAAAATAGATTATTTTTTAAATCGAAAAATTTCAACTACCTTTCAGCCAAATTAGAACCTTAATAGCATTTCATTCATCATTGAAATTTGGTAATTCATAATCATCATCCAATCTTTTCATTTGCATTCGACATTCAGATTATGTCATTTAGATTCAGTGTTGAAATTCATTTATTTGTATTTGTCATTTGAAGTCGTTTTTCGCATTTGTCATTCACATTTTCTCATTCTCATCATTCATTCAAATTCATATATATACCATAATTATTGAAATTCATTTATTGATGTGCATCATTCTTTATTTGCATTTATTTATTCACAAAGATAATTCAAATTTGGTTAGTCAGAGTTTTCATTCAGAATCGTTCATTCTCAGTCATCTCTCAGATTCATTTATTTACATTACTCATTCAAATTAATTTATTCACACTCATCATTCAAATTTGTTTATTCTTATTTGTTGATGACAAAATAAGAAGACATAAACCTGGGAAATACAGGAAATTTTTCATATCTTTTTAATACCACCTAAAGAAATTCTTTATACTTAGCTTCTAATTTTGTAGTAACTCTTTCAATGTTATTAGGTAGCTGAAAGACAGTTGAAGTTTTCAGATTTAAAAAATTCAAGGTTTAATAAGTTATCTGTTTAATAACTTTTATGGTATTTTATTTAAGATTTTTAGAAAAATATCTTAATATCCTTAGAATTTTTAATTTTTTAAAGTCGCCGAAAGGCAGAATAGTAAACATTATTTCGCAATTGTATGATAAAACTGAACTGTATACAGCTGATTTGATAATGTTTGCATCTGGATGTTAGAGTAAAAATTTGTCAGTATTGATATTTGTAAAATTTTTATTCATTATGTTTCAAATTTTCAGGGGGATAATTTGATTTCTCAATGGTACTATGTTGTTGTTGTTGTTGTCTTCAGTCCTGAGACTGGTTTGATGCAGCTCTCCATGCTACTCTATCCTGTGCAAGCTGCTTCATCTCCCAGTAACTACTGCAACCTACATCCTTCTGAATCTGCTTAGTGTATTCATCTCGTGATCTCCCTCTACGATTTTTACCCTCCACGCTGCCCTCCAATACTAAATTGGTGACCCTCAATGTCTCAGAACATGCCCTACCAACCGGTCCCTTCTTCTAGTCAAGTTGCGCCACAAGCTGCTCTTCTCCCCAATTCTATTGAATATCTAATTAGTTACGTGATCTACCCATCTAATCTTCAGCATTCTTCTGTATAACCACATTTCAAAGGCTTCTATTCTCTTCTTGTCCAAACTAGTTATCGTCCATGTTTCACTTCCATACATGGCTACACTCCATACAAATACTTTCAGAAACGACTTCCTGACGTTTAAATCTATACTCGATGTTAACAAATTTTTCTTCTTCAGAAACGCTTTCCTTCCCATTGCCAGTCTACATTTTATATCCTCTCTACTTCGACCATCATCAGTTATTTTGCTCCCCAAATAGCAAAACTCCTTTACTACTTTAAGTGTCTCATTGCCTAATCTAATTCCCTCAGCATCACCTGACTTAATTCGACTACATTCCATTATCCTCGTTTTACTTTTGTTGTTGTTCATCTTATATCCTCCTTTCGAGACACTATCCATTCTGTTCAACTGCTCTTCCAAGTCCTTTGCTGTCTCTGACAGAATTACAATGTCATCGGCAAACCTCAAAGTTTTTATTTCTTCTCCATGGATTTTAATACCTACTCCGAATTTTTTTTGTTTCCTTTACTGCTTGCTCAATATACAGATTGAATAACATTGGGGAGAGGCTACAACCCTGTCTTACTCCCTTCCCAATCACTGATTCCCTTTCATGCCCCTCGACTCTCATAACTGCCATCTGGTTTCTGTACAAGTTGTAAATAGCCTTTCGCTCCCTGTATTTTACCCCTGCCACCTTCAGAATTTGAAAGAGAGTATTCCAGTCAACATTGCCAAAGCTTTCTCTAAGTCTACAAATGCTAGAAACGTAGGTTTGCCTTTCCTTAATCTAGCTTCTAAGATAAGTCGTTGGGGCAATATTGCCTCAAGTGTTCCTATATTTTTACGGAATCCAAACTGATCTTCCCCGAGGTCGCCTTCTACTAGTTTTTCCATTCGTCTGTAAAGAATTCGTGTTAGTATTTTGCAGCTGTGACTTATTAAACTGATAGTTCGGTAATTTTCACATCTGTCAACACCTGCTTCCTTTGGGATCGGAATTATTATATTCTTCTTGAAGTCTGAGGGTATTTCGCCTGTCTCATATATCTTGCTCACCAGATGGTAGAGTTTTGTCAGGACTGGCTCTCCCAAGGCTGTCAGTAGTTCTAATGGAATGTTATCTACTCCCTGCGCCTTGTTTCGACTCAGGTCTCTCACTGCTCTGTCAAACTCTTCACGCAGTATCATATCTCCCATTTCATCTTCATCTACATCCTCTTCCATTTCCATAATATTGTCCTCAAGTATATCGCCCTTTTATAGACACTCTATATACTCCTTCCACCTTTCTGCTTTCCCTTCTTCGCTTAGAATTGGGTTTCCATCTGAGCTCTTGATATTCATACAAGTGGTTCTCTTTTCTCCAAAGGTCTCTTTAATTTTCCTGTAGGCAGTATCTAAGACGCAAGCCTCTACATCCTTACATTTGTCCTCTAGCCATCCCTGCTTAGCCATTTTGCACTTCCTGTCGATCTCATTTTTGACACATTTGTATTCCTTTTTGCTTCCTTCATTTACTGCATTTTTATATTTTCTCTTTTGATCAATTAAGTTCAATATTTCTTCTGTTACCCAAAGATTTCTACTAGCCCTCGTCTTTTTACCTACTTTATCCTATGCTGCCTTCACTACTTCATCCCTCAAAGCTACCCATTCTTCTTCTACTGTATTTCTTTCCCCCATTCCTGTCAATTGATCCCTTATGCTCTCCTTGGAACTCTGTACAACCTCTGGTTCTTGCAGTTTATCCAGGTCCCATCTCCTTAAATTCCCACCTTTTTGCCGTTTCTTCAGTTTTAATCTACAGTTCATAACCAATAGATTATGGTCAGAGTCCACGTCTGCCCCTGGAAACGTCATACAATTTAAAACCTGGTTCCTAAATCTCTGTCTTACCATTATATAATCTATCTGAAACCTGTCAGTATCTCCAGGCTTCTTCCATGTATACAACCTTCTTTTATGATTCTTGAACCAAGTGTTAGCTATCATTAAGTTGTACTCTGTGAAAAATTCTACCAGATGGCTTCCTCTTTCATTTCTTCCCCCCAGTCCATATTCACCTACTACGTTTCCTTCTCTTCCTTTTCCTACTACCGAATTCCAGTCACCCATGACTATTAAATTTTCGTCTCCCTTCACGATCTGAATAATTTCTTTTATTTCATCATACATTTCTTCAATTTCTTCGTCATCTGCAGATCTAGTTGGCATATAAACTTGTACTACTGTGGTAGGAATGGGTTTCGTGTCTATCTTCGCCACAATAATGTGTTCACTATGCTGTTTGTAGTAGCTTAGCCGCACTCCTATTTTTTATTCATTATTAAATCTACTCCTGCATTCCCCCGTTTTGATTTTGTATTTATAACCTACCTGCCCGATTAAGGGATCTGACATTCCATGCTCCGATCCGTAGAACGCCAGTTTTCTTTCTGCTGATAACAACGTCCTCCTGAGTAGTCCCTGCCCGGAGATCTGAATGGGGGACTATTTTACCTCCGGAATATTTTACCCAAGAGGACATCATCATCATTTAACCATACAGTAAAGCTGCATGCCCTCGGGAAAAATTACGGCTGTAGTTTCCCCTTGCTTTCAGCTGTTCGCAGTACCAGCACAGCAAGGCCGTTTTGGTTAGTGTTACCAGGCCAGATCAGTCAATCATGCAGACTGTTGCCCCTGCAACTACTGAAAAGGCTGTTGCCCCTCTTCAGGAACCACACATTTGTCTAGCCTCTCAACAGATACCCCTTCGTTGTGGTTGCACCTATGGTACGGCTATGTGTATCACTGAGGCACACAAGCCTCCCCACCAACGGCAAGATCCATGGTTCATGGGGGGGGAATGGTACTATATAAAGACGTTGAACTACCATTTGTAATAAATATGTATTTATGTTCAAACAAATGAAGCTAAATATCTGCAAATTTTGTTCCAAAATTTAATTGATATTTATTCTAGTTACTAAACTCAAATATAACTAAAGGTTTAGATTCAGTTTTCCTAGATATATTTTCAGTCATAATAACATGGTCATTTTTAGTTACAGTAAAATTTTCTGTAGTTTTATTTTTGATCTCATCTATACAATTTGTAATAGCTAGTAAAACATCGATTCTTAGCCATTTTTAAATTGTTTAGCCTTTTTTACATGATAAAATAAGAGAATAGAAGCCTGTTCAAGTACTAAATACTGTATTTTTCCTGTTACCATTAAAACTCAATGTTTCGTGAATGTTTAAATTTTCTAATATGCTCTATTCTTTTTCCTTTGTTTACATAAATATTTTATTTATTTCCCTTGTTTTTAAGTCATTTACAGGCTTCTGCCATTATATATCTCATTTTTCATTCATTTACTTTAATTTAGCATTTTACCTTAGTGTACCATTGATTTACTTTCACTAGCCATTGCTTATCTTCGTTTTTCATTCATTTACAATCATTACCTTAGTTTTTCATTCATTTCCATTAATTCAGGAACGTTTACATAAATTTATTATTCATTTACCTTCATGGTTCCGGTTTTATATCATTAAGCATCATTTACCTAAGCTTTTCATATATTTGGCTTCATTTATGAACTTCTTATTTTGTCATTAATTACGTTAATTTAGAATCGTTCACCTTCATTTTTAATTCATTTACCAATCTTTACCTTAATGCAACCAAATTTTTCCTTCATTCTTCTAAATTATCATTCATTTATCTTAATTTTTCTATTATTCATCACAGTTTTTTAAATTTTTATTCACTTGTATCAATTTTTATTCATTTCCCTTAATTTTTCAGTTATTGGTTTGATTTATATCGTTGTTTATACATCTACCTTCTACGTACCTCAATTCTTTATTCATTTACCTTAATTATTCAATTATTTACCATCATTTATCTTGGTTTTTATTTAGTTTCCTACATTTACCTCAATTATACTTCCATTAACTCATTTTTTATTTTCCTTCATTTTCCTAAAATGTTTTTAGTTCCCTCAATATTTTACTCATTTGCCTTAATAATTAACTCATTTAACTTCATTTTCCTCATTTATTTCTTTTTCTTTAATTTTTTAGACTATTACCTTAATTTACAGTAATGTTTTATTCATCTACTATCTTTTTGTGCTAATTTGTTAATCATTTACCTTAATTTTTATTCATTCACCTTTAGTTACATCAATTTAATATACATTTACCTCAGTATGTTATTCATTTGCTTACATTTACCAAAATTATTTACTCAATCAACTTCATTCTATTGAATGTTTTCTGATTTACTTTAACTTTTCATTCCTTAACTTCAATTTTTATATGGCTACCTTAATTTTTCGTTAACGTAGTTTAATTTGTTCATTCTTCTTACTTAATTTTCTATTCATTTTCCTTAAAGTTTCAGTCATTTACCTTCATTATTCTATCATTTCCTTATTCTTAAATTCAGACCTGAGATGCTGGATTTGGCGATTGTATGTGTGTGAGGTGTG
This sequence comes from Schistocerca nitens, assembly GCF_023898315.1. Taxonomy (NCBI): domain Eukaryota; kingdom Metazoa; phylum Arthropoda; class Insecta; order Orthoptera; family Acrididae; genus Schistocerca; species Schistocerca nitens. Next base: position 529,339,132 of record NC_064614.1, on the reverse strand, counting down.
CTTACTTGTGTGTATGTGCATGAATGTTGCATGTGTGTGTCTCCTACACTGACAAATACTGTGGCTGAAAGCTATATGTCTGTGTGTGTCTGCATCTTGACGAGTCTTCTTTGTGGTAAGGAGTCATGCTTCTTTTCCTACATCATTGATATTCCTATCTGGAGTTCCAAAATTTTCATTCCAAAATTCATTTAATATAATTTACCTCAATTTTTATATAATTTACCTTAATTCTTTATTCATTTATCTCAATTTCGCATTTATTTATTTTAGTTTTTCATTCATTTAAATCAATTTTTTATTGATTCATCTTCATTTGTATTCGTTTACCCCAATTTCACGGTCTTTTACCTCAATTTTTATTCATTTCCATCAATTATTTTTTTATTTACGTCAACTTTTAAAATCATTCACTTTAATTTACCATTACCTTCTATTTATTACCTCAAATTTTCATTCATTTACCATTATTTATCTTAATGTTTCCTTCATTTACATCCCTTATCATCTTTTATCTTTATTCTTTATTAATTATATTAAATTACCATCGTCTACTTTAATTTTAATTTATTTACTATTATTTACCTAAATGTTTAATTTCTTTAAATTCCTTTACCACCTTTTATCTCAATTTTTAATCCACAATTTTCTATACATTAACCTCATTTTTTCGTTCATTTACCTGTATGTTTCTTCCTTTTTTGTTCATTACCTAAATTTTTAGTCATTTACCTTCATTTACCTCATATGTCCAACTTTTTATCCTCAAGTATCAGTTTTTAATTCAGTTTTTATTTTTGTTTTATTTACTTCATCTTTCAGTCATTTACCTTCCTTCTTTATTCATATACAAGAATTTTTAATGACTTACCTTTATTTGTCTCATTTTTATTCATTTTCTTTCATTTATTACAATTTTTTATTTCTTTACCTCAATTTTCTGGTCCGTTACCTTAATTTTGTTATCATTTTATTAGAATTATATTATTTTTCAGTTTCCTTCATTGGCCTCAATGTTTCAACCATTTTCCTCAGTTTTCTATTCATTTACTTCAGTTTTGTATTCATTTTCCTTCATTTACATCATTTTCCATATTCTGTCATTTATGCCAACTTTTATTCATTTACTATTATTTACATATGATTATATTTTATATTTCAATGTCATTTTTTCAATTGTGGTTGTGTATTTGGTATAATTTGTGTTGTCCAATTCCTTTTGTCCATTTCATGTAATTTTTTGCCATCCAATTTTTGTTGTCTGGCCAACAGTCTCTTTATTGTCCATTTCTGTTGTCCAAATGAAACTGCCATTTACAGTCATTAGTTTCATTTTTCATTCATCATTTTTTATTCCTTTACATTCATTTATATCATTTACATTTATTTATACCTGTTGCCACAATTTTTGTAATATTAATAGTAAGGGGGAACAATTTATTCCATCTCTTTATAAATAGCTTGTTCCATCACATTATATTGAATACTATAGATGCTTGAGATACTTTTATCAGTTTTCCAAATTTACGAAATTTTATAACTTGAGTGTTTATTTAATTCATAATTACATAAATGCACTACATTTCTTTAATCCCTCTACGTTGCCTTGGGTTAATGAAGTTTGATTTTGTATTAACAGTTCGTCTGCTGGTACTGCTGAGGCAGAGATTTGGTCACTGTGGGTTGGTTAGTGCCAACATAAATTTGGGATAAAGAGAGTGATGGTGCACTTTTTGCCAGGGTAGTTCAGAGTTGTTAACAGTTGACTGTTGTTAACACATGACTGATGAGAACTGCCATTACAGTGACACTCTGGGTGAAGCTGTTGAACTCAGCAGACAGAATCAAGGGCGATCTGCGTCTTTGCCGACAGATTCCTTGTGGGATCAACTATAATTTATTATATTGTTATTAATCGGCGCTTTTCAGGATGGAAGTAGTTAGGATGTCGGTACAGTCATTCATTTTTAAGAAATTCTGCCAGCAAGATTAAAATTTTCAGTTACGGTTTCTTTTCCAGAGGTGGGCATGGGGGATCACATTATCCATTTGTAGTAATGCAATCAGTTAGTGACTTCAGCACATGAGAGCAGCAAAAGTATCAAAAATTATGTAGTTCCCTTTTTAGCAGTAGTGTTTTGCAATTTTAAATTTCTTACTGGTCTTACTAAAGTAACATGGGGAACTCACCCTGCCTAGTCACCTTAACTTGTGGTCTTAACTGCTGATGAGAAATTTAGATGAATATTCTGTGTGAAACCTGTATGGTATGTGTGTGTCTTGCGTGAATTACTTAACCTCGAAGCATGTCACATAATATTTTGCCAAACTCATTAATTTTGTCCACAGATCTTTTGATACATGACTATCCCCATTTGCAAGCAGCAACCTAGACAAGGCTCCACATCCTAACTAATTGGAAAATAGTAGGTTATGAGTGTGAATAATTGTAAAGATTGGAAACCAGAATGAACAGTGGGATGAGAACAAAAAAATTAGCCGTTGGTGTCATTCACCCACACTGTGTCAAATTGCACCACCAGAGGGCTACCAGTTGGTTTTTGGAAAAGTTCTACATCTACATCTACATCTACATCCATTTTCCGCAAGCCACCTGACGGTGTGTGGCGGAGGGTACCTTGAGTACCTCTAACGGTTCTCCCTTCTATTCCAGTCTCCTATTGTACGTGGAAAGAAAGATTGTCGGTATGCCTCTGTGTGGGCTCTAATCTCTCTGATTTTATCCTCATGGTCTCTTCGCGAGATATACGTAGCAGGGAGCAATATACTGCTTGGCTCCTCGGTGAAGGTATGTTCTCGAAACTTCAACAAAAGCCCGTACCGAGCTACTGAGAGTCTCTCCTGCAGAGTCTTCCACTGGAGTTTATATATTATCGCCTTAACACTTCCGCAATTACTAAATGATCCTGTAACGAAGTGCGCTGCTCTCCATTGAGAATTACATGCTGCGTTCTGTTATCTAGGAATTCTTCAGTCACACAATTGGTCTGATAGTCCATATGCTCTTAATTTGTTCATGAAACGACTGTAGGGAAATGTATCAAACGCCTTGCGGAAGTCAAGAAACACAACAACCCGTGTCTATGGCCCTCTGAATCTCGTGGACGAATAGCGCGAGCTGGGTTTCACACGATCGTCTTTTTTGAAACCCATGCTGATTCCTACAGAGTAGTTCCTTCGCGTACTCTGTGTAAAATCGAACTGGTATCCCATCAGGTCCAGCGGCCTTTCCTCTTTTGAGTGATTTTAATTGTTTCTCTATCCCTCTGTCGTCTATTTTGATATCTACCATTTTGTCATCTGTGCAACAATCTAGAGAAGGAACTACAGTGCTGTCTTCCTCTGTGAAACAGCTTTGGAAAAAGACATTTAGTATTTCGGCCTTTAGTGGCTCTGAGCACTATGGGACTTAAGATCAGTGGTCATCAGTTCCCTAGAACTTAGAACTACTTAAACCTAACTAACCTAAGGACATCACACACATCCATGCCCAAGGCAGGATTCGAACCTGCGACCGTAGCAGTCGCGCGGTTCCGGACTGAGCTCCTAGAACCGCTAGAACACCACGGCCGGCTTTGGCCTTTAGTCTGTCATCCTCTGTTTCAGTACCATTTTGGTCACAGAGTGTCTGGACATTTTGTTTTGATCCACCTACCGCTTTGACATAAGACCAAAATTTCTTAGGATTTTCTGCCAAGTCAGTACATAGAACTTTACTTTCGAATTCATTGAACGTCTCTCTCATAGCCCTCCTCACACTACATTTCGCTTCGTGTAATTTTTGTTTGTCTACAAGGCTTTGGCTATGTTCATGTTTGCTGTGAAGTTCCCTTTGATTCCGCAGCAGTTTTCTAACTCGGTTGTTGTATCACGGTGGCTCTCTTCCATCTCTTACGATCTTTCTTGACACATACTCATCTAACACATATTGTACGATGGTTTTGAACTTTGTCCGCTGATCCTCAACACTAACTGTACTTGAGACAAAACTTGTGTATTGAGCCATCAGGTACTCTCAAATCTGCTTTTTGTCACTTTTGCTAAACAGAAAAATCTTCCTACCTTTTTTAATATTTCTATTTACGGCTGAAATCGTCGATGCAGTAACCGTTTTATGATCGCTGATTCCCTGTTCTACATTAACTGTTTCAAATAGTTCGGGTCTGTTTGTCACCAGAAGGTCTAATATGTTATCGCCACGAGATGGTTCTCTCTTTAACTGCTCAAGGTAGTTTTCAGATAAAGCACTTAAAAAAATTTCACTGGATTCTTTGTCCCTGCCACCCGTTATGAACCTTTGAGTCTCCCAGTCTGCATCTGGCAACTTAAAATCTCCACCCAGAACTATAACATGGTGGGGAAATCTACTCGAAATATTTTCCAAATTCTCAACAGCTGCTGAGCCAGGGGGCCTATAGAGACATCCAATTACCATGTCTGAGCCTGCTGTAACGGTGACCTTCACCCAAATTATTTCACATTTCGGATCTCTGTCAATTTCCTTCGATTTTATTGCACTTCTTATCGCTATAAACACGCTTCCCCCTTCACTGTCCAGCCTGTCTCTGCGGTATACATTCCAATCTGAGTTTAGAATTTCATTACTGTTTACATCTGGTTTCAGCCAGCTTTCTGTCCCTAGTACTATGTGGGCATTGTGACCGTTTATTAGTTAGAGCAGTTCTGGGACCTTTCTATAGACATTCCTGCAGTTTACTATTAGCAGATTAATATTGTTATTCCCTGTTTCATTTTGTCTACTCCTACCTTGCCGCGTATCAGGAGGCGTCTTGTCGGGCCTAGGGAGGGAATTCTGTAACCTAAAAAACCCACATGTGCACTCCACACGTACCCCGCTACACTTGTAGCCGCTTCCTGCGTGTAGTGCACGCCTGACCTATTCAGGGGGACCCTACATTTCTCCACCCGATAGCGGAGGTCGAGAAATTTGCACCCCAGATTTCCGCAGAATCGTCTGAGCCTCTGGTTTAAGCCTTCCACTCGGCTCCAAACCAGAGGACCGCGATCGGTTCTGGGAACGATACTACAAATAGTTAGCTCAGATTCCACACCGCGAGCGAGGCTTTCCTCCTTCACCGACTCCGCCAACCGCCTCTATGAACTGAGGATGACCTCTGAACCCAGACGGCAGGAGTCATTGGTGCCGACATGAGCAACAATTTGCAGTCGGGTTCACCCAGTGCTCTCTATCGCCGCCAGAAGGGCGTCCTCCACATCTCGGATGAGACCCCCCAGCAAGCAGACAGAGTGAAAACTGGCCTTCTTCCCCGACCTTTCCGCTATTTCCCCAAGGGGCTCCTAACGTTGGAGCTCCCAATCACTAATAAACCCCTCCCCCCATGTGCCTGCTCGGACCTTGCTGAAAGAGAGGCCACATGTCCACTCACAGGCAGAGCGGGCGATGCCCCACGGCCAGCCTCCACATTGACCCTCCGCCTCGTTCGCCGCGAACACCGCTGAACCCGCCACTCCCCTTGGGGAGAGGGTGGCCCAACCGCGCCCTTTGCCCGCGAAGATGTATCGATAGCAGGGACGGTGGGTGCAGCATGTAACACCTGGGGTGTACCATGCGACGCACCAGACTCCCCACTGCCGCTACACTCCAAGGCAGCAGCCTGAAGACGGATGGCCGGGGCCATCAACACGTTCAGCTGTTCGTGAACAGTGGCCAGCTCCTCCTGCGTCCGTACACAGCAGTCACACATCCTATCCATCCTAAGAAATCAATTTACTGTAGAGAGTTGAGGGTGCTTGCATGTGCCATAAATTGTTAATTTGTGTATGCCAAATTTTGTAGGATGTTTTATTTTTAAGGAAATTGTTTTTTGTGTATATGAGAGATGTTTGTGTCTGCTTTGTTCCCCCATGTTTTCCCGCCAAGAATCTTTGCTATAATTTTGACTAAGGGAATGGTGCTGAGAAGTAATGGAGAGAGTGACCATTGCGGAACCGAAGTGTGGTTCTTTAATTCATAACGATTCGCTCGAAGTAAAAGCATGGGATTGGAATTTCAATAACTGTCCAAGCAGACGGACTACAGATGCATTAACATAGATCCCTCCCCTTTCCCAGTGCACAATATTATAAACAAGACCAGATTTCTGATAGTATAAGCACCTTCTGTGCAAGAGAGTGTTGAATAAATTTCTGATAATATGGACACCTTTAGTGCTAGATAAGATAGAATTTATTCATCTTTGCTTTGTTAATACAATTATGAGATCGCTTAAGTAGCAAGTAAAAAATTGTTATAACATTTGTAGTGTTTCTGGGAAAATAATAAAAATGTCATATGAATTTAATTTCATGGATTCAGTGACTGATCATAACACCCCCATCCTGTGTAGAGAACAATGTTAGCACCAAATTGAAGTCATGATCATCTGGTGGGGATGAAAATTAACAAGTATTGAGAATATAGATCATGTTAGATAGTGGTGATTAATTATTTACCCACTTGGTTGATTGTGCCTGCTCCCCACATTATCCGTTGTGTAATCTTAATATGATAACCACCTAATCAATCAAATATTGACTTCGGTCCAGTCCGCTATCAATGAATCCATCTGAGAATTGAACCAAGTGGGTTAGCAGCATATATATGAGATGCCTTGCCACACATGCAACAGGCACACTCTGACATAGATTGAGAGAGAGAGAAAAAATTAACAATGGGGAAGGTAAATAATCAATAGTCCTTTTTTGTTGTCCAGTGTTTAATTAATGAGCTATAAATGTTCAAATAAAATATGGAAACGTTTTAAAAAGCGGTGAAGGTGTTTCCAAAAACAATGAAATTTCTTTCTTACTTTTGGTCATTTATTTTATTTGTCTATCTAAGTTGAGATGTAAGACAGAAAATTTATTGCCCATTTGTGTTATAGTATTTTCGTTAGTAGTTTAAGAAAATTAATGAGCTAGAGAATGATGCTTTGTATAATATTTACTGGATGTAAAATACACAATACAGAGAAAAAAATTTAAATGGAGCTCAATAACGAATTTAAAATTTTTTGCCATACAAATATCTGTAACTAATCAGTGGATGGGGTTTTCAATTTTTTGAAGATGGAAACAATAAACTGAGATATAGAGAATGAAAAAATAAGTATATTATAACAAATATCATCATATAGAATTTTTAAACTAAAATTGAGAGTATGATTTGAAATTTTTGTATCTAGATTTTAAGCATATAATTTCACAATTTTTGTTTGAAGTATTTGGAACTTATTTGAAAAATCTTTGGACTAATGTTGTGAACATTCAAAGTTATTGGTGAAAATTCTCAAAAATAGTGAAAAATTCCCAAAGACACTTAAAAGTACTTGAAAAAGCGGAGTCTTTTATCTTCTTTTACATTTATGATCCATATAATAGACTATAAACGTATGCTCTGAGCAACTTTTTCCAAAAATTGGAAAAAAATCTTGAAATTCCATGGAAATTCCGAGAAATTTTGCGATTTTTGACGATTCGGGAAAAATGAGATACAACATATATTTATATTCTATCTGTAGATGTTACTGTCAGTGGCACTGATTAACCTCTGTAATTGCTTAAAGTGACTGAAACTCCAAGATCTGATAGAATCCCAAACAGTATATGCCCAGATTTAGTGTCTGAGTAACTCTCTTTCAGCCATAGTATGCTGCAGATCACTCAACAAAAAAGGTGTTTGTAATAGTTGGAAGGAAGTATAGGTCACTGCCTCTACTATAGGGTACAGAAGTAATCCATAAGACTAGCATTTAATTTTTTAACATCAATCTGTTGTAGAGCCTAAGCACATGTTCTTATCCCAGACATAACAAGGTACCTGAATGACTCCTTCATGCCAACCAAAATGGAATTCAAAAACATCAGTCATATGAAATTAACTTTGCTTTGTAAGAAGTAGATCAAAGAGGCCAGGCAGATGCAGCATTTCTTGACTTCTGGAAAACATTTGATTCAGTACCTCACCTATGCATATTATCAAAAGTACAATTGCATGAAGCGAAATTTGTAACTGGATTCAGAATTCTTGGTAGGGGGGCACAGCATGATATCTTGGTTTGAGAGTCGCTGACAGCTGTAGAAGTAGATTCATTGGTGCCCTAGGAAAGTATGTTGGGATCTTTGGTCTTTATATTGAATATTAATGACTTTGCAGACTATATTGACAGTGATATCATACTTTTCATTGAGGCTATAGATAACTATTAAGAACTATTATCTGATAAAGCTGCACAAATATTCAGTCAGGTCTTAGTAAGATTTCAGAGTGGTGCAGAAATGTAAAACTGTGGCTTCACAAAACGAGAAAAGGTAGTGTCCTATAACTACAATTTCAATGACACAATTTGACACAGGCACCCCATACAAATGCCTGAGTTTAGCAAACTGCATCAATATGAAATGGGATGATCACATAAGCTCAACCAGACGTAAAGCAGGTGGCAATTTTCTGTTGTCTACAAAGGCGATTGCTTGCAAAGCACCTATAATTTTATAATTCTTCTGGTTTTTCTGGTGATATATTGAAGTGTTGAATGAACTGGTCCTCTGCCTTTTGTTCGCGTCGTTCTCGCACGATATTTCGATGGTGTGACTCGCTGTCTTCTTCAGGTGCTCCCTGAGATTGGTTCTTGGTCTTTTTTTCTTCATCCATCATCTGATGCTCAGTTTCTGGGTCACGTTGTCATGCACTATGTCTTTGGGCCATGCCCTCTAGTTGCGACTCTAGTTGTCCTCTCCTGCAGCTGGTGCTCTCCTGCCATCCGCACTCAGCTTTGCCATCCTTTGATGCTGTCCCAATTGTCTGATACTCTGTTTAACGTCTGCGCCACGCCAGGCGTCCTATCCGCCAACTGCTGCCACCTAGGTCAGCCTCTGGTTGTGTAGGTCATTGTGTGTGATGTTCTTGCCCGTTGGGGCAGGCCTCGAGAGTTGTACTTCTCTTCAAGTGCTCTAGGTGTTTTGTCTTCTCCATTGGAAAGGTTAGGTGTTCTGTCCTATTGTTGGACCTGCCTTGTAACATGTCCGTCTGGTACTCTGACCAAGAAGTCCTTCCTCAGTCTCCACTCCAATTTCTATTTCTCATGGAATCTCGATGCTGCCTCCGTTGTGTTTTTAGAAGCTCTAGTGCTGAAGTCTAGGTAGAGTTGAATTGGTATCCAGTGCCACAGTTATTGAGATCCTCTGCACCTTGAACTCGATGGGTTCTTTTGTGAAACTGTCCCAATATCTCAGGGTCTGCACCAGACACTACAGACTGGAAGTGACCTATCACTAGAAAGGTTAAACAGGCAGACGTCAGACTGAACACTTGAACATTCCTGCAGAGCAGACAGAGCACCTGGAGCAATAGACCATACCAGTCAGCTGAAAGACATAGAAGACAAAGATACCAAAACCTGAGAAATCAAGGACTGACCCGTGCTTCTGTACGCCGATCTAACTGCCTGAAGACATACATAGCACTCAAAGAGCTCTTCCCAATGACGCAATCAGGCTTCCAACACGACCACTCGACCAATGACCCACTGATTAAACTGACTGAGAGACCAACAAAGGGCTTCAATGGAGGTCACTGTGTGCTTGCAATGTTTTTAGACATCGAACGTTCATGTGACAAGCTCTGTTAGATCGGAATACTCCACAAGCTAATACAAATGGGAATCCCAACCAAAGATGTAATACGGACATACATCTCAAACAGGACTTGCAAGGTACATGTCACCAGTGCAACATCCAAGTTTGGTGGACAGCGGAAGTGTTTAAAATCATAAGAGTGTTCCTGAAGCCACTCTGTAGCAATTCAGGACTCGTGAGCTGTTGCATTGTCCTGCTGCAATTGCCCAAATCTGTCGAAATGCACAATGTAAATGAATGGATGCAGGTGATCAGACAGGATGCTTACGTATGTGTCACATGTCAGAATCGTATTTAGACGTATCAGGGGTCCCACATCACTCCAACTGCACACGACCCACACCAAGCCTCCACCAGCTTGAACAGTTCTCTGTTGACATGCAGGTCCTATGGACTCAGGAGGTTTGTAATGTTATGTGAGCCTCACTGCCCTTTTTTAAAACTAATTTCTGCCTGATTTTATTCTGAGAAGCTCAGTAATGTATGTAAATACCATAAATGTAAATGTGATTCAAAAAGTACTCAAAGTGAAGTGAAGTGCAGCTGGACAGGACGAAACTCTTTAGCGCGCAATCCCCACAACGATAGAAGTTGTGAATCTTTGAGTATGGACTCTAAAAAAAAAGACAATTGATTAAAAAAAGAGGACTGTTAATCCGTATCTTGTGGAATGAGGACGTGTTGCTAGGCCGTCACTCAGAACGTATTGTTACATGTAATGAAAATTGCTATTGTAGTGATAAAACTGAGTAAAGTATGTGCAAGAGTTGCCAGACATTTATGTATACAAATTTTCTGGAAGTGAAGAATAAAAATATCTTGTTTTTGGAAAAGGAGGTGAACTTCATTGTCGTCGCCGTCTATCAATCGACAGAACTGCGAGTGTAAAAAGCTCACTAAACTACAGGAAAAGAAATTCATTCTCAATAGTTTTCATTCAATATGTAACAACCTCTCATAATTTCAAAAATTACAGTAATTGGATTATGTTCTTGTACAATAGTATGGTGCTGAACTCCACTGACGAATTTTGATGTAGCAGGACGTTTAGTTTGAAGGAAGTTTGTGAGCCAAGCAATCTCCTTTTCTCACGAAAAGCAAATTGACGTTTGATCTTAAGTTTTCCCTTGTTGGGTAGGTATGTTATGCCCACTTTCTTGTTCAGGTGTTTGTCCAGAAACACGCCAAGGTATGTGACAGTGTCGTTACTTACAACAGTGGTCCCTTAGGTATGAAAAGCTACGAAAACTTGGGCTCAAAGCTATCCGCAATACGCCAAGTAACTAAAAGAGTCGTATTTTAAACCTTAAAGAACAATAACTTCCTACAGATTAGAATACGTCACCAACTGGTGCAGAAGCTGATCATTCAAGGACACAGCAACCAAAATTCAAGTACCAGTTGCGACTTAAAGTAAAAATCTCAATCAAAAATCAATCTCTCTCTCTCTCCAAATACATATATAAATATTCATATTTTTAAGATAAAAGTCATTTTATAGGTTGTCTCCATACCTGTACTCGTCCATCTGGTCAATACAACTGAAACGAGACTCATCGTACCAGGCAACATGTTTCCAGTCAACCGATGTCGATGTTGACGAGTCCAGATGAGGCCTAAAGTTTTGTGTCTTGCAATCATTGAGAGTACATGGCTGGGCCTTTGGCTCCGAAAGTCCATATCGATGATGTTCGTTGAATGGTTCGCACACTGACACTTGTTGATGGCCCAGCTTTGGAATCTGCAACGATCTGCAGAAGGCTTGCACTTCTGTCACGTTGAACGTTTATCTTCCGCCGTCGTTGGTCCTGTTCTTATTTGATCTTTTTCCGCCCGCAGCAATGTCGAAGATTTGATGTTTTACCGGATTCCTGATATTTACAGTACACTCGTGAAATGGGCATATGGGAAAATTCCCACTTCATCGCTGCCTCAGTGTCATAACGCTCGTGCACGAACTATAACACCACGTTCAAACTCACTTCAATCTTGATAAACTGCTGTTGTAGCGGCAGCAGCAGTGACCTATCTAACAACTGTGGTAGTCCCTGTTGTCTTATATAGACGTTACCGACCGCAGCGCCATATTCTGCCTGTTTACATATCTCTGTATTTGAATACGTATGCCTATACCAGTTTCTTTGGCGCAACAATGTATATGCTGTATATTGCCGGTATACCCACTGTAACAACTCCCTCAGAGACAGTATAACTTTGCGCTGACGACACAGCATACTGGTGCACGGAACTTAAAACAATTACTACACAGTGGAAGACAGTGATCTGCCTGCAACGATTTGAAGACTGGATAGCTAGGTGGAGAATCCGACAAAACCCATCCAAAACAATCCTGTTGAGACACAGACACCTGACGAAAAAACGATATTAGCCCAATGACGACATCCAGTTGACACTCTGGAACAAACCACTAAGACTTAACAACACTGTCACACACCTTGGCATGTTTCTGGACAAACACCTGAACAAGAAAGTGGGCTTAACATACCTACCCGACAAGAGAAAACTTAATATGGCAGGTTCATATACTACTCTACTGATATGAGACAACCAAACAGTCATACATACACAGAAGACGTACATAAGATCAGTAATACAATATGACACTGCCCCCTTAGAAGGCATTCAAGAAATTAGTAGCAGAACGACTACGTTCGACCAAACGGTGGCTTGTACAAAGCACCCAGTAATGACGTACATGAAGTTACAGAAGTGGAAACCCTGAAAACCCTACAAACTAAACTAAGTACCAGTTACAGGCAACACATTCTTACTAACCAACAAGACGTGGAAGAAATTCTGTCGACATGACCAAGACTAACCAGGCGGCCCAGATTCAAATACATACACCCAGCAGATACATTACCCCACACATAACATCACTAAAGATAATCCAGACCTCGCCACCACAAAGGAACCTCTTCCAAGAGAAATATTAGTACCCCTTCAGTTAGACCAAAAACAGAACAATTACGAGCACACTGGCATATACACAGCAGAAAGAGGAAAAACACATCATAGAACAGAATCTTTCTCTCTCTCTGTCTATCTCTCTCTCTCTCTCTCTCTCTCTTTCTCTCACACACACACACACACACACACAAGCGCGCTCGCGTGCGCACACACACACACACACACACACACACACACACACACACACTAGATTTAAGTACACTAAAACTAAGATAGCTATAGAAACAAGTGTATGCTTATAAGTGCCCCAATACTGCTCCTCACCCACAATGAAAAGTAGCTAAGGTGAATGGATATGGCTAACCTAAATGAAAATCCATTTATAACCGTAATGATTTTGTTAAAAAAATCATTGTAACTTAATCAACACCAGTATCTATCCACTGTAATACATAACTAAGTGAGCAACCATGACTGTACCACTAATATGCTACCAATATCCAAAGATGTCTGCACTCACTCTCCTTAATGACTTACCTTATCCAATGCTAATTTATTTTAATATACCTATTTCTTATACACATATACTCAATTCAATTAAGCATTTTATTTAATTTATACATGTAACCAAATATGGCACTTTCATACATACTAACATAATAATTTTTTAACCTGTAAAATATGAGTAATATTAGCAGTGTGTTAGATCTTAACCTTCAGTTTAATTCCTTTTGTTATAAAATGCCAAATCGTAAAGTTAATTTTATTTTTTTTATTTGTATTGAAAAGAATGTTGATGTAAATTTTGTAAGGCATGACTAATTGCACCCATGCAAAAATATATAAATAAATAAACTCTGCTTGTACGCCAATCGGTTGAAAAGAGCATTCTGCAAGCTCTCAAGTAGCCCACTCCAACCACTCAGGGTGAAGATTGCAAGTGTAAAAAAGGCTCTTAGGCTTCCAAGTAACGGTTAAGCCTCTTCCATTGCACCTGGACATGGAGCCACATTGATTCAGGTGTCAGAACCCTGGCCATGTGACAAAATATAGCAAATGTGTGCCAAGATGTGGCAGACGTGCAGTAAACCTTCACTCGCGAATATGTAACAACAAAAAACGTCCTGACTGTCTGTGTTGGTTGTGGAGTCCAGCATGTGGCATGGTGGAGAAGATGCAAGGTCTTCTCAGACAACATCGGCGCCATGAACAAGAAGAAACTGGAAAACCAGAGAATTTTGGCAAAAGAAAATGTGGCCTGCAAGGGACAAACACGACAAACAAGCTGCAGCTGCCCAGCAGGCCCTGCCACATAAAGGCATGCATGTCTCGACTCTGTAGCATGAGCATGTAAGGAAACTGGCTAGTGAGAGTGGTGTGGGAAACCACAGACAAATGCAACAGCAGTCGCTGCATGGCCGCTGAAAAGACGACTCATGGAGGCCATGGGAGCGCCCAGCTGCGCAAGTGAACACCACTGTCAGGGATACTGGAGGATGCAGCCACAACCAAGCTCTGTAGCATTCGCCCCCGAAAAGTGGACAAACCAACATCATCTCGTAGAGCAATGTCGATGACTGGACGTGCAGTTGCAAATTGCAAAATCAAATTCTGACACTGATAGAAATCAATCTGTGACAATATTATGATTTTCAAGTTTGGTATTTTACCACATAACTTTCTGTGTGCTTTTACAGTTTTAATATACTAATTGTCAGCTATTTACTGTTTCTTTTTTTGTGTACATTCAGATACCTGAAGATGTTCATGAAGACTGAAACAATTGTGAATAAAACTGTTTAATTTAGCAGCTGAATAAGTTTGTCACAATTCATTCCTGCAGTATATCACATCTGTGGAGAGGTTAGCAGAAATATTTAAGATTAAAATTGAGTTCAGGTTAGCACAAGGGAAATTTTTTGGGACTCCTGCTGTTGATGTAAATTGATGATGTAACAGATGTTTTACAGATGCAGATATCTATAATGAAGTACATCTAATAACAGGAGCTGCTCAAACATTCAATCAGATCTCATTAGAATTTCAAACATGCTCGAAAATTGGCAACTCTCTTCAAATATTCCAAAATATAAAACTGTGCTCTTCACGAAACGAAAAAAAGGCCGCTGTGGCCGAGTGGTTCTAAGCGCTTCAGTCCAGAATGGCGCTGCTGCCAGGGTCACAGGTTAGAAAACTGCCTCGGGCATGGATGTGTGTGATGTCCTTAGGTTAGTTAGGTTTAAGTAGTTCTAAGTCTAGGGGACTGATGACCTCAGATGTTAAGTTCAATAGTGCTTAGAGTCATTTTAACCATTTTTGAATAATCGTAGTATCCCATCAGTACAATAGGGCACAGACTTTGGTTAATTGGCAGCATACTTGGAAAATGTGATTAGTCAACAAAGAAGGTAGATTACAAAAGCCTTTTGACCCATCCTAGAATATTACTGAATTTTATGTGACTTGTGGTTATGACATATGGTTGGTCAGTAAAAAACACACTAAGAACTGTATATGCATTTATTGAACACTGAGACAGAAAGAACAAACATGGCAGAACACACGTTGTGCGCCAAGAGAAGACATAGAACAAAAGCAGTTCAAAGAACACCTCGTGGTTTATGCAAGATGGTGCCCGGCCACATTGCACGGCCGACGTCTTTAATTTCCTGAATGAATATTTCGATGATCGTGTGATTGCTTTGGGCTATCCGAAACATACAGGAGGCGGCGTGGATTGGCCTCCCTATTCGCCAGACATGAACCCCTGTGACTTCTTTCTGTGGGGACACTTGAAAGACCAGGTGTACCGCCAGAATCCAGAAACAATTGAACAGCTGAAGCAGTACATCTCATCTGCATGTGAAGCCATTCCGCCAGACACGTTGTCAAAGGTTTCGGGTAATTTCATTCAGAGACTACGCCATATTATTGCTACGCATGGTGGATATGTGGAAAATATCGTACTATAGAGTTTCCCAGACCGCAGCGCCATCTGTTGTTGAAAATTGTAACTACTGTAATTTCGAAAGTTTGTCTGCCTGAAAATGTACTGTTGTCCCAAGCATATTGCAACAAACGGTGTATTTCTATCGCTGCTCGTTTAGGTTTTATTGCCGTTTCAAATATACCGGTCCTTTTTGAAACACCCTGTATGTGACCAAACTTCTGAGGTCATCGGTCCCTAGGCTTACACACAACTTAATCTAACTGAAACTAACATGTGCTAAGAACAACACACACACACCCATGTTCGAGGGAGGATTATAACCTCCGACAGGGGCAGGCGGGCGAACTGTGGCAAGGTGTCATAGACTGCACAGCTACCCTCCGCAGCCAGGCACCTCTGGAATATAAGCTTCGTCTCACTGACAGAATGCAGACACTATCACAACACTGCATTCTAACCAACAAACAACAACGCTACACTGCAGTCGACACCTAGTATGCCTACACCGAATCAGATTTTGCACGATCCCGGCCGAGCTGCAGCAACATTCTGTACGGCCATGAACTGCCTGTGAGAGTCAGACTGACTCAAACCGGACTGTGCCTCCCCCCCCCCCCCTCTCTCTACCACCCTGAGCGCCTTTCACAGCTCCAGTGTATACCAGTCGCCTACTGTAACAGCCGAGGTTGTTGCCTCCTCAGTTGGCCACTGCCCCTACTCTATGCATAAACAAAACGCGCGCTGGCCAAGTGTATCACCTACTTCCACTCCGAACACACAGCAAAGATACTGCTGATTTCACACCAGATTTGGGCAGGATGCACAGCACTGCAGACAACCCTGCACCTACCCAAATTAGAACACCAAACTGATGGAGACGCACCAGGCTGCTCTTCATGACGTGATACTTCTGCACTCCACGACAGAACAGCACCAATGCAGCATTTTAAAGGGCAGGTGGTTGCCGACAGTACTACCTGTTCTCGCAACTGGTGCACTGTCGCCATTGCCACTGCAACTGTGCATGGCCAATGACACTGCAAGCACAGTTTCTGGAACTTCATACACGTGCCTAACCTCGGAACAGATATACTAATACTTTGGACATTCCTAGTGGCAGAGACAGTTGAACCAGTCCTGAGAGCCGATTTCTTCTGGCACTACCAACTATTGCTGGATTTAAATTTCACTCCCCTATTAAGATGGGATGGCCAGCAGCCGATCTGTAGTGTAGTCAGTGATACATTATTTGCCAGCACGTCATGCCCTCGATTACGCTACCACTGCTCAACACACCAATCGACCTGAAACTACAAAGCGGATGACCCTTCAACCAGCTATGTGTAAAGGCAGTCAAGTACTCATCATTACATATGACAACGAGGTCATGAGCCTCCACAACAAACAATTACAGAGACAAATTGTGGACCCCACTGTATCACCAGAGGCAGTTCAACAGCATCTCTATGACCTTCATCATCTTGACACCGATCACTACCTTGGCACCACTACTATAGACACTTCTCAGGGTAGTGAAGCATCACACTCCCCACTAAATTGTGCTACCAAGACAATGCTGTATGATGTTAGCAGTGATGGACTCACTCCATGCTCTCTCTCTGTGCCTTGCGGGATGGTACAATTCACCACATTACACCCACGCCAGATCCCTCTGTCTGGCGCTGCCTGTGTCGTCTAGTTCCTTACAAACATAAAGTGGCTAAAGCTGCAGTCAGGGAACTTTTGCGAACTGGCATGGTCAAGCCATCAGACAGTGCTAGGACCTACCCAATTAAACTATTTCCTAAAAGAAAAAAAAAACAGTATTTGGCGCCTATGTGGTAGCTACCGCTACCTCAAAGTCTGTACAGTAATTGACAGTTACCCACTCCGAACTTGCACAATTTTTACCACGTCTTGGCTGGGCCAAAAATTTTCGGTGTCATCAATGCAAAACAGCATACCCGCAGATTCCGAAGGTGGCCAAAGACATAGCAAAAACTATGATAATCAGGCCATTCAGTCTCTCTGAGTTGCTCTACATTTCATATGGATTAAGAAACGCGGAAGAGAAGTGGCAAAAATTTATTGACAGCATTTGCCTTTTTCGTAAGCCTATTTAGATGACGTAAAAAACCAGCAAGACCACGACGACCACCTGCATATCATCTTTGATAAGCTGGTCTCCCACAGCGTCATGATAAACAATGACAAGTGCCCTCTTCAGCAACCCCATGTGCAGTTTTGTCAGGCACCACATCGATGCATCTGGGGTGCATCCTACTCCTCTGAAAATTGAAAAGATATGTCTCCTCCCACTTCCCAACAACTACCAAACTACCAAGAGCTGTGTAGGTTTTTGGGGGTCATAAATTTCTAGAGGAACCAATTGTCACATGGCGTTGAGACTTTACTACCACTCACACAAGCATTGGACAGCAAGAATACATTTGGTAAATGATGCCTCGATTGGACACTGAAAATGCAGATGGCCTTTGAAAAAATAAAAGAACATCTGTCACATACCATGACCCTTGCCCACCCATCACCCGATGCACATCTAATTATCACAGCCAATGCTAACGATAACGCGATCAGGGCTGCATTACAGCATGAGATTGGTGGAATCACTGAGCCACTCAGGTTTTTCTCATGCAAACTTACCAACAAACAGAAAAAATTGTCCACATTTGATGCAGACTACTAGCCATATATGAAGTAGTTCGTCACTTTCAAGATGACGTTGAGGGAAGACCCCTTGCCATATATACAGACGATCCCCCATTGACAGACATATTCCGCAACCTGTCGGCAGATAGTGCACCCAGGAGATTTTACCACCTGTATTTCACAGCACAGTTCACTACCAAAGTGCGATACACCAAAGGTGCCTATCCTATTGTGGCATTCCCCATATCAAGGCTATCTCTCCCCAGATGGACCTTGATAGGATCGCAGATGCAAAAGCCACAAATGCCGATCTCTACAGCTTGTTTAACAAACCAGACAGCGGACTTCAATTGCAACACACGCTACCAGGCGCTACCAAACAAATTTGGTGTGATGTTTCGAATGGACAGGTCCAACGAGTCGTCCCAGAGCTGTATCGCACCACAATTTTGGACCTTCTACACAACCTTGCACACCTCATCATGGAACTGTTTATCTGGCATAAAATTAAAAAGGATTGTGCCAGGTCTTGCATTCTGTGCCAGCAGGCAAAAACTGGCCGCCACACAGAGCCCCCCCCCCCCCCTTTTGTTAAATTCCCGATTCCAAAGTGACGATTCCAGCACACCCACACTGACATCATAGGCCACTGCCCGAATCACATGGTTACCATTACATTCTGTCAGTGATAGATAGAATGATGAATGGAGACCATGGCCATTTCCGATGTATCAGCAGAGACAGTACCAAAAACTTTCGTAAACAGATGTATTTCCAGATTTGTTTGTCTGGCCACCTTAACGTCAGACCAGGAAAACAAACAACTGGAAAACAAAAAACAAATGTCAGTGGACCGGCTTACACAATTGTGGACTTTATCCGACCTACCACAACAGGTACTCCTCGCCCTACCAGTTCTTTTATATCCATTAATCAATTTCCAAGTACATATGAATTTCCAAGAATTTCCGCTTGACAACATATCTGACATATTTCACCATACTGACCCCGTGGTTACCGCTACCTGTACAGACAGGTGGTCAGGTGGAAGCACCATCACACACAGTTTCATGCACACCATTCCTGTCCCACCAGAAGTTGACATGTTGGGACTCATCTCTCGCTTTTCAGCAGATGGTATATTCACCATTACAGACGTGGCTTACACTATCACATACTCCAGAACATCGCCTGTGGACACTACAATGCAAGGCAACACCACCAGCTTGCCTCGCTCTTCAAATACTGCCGCCAAGCCAGCAACAATTAAAAGTTTATCAAACGTTTTTCAACGCGAAAACCAAAATGGCGTTGTCTACTACTGAAATATGAATAGTACCC
Source organism: Schistocerca nitens (assembly GCF_023898315.1). NCBI lineage: Eukaryota > Metazoa > Arthropoda > Insecta > Orthoptera > Acrididae > Schistocerca > Schistocerca nitens. The sequence continues at coordinate 529,319,562 of NC_064614.1, read as the reverse complement.
AAGAGTAGTGCGGTTCCTCGATTTGACGATGTCACCCTGTCACTGTCTGCCAGATAAAACGAAATAGGCCTTCTAATATTACAGCAATTGTAACTCCCACCAAATAAGCGAGACTATTTTGACACAAATGGTGATTTACATAAATGGTGATTTACATAAATAACATGACAGAATATAATTAATGAAGTACCAATATTAAACACATACCAGGCCTATTACAAGCAAAAAGTTATATGTTAGGAAAAGGTTTCACATTTCATTCATATGCTCCAGTTTCCCAAGCAAGAGATCGAAAAATAGCAGTAGTACGAGATTTTTATGTAAATTTGTATTCATCATATTCTTCCATATAATTTGTGTAATGTCCCTGTCTCTTGTCCTTCCTCGTTCTAACAACCAAGCTTGTCATTAGTAATTCTCTAACTACTCCTGCCACTGTCAAAACGTATTCTCTGCTTAACTTCACTAACCCTGCTAGAATCACCGGTTTAGTTATCTCACATTTATTCTCTGGTTAGGCATTATTACGTGTTCCTACAACACGTTTCCCGCGCTATTCCGAGAATGGAATTAAGTGGCTGACAGCCAAGGTCTGTACAACTGGCCCTTAGTAGTGTAGCGATCTGGTAAAAATTTTCTCTCAGAATTTCATTTTCTTAGATACACCGAGAAGATGATATGTATTCTTTCTTAGCTGTTATTTCTGTTAGTCGTTTATTTCCACTCTGTTAGTCTGAATCTATGAAGTTCCCTATTAATTATAGCAACATATATCGTTAACACACGTAATCAATCACATAAACGAACAGCGACTGGCATGCGCTCAATTGGGTTAATTCGACTCAGCTTGTATAGCCTCATTCCATTTTGTCTGTGGGGAAGTTCTTCATTTCTAGATGCGACGTGATTTCCCTGGCACGTACACTATGCACGCATTCAAAAATCAGCTGTTTAAAATATCAACTTAGAATACATTCAAAAAAATGTCCAAAGACCAAGTGATACGTTTCAAAATCATATGAACAATCGATTTACCAACATGCACTGGATGCTAGAAGCTTTTTTCAAGAATACGAATTTGGAGTACCATGAAATTGCCGCCCCCCCCCCTCCCCTCCCCCCGCCACGCCGTAGATCCGGGCCTACAGGTACCCATCTCCAACATGATTAACATGTAGATATTATACATATTCCAAATCTAAATATAAATGTTCTGCATTACAACGTCGATTGTAAATGTGGACTGTGGAATCCGTAACATCACGGTAGAGTGATAACCACACAAAAATAGTTTGCGCAACGAACTTTGTTCGCTGCCGTGGTGGAAACGATATGGTATCAAAGTATATATTTACACTTGATAAATCGTCTAAGACCTTTGCATCGCTGTTTGTGTATGACATGTGACATTTGAGTGTGATGGAAGTGTAAACAGCAAATAACAGAAAATATTTTGTCGTCTTATATATCGTCGAAGTTACAATCTGATGGAAGTAAGCTGTAGGAAAAGTGAATTATTTTGTGTCCGCTGATGCAGTGCTGGCAAAAACATTACTTAAGTGGTAAGCAGGTAAACCGTCGCGTGATAACAATTACTTTTAAGTAATAAGAACTTTTGTAGTGAGTGACTGGTTCCAAATTATTTGCAGCTATTAGTAATTTTGACTCAGATTACTGTAAACAGGAAAGGATGAAATGACACTTCATTACTTTATCTTTATAGCTCAATTGAGTTCGAATACTTGTCTGTCGTTAATATCGCTTAAAACACAGACGCAACGGTGCATTTAATCTATTTCGACGAAATTATGATTACATGTAATCACAACTCCGTCCAGCGTCAATAACTTTGGTTTCTAAGGGTTGCTGTCGGCGTAATTTCTTCTTTTTCTTTTTTTTTCTTTTTTTTTGAAGTTTTGAGTCAGATCGTTTAATGAAGAGAGTGAAAACTCTGTAGCGCTACCTGTATCATTGAAATATTCTATAAACAAAAAATGTGTAAACCTCTCTCCTTCGTAACTAATTTTCTTATTCATCAAATTTACTCGGAGTCTTTTGCTTCTGGGTCCTCAGCCACTTGAATTGTTAAAATGAAAACATGGTTCCATAACTAACAACCAAAAACTACAGTATGGTCAATCTACATCAAGGGGACCAGGGGTCCCTCTCGACCACCTCCAAATCTAATGAAATTTGGTGTGAAGGTTGCATGAGGTCTTTGATTCTTATGTGCCAAATTTCAGTTCAGTATCTGCAGTGATTGAACTTTTAGGGGCTTTTAAAGAGAGGCTACTCATCTTCGCATCACATACAAAAATACTAATGTGCCACGTTTGCTAGACTTTTTTAAAAGTTCTGGTACACATTTGGTCATTCACTTTAATACATAAAGACAACTTTTATGTTGAATCACATCATGTCAAAAATTTGGCATTTAGCCACACCTAAATATATCATTATTATTATTATTATTATTATTATTATTATTATTATTGTGTGTGTATGGACCCTGTTGGATCACGCATTACATTGATTCTTTCGCTATGTGCTTTCTTCTGACCACTTGGTACCTGATCTTGGCTTTACTACCCATCTATTTATCTTCTGACTGTCAAGTTTCCTGTCTAGTATGTCCGATGTTCCTATCTGCGACTTTTCCAAGTCATATTTGACTTCTTCTGTCCATGGAATGTTCTTCAGTTTTGCAGTGTATGTCAAAATCTTGTGCGTTAGCCTTGAAGATGGGAGTCTATGAATGTGTCCATAGAATTTCAATCTTTGTTTCCTGATATTTGCAGCAAGGTTGGACAGTTCTTCTGTTGCTCTGCACAATTTGAGTCTGTACCTCTCTCCTGTTTTATCTGGTCCCAGCATTTTCCTCATAATCTTTCTTTTTTCCTTCAAGAATGTTCTTCAGATTGACTTTTCTATTAAGTACCAAGGTTTTGCTTTCATGCAGCACTTCAGGATATACACAAGCCTCTAAAGTGGCTAAAAAATTTGTCTTGCTCTTCTGAGAGCCAAGGTTTGGCTGAACACTACTAATATTCATATGAACCAATCACACCTACCTATGATGTTTATATATGGATCAAATTTAACTAGCATTGGATGCCTACAAGAAAAGATATGCATCTGCAAAGTTGCCAAAATTTTGTACATTCAAATTTTAGAATATGTTTGGGGGGGGGGGGGGCAATATCTCAACTGTGTCTTGTTCAATCCTCGTTTTCTTGCCACACCTAAAGAGAGCATGGTTTAAGCTTTCAAAGCTACATGGTTTAATTTCTGATCTAGTTTATTGATGGGGAAGAATATTATTATTTTAGCTCATCGAGAAGATTGAAAAGTGAAAGATTTTGCTCATAATGTCCCACAGTTACTTTTCTTTGAGTATATAAATAATTTTCAAACATTAATTTGACATGTGCCATAAAACAAGTATAATAGACAACACAGCAAATTTGCAAAACAAAAACATGAAAGAGTCAGTTCCATTTTGGGTTAAATAGTTCTACAAGTTTGTCGAGGACAGTTTGAGGAAAGCTGTATTGTCTCCCTGATGATGATGATGATGATGATGATGACGACGATTGTGCTTCTAAAGTCGTGAAAATATGTTGCTCAGTAATCCAGCAGGTGTCTTTAGCAGCTGGCCAGTGGAAGGAATGAGCAAAACCATGTGGTTGCATAAAGCTGCTGAGGACATCATCTTGTTCATATTTAATATGGTATTAACTTTATTTCAAAGGCATAGACAGCAATTGTATCATGATGGAGCCACTTACTGATCATACAAATGCTAATATTTTCACATTCTTTGCCACCAGAATAGATAACAAATGGATGTAATGTGGTCTTCTCCCAGTAAAATCATTGCACAGCACCTTCAACAAGAAATGAATAATTGTCAGCAAGATACATCAATATAATTTATTAATTTTCTGCAAGATTTCTCTGTAGCTGCTTAAGGTATAAACTTTAATGTTTTGACACAAAGTGATGTCTTCTTAAACCAGTAATTTTCAAAATCAGTGTCTCCTAGAAATCTTCAACAGTTCTGACACGTCTCCAGTGTGTGTGTGTTTGCGTTTGCGTGTGTCCGCATCAGTACAGACCTTTTGGTGATATTACATAGTTTCTTCAGGGTCATATTCTTTAAAAACATCGACATTCCTCACAACATTGCTACATACAATCTTTTGATTCCAAACTGCATACAGTTTTTTTTTTCTCAAAACTCTGTAGTCATCTTGGATGGATGTTTCTGAAGCCAACATTAATTTGCCATTTTGATTAATCACATATATACATAGAAGCATCAACTGTAGTACACCATTGCAGCCTAAACTCTAAAAATTTTGAGAAGCTTAATTGATTTCCATATTCTTCACAATGAGCAATGTACATTTCTTTCAGGTTTCAGAGCAGCAGATGTTTTTGTTTGTAAATCTATTTCCCATTTATTTTTACAGCAACACAATCCTTTTCACCAGGACATAAACAAGAAAGATCATTTCCCAAAAAAAAGGCCATTTTGATTTACTTCATCATTGAGCTTTTTCCCTTTTCGGTTTGCTCGTGTTGTCAAAATCCCGTCTTCTATCTTTAGTTTCCTTGACTTCTCCTTTTTAGCAAATTATTTAGCCATTTTTTCATTAGTCCAGCTATTTGTTGCCGCATCAAAATTTGAACTTTACTACAATTTCTTGAAGTCTGAAGCTTAAGGTTAAGTTCTTCAATTATGATACCCATATCTTTAAATTTTTGGCACTCTTGAAAAATATTTACAAGTATTTGAGCAAAATCTACTTGGCTCACAGCAGCAGCTGTGACAATTATCTTAGTAATGCTACTTTGGGCTTTCAGAACTTTACGCTTTATGTATCCCATTGAATCCCTTTTTCTGATCTGTTGAACCTTTAATGGTGACTCACCAAGTGATGATAATGAAGTATTAGCAGTAAAGTAAGCATCACAAACATCCATGTCTTCAGTGGATGGTGATCCTCACTTATCCCGGCGGGATGATTCTTTTTGGGCCACTTCTTGTCTACATTTGGTACAGATTTTCTCACCAGGTTTAAAAACGTTAGTAACTTGAATCTATCAGACATTGCAATGGTCACTGGTCTTAAAACTTTCTTGGTTATGTGTTTTTCTTTACCAAATGTGTTGCAGTAAGTCTTCTGCAGGAACTGAAATTTTGTCATCAACAAGACATTATGGTTAGGTTAGATTAAATTAGATTATTATGGACAAATTTCAGCATCTTCAGTAAAATCAAATCCAGACCTATGCCATAGAACCTCCTTGTCCATTGATGATATTTCCTTAACTGATTGTAGTTGACTTTTGTCATAATAGACTTATGACAATCAACTCCATCTCATCCACTAAAGTACCTGGGTGAAGGGATCTCTTGGATCATTTTATGCAGTAGTTTATTAACCTATAACAAAAGCAATTTCAGAAGCTTATGAATATCCAGATTTGAAGGATAGAAGATTGTCTTGTTAGTATATAAAATATACAGATTAGGCCATCAAAACATAATGTTTTAGTGCTTACCTCCAGCTAAAACAATGATTATTGATTATTCAAACACTCAGAACTCAACACTGTCTGTACAATGTCATCATCAAGGATTACACCTCATGGAAGACTAACAAAGTGAAAATTGCCAATAATGAAAGCAACAATCGAAAGTGGAATTTCAGCAATGTATCACTGATGCTCGGATAGAGCCTTGAAAAATTTTTGCTGCTTTATAATGTCTCTGGAAACTATGTGATAGTGCATATATGCACCACTATGCATTGTAGGGTTAAAACATTCTAACATTGCATAATGACCATCTATATTTTATGATCTTAAGAGCATTTTCTGAGATTTTATTGTGTTTATATTCTGTACTGTAAAATAATGTAAAAACACGTATTAGCACAGTTACATTTCCTAAACTGCAGGCAAATCTTATACTATTAAAAGACACTACAATTACACATTTTCTGATTTACAGCTTCAAATTGTATTAATCTACTTTTGAATAAATGTTCTTACTCATCAATACGCAAGGTCCAGAAATTAAACAATATAGCTTTGAAAGCTTAAAGCATGCTCTTTCCAGCTTTGTTAAGAAAAAGAGGATTGAACAAGACACAGCTGATATATTGCCCCCAAAAAATACCTTAAAATTTGCATGTAGAAAATGTTGGCCAACTTTACAGATGCATATCTTTTCTTCTAGGCATCCAATTAAATTAAATCCATTGATCCATATATATATATATATATATATCACACACATATCCATCCACACATACAGAGACAAGCAGACATATGTCTGCTTGTGTCTGTATGTGTGGATGGATATGTGTGTGTGTGCGAGTGTATACCTGTCCTTTTTTCCCCCTAAGGTAAGTCTTTCCGCTCCCGGGATTGGAATGACTCCTTATCCTCTCCCTTAAAACCCACATCCTTTCGTCTTTCCCTCTCCTTCCCCTCTTTCCTGATGAGGCAACAGTTTGTTGCGAAAGCTTGAATTTTGTGTGTATATTTGTGTTTGTTTGTGTGTCTATCGACCTGCCAGCGCTTTTGTTTGGTAAGTCTCATCATCTTTCTTTTTAGATATATTTTTCCACGTGGAATGTTTCCCTCTGTTATATATATATATATATATATATATATATATATATATATATATATATATATATACACACACACCATAGGTAGGAATAACCCCATGAAGTTTTATTGTGATTGGTTCATATGAAAAGTAGCAGTGGTTGGTCAAACCTTGGCTCCAAGAATAGCATGACACATTTTTTAGCCACTTTAGAGGCTTGTATCTATATTTAGATGTGCCTAAATCCCAAATTTTTGCCAAGGTGCGAGTCAGCGTAAAATGTCAATGTATGTTAAAGCAAATGATCAAATGTATGCTAGAACTTTTAAAAATAGCCTAGCAAACTTGGCACATCTGTTCCTTCGTACATGATTCAAAGGTGAGTAGCCTCTCTTTAAAAGCCCCTAAAAATTCAACCACTGATGATACCAGACTGAAATTTGGTATATAACCATCAAAGGCCATGTAGAACCTTCACACCAAATTTAATTAGATTTGGAGATTGTCAGGTGGGGACACTTTTTAATATTGATCCCTTTGATATGGAATGCCCAGTAAAAAATCATAGATTACAAAGTCAGCCAGTTGTGGAACCACATTGTCATTTAAATAACCTTCAGGATGTTTGTTGACTAAACTGCAAAACTAATTACATGTGATCTTGTAGCAGTTAAGTATGATCAGTTGTCTGTGTTTACAATCAGTAATCTGGACAAGACGGGAAAGTTGATGTGCAACTTTTTTTTGTCTAATTATGTTTTTGCAATCAATCAGCCAGATTAACTGAAGCATTCAGTATCACTTCCCCAACTCTGAAGCAAACTGTTGCCTTTCAGCTTAACATGGGAATCACGTTCAGAGCTACACATAGATTGTGCTAGCTGTACAACTTGACAGGCATTGTAGTTTGTGTAAAGGATGAGGGTAGAAAGTAGATTCGGAGTGAGGTTTGGTGAAAGATGAATGATGTCTGAGAGGGAGAAGCAGCAGATACCCGGAACAGGGACATGGCCCTTGTGAGGTCACTGTGGCTGCATGCATGAGGAGTTGTGTACAGTGCCCAGTTACCCTGAAGTGTGGTTAAGAAGTGCGAGAAAGAGGAAGACTGCAGAGACAAGGATATACGTAAAGGATGAATTGAACAAGGGTCTTTGGAAAATGGCAGAGGAGGATGGGAAATACGGAAGCATCCGATCCTGCCCGTCTGCTTTGACCCATGACGTCACAAATATGGCGGAAACGATCATAAACCACTAGTCCAATATGGCGCGTATAAAGTCGTTACGTACACATAATGAGGACGAAAATACATCGAAAAACAAACACACACACGTTCCACAAAAAGCCTAATGACACTAACGGGACAAGCGCGGGAAATAGGGGTTTTTTGGGTGGGGACAAACTAAATATAAACAAATTTAGACACCCACCTCCATACAAAACCACGAAAAAACCGACCTCACAAAACTCCCCAAATACCACTAAACACAATATCATCTGGAATCGGACACTTCCCTTGACCTATATAACTCACCAGCATCTCCCGATCCCATATATTGGGATCGAACACTTCCCTTGACCTATATAGCTCAACAGCAGCTCCCGATCCCAAAAGTTAGGACCTGACACTTCCCTTGACCTATATAGCTCAAAAACATCTCCCGATACCAATACCAACATTCACCGCCACACATTCAGATCGAACACTTCCCTTGACCTGTTATCCTTACGACATCTCCACATACAGCCGTCCATGGTCCGAGACGCCGGAACTTTAAGTAAGCCTCATTTCTTCACGACATACTGAACACTTCACGACTTCATCCAAAAATTCGAATAGTTGAAGAAATTTTATTAGAGACAACGCACTGTCCCCCATCATAGCCGACAACCGAAAACTGTTGACCCTGTTAGTCATATCCATACATACCAAAGACATAAAAAAAGCAATTTACCAAAATTCACACATGATGCCACACTCGCAAACTAAACCAAAAACATCACCTAACACACCACCAGAGAGCACCACCGATCGCATCAAAACGACACCTACAAACACGCCACTCTCACAAACTCAATTCGGCGCCGTCGTGATGTCACACACCACAACAGCCTTACGTCACGGGTCAAAGCTGACGGGTGGGATCGGACGCTTCGGTCGACCCGGAGGATGTGGGACTGAAGCTTCCGCATTATGAGGCCAGAATGATTCCCAAACAAAAGATGTGTTTAGCTGCAGTTACCTGCTTACCATAAGTAAATAATAAATTTTAAGGTAGGTCCCACCTATAAGCAGTTACCTGCTTATCATAAGTAAAAAATAAATTTTAAGGTAAGTCCCACTATAAGTGTGGTGCCTATTGTGTTGACCCAAGTACTGAATGTGTCATATCAAACAAGTAATCATTGTGACTTCGTCATTTTTAAAAAAGAAAAAGTAACCTACTTAACATGTTTTGTTTTGATACGTCATTTCACTTGGTTCTGAAAGTTATCTGAACAGTGTTAGTTATATTTTGAAATGTATAAAGTCCTTGGACTTCTGAACATAAGTTGTGTGTGACTACACAGGTAATGAATATTTTCAGAGCTTATTGAATAATGTAATAAATGCCAAATGCTCTGTACTGTTAATACCTGGGTGTTATCTTGTGAAATATTGATGTATCCTGTTAAAAAAAATGAAAAAAATGGGATTAAAATGTTAAGAATGCCTACTAAAGTAATTGAAGATGATGATAGTTATCAGTGTACATTTCAAACAGGATGGAGAATAATGTGTACTGGTACATGTATGATAAAATTTTCGTGATGCTTTGAAAAGCATACATGAGGAATATATAATTTGTTGAAAAATTTGCCTGAGACATGGAGTGCTTGACTAGTCTCAGTAAAAAGTTTTAAATTTTCATTATATTTTTAATTATATCTGTTTCAGATTGAAGATCACAATGCAGTGTTCATTGATCATATTGGCCTGCTTTTCACTGTCATTGCTGAATGAGGCTGCAAGTTCTAGAATCTTCCAGAGAGGAAGACTCAGAGGTGGGCTTCTTGGAGAACCTAATGTCAGCTACTCAGGAACATTGCCACCAGATGAATGGTTCATTCAACAGTTGGATCATTTCGATCCTACAAATAGAAGAACATGGAAACAGGTATGCTGCCATACATCACACTGTAACTTAAGAAGCTGCTAGGGATAATAAGAATTCCACAAAGTTATTGTACAGCTCGATCAGATATAATGCCATCTATACCGTAAAATGGGATTACTTTAGTACAGTTTTGAAATGTTCATGGATGTACAGCAAGACATGTTTTTTACACTGTCCAATTTTATTTTCCCTTCGAAAGCTTCAATCCTCATGATCTAATTCAGCTGTTTATGGTTGTATGCACAATAAAGCTTCAATCCTCATGATCTAATTCAGCTGTTTATGGTTGTATGCACAATACAATGGTTACATGTACTTATGTCACCCCATTAAGTGGGGTCAATGTAGTACAAGTATGTATCCCATTGAAGTAACGCAGTAGAGACTTTTGTATTATTCTCAACACCTCATAAACTTCTCCTCAGATTCTAAAGATGTAGCAAGACCGATTTGTGTTTTTTTATTTTTTACTTTATTTTTTTGTTTTAATCAGAAATTGGCCTTGTGGGTAGCGGAGAAAACAAGATACTTATTCCCACATACACTCGATAACAGCTTACAGTTGTACAAACATGAATGCATGCACATGTGAAACATGGAATAACTAACAGAAACATAAATCAAGGAGCAACTGTGTCAATACAGCTTAAAACTGCCACTGCATGGAATGTTAATGCGCCACTGTACATTTGCAAGAACAAAACATCAGAACAGGTTGCTACATGACTCCCCCCTTTAGTGCTAGCAATACCACAGATTGAATTTCACACACCATCCAACCCTCATAATTGCTTCTTTCTTGAAACTGGGTGGTGCGTCATGTGAGTCAGTGACTCTAACAGGGAGCGGGGTAGTAATCCTTGAAATTGGTCTTGGTGTCGCAGTGCCTGGTTCTCTGCGGTGCTCGTGAGGCACAGGAACACCTCCTATTGCTTATTCTTTTGTCTTCTGTGGTTTGCATTTCATGGTGGTTGTATTGTCTGTTGCATCCAGAAACACTGGCTTGATCCAACCCAGTGCAACTGTGATGAGTGTACCATTGATCATTATGCAGAAAGTATTGCTTGCCATACTTACTACCAGATACGGTGTGTCGTACAGTGGCTGCAATGGCTTGCACACTGCAATCATTGCATAAGAACACATACATGCACCTGTCTAGCTCCACAAAAATGAATGAGCATCGTTCCAGTTGGTTTTTCGGCATTATTGGTCTCAGCTGGTGTATATGTTTTCTTAATTGTGTGACTGAGTTTGAGGCAGTGATAGTGTCGTCTGCCGTACTGTGCAAAAACTGTTCAGGTAGGCATGACATTTGTCCATATGCCAGTTCCAGTGCTTTACTCTTCAGATCACTCTTAAATGACATTCGTAGACCTAAAAGCGTGTCAGGCAGTGTCTCTGTCCATTTTGATGTTGCATGACATCTTAGTGCTGCTTTTAACTGCTGATGAAGATGCTCAACTATACAGTTTGATGCAGGGTGGTATGCCGTAGTGCATGTGTTTTGTACCTAATAACATGGTCAATGCTCTGAAGACACAGGCATCAAATTGCCATCCCTTATCAGTGGTAATTTTCAGTGGGACTCTGAACTGATCAATCCAGCAATTAAGAAATGTTTGCAGTATAGTTTCTGCTGTGGTGTCCTTCATTGGAAATACCTTAGGCCATCTGCTGAACCTGTCTACCACCGTGAGGCAATAACTGTAGCCTTCCAAAGCTGTGAGTGTGCCTACGATGTCAGCATGCACATGTTCAAAATGCTGATTTTGCGGATGAAATGTGCCTAATGGTGCTCTGACATACTGCGTCATTGTATTCCTCTGGCATGCCACACGTCGCTTTACAAGTGTTCTGCAGTCTGTATACGTACCTGGCCACACAAAGTTCTGTTTTACTAATCTGATACTGCTGGGTGCGCGAGAGTGTTCACTGATGCTCTTGCTTGCGCTATGAGTTGCTGTGGCACAGCAACACCCTGCTACATCACAATATAACTCTACATTTGCTTCAGGTGATGTCATGAACTGTAACCTCAGTCCATTCGATTGGTGCAGTAAATCACACAACTCGCTGTCACTTTCTTGTGCATGCGCGCGGGAGCCGTAACCAATGGTATTTGTCACTGCTTCCACACGTGCAGTTCATCTGCTACCACGTTCACTGCTATTACCTGTGAAAGTGCATCAGCTGGAACATTCAGCTTCCCTTCCACATACACAATGCTGGTTGTGAACTGGCGGTGTAATCTAAGTGTTGCTGCTGCATAGGTGATGCTTTCTCCACCTTTACCTCAAAGGTGTAGGTAAGTGGTGTATGATTTGCTTAGTTAGTGAACTGTTGCCCTCTTCATGCATGTCTGAACTTTTTGACAGCACATAAGTTGCGTACACCTCACGGTCAAATGTTGCCCAAAGTTGCTGAGATGGGGACACTTTTGACTATAGAATGCAATGGGCTGCCAATACTGATCAATCTATTGCTGAAGTACAGCACCAATGGCACTGGATGAAGCATCAACCATTAGCACAAGTGGGGCATGTGCGACCATGTGTGCTAACAGAACAGCTTCTGCTATAGCTGTTTTCACATCCTAAAATGCGCTGTCTGCCTCGCTAGTATGATGCACTCTGTGGTTAGGCTTTGGTGCGCTATTAAGTAATTTGTTCAATGGTGCAGTTATCAGTGTGTGATTGCGAATGAACTGTTGCTAGAAATTTACTATTCCTAGGATCTGTCATAGTTCTCTAGCTGTGATAGGCTAGGTGTATTTGGTCGTGGCCTCTACTTTTTTGTGTGATGGTTGAATACCCTGTGCATTCACCGAATATCCTAGAAAGTACACCATCAAAATCACACTTGGCAGCATTAATTACTGGTCGCTGTGTATGCAGGCAATCTAATACTTGTGCCATAAGTGTTCCTCTTCTGATGAGCACATCACCAACAAATCCTGTTTATACACATAGCAAAAATCTAAATCTTTTGACACTTCATCCATAAAGTGCTGGAATGTCTGAACTGCATTACACAGTCCAAATGGCACCCTGATGAACTCAAACAGGCCGAATGACATTGTCACTGTTTTGAGAATGTCTTCTGCAGCTACAGGAATCTGATAGTATGCTTGGAGTAGATCAGTGGTAGAAACAATTGTCGTACTGTGATCATTTGCAGAAAACTCTTCTGTGTGTTGGGAACAAGTACTAGTCTGGGATGGTCGTTGCATGACTTGCCGACACTCACTACAGGGGCACAATTCTTCTTTTTTAGGAACAACATGAATTGGGGCTGCCCAACTGCTACTAGAAACTCTGCAGATACCTTGCGATAGCATGCTGCAAAATTTCATTTTACCACCTTTAGCTTTTCAAGTGTCAAACTTCTAGGCCGAGCATGAGTTGGTGGCTCCGGTGTGGTCAAAATATGGTGAGTGGGTGTGTGCTTGACCAGTGGGAGAGTAGGCAACTGCTAGTGATCACAGGGTATCCTTTCAGTAACCATATGTATGGTTTTTCACCTGTGACTGTATGTGACACAACAGACTATCTCCGGTGTATGCAGATTAGTAGTCAGATCCATTAATTGCTCATGTAGTATATCTTAAGTAAGTTGTAGAATGACAAAAAATCTGTTCCGATAGTGGGCTGTGACACATCTGCCACTGTAAATTGCACTCAAACACAAGACATAGCCTCAGGTTAAGGAATAATGTTACTCAACCGTACATTCTAATCTTGGAGTAATTAGCGACAAATAGGTAGCAGTCGTCACAGCTCCGGCGTGGTGGGCAGTTTGCTGGGTATACCGACACTTCTGCTGCTATATTGACTGGACATCATAGTTTTATATCACGGACCATCACAAAAAAAAGTCAGTGCGTGTTTGCAATAGAAGTTGTTGTTGCTTCTATGGTCTCTGATTCATGTTCCACTTGCAAGGTGGCATACTCTTTAGCACATCATTACCAAATGTCTTGTTGTGGTACCATTACGACCTCGAGACCATTGGTGGTGTGGCTATTGATGGTTGCACGTTGTTTGTAACACAGCAGCCTGTGCAGTCCATTCTGCCATTTGCAATTGCAGGGAAGCCAGTGTCACCTTGGCACATTTCATGTCACGGCATTAATGTTGAGACACTCTATGCAGGATACATTTCACAATCCTGTCAGATGTTTGTGCCAGTGAGTTTAAATCACCCGCACACATTGTGAGAATTTTTTTGGTGTATGCCTGAAATCGGGACAACAATTTATTGCATAACACATTACCATTTACGGTGTTACTTGCCAATGTGCATCAGTATTGTGGTGGAGTGTGAGCTCCGCACTCCTCAGTGTGCAAAAGCTTCTCCAGCCGTTTTGCTTATAACTGCGACAATTGTGTGATCAGTGCATTTTTAATTGATACATACCAGTGGTATCTGATGTCGTGGCTAGATATCCTGGACTTCTGTTGGCAGATCCTCCATGAGCACTGCAACCACATAGCTATGTTTAGTCTCTTTTGCCGATATTTGTGCTAGGATGAACTGACTGTCTAGCTGGGCAAACCATAACAGAGCATTATGTTGCCAGAATGGTGAGGGTTTTACTGTCACTCTATTAATTGGACTGCTGGCTGCCGGTTCAGTTTTGACTGGTGATTCATTCATTCTCATCTGGTAATTTGAGCTGCATGGCTGGTGCAGAAGTTAGATGTGTCAATGTTGCAAAACTGCGTGAAATGCAAGGCCAGCACAGGCATGTCGTAGTTGATTGGGGGCACCAAATATGTGGGTAATGGAGAAAACAAGATATTTATTCCTACATACACCCAATAACAGCTTACAGTTCTACAAGCATGACTGCATGTACATTGTTAAACATGGGATGACTCACAGAACGTAAATCAAAGAGCAACTATGTCAATAAAGCTTAAAACTGCCACTGCTCAGAACGTTTGTGCGCCACTGTGCATTTGCGAGGACATAACGTTAGAGCAGGTCACTGCAGTCTTGCTACATCTTTAGAGTCTGAGGAAAAATTTATGATGTGGTGAGAATAATACAGACTGGTAACCGAACAAGAAAAAAAAAGTTGAAGTGTTAGGTAGGCAAGTAGGCATTACATTACTATCTAAGAACATTTTCACTCCATTGCACCAAAAAATTTCTTTTCTTGGATGTTATTTAAACTAAACAAATTTACAAGTGATCTGTGATAGTTTATACCAAATTTCATTGGCTGGAATGGGCCACTTCGAGAACTTGCCGCATTTTACCATACATAAAAATCTTGATGTCTTCTCCTGCAGTCAGTGTGATCCCCTGTAGTCAACGAGAATGTCACCATTATTTCTGTGGTAAGATTCTGAAAGGCTTCAGAGGAGTGGTTAGTGAAGGAACATTTACTTTTTTGCTCCTCTTTTTACATACCCCCATTGTGTCCTTCCTTGTTTGTTCTAGATGTTCTGTGAATGAATCAGGCTTGTGTTCCTTGAAACTCTCTTGCAGCTTACAACAGACTACTGCTTAATTTCTTTAGGATGTTGTGTGGGGCATTAGGATATATAGCTATGTTTTTGACAGAACTAGGTCTGAACTTCTGCTTGTGCATTTCAAAAAGAAATAAGCCCAGTCTTACCGTGGGTACACTCCATTTTTGAACTTCTGTTCTTTTATTCCTTATGTGAATTAAGTATGAAGAACCACCAGAGTGATAGAAAATCCCATAAGTGTGACTTCCACAAAATGCGTGACCAACATTTATTCCTCTTCTGACAAGGGAAACTCCCCATCACACCCCTCTCTGCTTTAGTGGTAAAATGGCCCAGTGGATAATCCACCAAAAACTGAACACAGATCAAGCATGAAAACAGGAAAAAGGTGTACTGATCTGCGAAAAAAGAAGCAAAACAGAAACTGTGAATGGTCAAAGCTTAAGATGTGTAGCTTCGAGCGGATTCTAATAGCTATGGCACCGTGATTATGTGTTAATGATGGGACTCTAAAGTATGCCCCCCCCCCCCCCTCCCCCCAACTCCGCTGCAAAATTATAAAAGTTCTGTCCAGTCATTGAGGTGTCTGTCTGCTGTATTCAGATTTGTGTCTGTGTCGTGGAATAATGTCCGCTTGCAACACCAAAGTGTAAGCAAGGGACTTATAGATGTACGTACCTCCTATTTGTTGTACCCAAGTACCACATGTGATGACTGTTGCATTCTGTTTTGGAAGTTTTGACTCTCAAATTGCTTTGTTGTACCTGTTTTTTTGTTGTTTTCATTTCTGTGAGAGGTTTGTGCAGCATCTTGACTGCTCTCATTATTCATCACATTTACTTGCAATGGTAGTATATTCATATCCCATGATTCATATTCTGTAGTCATTGCCAAGTCAGCAGAAGGTGAAGGGATGTGTCAGTGATGGAAAGTTCATAATTTTGTGGAAAGGGAGATTTAAACACAGATTTCCTGCTTTGCATTCCAGCATCATGACCATGCAACTATGAAGCCGTGGTTCCTGCAGTTCGCTCAGTGTTGCACATCTTGAGCTTGGACCATTCACTGTTTCTATTTAGTCTCTTTTTTTCACAATTCGGTACACCTTCTTCCTGTTTTCATGCTTGATCTGTGTTCAGTTTTTGACGGGCTCTCTCCTGGACCATTTTATCGCTAAGAGAGGGTTGCAATGGGGAGTTTCCCTTGTAATGTGAAACTAGTCATGCCATTATTTTTTATTGCCTGTGGCTTCCTGCTCCTTTTCATTTCAAGAATTAAAGTGCTCAGTGGAAATTCATATCTGTAAATAAATAAAGGAAAGCAGAAAATTTAATTACCTAGCTCTATTTTTGCCTTAAATTACGAGAAACCCACATACAGCTATTGCATTACAATACAGCATTAATTAGGTGCTGGACATAGGCCTACCTACCTTTTAGAAGCTTCACATAAACTGATTTTCTTCTTGTGATTTGATCTAGAACATCTTGCAGGGTCTCTGTTGTAAAGTTTTGATGAGCCCTTGATCCCAGTTTACAAACAGACTGTCGTAGCATTGTTTCTGGAACTAAAGTGTAGTCTTTTAGATTGAAAAACTTTGTGTACCAATCTGATCCTTCCAACATTTAGACTAAGCAGGTGTATTAAACTGACCCCATCAAGCCCCATATTTACATTTAGTCCAAAGAAGTGAAATATTTTCATTTTATCTTGCATTTTGTAAATGGTACAGTCCTTTGAAGGACATTTATTTTGTAAATAAATCTTAACACAGTAGAGAGAGAGGAAGGCAAAAAAAAAAAAAAAAAAAATAAAAAAAAAAAAAAAATGCTGTACTGGGGACGTAGCAGATGTTTTGCATTAAAGCTCCCTCTCTATGTGTTCAGATTTAGATTACATACATACTCACTTATTGGCTTTCTTTTAACTTAAAAATTTAAAAAGAAGATACAAAAATTTTAATTTTTTTCTGCTTAAATTTTTTTAATTTGGAAAGTCACGGAATGCTAACTTCCTTTTTATATTACCAGATACAATTGCTATAACTATAAACAGTATCTTCTCTGCTCCTGCTAAATGCATTATGCAAATATTTATTATTAAAAAATAAATGAAACTGCATTTTTATGAGTTTTAACAAATTATTTACTCAAAAATCCCCATCGCAAAACTTAAAAAATTGCACAATATGTTGTGTGGTTAATGTGTTAGTCATTACTGCAGTCGTGGTGGGCAGTATTTTTGTACGAGGCGTGTTCTTTAAGTAAGTACCGTTTTGAAATTAAAAAAAGACATGCTAAGATACCTCAATAATTTTATTTTTATACGAAAGCCTGTACCTTAATCTACGCACTGACACTATTACAGTCTGATTCTTCCTTGTTTACATTGTGAACTCAGTGTTTAAGATGCCTCTGCTAATTGTGAGTCCCGCCGACTGTGAAGTACGGGGTGTTATAAGATTTCTTAGTGCTAAAGGCCTAAAAGTGATCGATGTTGATCGTGAGATCTGTGCAGTTTACGGAGAAAACATTATGAGTGATGGAATGGTAAGAAAGTTGGTGAGAGCATTTAAAGATGGCCACACAAATTTGCATGATGAACAACGGAGTGGGCGTCCTTCGGTCGTTAATGAAAGTTTGGTGCAAGAAGTGGACAATAAGGTGAGAGAAAACAGACGCTTTACAATTTCCTACTTGTGGGACGACTTTCGTAATGTTTCTCATTACCGAAAATTGTGCGCACGTTGGGCACCGAAAATGTTGACGGATGTGCACAAAACCAAACGTTTAGACATTGCATTGACTTTCCTTGAGCAGTACCACAATGACGGTGATGATTTCTTAAGCCAAACTGTTATGGGCAATGAAACATGGGTGGCCTACGTCACACCAGAATCAAAGCAACAGTCCATGGAAGTTGAGCAAGGGCATCGTTTTACTGCAAGACAATGCCCGTCCGCATGTGGTGAATCAGACCAAAGATCTCATCATCTGTTCCTGCACTTGAAGAAACACCTGGGCAGTCAGTGTCTTGAAGACGATGACGAAGTCAAAACAGTGGTGATGCAGTGGTTAACAAATCAGGCAGCAGACTTCTACGAGGAGGGTATTCAAAAACTGGTACAACATTATGACAAATGCCTCAGTATTGACGGAAATTATCTAGAAAAGTAGATTAAGGTACAGGCTTTCATGTAAAAATAAAATTATTGAAATATCTTAGGATGTCTTTTTTTAAATTTCAAAATGGTACTTACATAAAAAACACGCCTCGTATATAAAGAGTTAGAAATTTTTCAACATTCTGCATCATTGAATTTCTGGTATAAATTATGCATGCTGGCAACACTGTTTCAGACTCCCTTCTGTTTATAACAGACGAGTGAAAACTTGCACATGAATCACTCGGGGTTGAGTTTTGTGCTTGGTTTGAACTTTTTGTTAGATACAATGTCAGTGAGGAAATAATAAAGTAGTGAAAAGGTCAGATGTGTTGATTATGAAAAAGTCCCAAGAAGGTTGTATTTAAGAAAAGTGAAATACACTTAACAATTGTTGGATGTCTGTTAGTGGTACTGCAGAAATATCTTGATCCTCAAGTAACTGTGTTACCATCACATCCATTGTGCAGGAATTGCTATACTTGCTACAACAAAAAATTTATGGATATCCACCTGAATGATCACCATCACTGGAATGTGAAACTGAAGAAGACAGTGAAGATGTTTCTATTCCTGGGTATGAAGTTGTTGATGTGTTGAATGTTGTTTCTGTTGTAGGCTCTAATATATCCCCCCTTAAATGCCCAGGCAAGAGAAGAAGCACAAGAAGAAAACGGCAAGAACAACGAAAAGTGGAAGAATGTGAAACAGGTTTTACACAAGCAACATCTTCAAAACTTTGTGAAATGTATAATGTAGATGCACTTGGTGCAAAACCTGAAGACTATGACGTGCACCCAATGTGATGTGTGTTTTCAAAACCTGAACACTGCTATATTGAGAAGGTACAATTACTGACACTGATACCAGGTAGCTACTCCAAGCAGTAGATACAGAATACACACCCACCTCCTCACATTATTTTACCAAACGAGTTGGTATAGTTGTGGGGCGGCAGAGGGTTAATAATTATAATAATCTTAATCATTCATAAGTAATAGGAGGAAATTGGAATACTGGAAATATTGTTCGCTGTCTTTTACGAGAGCCTGGAAACTATTACTGTGGTCAGCCAGAAAGTGATGCAGAACATACTGACCATAGTTCTCAGTCTGCAAGTCCACATCTTATCCAGCCCACAGAAAGAAATGTTTCTATTCTCTACTTCTCAGCGGGATCAGGACTACGATTATAAATGAAGATTTTGAGTTCTAATTGATAGATATATTTGGTAAAGTTTCACATGCACAATGTTGTAATATTCATTATGTTCATACTAACAATAAATCTCTCTCTCATAAACAGCTGTATTAGCAGTTCAGAGGTGACCTCTACGGTAAGTTTGTATTAAATTGTCTTTCGCATTCACTTCTGAAATCAAAGTAATTGCTTGCCACAAAAGTGGAAAATAATTGTCACCACTTGCCACGCATATTTGTTAACATTATGGGCGGCACACTAACAGTTACTCCTGCGAAATCTAAGCGATCTAGGGTGGTGTACAAACCTCTCGAATTCCATTCCTATTTGTACTGAAAATATGAATTTAGTCAAATTCTGGCTGTGACGTTGGCCAAGGCATCGCGTACTTCGGCATTTTTCTGATGTTGACCGTAAGGTTGCTGGGTGCAAAGTGAAGTCTTTTCAAAATCTAAATGATCCAAGACGGTGTACAGTCCTCGCGAGTTCACTTTCTGTTATTACTGAAAATATACGTTCAGTAACAGCCTGTCTGTGATGTCATACAATGCAGCGCGTACTCTGGCGTTTGACTGATGAAGACCGTACGGTGGCTGGGTGCGAAGTGAAGACCAGTCTTGCCTCTCGGTCTGTATTTATATACTGGCACAGCGGACGGCCAAGGGAACACCTGCTGTCATCCGCCCTGTGCCCACGGTAGCAGCCTCTTAACAGCCGCTTTCCAGACACACAATGTTTTATAACATTGTTGTGAATCAACTTAGAATTTTCTTAATTTTTGTATGAATGTAATTAAGTTGGTTAAAACCACAGAAGTAGTTTTAGCTCGCCTGCATTTAAACTTTGCCATATAGAATTTTTAGAACGGAAGTGACAGTAGAATATTATCTCTTAACTACAACTGTGAGAGACCTTGTATTTGTTATTATTTACATTCAGGCCTTGAAACTTGTTAATTATTTAATAGGTTTCATCAGGTGCTGCAACCAAAACTTTCTAGCATTAATATAACAGATATTTAATCTACTATAAATAAGAACATTTTTGTTCCAAATTTAGTTTTCAGTAAATTACTCAAAAACTATTAGAGGTAGCTCAGTGGGATTACATAATTAATTTTTTATACTAAACTGAAGCTTCATACAAATTTTCTTATTTCTAAGTCTAATATTTAGCACCTACAATTTTTCTTAAAAAAGTGTGTTCTGATCAAAATATTGCTTTAATCACGTTGAGACTTGTCCCAGTTAATTTTGACATTCATCTGCACATTATAACCAATTTTTGGGTTCCTAACTTTATTATTTAGCGCCAATTTTTTAAAAATATTAAAGCGATGTATCTAGGGAAAATATTCATCTGATCAGTGTGAGATTTGACTGTTTAAAGATTAATATACTAAAGCACATGCTGACAAAGTTTGGAAAAGCAACTTTAACTTTTAATTTCATTCTTAAATTATGGTGCAACACTTGCGTGCTACACAGAGATGCGTTGTGGTGACATGGTGCTACTAGCAGTGAACTGGGGTAAGTCCTGGCACACTCACTCGCCTCTCTACCTCGCAATTGATACAGCGCTTGTTTTGCCACATAGTGGTTAGCACACTGGACTCGCATTTGGGAGGACAATCATTTGAACCCACGTCTGACCATTCTGATTTAGGTTTTCCGTGATTTGCCTAAATCGCTGCAGGCAAATGCCAGGATGGTTAGTCTGAAAGGGCATGACCGTCTTCCTTCCCCATCCTTTCCTAGTGCTGTGGGACCAATGAGCTTGTTGTTTGGTCCCCTCCCCCTGAATCAACCAACCAGTCACATTATATAACTTTGAAAGCTCATGAAATAAAGAATGAAAAAGATATTTTGGCATGCACAGAACAAAGATAAAAAGATATATGACAAGATCAGTGAAAGAAGAATATCTCCTAATGAAAAAGGAGAACTCAAATTTAAAAAATGCTCTCATAAATTTTTACTCTTTATGACCAAAATGGGTAAAATGCCAGCCAGTGAAAGGAGTATGCACATGTACTTTCTGCATTAATTTGAAACTTATATGTTTCACCATAAGTAGTGTCACAGGGAAGAAGTACAAAGAGATGACCTGATGCTTTAGTATGTATGTTAAGAGCTGCAAGATATATGTTGGTTGCAAGAGTGTGTAGTGTTGTGGTGGTGAAGGGATGACATTGAAGCATGATGCCTTCAGGGTACTGATAGGGATGTAAGTATGCATTTTGGGAGGGAGGAAATTTGGTGAAAGAGACAGTGGAGCTGGAGAAGTTCATTAAAGATGTTAGGCATTGGATCATGAAAGGAGTAGCTCATCATCATATCCACAGGATTCAGAGACAGGCCATAGGAGAAGTAAAATCAGTCACATATCAGAATACTAACTCATTAGTTCTTCAATTCAACTTTGCTGAGAACTGGTCTGTTGCTTTGCTGAACGGAATTCAGAGTTACCACTGGCACACATCACGAGTGTCAATATTCACTTGCTGTTGTCAGCGATGATCTCATATTACATACATGCAATGTTGTCAGCATGATAATTGATGTCATAGCATCTAGAGGCCTTACATTTCCTAAGCACGTGTATGTGACTGATGGTGCAGCATCTCATTTTAAAAATTGCTTTCACTTTTATGAACTTGGAAAAAAATATCTTCCATCAAGATTTAATCTCAAGCATGAAGCTGATGATGCTATAAGAGATGATACTGTATTTGTACAGTCCATATCAAAATTACTACAAAACACGAACTCTTACTTCTGAATGAAAGTACATCGAAGGAATTCCATTTAGAAAAGGAGACAAGTGTGGTCTGCTGTGAAGCCAATGGTGGGAATTCAGTCAAGTCACTGCTGGATTGCATCCTGGAGTGGCATATACATTGCAAGAACAGTTCTGTATAAAACGCGCCTGTTACTGTGTGTGAAATGCAGATACCCCGGAATACGTTAGAAGATTTTGTTGTGAGCAACTTCATTTCTTGTGTATATGACAATCAGTGGTGGGTGGGATAAATAATTAGTGTCTTTCCTGAGCTGCAAGATTAACTGTCTCCTTTATGACACCTGATGGTCCAGCAAATTCTTTCAAATGGCCATTATCAACATATCAGTGTGCAGTTACCATTTCCCAAGTACTGCTCTTGTTGGATTGTCCTTGTACATGTGCAAATTCAACTTGGCTATAAAAGTTCAATGAGGAGAAGATGGAAAACAGCAAATTCATTCTTTTCAACAGTGCAGTGTTAACTATTATAGTGTAGGCAATTTTAATTCATGAATGTCACAAAGAAGTAAAATTATGATAGAAAACAATAAAAATTTTTAAATAATATGAAAAACAGAAAAATGTATAAACAGAGCTTTTTCTATTATTATTATTATTTTTTGTTGTTGTTGTAAAATGCTTGAACAAGATGAACAATTGTTTTCTCAATCACATTTAAGGCTGTAAAATAATTATTTTGACTAAGATATATCAGTTTTGCATTACATTTACTCAAAATCTACAGTCAGTTTACATTTTTAAGTGTCCAGGATTTTTTGACCTTGAGAGTAACTATGTCTAACATAACAATTTCTCAAATTGTGCCCTGCAAAGTATTGCCCACTTTGATTGCACTGCCCATAAGTATAATGACCAACTAACATACTATAAAATGTTTGTAATTTTCAGTATAGGGGCTTTAGAAAAAATAATTTAAAAGAATCAAAAAATTTTATGTTCTCTCATCTTTATGTAGAAATATTTTGATAGTTTAAGAATTTCAAGCATTAATGCCATAGCTGACTGTTCACAGGCTTTTCACTTCATTTTTTCTCAAGACAGTAAACATCCTGTGACTGTCCATACATTAAAAACATAATTTTGAAGTTTGCTAAAAAGCTGTAAATTTTCATAGTTTATTTTTCCAAATTGTAGATGAAAAAACTCACAGATTTGTCTGTGTTAATGTGAACAAGGCTGTTATTAAAAAGAATTTCAAATCTGTATTGCTTGTAGTTTTTTTCTACATTATTTTTTCCTTTCGTTGTGACATTTGCAGAAATACCCTCGATTAGAGAGCTATATTACATTTTAACGAATCAGCAAAAATTGAAAATATTTTAGTTTGTTATAGACGTCTTGTGGAACTTTAACATATATTTTTTCAGAAAACTTTGAAATAATGATATGACACAGTCACTCTGGACCAGTGTGATTTGAGATGAAATTGTCCCACTTTAGCCCCATTAATGCCCATGTTGGAATATAGCAGCAACGTATTATCATGCCAGTGTACATTTATACACATGGAATTATAATATGTCAACAGTGGTTGCTAGATATGAAGTGATTTGACCATACCACTAGAAGCAGTGCAAAAATGGTGTTAGCTTTGCTGTGCAAATATTCTCATTGTGGTAGGTGCTGATGGACTTTCTATGGGAGCTTCTCTTGTTTAGATGAGTATCACACTAATGAATATTATTTGTAGTCTCTAAGGTAACTATTGTAACACGAGCTAAGGAAAACTGTATCACAAACATCATGAATTTTAAAGAGAATACATCCAAATTGTTTTAAGGGCATTCGTTTTATAGGAGTGAGGCAGTATTGTGATTTTGAGGATTTAGATCAGTCAGACTTCCAGCAAAATTTTATCTTTTATGAAGCTCATATTTCAGATATAGGAGAGAGTAACTGATTGAATAATTATTGAATTCTTTGGCACAAATAAAACTGGTAATGATGTACTGAATGAATTGCAATCATTTCATTCCAGTATGATAGACGTAGAGGAATTATGGGCAAAGTTTAAACAGATTGTTAATTGAGCTCTGGCCAGTATGTGTCTAGTAAGTGGATTGAGGACTGAGAAGACCCATTGTAGTTTAGCAACGAAATTTGGAAAATGCTGAGGAAGCAAGGGCAGTTGCACTCTTGTTTCAAAAGAGAACAGGAAAATGACTACAGGCAAAGGTTGGTGTAACTTTGTGCATCTGTGAAAAAATCCATGTGCGAAATGCCCAAAAACAACAACCACCACCACCACCACAACCACAACCACACCTTAGCAAAACATCTGGCCAAGAACCCAAGAAAATTCTGGTCTAAAGTAAAATCACTTAGCAGGTCTGAGGCTTCCATCCAGTCAGTCATTAAGTCTGATGTGGTAGTTGAAGATGGCAAAACAAAATCTGAAGTTTTAAATTCTGCATTTAAGAAATTGTTCACACAGAAGAATCGTATAAACATACCATCATTTGACTATTGCACAGAGTCCTGTATGGATGGCATATTAACAAGCATGCCTGGCATAGAGAAACAACTGAAAACTGAAAGTGTTGAAAACAAATTAATTGCCTGTCCAAGTGGAATCCCAATTCGATTTTACATAGTATGTCACAGCATTGACCTCTAACTTAGCATGCATTTATTGCAAATCTCTCCCTCAGGGCAAAGTGACAAGTGACTGACAAAAAGTGCAGGTGTGTCTTGTATATAAGAAGGATAAAAAACAGCCACAAAATTACACACCAAAATTCTTAATATTGGTTTGCTATAGAATCCTAGAACACATTGTGAGTACGAATATAATAAATTTCCTAGAGACCAAGCAGCTTATTTCCACGAACTGCATGGTTTTAGAAAGCATTGCTCATGTGAAACTCGGCTTGCCCTTTTCTCACATGATATACTGCAAAGTATGGATGAAGGGCAACAGTCAGATTCCATAATCCTAAAGTTCTGAAAATCATTTGATATGGTACTTCGCTGCAGACTGTTAACAAAGTTATGGGCATCCGGAATAGCTTTCCAGATATGTGAGTGGCTCGAAGACTTATTAAGTAATAGAACCCAGTTTGTTGTTCTTGATGGCGAGTATTTATCAGAGAGAAGGGTATCATCAGGGGTTTCCCAAGGAAGTGTGTTAGGACTGTTGTTGTTGCAGATAATGATCTGGTGGACAGGGTGGACAGCAGTATGCAGTTGTTCGCTGATGATGCTGTGGTGCATGGGAAGGTGTTGTAGATGAGTGACTGTAGGATGATACACGGTGGCTTGGCCAGTTTCCAGTTGGTGTGATGAATATCAGCTGGTTCCGCATATAGAAAAATTTTAAGTTAATATGGATGAGTAGGAAAAACAAACTTGTAATGTTTGGATATGGCATTAGTAGTGTTCTTCTTGACACAGACAACTCGATAAAATATCTGGACATAACATTGCCAAGTGATATGAAATGGAATGAGCATGTGAGGATTGTGATAGGGAAGGTGAATGGCTGACTTGGTTTTTGGGAGAGTTTTAGGAAAGTGTGGTTCATCTGTAAATGAGATTGCTTATAGGACACTAGTGCGACCTATTCTTGAGTACTGCATGAGTGTTTGTGATCTGTACTACCTTGGATTAAAGGAAGACATTGAAACAGATCAGAGGTGGGCCACTAGATTTGTTACAGGTAGGTTCAAACAGCACACAAGTGCTGCTGAGATGCTTTGGGAACTTCAATGGGAATCCCTGGAAGGAAGATGATGATTTTTTTGAGGAATACTGTTGATAGAATTTAGAGAACCGGCTTTAGAAGCTGACTGCCAACAAACATTTTGCTTAAGGACTGTGAAAATATATGAGAATTAGGGCTCATAGAGGCATATAGATAGTCGTTTTTCCCTCGCTCCATCTGCGAGTGGAACAGGAAAGCAAATGATTAGTAGTGATACAGGGTATTCTCTGCCTCACATTGTACTGTGGCGTGCTGAGTATGTATTTAGATGTAGTTCCTTCTTTTTCAAACTACACACTCAAATGTAAGCTTAATAGCAATCGTTTTATCTTCTTGTTGAGAAACACTAAATTCATGATCACTCTTTCTTTTGAAAACAGTCAGCTCCAAAATAAGTTCCCAAAGTAGTAGTTTTGCTGTATGCATAAAATTATTCACAAAAGTATCAGACAGGACAGGGAATCAGGTGTGGCACAAAAAATTGTTAAGATGAAAATGGATAAAAGACAATAAATATTTAACAATGAGCTCATAAATTTTGCTCTCAAAATAAAATTACAAAAATGCTGGGAATATAAGTTCAATTAAACAGTGCAATGGGCCTGGATAAGACATTTAAATTCTGGCAATATGAGTTAAAATCCTGTTGTACGTGTATAATGACCCAAAAGATAAGCAGGTATGAAATTGCACAATCACGTGATTGACAGAACAAGCATAGAATACACTTTTCCAATGGAACTTATTGTTCATTTCTCCCTAATTTTCAAGGAAAATAGAACTCATTAATTTTGGTAGTATCTGGTTTTGAAATTATAGAAGCCATGTGATGGATTGCACTATGCTTTGCTTTCTTTATTGCAATTAGAATTTAATTTGAGAAATGACTATATATGTTCTGATTTGATGTTGTTTTTAATTTTCCCAAATAGTACTATCATTACTGAGAATGATTTTGAATGTAGAAAAAAGGTGCATATTACAGGAGTTTTGCTAATGTGGGACAGCTAGATTCTGACTAAAGTTATGTACTCAGTTCTATTGAGAAGTATCAGATCTTGATTCTCACAGCATCTGAGGTGTAGAGCAGTGACAGTAAGACTATTAAGGAGCTGAACATGGTTGAGAATATTTGATTTTACATGTTCACAAAGAACTCTTTCAGTTGCTGTAATGAACTGTCCTTCAACCAAGGCAAGGTTTCCAGCATAAGGTGGTGTACTCCTAACATGCAATAGCATGGGTATCATAATTCACATCAGTATCACATATTAGGACACTGTATCTCATATTAGGGTAACATATGCCTGCCA
This sequence comes from Schistocerca nitens, assembly GCF_023898315.1. Lineage (NCBI taxonomy): Eukaryota > Metazoa > Arthropoda > Insecta > Orthoptera > Acrididae > Schistocerca > Schistocerca nitens. Next base: position 529,292,109 of record NC_064614.1, on the reverse strand, counting down.
ACCTAGCAGCTGGATTCAGACTTACATTTTTAGGAAGTGGTTTGACAGTTTTGTGAACTTTATGAAGCCATCTGGTGGTGATCACGCTGTGCTAGCACCAGATGTGCATCATATTACTTTTGTGTGGTAGACAAAGTAAGAGAAAACCACATGCACATCATCTGTTTATTACATGATGCCATATATAAAATGCAGCGTCTTGTATGGAATTCATGGGGCAATTTGAATCGTATTATCCCCAAGAAATAGAAACGCAAGATAAGTAGGATCTTCAATTTTTAATAAAAGTTTATTAGGAGTGGCTTACTTGAGAGCAGTAACAATGGAAAATGCTATAAATGGTCTCTGGAACACAGGATTCTTTCTATATAATGGGCATATAATTAGAGACAATTACTTTGCACTACACGGGGAGTTTGATGTACAAGATGCAAACATGATTCCAAATGGTATCCAACAAGCTCACAAAATTGGCAAGCTATATCAAGAGCCACTAGCTCTAGTAAAATCAGCAGCACATTCCAGGAATCAAAGAGAGAGAGAGAGAGAGAGAGAGAGAGAGAGAGAGAGAGACATACATAGGAAACATAGTCTTCCTGTCATTTGATACAAATTTAACTGAAGACAATGATTCAGATGGAAAAGAAGACTCTGAATGCACATTTGGCAGTGGCTGTTTCTCTTAAGACTAATGCAGAGAAATGAGTAAAGTGCATGGAATGCTGTCCTTGGACTCCTAAAGACTGTTAATATGAAAAAAAGCTTTTCCAAGCCCCGACTGCACTTCTTTTGCACAATGAAGGCAGAAAATTTTGGAGAGGCAGTAAGGAATAGAATGTTATTAATTTAGGGTTTACCTATTCTTACACTGGTCGATATTCAGTATTTAGATTCAAATGGACTTCTTTGTGTGCTTTTTTCAGATTCAAATGGACTTCTTTGTGTGCTTTTTTCAGATTTACGGGTAATAAGTGTTGGGTATCACAAATGCAGTAAATAAAATTTAAACTACAGTGATTTCATGTGGATTTCCAATCAACAAACATAGTTATATCGAATTTCGTAATATAAATTGGAGTAATGTGAGCCAAGGGAAGTTTCACAACAGAGTTGAGGCTAGTACAAGGTCAATCCACCATTAGCATCAATTACCTGCCTCATCTGATGAGGCATGGAGGTGGTAAGACCAGTATCCTGTAAGTAGTTGTGAGCATCCAAGGAAAGTGGTCTCATTCTTGAATTGGATGATGTTTAAAAATGTATGTTCCATACTGTTGTAAGTGACACATTGTCTTGCTGAGAGGTTGACACCGTTCCTAACGACGACCCCCGAAGCCAGCCAATTACACCTGTCTTGTGCCACTGCTGTATCAGCTTCTGGGTACAGTAAGGTTGAACACTGCACTGGCTGCCAGTTCATACCCCCTAGTACCATCATACTGGATGAGTGCCAGGACACTATTTCTCCTGGCCTGGACATGCTGAGGCATCCTGGCAGTAATTGACTGCTTGTCGGATATATGTCCTATGTGCAGTAATTGTACACAATCGCAGGAAATTAGAAAGGTCTATAAGTAAAACTGTTACAATAAAAAGGGAATAAATACACAGTCAAGTGTGTTAATGTGGTGCTGCCACTGTTGCTGTTGTGTGGTGGTTTACCACTAGCACAAGCTGTGTGCAGCCGAAGGTACCCAATCTTATCAACACATGCAAACAGCTTTGTTTTATCAACTGCACATCCATTTGGAAGTGTAGTTGTATAATGTCAAACACATTGCAGTGTTTAAGCGGTATGGACACACTATGTATGCACATAATCTATGTGTAGGAAGGCAGTCTATGAAGTAGATGTTGTATCCGTGTCTCTGCAAGTATGCTTGACCTGTTTTAACAGTCACACTGCATAGAGCTGTAACTGCCCTGTTTTCTTGGAGGAAAAGTAGGTGCCAGAGGGAAGTCCCCAAGTGAGCTGCACATAGTGAATCGAAGATATTAACATTGTCTTCATGATAGTAAAGAAGTCTGTGACAAAAGCTCATACCATCACACTGCTGCAGGCAAATACCACGTGTCCACGTACATGACATGGCCTGCCAGTGTGTTTGCAGAACAGTTGATTCCTCACCAGTAGCCATGAGGTTCCTTAACGGACCACATACTTGATAGGACAGTAAACGTAATTTTGAAAATTTCTCGGTTATTCAGCTGGTTAGCGTTGTCCAAAAGGCGCGATATTTCGGCAAGCCGACTTCTTGCCGTCTTCAGACGTTCTTGGAGTCTGATTGATCTCTGATGGATGCTGACTTTATATAATCTCCACCCCTCTCCTGCAGCCTCCGTGCTGCTTCTTCTTCTTCTTCAGGTGTCCTGACAGGGGCAGATTTTCATGTAGACTATCATTGTGTTTTAATCATACTCCAAGCTGGATCCCAGGCCTGGGATCCAGCTATGAGTATGATTAAAACACAAGAAGAAGAAGCAGCATTGTCACCACAATGGCAGAGTTCTGCAAGCACCCGTGGCTGCAGAAGGACTGCGGCCCATGATCTGTCGCAAGGCGCCGCATTTCCGCGAAGACCCAGCACCACCCTTGCCCCACCACAGGCTGCGGACCGCTCGGGAGCTCCCAGATGGAGGCTGCAGGAGAGGGATGGAGATTATATAAAGTTGGCATCCATCAGAGACCAATCTGACTCCAAGAACGCCTGAAGATGGCAAGAAGTCAGCTTGCCAAAGTATCACGCCTTTTGAACAATGCTACCCGGCTGAATGCCCGAGAAAATTTCAAGATTTCTGTACGCTGGGGAAACCTTAGATCACACATCAAATTTAATTTTCTAATTTTAAATATATTGGGAGTTGTTAATCTCGATGATTATTTAAAAGGTAGTGTAATTTAATTCTACTGTTCCAGTACTCAACTTCAGACTTAATACTAAACAAATGAAAGTCCAGGATGGAATAACAGTAATATGGAAAGGACAGATTGCTGCTCACCTCACAGAGGTGAGTTGGACAGATGCAATGAAAAGAAAACTAGAAATATTTTCATTGTCCCTGTGTCCAACTTAATGCCTCCTCTATGTGAGTAGTAATCTGTCCTTCTCATATTGTTGTTATTTAAATTTAATACTGGTTGATGAATATCTCTTGGTCTTGTCAACAGCAAACTGAAACACTCTGCTTTTTGCAGAATGTTTTGTTTGTTGTACCTTACAATTATTAAATGTTGATTTACATCGGAATGTAATCCACATGATCTTCAGAGGGTGTATGTTGTGTTCAAATAACTTACGGGAACACAGCTGGGTGAAGTCTTTGACAACCACCGATATTTCATCTGGTGAACACCTCATCATTTTCAAAGCCCAAATGCAGTGAGATAGCACTATGAAAGTAAATTTAGACTTGTGATAGGCAGGGCTATGCTGACCATGAACAATAATATGGAATACACAAAGACAACACATTGTAAAAAGCTAGTACCATCACACAACGAAAAATGACCAATCTCAGAAGTTATCAATAGTGAGTGTTAATTAGCAGTGGGTGAGCAAGTATCATTAACTCTGTCCCTGTGTTGTTGAACCAGAGAGAGAGAGAGAGAGAGAGAGAGAGAGAGAGAGAGAGAGAGAGTAGGATTCCAAGCACAATTGAAGTTTGTACAACAACCAATTTAGTGTCAACTGTTTACTTAAACCCAATTGTTGGAAGTAGAATTGAAATCTCTGTATTGGTATATTTCATAGGATGACCAGTACCAAAACAATGTTGTGAAATGGCAGATTTATACAGCTGTTGATAGTATGTGACACTTATCTACTATAAACTGGTTCTCCATGGTACCGATGATCTGAGAAGTATGACATGCCAAAACTGCAAGGGATGTGGTAGACACTGCCTTTACAGACACAACTGAAAAGATCCTCCTGAGCTGCTAGGAATATGAAGAAGTCAAAGAGGAATATAATGAAGTCAAATTCTGCCATGACATATGTTGTGGCCGTAACTACTGGGCACAGGTTCACTCTCTAAAATCCACAGGAGAATAAAAGTCCTGGGGCACCAGGTTCGGGGATGGCTAGCATTGAAGGCTCTGAGAGTGATAGCTGGAGGCTCTGTGTTGTCGCTGTGGAGTATCATCCCTGGTGGCAACTGGAGCAGTGTCGCAGCATGCTGTAGGTCCAGAACAAGGACTCATCTGGATGGAGCCGAGGAACTAGGAGAGCTCTCATGGGATGAGCTTTTGTTTGCTGGGTATGTGCTTGGTGACTCCAAGTTACCACAGCTGAGGACTGTAAGTGCCACCAGTCCTCTGTCCCAGTAAGCTGTGGGCATGCTTCTGTGTTCACCATGCTGTGCTGCAGTGGTATGTTGTGCCACAGGAGATGGGGATCTTGGCTTGACCACCTGAATCATGAGGATGGTAAAAACCTCTATAATAAACTCCATCACAAGGTGTACTTTGCACCAATGAGATGCAAGGCTGTTGAAGTGGAAGTGTCATTAGGAGGCAACATCTGGGGACCTGCCACACCTCAGTTGTATAAGGCTTACTCAGGGTGAAGCTCTGTCTGGTTGGACCCTTATTTCCCTAGCTGCTCATGGGACCGAGATGGAATCCTTGAAATTTCTTCTTCCATCTCTCAGTGAAATGGGTGGTCTGCTGGTAGTTACCAACACCCAATCAGAATGCTACGATTTATAGTAAAACATGCATGCTGCTGTTCAGAATGTTTTTTTAATATTTAAAACAAAAGAGGTCAATTTTGAGAAAGTTTAGCTTTTCTGTATCCAAAAGTGCTTAGAGGAAATCTGTGTCACTTTCAAATCTGTCAAGCACTGGTGCACTGTTAGTGGAAACTTCTAATTCCCAGCAAGCTACAAATCTCCAGGAAGCTAGATGCTTCAGGCAATATGTCATTGAAACAGTGCTACACAACAGCTTGAACTATAGCAAAAGTGCTGTGTCATGCCAGTATCTTGTAGATATTCCCACAGAGGAACTGAAAGCTGAGTGTTCCCAAGAAGGCATTGTGGATGTGCAAAATGTAATGAAAAGGGTGGATCGCAATCAGGCCAAATGAGACTCATTTGTCATTACTTTCAGTTGCGCCAAACTCCAGGAGCATGTCAAGGCAGATTTCCTTCTCCAAAGCTTGCAGCCCTCTGTCCCCAACCCATTGCGCTGTTTTAAATGCCAGTACTTTAGACACAGTACCTTAGTATGTAAGGGTGAAGCTGCTTGGGACAAGTGTGGTAAGGCCACGCAAGAAGGAGTTTGCTGTTCGTCTCCCCCAAAGTGTGTAAATTGCTTTGGGGATCACCTTGCCTGGAGTATGGACTGCAGTGTTTTCCTTGAAGAAGGGAAGATACAGGAGATTAAAAAATGAAGCATATCCTCTATGAAGAGGCTAAAAAGATCTGTAAGGCCATGCAGCCTCCCACATTCACTACATCTTTTGCTTACACCCTTAAAAGACCTATTTCGACAGCCAATATCTCTGCACAAATGGAAGTTGGTAGTGTCAGCATTAGTACCAATGTTTGTCAGTCCACTTGTAAAGCTGCAGTTGTTTCAGAGCCCATAGACCCCTGAGAACACCAAATAAAACCACAGTTGCCACCATTGCAGAGCTCCCAGTACCTGCAAAGTCAGTGTGTGGTAAAACATCCAGCACTGCCTCTACCACTGCTGAGGCGGTTCCTACAAAGCCCTCCCAGGCTAAAAAACACAAATGAGAAGCTTCCACCATAGATGAAAAGTCTGTGGACCATCAGGCCATGTCGATGTCATTCATCATGATGGTTCTGCTGCTTCTTCTTGAGCCAATGGAATGCGAAATATGCCTGAGGCAACCATCTTGCTCAAGGATGAATTTCGACCCATTGTGGGATCCCCACCCCAATGGAAAGACATGGTGAAAATGCAAATGCTTTGATAAATAGCACCCATAATACTGTGGAACATGAATGGGTTCAGGACTCATGTGGAGGAACTGAAACTCCTGGCACAGGAGTGCTTGTGTTTACAAGAAGCACATCTTAAAGCCACTGACGTGCCTGGGCTACTGGCCTCCACCGAAAGGATGACCTGCTGGGGAAAGAGCTAAGGGAGGGGTTGCTGTGTTTGCCAACAGCACACACCACTCCATTGCTCTCTCCTTGGATACTTACCTACAAGCAGTAGCCGTTGCAGTTCATGTGGGTTAGAAAATCCTATCTGCTCACTGTTCTTACCTCCGCAGGATGCAGTAGACTCTAGGCTGTCGCAGGCCTTACTGAAAAACACCCTCACCAATTTCTGCTAGTGGGTGATATCAGTGCCCCTAATGTTTTATGGGGTTCAAATCTTGGAGAACCTTATGATGCCTCAAGAGCTGTGCATCCTCAACACAGGTGGTCCCACTCATTTCTCCACTGCTACTGGGTCATCCTCAGCCATCAGTCTCTCTTTCTGCTCTCCAGGCCTTTCAGACTCAGCTCATTGGGAAGCAACTGTCTGTGACTCGTGATTCTGCTCAGTCACGATAAAATCCAGTACTGCATACTTAGACAGTTGCCAATCGAATCTAAGGAAGTTCTGCTCGAATGATTTGATATTGCAGACAGGTCACTTCCCCAACATGGAGAGAGGTAATTTTGTCAGACTTGGAAAAGACGGCACATGTTCCAATAGTTATTGGAGTGTTGCCCTAACAAGCTATGTAGAAAATACCCTGGAGCAGGTGGTTAGCCGTCATCTGATTGTTGAAGGCCAGGCAACTCCGTAGCTGCTCTCAGTGTTGATTCCAGAGATTTCAGTCCACTGTTGACAACCTGACCCTGCTAGAAGCGGCAAATCAGCAAACTTTCCCATGTAAACATTATTGTCTCTGTATATTCTTTGACATCAGAAAGACGTAAGACACTGCTTGGAGACACAAGAATCCATCAATGGGGCCTTTGTGACCATCTCCTCATCTTCATACAGTCTTTCCTGTCTAAAAGATTTTTTAGGTCGTGAGTTTGTGACACAGTTATCGTTTTTAGCAGGAGAATGGTGTCCCTGAGGGTAGTATTTTAAGTGTTACCCTATTTGCCATAGTCATAAACAGTATCATGCCTACAGTAAGGAATCCTCTGCAATGCTCCTTATTTTTGGACAGTTTTGAAGTGTCACTGAGGTTTCTGGGCGTCATTTGGGCTCCAAATTGTCATGGTTACCACACCTGAGAGACATGAAAGCCAGAACAGAAGGCTCTGAATATCATGTATTGCCTTAGCCACTGGTCTTGAGGAGCAGAAAGGTTGCCTCTGCTACTGTTTTATAGGACTTTTGTGCATTCTCAGCTAGACTATGGGTGCACAGTTTAGGGTCAGCGAGGCCTTCTTACATGAAGATCATTGGTGCAATCCACCCTGGAGGGATTAGGCTGACTGAAGGTGTGTATAGGACCAACTCCATACCTATTCTTTTTGTTGAGCCTGGGAACCACCACTCACCATCCAATGGCAGCACCTCATGATGGGTCAGGCATGTAAGTTCTTTTGCAGCTCCAACTCCACCTGCATACTGTACTGTTGCTCGCTTGCCTCTGGAATGCCTTTCCTCCAAATGTTCATGAGCAATAAGGCCCTTTGGGATCCACGTGCAGCATGTGCTGGAGTCACATGATGTGGAGCAAGTACAACCCCAAGTACAGAGTTTTAACCACCAGTCACTCTAGTTACTCCATAGGCCCAGAGTAATTTTAGATTTCATGTAGTGCAGAAGAGGTTACACTCCTGCATATGTTTTTAATACATAATTTTATGAAATTTTAACTGAGCCACCACAATTCTACTGCTGTCTATATATACAGGTGGATCAAAACAGGGGGACTTTGTGGATTGCTCTGTTGTGTCGTGTCCTCAGGATTGGACTGCTTCGAGATTTTACTGTCTTTGATGTGGAATTATATACAATCTTGCGGGCACTGGAGCAGATCAGATGTACTTAGAGTGCTAAATTCCTTGCCTGTTCAGACTCTGTGAGCACCCTTCACTATCTACAATGCTTCTATCCAACAGAAAAAGTAGTTGAGAATATCCAGAAAATTCTCTTCCATCTAGAATGGCTGGGATAGGTGGTGTCTTTCTGCTGAGTACCAGTGCACATGGGTATTGAACAAATGGGCAGATGTAGCAGCCAAGGAGGCATGTCGCGATCCTCAGTTATTTCAGTGTACCCTCACCCTGCATGCTGTCATCTTTCTGTTGTTGTACCGAGTCATGTGTGAGGGAAATGACAGATAATGAGCTGTGTCTGGTAGCCCACAACACAACCATGGCATATCTCCTTTCAGCCACGAAGAAGGGATGAGGTTCCTCCATACTCGCCTTCATGTATGCCACAGCCTTCTGATGTGTGGCTTCTTGCTTTGGCGAGTGGACGCTCCACTGTGTGGTGCTTTTAGTATAAAGATCACTGTGCACTACATTTTACTAAACTGTGCTTTTTTTTTCAGACTGGAAGGCAGTGGTAAATTTGCCCTCTACTTTAAGTAATATTGAAACAAATGTGGTTAGAGTTTTAAGGTTTTTCTGATCTGTCCAACTTATTTCCAAATATTTTAGAGAAATGTTCTTAATGTGTTGACAGGGTAACTGGCTCACCCATGTTTTTGTAAGTGTTCAGCCAGTCACATTTCCCTATGCGTTTGTTTAGCTGTTCTGTCATTTTACTTGTGTTTTAATCCTGATATAGTGCGCACGCGCGCCCACACACACACACACACACACACACACACACACACACACACACACACACACACAGCACACAGCACACACAGAGAGACAGAGGGAGAGGGAGAGAGAGAGAGAGAGAGAGAGAGAGAGAGATGGTTGCATGAGCTGGTGAGCTGGCCGTGAGCTTAGTGCGAGGTGCTTGCTAGTGGTAGGTAGCATCTTAGATATACAGCTGATGGAAGGATATCCACTCGGTGAACACATCACTTGTGGGTATAACATAGTGCCTGCAATTACAGTGCTGCTGCCATCTTGTGTTGCTGGTGGGGAGGCTGGCACCTCCAGTAATACCTGCTAGAGATTGGCTTGTCAGGTGGCACGCTTAAATTACATGTATGGCGTGCATTTATTTTCTGGAAACTGTTTCCCTAATAGTGCTTAAGTTGTAGGATATTAACTTTTTGTTTCTGATATTGTGTACCTTGAGCCAGTTTGTAGATGTTCATATAGTGTTGCATTTTGAGGACTGCATGTTTCACTTAACATATAGTAAAGCCTATGTGAAAAATTCAAAGTTTCTTGGCTTTATCTGTAGAAGTAATAATGATTTTCAAGCTCTGGAAATTAATCAGAATTCTAATAAGAAAATAAAACAAATGCTGAAGGGAACGAAATCACTGCACTCCCTCGATCAGAAGAGACAAAGTGATATTAAGAGGGGAAAAAAAAACCCTACTGATTCAGGATAAGTAGTGTCCTTTTGTTTCATTTACAAGTTTTTAAATTGCAATTTTTTCTTTGTGAGATTGTCAACTCTGTTCCATTGTTTCCATGACAACCAGCTTGTTCTTTTTTAGCTAGCTGCTCTTCTGTTATTTCTTCTTTGAAATTAGTGAATATTGCGAACAGTAACTTTTTCTGTTTTTGTTATTCATCCACAATGCATTATGAGTATGTATTTTGAGTAGTCTTTGCTTCAGTCCATTTAGAAGAAATTCAATGTACATTGCTAAAATTTTCCTTCACTTTAGTCTTTTTGATTTTGTATTTTCACAATGTAGTCAGTAGCTTTTCCCTCAAGTGCAAGTGCACAAATCATACTGTCATCATCAGAGAAGCCAACAAGTTGATTGATTTTAACTCTTATTTTGTGTTGTTGTACCACTTCTGTAAATGATTCAATTAGCAGTTTCCTCACTGCTTCAGGTACATCATAAACCTGCTATTTATACAGGTAATAGGTAATAGAAGAGCAAAGGTAGCAAATCACTGTAAAAGTTGGCAGCAAGCATATAAACAAGGAAGCGAACAAGGAAGCTAATAGAGTACACACATGTCAGTACAGAGCCTAGATGAGCTATTGCAGCTGGGATAATGATAATGTAACTATGTAGGGAGGGAGGAAGGGGGGAAGGTGGGGGGGGGGGGGTGGAGAGAGAGAGAGAGAGAGAGAGAGAGAGAGAGAGGGACGGGGGGGGGGGGAGGTTGTTTCTGCCTGTTGATGACTCAAAGCAATTATACCATCAGTTGTTACTTTTACTTCTGTTCTTTATGTTCTGTCAAGAGCCTTCCATTACCATATTTATGTGGATCAGAAATGTAACTGTAGTAAGAAAAATTTTCACTCTAGCTTAGAGTTGTAAGGCTACCAGATTTTATCTTAAATGCTACAAAATATAATTATTCTTGGAACTTCCACACTAGGTAAAGAAACATCTCCTGTGCCTTAATCTCTTTTTAAAAAAGTACAAGTATTCACGATATGTTGCACAAATTTAGTCACCCAACAGGGCTAGAATTCATTTCAGTTATGGATACTTTTCTTATATCCCCCCTCCACTATTCCTTTTCCTCACTCATATCAAATCAAAATGTAATCTTTCCTCGATTAACTACTTATCAATTTAAGTCGCATTCTGGGTTTTTCTTTAGTTTTTATGTGTAAATTTAATTCATTGGCAGTCTAAGTATGTATTTTCGTAATGAAGCATCTTATCTTCAGAGAAGCTTTTTATTGTGGTATCTTAAGTATGTATGAGATGTTTTGTTCATTTATACAAAATACTCTTTATGTTACTAGAAATAATCACATATGTCCTTTTAAAACTTTGTTTGCAGAGATATTTCACAAATGCATCATTTCATCAGCCAGGGGGGCCAGTATTCCTTATGATTGGTGGTGAAGGCAAAGCAAGTCCTTTGTGGATGGTAACTGGTCAATGGATTACATATGCTAAACAATACAATGCCCTCTGTTTCCAATTGGAGCATCGATATTATGGAAAAAGTCATCCTACTCAGTAAGTCATACTTTTATTATATGTATATTTGTACACATTTGCCATTACTTAGAGTATGTGCCTATAGAGTTTAATTTTTGTGATAGAAAATAGTTGCAGTTGTTGATGCAGTTTCAGTGCAGTTTTCTTACACTATGTGTGATGTTACCTCATCAGTATTCTACTAAGCAGTAGACTCTCCTACCAACTTTTCATTCAATTAAACCAATTGCAATTTTACCTGATGTTGCTCGTATCTTAGTTAACTGGGCTATGCACACCTCTGTTTAAAAAATACAGCTCACTAATGCTGTAGGGTTGACTTTCATGTGTCTGCTTTCATGCCCAGCAGGTAACTTGCTCAAATGACAACCTGTAGCTGTAATACAGAAGTCAAATAGTCTATTCATTGGATAGAATTGCAAGTTAATAAAATACACAGAAATATTAAATAAAAATAAATGCATAATTAATGAGAAGTTCTGTTCTGAAGTCTGTAATTGGTGTAGACCACATCAGAGAATTATGTTGAATAATGTTTATTCATGAAAGTGTATGTCAGATAAACAGAAAGTGGTCTTACGATAACTATGTATAATGCAGACAGAAATTGTAATATTAAATGCAATAAAGTTGTGATGACAACAGTAAAAGAATGGTAGCAGAATCCCCAAGATAAATAGTCATCCAAGGTGTGCGAAAAACTGTCTATTTTGGGAACATAATACACAAAAATATTCAACAGTTCAAAATAATTCAGAGCTCAGCATGACACTTTACACAATAACACATGAGAGGTGACAAACAGAAACTTGTACTCTCTCTATTCTCAATTCCGTAAGGCAAGTGGAAAGTTAAAGCTCTGTGCTGGAGCACATTCAGATCTCGTGAGAGTTGGACTCCCTTCAAAAGTTAGAGTATTGTAGCAGCCATTCACCACCCAGAATCTGTCCCCTACATGATCATATACCACATGTTATCACAGGCAGGTCTTCCTTCTTCCAGAACTCAACATAAAAGTGTGTAGAATCACTCTCTTGACAGCACCACGCAACAAATGTGCTTTTCCACTTGAATCCAGCAGTATTCCACCACTGCCTAACTCTCATTGGCTGAAAGCCGTCCCCACACTCATACTGTTGGCAATAAATATAAGTAAAGGTTTCTTCACAAGTAAATGAGGCAGCATTCTTGCATGAGTGCACTCATATTAAATGACAATAAAATTATTTTAAATATTGTTTGACCAGTTATTTATGTATGTTTGATGGAAGTGTTTTTTGGCACTCTTTTCAGTGGTGTTGTTAGCTAACACATGTGATTGACCACTTTTAAATTACCACAGTTTTTAATACCAGTTGCAATCATATTTAAATAAAGTTACTGGTAAAATAGTAAGATACTCATTAAGTAACTACACAAGTATTACAAGATAAGAGGTATTCATGGTGCATTCATTTGCTGTGTTATTGTGAAGAAAATAATTTTCTGACAGAAATTTGTATAATGAAAAATATCTAAAAATGTAATAAATCAATAAATAAGATAGATACAGATGAGTAGCTTTTGAGGATGATTGCTATAGCATGGTTCTACCATCTGAGATATTGTTTGTTGAGATTACATGAAGTATATACAATTTGTTAATTCGAAGGTCCTTTGTGAAAATATTTAGTCACTGTAAAATACTAACTACTTTAGTTTTTAAGATATTCAAAATATTATTGTTTCATTGGATGCACTTCATTTTTTTGAGATTGCTGATGTTTTTAGATTTGCTTTATTATGTAACAATGATTTATTATAGATTTTCTGAGAGTTGTAAGAAGCCAACTCTATGACTGTCTCACACTGCCCCATATCTGGTGCATCTCCTGTACAAAGGCCATGTGAGCAACCACTGTCCAAATTCCAGCTGTGAGATTTACCAAATTCTGGCTACCCACTGACAGCCTTGTAGTGCTTTGAAAATTTACACGTAAATTCTGGAACCACTACACCTTCTGCTGCCTCGAACACGCGATGTTTTAAAGAGAAGTGTGAGAGAGAGCCTATTTACTGCGCAACACATGTCCGTGTGTGCAGGATTGACGTTTATTGTGGGAAGACAGGAGCTGCGTCAGATGAGTGGCACCGAAAAGGGTTTGCTGCAAGTGCCAGACACTGTAGGAGAGAACACGGAGTAATTAAATGCTTTTCTTTGCTGTGTTAGTGAATGTGATTGTTGTAAAAAAAAAATCTAACATTTGACTAGATTTTTAACTTACTTCATATCTTAGCTCCGAACGAAGCAAGTTGCAGGGGATGTCTGTAAATTATTTGGTTGTTAAAACCAGGCAATTGTGATTATGTTTAATTGTATCTAACGGGTGTCGTCGTAGTTGACGTACAAGAATTTGTATGTTTATGTGAAACTAGTGGAGATGAAAATATACCTGAACTGAACTGAAAGTATGAGCTTACCGAGTTATTTCTAGTGTGTGTGTGTGTGTGTGTGTGTGTGTGTGTGTGTGTGTGTGTGTGTGTTCACGTGAGAGAGAGAGAGAGAGAGAGAGAGAGAGAGAGAGAGAGAGAGAGAGAGAGAATTTGTTAGTTCCTCTAACCAGAATTATTTCTTTGGAGAAGAAGTCGTGGAGATCGACAAGCCGCACATCCAGGGAAGAGGATTGGCTAAAAGTTTCAAGTAAGTCAACTGTAGTAAGAGAAGTGTGAAATTCGCTATCCAGCTTTGCACAACTTCTCTTGTCGCCAAAGCCGTTAGAGCCTCAGGCTGACTAGAATCGCACATTCTGGCTGGCTGAGCCACACTGTGCTCAGATCCCTGGGTGCGTCCACTAATGTTCAGGTGCTCTAATTCTTTCTCAGCACCTCATACTAATTCTAAATGGCCGAATAACTTGTCTTCAAACGCGAAACATCACATATGTGAAACTTTCTGATAATGGAATAAATTTCACATTATATTGGGTCTGCTGCCTGCTCCCTGGAGAAAGCCTACTTCAGTGGATTCCTACACATTGAACCCTGTTTATTTCAGGATAGACTCCAAATAAAGATAAAGGGCTGGCTTTGATATTAAAGTCTGCTGTGCAGGCCAACTAATTTTGTTTTTAACTAATTATTTACAGAACTAATTATTTACAGAATCTCTGGTAATGTTGTTCTCTTATCAGTACCGAAACAGTTCTGGCTTTGTGGGCTACAAGAAATTGTTTTCTGTGCCGAATGCATCATGTGGGTTGCAGGTTACCAGCCATAGGTTTAGTCAGCGGTATAAAACAAAGTGACTAACTGCCAGAAAATCTGCAGTGATGGTTTCTTTTTTCTTTTTTTACATCATAAGTCAGTTCACTGCCTTTACTTCTTTAGTATATTCAACAGTCACTAAAATTAGAGCTAATAAGCTTTTAAAATGATGGGAAACATGTACTAAACATTCCAAAGAGAGCTGGCTTTATTTCATGTGTCTTACAGTCAGTGTGTGTGAATACGGAGCTGAGATGGTTTATTTAAGAGTCGAAATGATTCACATTCAATATACTTTTAGCTGTATGTATCAGTGTGTTCAGCACAGCTCACATTTGGTCAAAATGATGGAAATTGTACGCATTGAGGTAACATTCTGTGCAGATTAGTTTATGATATACCAAGTTTCCAAGCCAACCTTGCTGATCAATTAATTGCAACAATTTTCCTTTCATGAAGCCAAATAAAAAAAGTTTCACCAACATAGTGAGAAGAGCAGGACTTGTGAAGAGGGGCACTGCTTAAAACACTTTCTTAAACATTCTGCATGGAAAAATTGGCTGCAGCCAGTGAGAAGGGGGAATCCATGACCATTCCATCCATCATTTCATGGTGTCTGCAACTGTACTAAAAGTAAATGGTGGTCAATGTGTCAGAACAATCTGGTCCGGAGGGAAGTGGCTGGTGAGCAAACTCAGTAAACAGGTACCTGGATAAACAGTGGTCAGTGTGTCAGAACAATCTGGTCCGGAAGGAAGTGGCTGGTGAGCAAACTCAGTAAACAGGTACCTGGATAAACAGATATACTGTATAGAGGCATTCCATAACATTGTCCGCACCTATCCATAATTGTTTGATAATGTCAGCAAACATCTGGTGTTCTTAATGTTGTGCTCACAGCAACCAACAACAGTCACTGTTAATTCTGTTAAATATTTTGCCAGTCTATATGTTGGCGAGCCAGTTACACTTATGATAGGTGTTGGCAGAATGCCTTCTTGGTGAATTTCAAGATCACATAATCTTGAAGGCCTCAGTGTTATTACACCTCCAGTACAATTTTAATGTACAGTGCAAATAACAAGCCATTGAGGATGCTTTAGAAGTAAACGAAGTGAAATGTGCATGTCAAAAATATAAAAAAAATCTTTTTTGTAACTGTGGAGATGGCGCAGGTATAAAAAATACTGCGAACACGTAAAATAAGAGTTAATAGACCTTTTGAAGTAAACCAATCACTTTTTAGGGAAAAGTTATTTTTGTGTGTGTGTGTGGGAGGGAGTGCCTGTGTATGGAGAGACATGGTAATGATTCTTGCATTATCAGTAGATAGATTTACATCTCCTGTTTCAGTGGATTAATTTATATGTAAAGAAGTAATGGTCATGGTAATGATTTGTCTCAAACTAGAAAATTGTTTTGGCCCCCAGTGGACCACCCCAGGAACATCTCATTCCAGATGAGTGTAACCTCAAATGTTTGTGTGGTAGAATAATTATGGTGAATGCATATGTGGAAACAGTGTTTGCGCAGCAATCACCGACACAGTGCAGTTGAGGCGGAATAAGGGTAACTAGCCCGCATTTGCCAAGGTAGATGGAAAACCGCCTTATAAACCATTCACAGGCTGGCCGGCACACCGGACCTTGACACTAACCCATTGTGCGGATTCGTGCCTAGGACTGGCATACCTTCCTCTTGGGAAGCAGCAATTTAGATCGCATGGCTAGCTGGGCAGGTTTAGGCAGGTTACTAGCAATTCTAGTTATTGACTTAGTTAAGTATCTTATTGTATGGGTGGATCAGTGATCAGTGGTATGATGATGAGTGTAAAGGCTGGACTCTTATTGAGTCTCTTATTTTTTCAAGCTTTTGAAAAAAATGTTAATCATGGAACTAATCAATAGTTATCAATATCTTTTTTATAAATTAGTTCTAATTTTTGAAACTGTAGTTTGTCTGATAAAATGCCATGTGAAAGCAATACATTACTATCAAAATTCTTAACTTTTATGTCTATTATAAGTTCACTTTCATATACTGTGCATCTTGTTAACCTACTAGTTCCTGCTACAAATCTTAACAAAAGTACTGACACAATATTTTTCAATTTCAGGGATCTGTCTGTAAAAAATCTTGTATTTCTAAGCAGTGAGCAGGCACTTGCTGATATTGCTTACTTTATTGAGGGTATGAACAAGAAGCATAATTTAACACTTGGAACAAAATGGGTTGTTTTTGGTGGATCATATCCAGGATCATTAGCTGCTTGGGCAAGAGCTAAATATCCTCATCTAGTTCATGCAGCTGTCTCTGCCAGTGGTCCCCTGCTTGCAAAATCAGATTTTGGAGGTTTGTTGGTTTGGTCAAAAGACTAAAAAATATTGATCACCTTGTATTTTTGTTGTGTAGCTTTAAGAATGAAATGCAACTGACTACTTTATAATGAAGAGAGTTAACTTTCACAAACTCATTTACTCTGTAGAGAAGCCCATAATCAGTAAACTTACTGTACTGTAATATTATGAAGCATTCATTGTAAAATAAACATGAATGAAATAAGTCTGATTAGACCTTGAAACTTTTATGTACTTTGGCTTTACAAGTATTTAGAGAATAAATTTACCTGTGACTGTTCTTGATTGAGAGATAAACACAGGAATAAGTGAAAGTTTCCACTCTGGTTATTTCTGAAAAAAGTATTGTTCAGGTGCATTGAAACTGTTCCCTAATCTGTTGATAAAAAATATAGTACTGAATTATTTCTTGAAACTGAAATATTTGAGTCTGTTGTTAAATATACCTTCAACTTGTAATATTTCAGCTACGTTGTTAATGAAGTGAAGATTATAATTTAAATATTTGCCCTACATCTTGCCTTGTTTTCAGTCTTCAGTTCTTATTTATGTGACTCAGTATTGTGATTCTCACCC
Organism: Schistocerca nitens; assembly: GCF_023898315.1. Taxonomy (NCBI): domain Eukaryota; kingdom Metazoa; phylum Arthropoda; class Insecta; order Orthoptera; family Acrididae; genus Schistocerca; species Schistocerca nitens. The sequence goes on along the minus strand of NC_064614.1, from coordinate 529,274,939 downwards.
TTTGCCCTTGCTCCTAAAACAGCAACATCCACCCCTTTCCCCTCCCCAATCATTCCACATAATTTCAATAAAAGAATTGTTCAAATAATCTATGGAGCATCTAACTTGCCAAGGTCATACATTTATTTGGACAGTTTGCTGCATTTTATGTTACCATAAGCATTACCAATCACTCATTTATAACAACTACAGGAAAAATGCCTACAGCACACACTCATTGTTGGATATGGTATATACTTCCTGATTCACAGTTTGTCATTTACATTTTGCTTCCCAACACCAGTGCTACTGAAGTCTGTGGATGGGACCTACCCCCAAAACATGGACAACCTATTTTGTCATTACGGTTGTTTCCTTTCCTTTTTACTCACCTTCACTCTTGTGCAGACTACCTTCCTTCTCTTTTCTTGTTTACAGTATGTATTAACTCTTGGTCATCATGCCTCCCTTCTCATTATCTCTTTTTCATTGACTGTTTATCCCTTGCTTTGTGTTCCCTACATGAACCCAGTACCATTTTCATCTTTTTCTGTCCTTCATTTTTCTTATTTTTCTATTAGTTCTATGAAACTTCTTTAGAATCAATACTCATGTCTGTTGTCTTCATTATTGTAAACTTGGTATGAATAGGGATGGAAAAAAATCTGTTTTTGCCAAAAGGGGTGCTTGGAAAGTTACTTTTCCACTAAGTTATGAATAGATTTGTATCCAATCAGAAAAACTACACTGAAGGAACTTCCCATTCTAGATGTAGCCTTCTAAATAGGCTATTTCCTGTGACATCATCGATAGAGTTCTTCATTATTTTCATAGGGTCGAAACAAAAATGCAGGGCTGTGAATATGTACATGGATCTGTGGCCTTAAGATGTGGTAACCTAGTTTGAAGGTGTAAACCAGTGTTTTTTTAATGTTTCACCTTTGCTTGAAGTAGTTGTTTCCATCTTATTCAGAAGCTTACCAGTTTCATCACTAAAATTTCCATTTCCTCTACAGTAAAAACTCTTTTTAATGAATCTATGATTGATTGATTGATTTTCTTATTGGTCCAGTTTTATCATATAGCACAAATTGTACATTTGCTATTGGACAGGTCAAAGATAAGCTACAATAATACATAGTATTGGCAAAATAATAGGCAAATTAAAATCAGGTACCTATTACAATTAATTTTGTTACTTTTTCAGAAATTCTCTGACAGAATAGAAACACTGCTTTATTAGAAATGCCTTTAGTTTAGCTTTAAATATTGGATCAGTAGTATTTTGTAATTCCTCTGGTATCTTATTGTGTAGTATTACACCAATGTTAATTATGCTCCTCTGATAGGTGGTTGTTCTGTGATATTTTTGATGTATATTTGATTCCCTTCTGGTACTATAGTTGTGTTCATTTTTGTTCTGTAGCAGTTTGCCTGTTTTCAGGAGGTAGGCCCTAGTGAACAAGGTAGTTTCTTAAATGAATAAACTTGGAACATTTAGAACACCAAGCTCAGTAAAATTGGATTTACAGGACTCCATCTTTTTTAATGCCACAAATTATTCTTAAAGCTCTTTTTTGCGTTCTAAAAATCTTTACATTGTGAGGTGAGTATCCCCAGAAAATGATCCCATATTGGGTTAGTGAGTGGAACTGTGCATAGTATGCTTGCAGTACTGTTGTTTTGCTTGTTGTAGCCTTTAAAATTCTTAGGCCATAGCACACAGATGATAGTTTTCTACACAAATTATATGTGTCTCCCACTTTAAGTCCTGCTGAACCCAAAGACCCAAGAATTTTCTGACACATTTTCTAGGGGATCGTTTTTTAATTGGGCTTGAATAGACATTTGATTAGTGGGAGGAATTAAATGAAAATCGACACACACAGTTTTTTCAGTAGTTATAATGAGTTTGTTTTTTGTGAACCACTCAGAAAGTGTTTTCATAGAACTTTCTGCTGTGGACTGCAAAGTTCCTGGGCTGGATCCAGTGAGCAATATGCTTGTGTCTTCGGCAAACAGGATAGTTTTTGTGGGACTCGTATATTCAACTAAGTCGTCCACATAAATCAAGAAGAGTAGTGGACCTGAGATTGGGCCCTGTGGTACACCATATTTTATTTGTAATTCCCTAGAAAGAAAGGAGTTGTTTCTTGTTTCATTCATTTTGTTGAATTCATACTGAAGTGATACTTTCTGCCTGCGGTTTTTTAGGTATGAACACAACCAGCTATGTGCTGCACCTCTTACTCCTTGTCTTTCTAATTTTTCGAGGAGAATGTTATGGTCCAGGACGTCGAAGGCTTTTGATAGATCTAGAAAAATACCTGCAGCTAATTTATGTTGATCAAGAGATTTTAAAATGCAGTCTAAGAATTCGAAAATTGCTGTCTGTGTAGATTTAGACTTTCTAAAACCATGTTGTTGTGCTGTAAGAGGTGCCTATTTATTTATGAAACTTAAAAAGCCTGTCATAGAAGAGTTTTCTAGAATTTTTGAGAAGGAACTTAACTGTGACACGGGTCGGTAGTTTGATATTTTTTCAGAAGAACCTTTTTTTTTACCAGTGGTGAAACTTTCGCTATTTAAAAAATATCTGGAAATACACCAATTTTTAAAGAGAGGTTGAAAATTTTTGCTAAGGGGTTTACTATGTGGTGAGCACATGCTTTTATTTGATATGAAATCAGGTACTTCATCGAGACCATTTGACTAGTTTTTGTTTAAAAGTGCTGCTACTTAAATGGGTGTTTTGTCAAAGTACACAGAAGGAGTGATCCAGAATCATTTTCACACACACCATTTTTCCTAATAATCTCATCAGCTTTATTGAAGTCTCATTTACAATTGTACACAACCTCTTTCAACATTAACTGCATCACTATTTACCTTAAAAGCTTTCTAATCTTGAATACCAACAGTATTTACTTGCCCTGTATCAAAAACCAGTTCATTAATCTCATAATCACATGTATCAGTACTTATATCGACATCTGTATTCACTACCTCTGGATCGACAACATCAGTAACAACTTTGTCAAACCTCTCATTTAGTATTGGTGCACAATCTATGCCAGCATTATCAGCAGTTTCTGTAACTACCCCTACCTCTTCAATATCAACCGTATCAATGTGCTTTTCATCGAAAGTCACCTCATTATTTTCATCAGAACAGATTTGCAGTACTTCAGGTAAATTATGCTAACAAAAACCCACAACTTCCATTTCCTTATTACATAATTGTCCAATTAAATTTTCATTTAACAGCCTGTCATATCAGAAGATTCCAAGTTCAAATCAAAATTTTCTGTTAAATTTTTATTTCTTTCTATTGAACGATTTTGCACCGAAGGTGGATTGTTTCTTACACATCAAATACTGTTGTTCGATTCTGATTGTAAACTGTTGAAACACTCTCTGATGATATTTCTAATGTCACTATATATTGATCTATTTTTGAGTTTAAATCTTGTATTAATTTCTGCATTTGGTATTTATTGACATGCCCTGTGTTCTATCACCAAACACACTGTCTTTTACTCTTAATTTTCTTGCCTTGCAAAATGTCTAACACACTTGTCACAAACACTTTTACCTTATGTTATCTTCGTATTGGCTGCTGCTGTTAACAGCTATTTCCTCCACTTGTCTCACTGGCAAATTGCTTTTGCATCTATGCTGACCTGCAATATTTACTTCTGCTCTGCACTGTGCTGATTGACTGCTGTGTTCTGGGACATGATGTCAGTTGAGCTAATGCATTGATTGGCTGCCCACAGCTGGGCTCCTTAATGGTGGCTTCTTTTTTGAAGTCAGTGTTCCAATAATTCATAGTTTTGATGTTAAATTATTTCCACTGTTCTTATACTGTGCACTGTTAGTTATCCACTGTCTATGGCAATTTTAATCACAGTTTCTGTTCACTGTCTTTCATTGTCAGTTTGTGTCACACTCTCTGTAAGTTTGTGCTCAGTGTATATAACTCCTTCATTGTTACTGTAATACTTTGTAAGTTCATTTACATCAAGCTTACAGTGCAAAGTGTTCTGAAACCATGGGGGCAGCATATGCTCCAGTTGCTGTTGCCTCAATTAGTTATGAATGTGCTAATGTAGAGTAGTTTTTCACACACGAGTCCTTCATTGTGCCAATGTGAAACAATTTCTCAAACTGGAGCTCCACGTGCAATTCCTTGGTGCCTCCTGTTTCCATTCCATAAATAATCTATTTCACTTGTGGTACATGGGATGTTTCTTGGCTGTGTTTATTAACACTGCTACTGTTCACCTTTGATGTTCATTTTATATTCATGTACAAAGTTTGTGTGCCCTTATTCCACATGTGTAGGAGTCAGTTTCGTTATACCAAAGCAAGGTGGTGGTCTCAGATGGGGGCACTATGTGCGATCAGACCCTTACCTGTTGGGTGATGTTACACTCGCATTTGACAGATCTTGAAGGTTCATATTTTGCTATACTGAGAAGATATCTTGGAAAGCGATGTTATGAAAGTTAGTGCCAAATGTTGTTGACTGAACAAGAAGTGAATTTTTAATCCCACTTTATAATACCATAGTTGATGGCCATGTCCAGTTTTGCAGTTCAATTTAAACAAGTAAAGAGAAGCACATCTCTTCCTTTGCAAACACGCGCAGAAGAAAACTCACCCAATCATTAATCACACAGTATTCGTTAAACTTCACATGGCATTATGTACAGTGAGAGTGACATGAAAGTAACAATGTTGCATGTAGAACACTAGGGGCCAACTATTTGTGCGTAGATCATACTCATGTCATTACTGACTATGAACTTGGTGCACAATTTGAAATGGAGATGTTGACTAGTTACTCACTGGTTGCAGATTCTAATGTGAACCAACATGGAGATGTGATCTATGTGCTTGCTGGTTGCTGAGCTTCAATCAAACCGACATGAAGATTTTATCCAAATGCTTGCCTATTGCAGACTCTCGTATGATCCGTCATTTTATCTCTGTGCTGAATGGTAGCAGACTGTCAATTTTGGAGGGGCGAGGTTGCTATTTAAATATTTCTGAAACTACTAATTGCTTTGAAATTTGGCTGGGTTGGGTTTGATTTATGAAAAATGTTTTGGGTCAGTAATTCACAAAAGTATATGAAACACGGAACAACAGTATTTATCCGTAATCTGAAATCCTCTATTTACAAGTGTGGCATCTATCTTGAAAAAATATTTTATGATCATAAATTATACAAAATCTTAATTACTGGCTGAATTAATTAGTTGCAGTTGTTGTCAAATTTAGAAAAAGTACAGCAATAAAATTATATTATCAAAGTTTGGAATGTTGCAATAATTAATGAAAAACAGGATCTGAACTTTTGATGTCAATTATTTCATAAGTTAGCTAATTTCAAATAGTTGCAAATGTGTGTTCAGGAAATCAGGGATATCTGCTTTTGAATGACTGGTAACAATACCCCTCTGCTGGTTATCATCTCAAAATGTTTTGCCATTGTGTCTTAAATTTTCTATAACTTTTAATTATTCATGTTTCTAGTAAAGCTGTCTGCTTCATTGTAATCAGGAAGACAAACAACTAAAATTAAGTGTAATTGAGATTTTACATAAATATCAATTTTACATATTCTTATGCGGTTTATCTTTTAAGAGTGCTTTAGGTGTAGAATGAAAGAGCAAAACGTTTAATTTATTCTTGGGAGCAAAGGAGTCACCTTGCTAGATTTCAAGTTCAGAGACTGATTGTTTGTATTAGCATGACAGTGCTTCCTGTTGAAAGAAGCACCTGTGAGGCAGTGGTTTGGGGACAATAACATTCCTAAAATGGACTGGCCTGGAACACTTAAGAGATGAGTTAGTGTCAACTTTGTTCCGGACCCCAATGTCCAACATGATCGCCTTCTCTGCTCTTGAGAAAGAGAATGGCCTGCCGTTCCTCCACAGACATTCAGACACCTCACTGAAAGTGTCAACAATCAAATTCAAGCTGTCATAAAGACAAAGGGTGGACACACCCAATATTAATGTCCACTAATAGGTGTCCAGATACTTGTGATCTGTTAATGTCTGTATTATCACAGCTTGACAGAGCAAATCCTCCTTTTTCTTTTTCCTTTTCTTTCTTTCTTTAAAAAATAAAGAATAGTTGTTTGTCTTGTTGTCTTGTCCTTCAAGCATGTTGTATTGACAGTTGTTGCTCCAGTTGGTTAATATTACTTAGAATTGAGTCATCTACATTAAAAGATGAAAAATATTTCCTGCCCATATCATTTCCTTGCACAGCATCATCATCATCATCATCATCATCATCATCATCATCATCATCATCATCATCGCCACTACTGACTCTTACCTCACAGAGTTCTTTCACAAGCACTTCATGCATCTCACTTATATTCATCTTGGGTGTGGAATTTATAGGAAGTCCTCATCAGAAGTAACAAAGTCCTGGAATGTTGTATTTTCAGGAACATCTGTGATTGTGCTCCATTCTTCTTCTGCAGAAGTATTGTCTTCAACATCAACTGATGTACTGTAACCAGTGTTTGTGAAACAATTTAACACAATCTGGCAACAAACAAATGCATAGCCTGTAGACAAGACGGAATTTTCAAGTTCTCACACCCCCTATCTTCCACCTCCTTGCATTTTCAGACATCATCGACCTTGTTCAAGGTGTCATTCTTGTGTCTTTTTTTCACATAGCACATTTACTCTACATCTTTTGTAAATGTATATGTCTTTAAGATCAGAGCCAGGTATGGGATGCCAGTCAGTGAAACAGAAGTGAAATATTTCTTTAAAGTCAGTACTGCCATTAGACTGATTTTTATTTGCAGAGTTACATTTACATGATCATGATTTTGGCTTCCAAGTGTCATTATCAAGTGTTTTAATGTTATACAGTGCCTTAGATGGCATAATGTCGTATTTAAAATACACTATCAGACATATTGTCTAGGGGTCAATATTTCTGGTAAAAGCCTACTGCTTTGTTTTATCACTGAGTATACCATCTTGACTCTAGAAAACAAAGCAGTAGACTTTTACCAGAAATATTGACCCTTAGACAATGTGTCTAACAGTGTATTTTAAATACGACATTATGCCATCTAAGGCACTGCATAACATTAAAACACTTGATAATGGCACTTTGAAGCCAAAATCATGATCGTGTAAATGTAACACTGCAAATAAAAAACAGTCTAATGGCGGTACTGTCTTTAAAGAAATATATTATGACTGTGGCCCCACATTATAAAAAAATTATTAGAAGTGAAATATTTATGTTTTAATACATTTTGGCTTTTAAATCCAAAATTAATTATGTGATCAAAATTAAGTTATGTCACTCGCAGAGTACATAATTCAAATCTGTTCACTTTTCTCATTCCCTGAGCGGAGGGAAGTGTATGGTGTGAGACCTGTAGCAACCCAACACAGCTGAGAACAGCGTCGTTGATGGTATCATTGTCACTTTTGGTGTACAAAGTGGAAAGTGACAGGGGAATGAGTGTCTTACATATAAATGTTTTATCTGTTGAAAAAAGTGTATAAATCGCCAGTGCCTATTTCGTGTGTCTGTAGTACATAAAGGAAAAACATCTGTGATCAAATATCATGCCATGACCATGATTTATGGCTCAAAACAAGCAGTTTTGAAAACATTTTCATTTATTGTAGCCAAAAGTAACAGTTGTATTCCAAATAAAGTTGTTGGAATGCAAACAGTGTGCAATATGGCAAAACTGGATAAGCAGTTCGTGCTTTTCTGTTGTTTCACCTACAAAATAAGGTTTGACAATTTTCTGTGTATTGTCTCGAATATTAATATCTGCTAATTAAGGATTCAGCATGGAGAACAAAAAGGGAATGAGGGAAACTTGAAAGAAGTTACGGACAAGGCAGAAAAAATTAATCTAGAGGACCATGAGAAGAAAAGCAGTGTAAATGGTATTAACATAAGATCTAAAGGAGAGGAAGTGGTGGTGGTGGTGGTGGTGGTGGTGGTGGTGATGGTGATGGTGATTGGGGGGGGGGATGGGGGGGGGGGCGGATGGGCGGATGTCATACATCTTTCCACATCTAAACACCCCTTTAATCACATCATTTCTGGATTCAAAAGACTCTGTCATATGCTAGGCAGTGCACAGTTTACTAATTCTTTCTCTATTTATTGCAAAGTGTTTCACTTAGCAAAAAAACCTGTAGGTATTTAAGGAATTGTTAGACCATCATATGCTGACATTTATTTTTATTTCTTGATCATGAAGCCTTTTCCTTCAGTAGGAGATTTCAGGTTGATGTAGGTATATTTCAAGTTTTGTGTAAGTGCATGGTTGAAATACAATTGCCAGCACTGCCAGTTATAGTCTTTATTTTGAAAGACACAACCAAGGTGACCACCTCCAGCACCCACACTGCCAGTTGGACTCTTTGGTATTTTGATAGATGCAACCAAGGTGACCAGCTTCAGCACTTCTTTTGTCATCTGTTTCACAATACCATAGACAGTTTCCAGTAAGACTCTAGATTTTATGAATGATTTATATTTATTCTCACATTTTTTCATTTATAAAAAATTCACTGTCTTGTTTATTTTGTACTTTTGGAGATTTTGCCAACCCCAAAAACCTGCCATCCTTTGTGATAGTATAGTTGACTACCTCCCAAGAACTGGCCCTGCCTGTACGATATTGAATCTCATCACTTTCTTCCTCTCAAGAAATGAAATTGACTTCTCCACAACTGCTACCTTGTATGTGGTGTTAATAGAGTGTACTGTGCTTAGGTCCAGAGGCAGCAGATGATTTGTGGAGTTCAGAGGTAGGAACACAACATTTATATTCCTCAGAAATGCTATTTGCTTGTGGTGCACAGGGCATCAGTTGATAAAAAGTACTATTGTCTCCCTGCTTGCTCACACCTTGGCATGCCTGAAACCTTGTAAAGATTTCTGATATCGTGCAGGTATTCTTGTTGCACTTGTAAGTACAAGGTAGTGTTTTGATGTTTGTGAAACACCTGGGAGTTTCAAATTCTCCTGTTTTTAGTGGAGGCAGCTTTTCACTCTCATTATTATTTATGTACAATAGTACAGTCATTGTTTCTTTACTTTTATTACCTATGTGGCATTTTTCTCCCTTAAAAGAATACATTTTACAAAAAGTAAATTATAAAAGATGCCAGTTTCATCTGCGTTAAAATTTTTTCTTCATTCATAATCCTGCAACAACTATGGCAAAGTAATGTTCTTCCATTAGTTGACTCTTTCTACATCCATAGCCTCACATTGTTTTTTAAAACAATCAACCATCCATTCAACGCGTTGAAATTTTCCACACCAATCTGCAGGGTGATTCATGAGCCTTCTTTTATAGCACATTTCTGCTTATAGGAATGCTGCCATTTCATATTCTTTGAAACCATTTTGAAACATTATTTTCCATTTCATTGAATGTTGACATGTGAATATTATTTTTTTATCCAGAAGAACCACTAGCTTCAGCAGTCCAAAATGCAGTGTGTTCAGCAACAGGGTGGTCGACTTGTTTTTTGGCCTCAATTTGTCGGTTGCCATTCATGCAGACAGACAGCTTGTTGATTGTCATGCCTACATAGAATGCAGCACAGTGGTTGCAGCTTAGCATGTAAATCACATGACTGGTTTCACAGGTAGCGCTGCCTTTGATGGGATAGGTGATGTTAGTGACCGGACTGGAGTAGGTGGTGGTAGGAGGATGTTTGGGACAGGTTTTGCATCTAGGTCTATTACAGGGGTATGAGCCATGAGGTTAAGGGATTGGGAGCAGGGGTTGTGTAAGGATGGACAAGTATATTGTGTAGGTTCAGTGGATGGCGGAATACCACTGTAGGAGGGGTGGGAAGGATAGTGTACAGGACATTTCTCATTTCAGGGCACGATGAGAGGTAATCGAAACCCTGGCGGAGAATGTAATTCAGTTGCTTCAGTCTCGGATGGTACTGAGTTACGAGTGGAATGCTTCTCTGTGGCCGGACTGTAGGACTTTGGGAGGTGGTGGGAGACTGGAAAGATAAGGCACGGGAAATTTATTTTTGTACAAGGTTGGGAGGATAATTATGGTCAGTGAAGGCATCAGTGAGACCCTCAGTATATTCTGAGAGGGACTGCTCATCACTGCAGATGCAACCACCACAGGTGGCTAGTTTGTACGGAAGGGGCTTCTTGGTATTTAATGGGTGGCAGCTGTCGAAGTGGAGGTATTGTTGGTGGTTATTAGGTTTGATATGGACGGAGGTACTGATGTAGCGATCTCTGAGGTGGAGGTCAACATCTAGGAAGGTGGCTTGTTGGGTTGAGTAGGACCAGGTGAATCAAATGGGGGAGAAGTTGTTGAGGTTCTGGAGGAATGTGAATAGGGTGTCCTCACCTTCAATCCAGATAGCAAAGATGTCCTCAGTGAATCTGAACCAGGTGAGGGGTTTGGGATTCTGGGTTTTTCGGAAGGATTCCTCTAAATGGCCCATGAATAGGTTGGCATTGGATGGTGCCATAGCCATACCGTGAATTTGTTTGTAGGTAATGCCTTCAAAGGAGAAGTAATTGTGGGTGAGGATATAGTTGGTCATGGCGACTAGGAAGGAGGTTGTTGGTTTGGAATCCATAGGGCATCTGGAAAGGTAATGTTAGATAGCAGTAAGGCCATGGGCATATTAATGTTGGTGTACAGGGAGGTGGCATCAATAGTGATGAGTAGGGCACCATGTGGTAAAGGGACAGGAACTGTGGAGAGTCATTGGAGGGAATGGTTGGTATCTTTTATATAGGAGGACAGGTTCTGGATAATAGCTTGAAGGTGTTGGTCTACAAGAGCAGAGATTCTCTCAGTGGGGGCACAGTAACTGGCCACAATGGGGCATCCCGGGTGGATGGGTTTATGGACTTTAGGATGCATGTAGAAGGTGGGAGTGCGGGGAGTAAGGAGAGAGATGGACTCTGGGATGGGCTTAAGGATTTGAGTAGTGACTGGAAATACTACTGGATTACTGGAATGGGGTCACTGTGGCAAGGTTTGTAGGAAATACCTGACAGCTGACGGAGTCCTTCTGCCATGTAATCCTTGCGGTTCAAACCAACAGTGGTGGAGCCTTTGAGTGCAGGTAGCAATATAAGGTCAGGATCAGTTTTTAGATGGTGGACTGCAGTTCTTTTTGCGGATGTAAGGTTAGTTTGCATGTTGAGGGATTTGGGGAATGATGGTGAGGCAAGGTTCGAGGTTAAGAAATTCTGGAAAGCTAACAGGGGGTGGTTTGGAGGCAGTGGGGGCAGATCACGGTTGGATGGAGGAGTGAACCGAGTTAGACAAGGTTCAATATTGGTCTTTGGTTGAGTCTGATTGGCCGCGTTGGTGGGGAAAAAGTGTTTCCACTGTAGGGACTAGGAAAAGGAGAGAAGGTCTTTAACTAGTCTTGCATGATTGAATTTGGGAGTGGGGCAAAAGGTGAGGCCTTTGGAAAGGGTTGATATTTATGTGGGACTAAGGCTTCACGAGGAAAGATTCATGACTGTGTTGCGGGTCTGTGTAGGTTCTGGGTTCTGTAGGGTGGTGCGAGGGAGTTTTGGAGGGTGGGGTAAGTGTAGTAGGTCTGTGAGACAGGGTTTGTCAGCTATGTGGGGATGTGGGGGAGGTTTGGAGGTTGTTGTAGAGGTGGTGGACAGTGGTACTCTGAGGTGGGAATAGGAAGTGAGTAAGATGGAGAGCTTTTTGAGGTGGTGTTATGCATGTTGCTCAAGTTCCTGCAGGGCAAGAGTTTCGATGTGTGTTATGAGTTCCAGGAAATTGGGATTACATAGCAAGAGAATTTTGCAGAAGGAGAGAAGGTACTACAAGGAGGATTGCAATTGGTTGATATGGTTTCACAGGACTATGTTGGTGAGGGCTAAGCATTGGTGGTATGTGAACAGGTGGAGGTCATTGTGGAAGAAGAGGTGGCAACCAGAGATGAGTAATTTGATGGTAAGGCCATTAAGGGGGATTTCATGAGCCAAGCAGCAACGCAGGAACAGTATGGACACAGATAAGAGGGCACAAGGATCCATGGTGGTGCAAAAAATACGAAAAATTACATAATAAAGGAGAATCACATCTAAAAAATTATGCAAAAATACATCCAAATACACGTGAAAAATAAGAAAAGGACAAAATGGATGCACAAGGGGAAAAAATGAAATGAAATCTGAGGAAGCGACAATAGCGGAAGACGAAAATATATACGTCCATCCTTACATAACCCCTGCTCCCAGTCCCTGCTCATACCCCTGTAATAGACCTAGATTCAAGACCTGTCCCTGTTATGGTCATAAGGAGATTCTGTTCTGAATTTTTTTGTTTCTTTAAGATCCTTTTTTAATATGTATCTGGTTTTGTAAATTAATTATGTTTAACTATTAAGAAACTATCAAATTTTCCAAAAGTTTCATTCACCTTTTCTCTGTGTTATATGCAAGATGTGTTATAGTAAATATCCTTTTTTACAATGATTTGATTTAATTATTTGTTAATCTTGGAATTAGCAGTCGATTTAGTATCAACAAAATTGGTGCTAGCAGCTACAATTGTGCTACTAATACAAGTGAATATTATTGATTAAAGCAATTATGTATAATATTGGAGTTAAATTATGGATTTATAACGTGAAATTAAAAAAAATTATGGCTCTATGATTCTGTTAAAATAAAAAAAACTAAGATCACTGCTATTTTAAGTCAAACAATGGAAAATTCCACGATGGAATAATGACAGTAGTAGAAAAAGGTAGTTTGTACTCACGGTATAGCAGAGACATCACGTCGCAGATAGGCACAACAAAACGACTGTCAAAATAGTAAGCTTTCAGCCAGAAAGGTCTTCATTGGAGTAAAACACACACACACACACACACACACACACACACACACACACACACACACACACACACAAAAAAAAAAAAAAAAAAAAAAAAAAAAAAAAAAAAAAAAAAAACCACAGTTTCTCTGGCTTCTGAGGTTGGCCTCAGCAGCCAGAGACTGTGTGTGTGTGTGTGTGTGTGTGTGTGTGTGTGTGTGTGTGTGTGTGTGTGTGTTTTGTCTAATTCCAATGAAGGCCTTTTCGGCGGAGAGCTTACTTCTTGTTTGTGAATCTTCTTCTTGTGCCTATCTGTGACTCACTATCTTTGCTATGAGATGAGTAGCAGCTGCCCTAATATTTCTATTTTTTAAGTGTTACTTATACTTACCATGGTGCACTTAGTTAAGGTCTTAAAACCAATGAAGTTTGTGATATCACATTCCATTCAGAGGAACCTATCCTCTAATTGATAATAGGTGATCAAAAACTTTACATTATTTGACTTTACGTAATTTATTTGTTTGTATCTCTCTGTTGTCAAAAATCTTTTAAGAATATTAAAACTTATAAAATACGTATTCTCAAGGTGAAGCATATAATTAAGAGGAGGTTGGTTGCAATAGATTTTTTTATTCATAATGGATTTGATTAACTCTTTTAATGAAGAGGGTTTTGATAAGAATTTTAGTTAATTTAACTGATATTGGCTGACAGGTGTGTACAAATTGCCCATTCTCTCTATTTTTTATTCTATTTAAAACTGTTTTAGACAGGTAATAATGTAGATGTATTGGAAAGTGTATTCTAGAAGAGTTTCAGGCTATGACTCAATTTACTTTCACTGAAAATTATTATGTGCAAATCAGGGTATCTTAGTTATTGATTACATTATATTAAGCTTTTGTTTATTTTTTTATTAATAATTAATTTTGTAGACTTGATTCTTTTATATTACAGTTTATTTTTATTATGATGTAAGTTGATTATGAAATATTTATTTCAGTTCATTAAAGTAAATATTATTTATTCTACCTTTTGTATAAGTGTTTATAAAAATTTTAGTATTTATTTACTTACCTTGAATAAAATCAATTTACAATTAATTATAGTTATCATTGTTATTGAGTAGAAATGAATTGTTAATGGTTTTCTAAGATATGTAATTTTTTAAGGACAAAATTTATTTTCTTTAGGCAGAAATATTAACTCGTTTATTCTGTAGGATGTAATGTCTAAAGCTAACTTATAATTTAATTAACTTTGAATATAATAGTAAATTTTAAACATGCCACCTTTAAGATCACAGTTTAATTCATCATATTTAAATTTGATTTTATAATTACTTTAGGTATTTATTTAAATGCTAAATTTGATTTCTTAAATTTTGTGATAATGACGAAATTAGTATATTTTTTTGTTCACAATAGGATTATTGTTAATATATTGTAAATAACTAGGCAAATTTGATTTTCACCTGTTTGTCAGAAATATGTTCTCTTGATAATATTTTGAGGTCTGGCCTGCTCACTGACGAAGATTTAGAGCCATTATATTTACACTGTACAAAGGTAACATAATTATTAGTTTCTTAATTAGGGTCTGGAATGAATGGGTTGTTGAGAAACTGTCTAATAATAAATTTTAGAATTTAACTTTTGAGATAAAACACCTAAATTCTCCTGTAGATTGAGAAAACCGTTTATTTTTACATAGTTTTTTTGAGTATTCTATACTTAATGATAATGTTTGTTGGGGTCTTATGAAGAATAACTGCTCTCTTCACTATTTAACAATTAATATTAATAAATAATTAATAGAAAATAATTTACATTGATAAGCGCAATTTACTATGCCAATAGCAGTGTAATTGTTTTCAAGAGCTCTTATCAGTGAAGGAGATTTTGACATAAGCATTGGATTACGAAAAATTTTTGGTACAGGAGCACAGTAATTAGGTGTGTTCAACTTTTAATTTCTTACGTACTTTTGAGTTAAGACCAGTGTGAGCCAGATCAGTTTCTGTCCCAAGTTGTATGTATTCACATTAATATGAATTGAATATGTGGGTAGGGTATTTTTACATTGTTGATTAAAATTAATTAATAATTTTAAAAAGTAACACATTGAATTAAGAATTAATTTATGTAGGTCTACGAATTGTATTGATATTTTGTGATTTGTTTATATTTATTATAAATTTTATTGTTTTAGTTATTTGTGTTTTAATTACTGTAGCTGTTTAATGTTCTTAGAATGAAAGGTTTGAAGTTGTATTCAGATTTGAAAGGATTGTGGTAAGGTAAGGTTTGTTGATATTCCTAAACATTTTAGTGATACAACTAAATTAATTTGTAAGGAGGAACCTGTTCCTATTACGTCAAATTATTTACTTTATTATTTTTCTGCTCTTTATAATTTGATAATTTCCATAGGTTTTTGGGTAATTTTTTCTTTATTTGTGTTATATGTATTCATTATCGTATGGTTTTTTATCTATCTTTTTTTAATGATATATTAGATTAGGTGTTTATACTGTAAAAACTGCTGGTTGATCATCAAATTTAAATTATGCTTTATTAGGTTCTTTACATTCTGTTGCGCAAACACTTTCATATGTAGTCAGATTAGTTTGATTTCATTGTCTTTAATTATTTTAATTGGTATTTGTAATACATTTGATTTTATAAATTGTCAGGTTTATTGTTGATTTATTCCTCATTAATTTATCTTAAGCATTTGTTACATGAACACTATTAAGGAAATAGATAAAAGAAATGATTGTTATAATGTGTCCTGTTATAATATAAGGTTCTTCAACCGGTCACTTTCTGGCCCATGTTAATAGTTGTAGCACTACAACTATGATTGGTTAATAAGATAAAATTGAATACCTTGCAAGGTGATTTATTGTAAAATTGTACAATTATTAGAATTTTGATTGATAAAAATAAAGCAATAACACCTCCTAACTTATTTGGAATTGATTGTAAAATAGCATCAGCAAGTAAGTTGTATTGTTCTGGTTGAATGTCAACTGGAGTTACAAGAAATTTGTTGGCACAAAAGTATGTGGCTCTCCTAGAAAATAAGTAACAGTTAATCATGTTATGAAGAGGCACTGAATAGAATCGGGAAGAAGAGAAATTTGTGGCGCAACTTGACTAGACTAGTAGGACATGTTCTGTGGCACCAATTTAGTGATGGAGGGAAGCGTGGAGGGTAAAAATCGTAGAGGGAGACCAAGAGATGAATACACTAAGCAGATTCAGAATGATGTAGGTTGCAGTAGTTATTCGGAGATGAAAAGGATTGCACAGGGTAGAGTAGCATGGAGAGCTGCATCAAACCAGTCTCTGGACTGAAGACCACAACAACAACAATCATATTTTAATTAATAATGATGTTTCTTTTTTGAATGATTTCTTGAAGCCTTCAGCTGCCACTTTCTCTCTTTCCTCTTCGATTGTGCAATTTCGGCTTTAGGCCATTTTCAAGTATCCATAAAATACTTGAAAATGTCCTAAGGTCAAAATTGTACAATCATACAGGAAATAAAGAAAATGGCAGCTGAAGGCTTCAAGAAATCATTCAAAAAATTCATCCCAGCTGCAGACCCTATTGCAGTGAAAATGATGATATTATTAATAAAAATGTAAATGAGTCCTTAATGTAAAATAAGAATGGAATCGAAATTTTGCAATATCTCCATGTAGTACTTAAGGAGTTATTTGATGTTGTTTGGTATAAAAAGAATAAATGAATTGCGACTGTGGTGGATGTAAAAATTGATTTAATGTTTCATTATCTTTGGCAAATCATCCTTAAATTCAGTGAGGTAAAGCTCTTCCTAAATATGGACTTGCTGAAAATAAATTTGTAATTACTTTTGCTCCATTACCATTTTCTTGTTTACGCACAAGAGAGAGAGAGAGAGAGAGAGAGAGAGAGAGAGAGAGAGAGAGAATAAAAATATATCTTGCTGTAAAATTGACTGCTCTCTTAGTTCTGATACTGTTGATGAAATTTCTTCTTCTTCTTCTTCTTCTTCTTCTTTTTCTTCACTTCAGGTATTAACCAAATTTCCTGTTATGATACCCATCTCATTGCATCCTCCCACTCTTCATAGAAGTCTCATTTCTTGAGCCTGTTTCCTACTGTGTTGGTGTCTTGTTGCCCACTTCCATAAGTACATATATATTGGTACTGCTACATTTAATTTGTGACCCACATCATGGTTATATTTGTAGGTGATGTTGCATCCTAGGTACTTAAAATGTTTAACTTGCTCCAAGATTTTATTACTCAAGTTCTTTTTGGATCTTACTGATTGTCTGCTCTGAAATGCCATCACTTTTATTTTATCTACTCACTATGTTAGGTTGTGATTTTGGGCTATCTGCTGCAACTTATGGATTCCCATTAGAAGGTCAGATTTGTGCTCTGTAATCAGAGTAATGTCATATGCATATAAACTTACATGAATCTAGTGTTATGATCTAAAAGAACTCCATTTATGTTCAACATTTTCCATTAGCTGATACTTTGAGAAATAGAACATCCTTGTTGGACTGCTTTGTTTGTGTTCATTGATTTTGTTGTTATATTTCACATATCTATAATAATTTCAGTGTTTGTGTATTAGCTCTTAATAGCATTTATAAGGTGAGATGGGTCCGCCCCTCGTGGTCTCGCGGTAGCGTTCTCGCTTCCCGAGCACGGGGTCCCGGGTTCGATTCCCGGCGGGGTCAGGGATTTTTCCTGCCTCGAGATGACTGGGTGTTGTTGTGTTGTCTTCATCATCATCATTCATCCCCATTACGGTTAGAGGAAGGCAACGGCAAACCACCTCCATTAGGACCTTGCCTAGTAAGGCGGTGCGGGTCTCCCGCATCGTTCCCCTACGCTCTGTCAAGAAGCATGGGACTTCATTTCCATTTCCAAGGTGAGATGCATAACCCCATTCAGCCATGACGTTCCATAGAATTTCTCTATTCACATTATCGAAAGCTTTCTCGAAATCCATAAAAGAGAGATGGGTTTCCCAATTGAACTCTCGTTCCTTTTCTATAATTTTTACAAAACCTGATTGTTCTTCAGATATTAATTTTTCTATGATATTTTTAAGTCTTGCTTTCAGGATTTTGGCATATAATTTATATGCTGAATCCAGGAGGCTTATACTGTGATAGTTACTTTATTTAGTTCTATCGTCCTTTTGAAAGATAGATATTATTTTAACTCTCAGACAGCCTTTTGGTACTTCCCTTGTTTCCCCAATATCTATTAACTATTGATCAAGGAATAACCATTCACACTTCCAAAGTCCCTATTAATACCATGTGAACCAGTGGCTTTCCTATTTTTTGTAGATTTTATACTGTCCGTTGTTCCTCTCACATCAATATTGTCCATGGCTTTGGCATCATTTAGTTCAGGTATCATCATACCACAAACTTTTATAATGAGCTATCCATTCATTCTCTCCTATATTATTAACTTATATATGATCATTTTCTTGTCTGTTGAATAGTTTTATCACTTTATAAGCAATAGTTTGTGTGCCATGTAAATCATGCTGTATATTACCAATAAAGTGTTCCCATCATTCTGCATGCACTTTCCGAGTTGTGCATTTCTCATTATTACTCTTCTCTTTATATTCAGTATATTTTTCATTAGTGGGATTATATATGTAGATCTTGAAAGTTTCTTGTTGTTCTATAATTGCCTTTTCTGTCTTTGTTGTTCAAATACTCACTCCTCCATGTTTCCTGTAGTTCCTTTTCTTCCCCAGAACCTAGTTATCTATATTCGATAGGGCTTTTTTAAGTTTTTCCATTCTTCGTTCAAGTCTTCTACTGTTTCTGAATTTGATAGTTTCTTGTCAACAATTTTTGATAGAGATCTCATGTGCTGGTATTTTCTAAAAGGTAAACTTGAAGAACCTATTCTTCTTTTTGATTCTTAATTGTTTTCTTTGATCCTTAAGTGTTTTCTTCGATTATCTCTATTTTGCATAGATGTCAGATATCGACACCAATAAGAAGTGATCTCATTCAATATTCACTCCTCAATAAACTCTGCTATTTGAAACCTGTCCGGGAAATCCCTCTTTTGTTATTATATAATCTATAATAGTGTATATCCTCTTGCTGACCAGGTAAATTTGTGTATTTCTTTCCTCCTAAAGAAACTATTGGTAATTTTTAAATGATAAAAAGTAGCAAAATCTGACTATTTTTCTTTTTTGATTGGATATGTATTCTCCAAATGTGCCAGCTATTTTTGGAATTGGTATATTTGCAAGTCTTTCATTGTGATCTCCCATAAGTAAAATCTGATTTTTATTGTATCTTGTAACTGTTTGTACGAGGCCTTGGACTCATCAGTTTTTCCTTCTTCTGAGACATAAGTTGCTATTTTTCTTAGGATTACACTCAGATCTTTAATTCCTACTAGAAATTTCCAGTGTCAATAGTTAGAAAAGGATGAGTATTGGATGAGAGGTATGGTATATGATTTTAATAGAGTATAAGCCAATAGTGATTTTGCAGGTGTTATTTTTAAGACTGGCTATCACTTTAAAATTGTCAATTTTAAACAGTGTGGTGAGTTTTCATTTTGCAGTATCTGGAGTTTTTAGTTAAGATTTCCTCATTGCATGTTAAAAATTAATGTAAAACCTAAATTCCAACATGTTTGTTTCAGAATACTATAGAGTTGTTAGCGATGCTTTAGCTACTTCTAGTGCTGACTGTGTATCAGCTGTGGAGCGTGCCACTGCACAAATTTCTATAATGCTACAACATATGGTGGGGCAACAGACACTAAAAAAAATGTTCAGGTACGTTAGCATCTTTTGAAAATGGTATGCAAAGTTGTAGTGCCATTTTCTGCATTGTGATAGCTTTCCAGTTGACTTGTATCATTCATAAAATTTTTGTATATAGTTGGTGCTGTTCAAATAGAAGAGCTAGTTGATTTTGATGAATAGTAAGGCTCCACATTATTTGCAGTTCATTCTGTAGACAAGTATGAATATGTATTGCACAAAGTTCCTGGTTATCCAACTACACTTAAGATATGCTGTATTTTGTGTCCCATGCTTTCAGTTCACTTTGAGGAAGTTATTGTCCAATTTTTATCTGTTTCTGTTTTTCATTCACATTTTTCCTGATGACAATTCTCATTTTCCATAGAGTGAAAACATCAGTATAGTCAAACAAATCTTGTGTTGCATACTCTGATAACAAATAGCTACATTTCAGTGCTGTGAAATGCATATAAATGGGTTCTTCAGTTGCCTTGCTTTCACTCCTTCTCTAAAGAACAAACTGTATATCTGCATCATTAGCAGCTCTCAGTTTGTAGGTATCACTTTATAACACCATCACAGATTTTTTCATCATCTACAAATATGCCTTAACAACCAGAAATTTGTTTCACAAGATGATTGGATTGCATTTCCTTAGGATTCTTCCAATGAATCTCAGTCTGGCATCTGCTTTACCAATGATCAACTTTATATGATCATTCCATTTTAAATCACTCCTAATGTGTACTCCCAGATAATTTATGGAATTAACTGTTTCCAGTTGCTGACCTGCTATTTTGTAGCTAAATGATAAGGGATCTTTCTTTCTATGTATTCGCAGCACATTACACTTGTCTACATTGAGATTCAATTGCCATTCCCTGCACCATGCGTCAATTCGATGCAGATCCTTCTGTATTTCAGTACAATTTTCCATTGTTACAACCTCTCGATACACCACAGCATCATCTGCAAAAAGCCTCAGTGAACTTCCGATGTCATCCACAAGGTCATTTATGTATATTGTGAATAGCAACGGTCCTATGGCAGTCCCGTGCGGCACACCTGAAATCACTCTCGCTTCGGAAGACTTCTCTCCATTGAGAATGACATGCTGCGTTCTGTTATCTAGGAACTCCTCAATCCAATCACACAATTGGTCTGATAGTCCATATGCTCTTACTTTGTTCATTAAACGACTGTGGGGAACTGTATCGAATGCCTTGCGGAAGTAAAGAAACACGGCATCTACCTGTGAACCCGTGTCTATGGCCCTCTGAGTCTCGTGGACGAATAGCACGAGCTGGGTTTCACACGACCGTCTTTTTCGAAACCCATGCTGATTCTTACAAAGTAGATTTCTAGTCTCCAGAAAAGTCATTATACTCGAACATAATACGTGTTCCAAAATTCTACAACTGATTGACGTTAGAGATACAGGTCTGTAGTTCTGCACATCTGTTCGACGTCCCTTCTTGAAAACAGGGATGACCTGTGCCCTTTTCCAATCCTTTGGAACGCTACGCTCTTCTAGAGACCTACTGTGCACCGCTGCAAGAAGGGGGGCAAGTTCCTTCGCGTACTCTGTGTAAAGTCAAACTGGTATCCCATCAGGTCCAGCGGCCTTTCCTCTTTTGAGCGATTTTAATTGTTTCCCTATCCCTCTCTCGTCTATTTCAATATCTACCATTTTGTCATCTGTGCGACAATCTAGAGAAGGAACTACAGTGCAGTCTTCCTCTGTGAAACAGCTTTCGAAAAAGACATTTAGTATTTCGGCCTTTAGTCTGTCATCCTCTGTTTCAGTACCATTTTGTTCACAGAGTGTCTGGACATTTTGTTTTGATCCACCTACCGCTTCAGTGTCAATTTCGGCAGAGGCTGATGCTATTTTCTTCGATGAATGAACTATTGTAATACAGTAAAACTTGCTCAAAATGGAATTGCTTGGGACTAAAATAATTTTCCAAATTGGACAAGTTTCCAGGTTACACAAAACGTGAGTTTTGGGCTATGTAAAATTTGTCAAGTATCAGGCACAGAAGTACAGTAAAAATTTTTAATTATGTATATACTGTATTTATGTACCTTCACTCCAGCATAGTATATGTTCATTTACTGTATATTGGACAGTAGAATACTGGACTATTACTAATTGATAAATAACATGAAATTTCTATATTTTTACTTGAACTTTGAATTCATGTATTATTATATGTACATACATACTATTCCCATGTTTATTTGCTTTACATTTCACATTTTTCGCCACATATCAGTGAGGGAAACTTGTTTTAATTTCCTGTTTAAAATTGTTTTTTCTAGGCAATTTTTTGCACCATACAATAATTTCAACAAGTTGGGAGAATTTGTGCATTATGCAAATTGTCATAAATCGTTTATGCATGCAATGGCTTCTTCAGGTGTATTAGTTTTTCTAGGAACATCATTTTGCTCCTCATCTTCTTCCTTTGTTTCTTCTTCATTGTCCTTTGTGTTGCGGATTTCTATTAAATCTGTTGCTGAGGTGAAAGTGGAGTGAGTTGACAGAAAGTCATCACTTTGAATGTAATCATCTGCACTACATGAAACGTTTTGAATTTTCATTAATTCAGCAATTGTGGCTGCATTTTCTGGAACTTCGATGGCCTCAGAAGTGTCTTGCTCATGACCCCCAATCCCCACTTTGTTGAAGCACTTGGTGACAGTTTGGGGTTTTATTTCCTTTACTGCCAAGCCAATCCAATTTACTGCATCCAAGACAGAAACAGACCGTGCAAGAGCAAACACATTTTTGGCTTCTTCAACACTAAGAATAAGAGATTGCATCAGTAATCGCCTATAATGACACTTGAATGTGTAAATAACACTCAGGTCATAGGTTGTGTGATGCTGGTTGAATGTGGAGGGAACCAAGCCAATTTTGCATTAGATGATGTTACTATCAGGTGGCAGGTTGCATTGTCTAGGAAAAGGAGAACTTGGTGATTTAATTTTTTCAATTTGGCATTGAAAGAGCCCAGCCATTCATCCGTAAGACCATGCCTCTTTATTGCTTCACGATGTGACTGGAAGCTTACTGATGTAAATGTTTTTAAACAACGCGGTTTTGCTGCCTTTCCAATCACCAGGGGCTTCTCCATTTCAACTAACGTGTTTCCACACAGCGATTCTTTCCTTGGACTCTCTTCCACTGGTGAACTTTTCACCTCGAATTGTTAGTGATTTTGAAGGCAGAGTGCAATAAAACAGTCCCATTTCATCAGCACTGAACATGTCTTTTGGGTC
Organism: Schistocerca nitens; assembly: GCF_023898315.1. NCBI lineage: Eukaryota > Metazoa > Arthropoda > Insecta > Orthoptera > Acrididae > Schistocerca > Schistocerca nitens. The sequence goes on along the minus strand of NC_064614.1, from coordinate 529,251,984 downwards.
ATAATTCACAATTAAGTTGGAGGTATTGTCTTCCATTCTGTTTCTATACTTTCGTGCACATTCTTAGCTCCCCCACATTATTCATTCCACACGATATTGTGTGCTTTGAAACTATCCAGCCATCCTGCGGATGTCTTGAAGTCCGTAATTCCAAGCCCTTTAGTGACTTTCATTCTGCAACATGGGTACAGATAAAGGTAAGTTTTTTGCCCACGCACTTATGAACCATTCCCACACTATTTCATTAATTTCTTCATTTCCAGTCTCCTTCGCCTTTCTTCTCATCTGTCTGTTTCCTTTCATCCGGAACCTTATCCATGTTTCTTAAAGTTTCATAAATTTGTGTTTTACCGCATTTGAAATGCAACATAATTTTGTGCACAGAGAATTTGTCTTTCTCACTTGCCAGAATTACATTAATCTTTTTACTAACTGTTAATGCCACATACCATTTATTTGACATCATGTTATGGTATCTCTTAAAGTGCTACTAGTCAACTGAAACTGGCAGAAAATAATGACCTTGCCGGGCAAAACCATTGTTTAACGGAACAGTACCCACCTCTTTCACTGCGCACATTGCAGCAGAGTGTTGGTAGATGCGCAACAATGTTCCTCTATGTGCCGGCATGTGTCAATAATGAGGAAAACGAGAAAGCTGACAAACAGAGTGCTGATGAATGAACCATTTCCTTTGATGTACTGTACCTACAGTGAGCGTAACTTATTCGTTGTTGCACAGAGCAGCATGGTTTTAGGTCCACACCAGCAGCACTGCTCTGCACTGGTCCTCTTTTTTTGGTTTTGTGCCGCTTAACAGAGATATTAAAAGTAACATCCTTGTAGTCATCAATAACTAATTAACTGTATACAGTAGTATTGTATAGGCGCTTTTCTGCATTATACAATGAATTTTTAAGTATGTTCTAAGATTTGCTTTCCGTTTCTGCATTAGGCATGTTCTGCTTTATACATAAAATTAGCATATAAAAGTGCACTGAATGCATAGAGACTGAAATGCTTGTGTGGTTTGGGCAGATTTCCGAATTGTACATATGCTGATTTGAGCAAGTTTTACTGTATTAAAGTTGTCCCAGATGTTGCAATTACCATGAACTGCATTGAGCACTATTGGGGAATTTCCATAAACTAATTGTGTCTGAACTTTTTCGCGCAAACTGTTACATGAGATTTGATGAACAATGTTTCACAGCTCTGATGATGACACCACCTTTGTCTATTAGCTGATAGTAACACACAGTAGAAGGTACTTCTCAAAGATCATTCTATAATCTGAAACATCTTCACAGCTCTGATGATGACACCACCTTTGTCTATTAGCTGATTGTAACACACAGTAGAAGGTACTTCTCAAAGATCATTCTATAATCTGAAACATCTTCTGCAGGATGACTAGCTGCTTTGTCGAGTAAAAGAATACACTTTCATGTAAACTATTCCCTTCCAAACACATATGTACCACATGACCAAACTTAGAATAGAAGCAGTCTCTGAACATCGTAGTATCCTATGAGGCCCCTTTCTAATGTATGTACTGAAGTGGTAAGTTCATTAGTCCTTTGAACGGACATGTGTGTTTTTTTTTTTTTTTTTTTTTTTCAGTAATGAACAACTTCAGTTTGTTTTTGCCTGAAGAAAGTGTGCAGAATAAACTGTTAGCCTTTCTTCCCCAGGCTATACGTCCAGTAGCATGTGCTTCAGCCAAAGAGGATGGAGTTTGTAGAGTCACAGTACAGTCCAATTTTGTCAGTGTTGTAAACTCTTTCAGGGAGAAAACTGTGCTGTATAACTGAAGAATTTATCACAAATTGCAATAGCTGTGTCTTTGTAACAATTAAATTTCTAGCATTGAACGGCAATTTCTTGAATCTCATACTGATCTGTAAATCAAGTCAGTCATCCTAATGAAGTATAAAATTTACCTTCTTTCTTCAGAGTTTCTGGAAACCATCCCACTTCCTGTATTAATATCGGACATGTTATGGGAACTCCTCCTGCTTTTCAGTTTGAACTTCCATGCTGGAAGGTAGTAGTCAGCATACAAAACTATTTCCTGATGTTTCATCTCCAGCTGGGGAAACCCCTTCAGATATAAAGTGCTTGATCTCTGAACATTTCTTACACATTGGGGGGGTGAAATATCAGGAAATAGTTTTGTATATTAACCATAGCCTTTAAACCTGTAAATTTTAATTTAACTACACACTGTCAGTGAAAGCCTGCATTGTCTTTCTGCTGTAACCATGTTATTGCTTCATCTAGTTTCGTGTAAGTTGAAGTTTTCAGCCACTTATGATAGCTGTTAACTTTGGTTGAAAAATATTACAGCTTTTTATTTTTCTGTAATCTCTCACTGTTTGTAAGCCTGTCTCATAACCATCAGAAAGTTTTGCTGTAGGTTCACCATTTTTTAACTTATCTATAACATGCAATTTCTTTTCAGTTGTTAGAAGAACATTTTATGTAATTTTCCTGACATTTATAAATTGTCCATTACTTCATCAAATAAGAAGAAATGCGCGCACACACACACACACACACACACACACACACACACACACACACACATATGTATATATAAAAAACAAAGATGATATGACTTACCATACGAAAGTGCTTGCAGGTCGATAGATACACAAACAAACACATACATACACACAAAATTCAAGCTTTCGCAAACAATGGTTGCTTCGTCAGGAACGAAGCAACCATTGGTTGCGAAAGCTTGAATTTTGTGTGTATGTATGTGTTTGTTTGTGTATCTATCGACCTGCCAGCACTTTCGTATGGTAAGTCACATCACCTTTGTTTTTAGATATATTTTTCCCGCGTGGAATGTTAAAGATGATGTGACTTACCAAACGAAAGCGCTGGAATGTCGATAGACACACAAACAAACACAAACATACACCTAAAATTCAAGCTTTCGCAACAAACTGTTGCCTCCTCAGGAAAGAGGGAAGGGGAGGGAAAGACGAAAGGATGTGGGTTTTAAGGGAGAGGGTAAGGAGTCATTCCAATCCCGGGAGCGGAAAGACTTACCTTAGGGGGAAAAAAGGAAAAAAGGACGGGTATACACTCGCGCACACACACACATATCCATCCGCACATATACAGACACAAGCAGACATATTTAAATATGGTCTTTAAATATGTCTGCTTGTGTCTGTATATGTGTGGATGGATATGTGTGTGTGTGCGAGTGTATACCCGTCCTTTTTTCCTTTTTTCTCCCTAAGGTAAGTCTTTCCGCTCCCGGGATTGGAATGACTCCCTACCCTCTCCCTTAAAACCCACATCCTTTCGTCTTTCCCTCTCCTTCCCTCTTTCCTGAGGAGGCAACAGTTTGTTGCGAAAGCTTGAATTTTGTGTGTATGTTTGTGTTTGTTTGTGTGTCTATCGACATTCCAGCGCTTTCGTTTGGTAAGTCACATCATCTTTGTTTTTAGATATATTTTTCCCACGTGGAATGTTTCCGTCTATATATATATATATATATATATATATATATATATATATATATATAAGAAAGATGATGAGACTTACCAAACAAAAGCGCTGGCAGGTCGATAGACACACAAACAAACACAAATATACACACAAAATTCAAGCTTTCGCAACAAACTGTTGCCTCATCAGGAAAGAGGGAAGGAGAGGGAAAGACGAAAGGATGTGGGTTTTAAGGGAGAGGGTAAGGAGTCATTCCAATCCCGGGAGCGGAAAGACTTACCTTAGGGGGAAAAAAGGACAGGTATACACTCGCACACACACACATATCCATCCACACATACAGACACAAGCAGACATATTTCCCTCTGTTATATATATATATATATATATATATATATATATATATATATATATATATATATATATATAAAAAACAAAGATGTGACTTACCGAACGAAAGCGCTGGCAGGTCGATAGACACAAACAAACACAAACACACACACACAAAATTCAAGCTTTCGCAACAAACTGTTGCCTCATCAGGAAAGAGGGAAGGAGAGGGAAAGACGAAAGGATGTGGGTTTTAGGGAGAGGGTAAGGAGTCATTCCAATCCCAGGAGCAGAAAGACTTACCTTAGGGGGAAAAAGGACGGGTATACACTCGCGTGCGCACACACACACACACACATATCCATCCACACATATACAGACACAAGCAGCACATCCTTTCGTCTTTCCCTCTCCTTCCCTCTTTCCTGATGAGGCAACAGTTTGTTGCAAAAGCTTGAATTTTGTGTGTAGTTTGTGTTTGTTTGTGTGTCTATCGACCTGCCAGCGCTTTCGTTCGGTAAGTCACACATCTTTGTTTTTACATATATTTTTCCCACGTGGAATGTTTCCCTCTATTATATATATATATATATATATATATATATATATATATATATATATATATATATATGTGTGTGTGTGTGTGTGTGTGTGTGTGGAATGTTTCCCTCTATTATACACTCCTGGAAATTGAAATAAGAACACCGTGAATTCATTGTCCCAGGAAGGGGAAACTTTATTGACACATTCCTGGGGTCAGATACATCACATGATCACACTGACAGAACCACAGGCACATAGACACAGGCAACAGAGCATGCACAATGTCGGCACTAGTACAGTGTATATCCACCTTTCGCAGCAATGCAGGCTGCTATTCTCCCATGGAGACGATCGTAGAGATGCTGGATGTAGTCCTGTGGAACGGCTTGCCATGCCATTTCCACCTGGCGCCTCAGTTGGACCACCGTTCGTGCTGGACGTGCAGACCGCGTGAGACGACGCTTCATCCAGTCCCAAACATGCTCAATGGGGGACAGATCCAGAGATCTTGCTGGCCAGGGTAGTTGACTTACACCTTCTAGAGCACGTTGGGTGGCACGGGATACATGCGGAGGTGCATTGTCCTGTTGGAACAGCAAGTTCCCTTGCCGGTCTAGGAATGGTAGAACGATGGGTTCGATGACGGTTTGGATGTACCGTGCACTATTCAGTGTCCCCTAGACGATCACCAGTGGTGTACGGCCAGTGTAGGAGATCGCTCCCCACACCATGATGCCGGGTGTTGGCCCTGTGTGCTTCGGTCGTATGCAGTCCTGATTGTTGCGCTCACCTGCACGGCGCCAAACACGCATACGACCATCATTGGCACCAAGGCAGAAGCGACTCTCATCGCTGAAGATGACACGTCTCCATTCGTCCCTCCATTCACGCCTGTCGCGACACCACTGGAGGCGGGCTGCACGATGTTGGGGCGTGAGCGGAAGACGGCCTAACGGTGTGCGGGACCGTAGCCCAGCTTCATGGAGACGGTTGCGAATGGTCCTCGCCGATACCCCAGGAGCAATAGTGTCCCTAATTTGCTGGGAAGTGGCGGTGCGGTCCCCTACGGCACTGCGTAGGATCCTACGGTCTTGACGTGCATCCGTGCGTCGCTGCGGTCCGGTCCCAGGTCGACGGGCACGTGCACCTTCCGCCGACCACTGGCGACAACATCGATGTACTGTGGAGACCTCACGCCCCACGTGTTGAGCAATTCGGCGGTACGTCCACCCGGCCTCCCGCATGCCCACTATACGCCCTCGCTCAAAGTCCGTCAACTGCACATACGGTTCACGTCCACGCTGTCGCGGCATGCTACCAGTGTTAAAGACTGCGATGGAACTCCGTATGCCACGGCAAACTGGCTGACACTGACGGCGGCGGTGCACAAATGCTGCGCAGCTAGTGCCATTCGACGGCCAACACCGCGGTTCCTGGTGTGTCCGCTGTGCCGTGCGTGTGATCATTGCTTGTACAGCCCTCTCGCAGTGTCTGGAGCAAGTATGGTGGGTCTGACACACCGGTGTCAATGTGTTCTTTTTTCCATTTCCAGGAGTGTATATATATATATATATATATATATATATATATATATATATATATATATATATATATATATAATAGAGGGAAACATTCCAAGTAGGAAAAGGAAAAATATATCTAAAAACAAAGATGATGTGACTTACCAAATGAAAGTGCTGGCAGGTCGACAGACACACAAACACAAACATACACACAAAATTCAAGCTTTCGCAACAAACTGTTGCCTCATCAGGAAAGAGGGAAGGAGAGGGAAAGACGAAAGGATGTGGGTTTTAAGGGAGAGGGTAAGGAGTCATTCCAATCCCGGGAGCGGAAAGACTTACCTTAGGGGGAAAAAAGGACGGGTATACACTCGCACGCACACACACACACATATCCATCCACACATATACAGACACAAGCAGACATATTTAAAGACAAAGAGTTTGGGCAGAGATGTCAGTCGAGGTAGAAGTGCAGAGGCAAAGATGTTGTTGAATGACAGGTGAGGTATGAGTGGCGGCAACTTGAAATTAGCGGAGATTGAGGCCTGGTGGATAACGGGAAGAGAGGATATATTGAAGAGCAAGTTCCCATCTCCGGAGTTCTGACAGGTTGGTGTTAGTGGGAAGTATCCAGATAACCCGGTCGGTGTAACACTGTGCCAAGATGTGCTGGCCGTGCACCAAGGCATGTTTAGCCACAGGGTGATCCTCATTACCAACAAACACTGTCTGCCTGTGTCCATTCATGCGAATGGACAGTTTGTTGCTGGTCATTCCCACATAGAATGCATCACAGTGTAGGCAGGTCAGTTGGTAGATCACGTGGGTGCTTTCACACGTGGCTCTGCCTTTGATCGTGTACACCTTCCGGGATACAGGACTGGAGTAGGTGGTGGTGGGAGGGTGCATGGGACAGGTTTTACACCGGGGGCGGTTACAAGGAAAGGAGCCAGAGGGTAGGGAAGGTGGTTTGGGGATTTCATAGGGATGAACTAACAGGTTACGAAGGTTAGGTGGACGGCGGAAAGACACTCTTGGTGGAGTGGGGAGGATTTCATGAAGGATGGATCTCATTTCAGGGCAGGATTTGAGGAAGTCGTATCCCTGCTGGAGAGCCACATTCAGAGTCTGGTCCAGTCCCGGAAAGTATCCTGTCACAAGTGGGGCACTTTTGTGGTTCTTCTGTGGAGGATTCTGGGTTTGAGGGGATGAGGAAGTGGCTCTGGTTATTTGCTTCTGTACCAGGTCGGGAGGGTAGTTGCGAGATGCGAAAGCTGTTATCAGGTTGTTGGTGTAATGGTTCAGGGATTCCGGACTGGAGCAGATACGTTTGCCACGAAGACCTAGTCTGTAGGGAAGGGACCGTTTGATGTGGAATGGGTGGCAGCTGTCGTAATGGAGGTACTGTTGCTTGTTGGTGGGTTTGATGTGGACGGACGTGTGAAGCTGGCCATTGGACAGGTGGAGGTCAACATCAAGGAAAGTGGCATGGGATTTGGAGTAGGACCAGGTGAATCTGATGGAACCAAAGGAGTTGAGGCTGGAGAGGAAATTCTGGAGTTCTTCTTCACTGTGAGTCCAGATCGTGAAGATGTCATCAATAAATCTGTACCAAACTTTGGGTTGGCAGGCCTGGGTAACCAAGAAGGCTTCCTCTATGCGACCCATGAATAGGTTGGCGTACGAAGGGGGCATCCTGGTACCCATGGCTGTTCCCTTTAATTGTTGGTATGTCTGGTCTTCAAAAGTGAAGAAGTTGTGGGTCAGGATGAAGCTGGCTAAGGTAATGAGGAAAGAGGTTTTAGGTAGGGTGGCAGGTGATTGGCGTGAAAGGAAATGCTCCATCGCAGCGAGGCCCTGGACGTGCGGGATATTTGTGTATAAGGAAGTGCATCAATGGTTACAAGGATGGTTTCTGGGGGTAACGGATTGGGTAAGGATTCCAGGCGTTCGAGAAAGTGGTTGGTGTCTTTGATGAAGGATGGGAGACTGCATGTAATGGGTTGAAGGTGTTGATCTACGTAGGCAGAGATACGTTCTGTGGGGGCTTGGTAACCAGCTACAATGGGGCGGCCGGGATGATTGGGTTTGTGAATTTTAGGAAGAAGGTAGAAGGTAGGGGTGCGGGGTGTCGGTGGGGTCAGGAGTTTGATGGAGTCAGGTGAAAGGTTTTGTAGGGGGCCTAAGGTTCTGAGGATTCCTTGATGCTCCGCCTGGACATCAAGAATGGGATTACCTTGGCAAACTTTGTATGTGGTGTTGTCTGAAAGCTGACGCAGTCCCTCAGCCACTTACTGCCGACGATCAAGTACCACGGTCGTGGAACCCTTGTCCGCCGGAAGAATGACGATGGACCGGTCAGCCTTCAGATCACGGATAGCCTGGGCTTCAGCAGTGGTGATGTTGGGAGTAGGATTAAGGTTTTTTAAGAAGGATTGAGAGGCAAGGCTGGAAGTCAGAAATTCCTGGAAGGTTTGGAGAGGGTGATTTTGAGGAAGAGGAGGTGGGTCCCGTTGTGACGGAGGACGGAACTGTTCCAGGCAGGGTTCAATTTGGATAGTGTCTTGGGGAGTTGGATCATTAGGGGTAGGATTAGGATCATTTTTCTTCGTGGCAAGGTGATACTTTCAGCAGAGAGTATGAGTGTAGGACAGTAAATCTTTGACGAGGGCTGTTTGGTTGAATCTGGGAGTGGGGCTGAAGTGAGGCCTTTGGATAGGACAGAGGTTTCGGATTGGGAGAGAGGTTTGGAGGAAAGGTTAACTACTGAATTAGGGTGTTGTGGTACCAGATTGTGTTGATTGGAATTTTGAGGTTTTGGAGGGAGTGGAGCTGGAAGTGGGAGATTGAGTAGATGGGAGAGACTGGGTTTGTGTCCAATGAGAGGTGGTTGAGGTTTGCTAGAAAGGTTGTGGTGGGTGAGTGAGTTGCCTTTCCGGAGGTGGGAAACCAGGAGATTGGATAGTTTTTTGAGGTGAAGGGTGGCATGCTGTTCTAATTTGCGGTTGGCCTGTAGGAGGATGCTCTGAATAGCCGGTGTGGATGTGGGAGAGGAAAGATTGAGGACTTTTATTAAGGATAGGAGTTGACGGGTGTGTTCATTGGCTGAGTTGATGTGTAGGTGAAGGATTAGGTGGGTGAGGGCAATGGATTGTTCAGTTTGGAACTGGTATAGGGACTGATGGAAAGAAGGGTTGCACCCAGAGATGGGAACTTTAAGTGTGAGGCCTTTGGGGGTTATGCCAAGCCTGAGAAAATAAAATATGCGAGCGTAATCTGGCTAGGGTGAAGGCATGTTTGCGGAGGGAATGTAAATAAAACTTAATGGGGTCGTTGTGGGGGTGTTGTGAGTGTGACATGGTATTAGAAGGTGGAAAGTGTAACATGAGGTTGAAATGAAAATGAAAGATAAAAATATATGGGGAGAGATAAAGGTGAACTAGAAAGCAACTGGAGATCTGGTATGGAAAAAGGCGAAAAAGTGTTGGTTAAGTTGATCCTGTGTGAACTTGGGTTGGTAGACAGCGATGTGCATAAAGGTTAGGTGGTTGTGTTGCCGCTAAAACAGGTTAAAGGACGGAGAAATTCGGGAAAATTTCAAAAAAACGTGTAAATGTATTAAAAGGAGTGGTGTTGTGGTGAAAGATTATGAAAATGGGGCTAACAATTGTCTGACGAAGAAATAATGACGTTAAAACCTGTGGGGAGCGGCTAAAAATGATCAGTGATGTGCGAAAAACGGAAGTGGAAATATAGTGAAAGTTATTACAACTAGCCGAAATGGTTGTTTTATACGTGAAAGCAGCTGTTATTGAACTAGAAACGGTGGATTTTATAGCAGCGGTGGTGTTGAAAGCGGAAAATAAATTTTTTTTGGTTATGGTTTGGAAGTGGGTTACGTATTATTGAGTATATATAGGCGGGATAAAATTGTATAGTAGATTACGGTAAAAAGGGGAAGGTGAATACAAAGTGAGACTACTGGTAAAAACAGAAAGAGAAAATAAAGAGAAAATAAGACGACAGGATAGATTTCGAAATGCAACAGCAACAATAACAAATGTAATTGTTGGGTTCAAATTAATGATATGGTTATAATAGAGGGAAACATTCCACGTAGGAAAAATATATCTAAAAACAAAGATGATGTGACTTACCAAATGAAAGTGCTGGCAGGTCGACAGACACACAAACAAACACAAACATACACACAAAATTCAAGCTTTCGCAACAAACTGTTGCCTCATCAGGAAAGGGGGAAGGAGAGGGAAAAACGAAAGGATGTGGGTTTTAAGGGAGAGGGTAAGGAGTCATTCCAATCCCGGGAACGGAAAGACTTACCTTAGGGGGAAAAAAGGACGGGTATACACTCGCGCGCGCACACACACACATATCCATCCACACATATACAGACACAAGCAGACATATTAAAAGACAAAGAGTTTGGGCAGAGATGTCAGTCGAGGCAGAAGTGCAGAGGCAAAGATGTTGTTGAATGACAGGTGAGGTATGAGTGGCGACAACTTGAAATTAGCGGAGATTGAGGCCTGGTGGGTAACGGGAAGAGAGGATATATTGAAGAGCAAGTTCCCATCTCCGGAGTTCGGATAGGTTGGTGTTGGTGGGAAGTATCCAGATAACCCGGACTGTGTAACACTGTGCCAAGATGTGCTGGCCGTGCAACAAGGCATGTTTAGCCACAGGGTGATCCTCATTACCAACAAACACTGTCTGGCTGTGTCCATTCATGCGAATGGACGGTTTGTTGCTGGTCATTCCCACATAGAATGCATCACAGTTTAGGCAGGTCAGTTGGTAAATCACGTTGGTGCTTTCACACGTGGCTCTGCCTTTGATCATGTACACCTTCCGGGTTACAGGAAAGGAGTAGGTGGTGGTGGGAGGGTGCATGGGACAGGTTTTACACCGGGGGCGGTTACAAGGAAAGGAGCCAGAGGGTAGGGAAGGTGGTTTGGGGATTTCATAGGGATGAACTAACAGGTTACGAAGGTTAGGTGGACGGCGGAAAGACACTCTTGGTGGAGTGGGGAGGATTTCATGAAGGATGGATCTCATTTCAGGGCAGGATTTGAGGAAGTCGTATCCCTGCTGGAGAGCCACATTCAGAGTCTGGTCCAGTCCCGGAAAGTATCCTGTCACAAGTGGGGCACTTTTGTGGTTCTCCTGTGGGAGGTTCTGGGTTTGAGGGGATGAGGAAGTGGCTCTCGTTATTTGCTTCTGTACCAAGTCGGGAGGGTAGTTACGGGATGCGAAAGCCGTTGTCAGGTTGTTGGTGTAATGGTTCAGGGATTCCGGACTGGACCAGATTCGTTTGCCACGAAGACCTAGTCTGTAGGGAAGGGACCGTTTGATGTGGAATGGGTGGCAGCTGTCATAACGGAGGTACTGTTGCTTGTTGATGGGTTTGATGTGGACGGACGTGTGAAGCTGGCCATTGGACAGGTGGAGGTCAACATCAAGGAAAGTGGCACGGGATTTGGAGTAGGACCAGGTGAATCTGATGGAACCAAAAGGAGTTGAGGTTGGAGAGGAAATTCTGGAATTCTTCTTCACTGTGAGTCCAGATCATGATGATGTCATCAATAAATCTGTACCAAACTTTGGGTTGGCAGGCCTGGGTAACCAAGAAGGCTTCCTCTAAGCGACCCATGAATAGGTTGGCGTACGAGGGCTCCATCCTGGTACCCATGGCTGTTCCCTTTAATTGTTGGTATGTCTGGCCTTCAAAAGTGAAGAAGTTGTGGGTCAGGATGAAGCTGGCTAAGGTGATGAGGAAAGAGGTTTTAGGTAGGGTGGCAGGTGATTGGCGTGAAAGGAAATGCTCCATCGCAGCGAGGCCCTGGACGTTCGGAATATTTGTGTATAAGGAAGTGGCATCAATGGTTACAAGGATGGTTTCCGGGGGTAACAGATTGGGTAAGGATTCCAGGCGTTCGAGAAAGTGGTTGGTGTCTTTGATGTCTGGAGGCTGGAAGTCAGAAATTCCTGGAAGGTTTGGAGAGGGTGATTTTGAGGAAGAGGAGGTGGGTCCTGCAGTGACGGAGGACGGAACTGTTCCAGGCAGGGTTCAATTTGGATAGTGTCTTGGGGAGTTGGATCATTAGGAGTAGGATTAGGATCATTTTTCTTCGTGGCAAAGTGATACTTCCAGTAGAGAGTACGAGTGTAGGACAGTAAATCTTTGACGAGGTCTAAACCTCTCTCCCAATCCGAAACCTCTGTCCTATCCAAAGGCCTCACCTTCAGCCTCACTCCGAGATTCAACCAAACAGCCATATATCTAAAAACACAGATGATGTGACTTACCGAACGAAAGTGCTGGCAGGTCGATAGACACACAAACACAAACATACACACATAATTCAAGCTTTCGCAACAAACTGTTGCCTCATCAGGAAAGAGGGAAGGAGAGGGAAAGACGAAAGGATGTGTGTTTTAAGGGAGAGGGTAAGGGGTCATTCCAATCCCAGGAGCGGAAAGACTTACCTTAGGGGGAAAAAAGGACAGGTATACACTCTCACACACACACATATCCATCCGGACATACACAGACACAAGCAGACATTCGTAAAGGCAAAGAGTTTGGATATATTTAGATATATTTTTCCCACGTGGAATGTTTCCCTCTATTATATTCAATCATATATATATATATATATATATATATATATATATATATATATATATATATATATATATATATATATATATATATATATATATATAGAGAGAGAGAGAGAGAGAGAGAGAGAGAGAGAAATACTCCATGTGGGAAAAATGTTGACCTCCATCTGTCCAATGGCCAGCTTCACACGTCCGTCCACATCAAACCCACCAACAAGCAACAGTACCTCCATTATGACAGCTGCCACCCATTCCACATCAAACGGTCCCTTCCCTACAGCCTAGGTCTTCGTGGCAAACAAATCTGCTCCAGTCCGGAATCCCTGAACCATTACACCAACAACCTGACAACAGCTTTCGCATCCCGTAACTACCCTCCCGACTTGGTACAGAAGCAAATAACGAGAGCCACTTCCTCATCCCCTCAAACCCAGAACCTCCCACAGGAGAACCACAAAAGTGCCCCACTTGTGACAGGATACTTTCCGGGACTGGACCAGACTCTGAATGTGGCTCTCCAGCAGGGATACGACTTCCTCAAATCCTGCCCTGAAATGAGATCCATCCTTCATGAAATCCTCCCCACTCCACCAAGAGTGTCTTTCCGCCGTCCACCTAACCTTCGTAACCTGTTAGTTCATCCCTATGAAATCCCCAAACCACTTTCCCTACCCTCTGGCTCCTACCCTTGTAACTGCCCCCGGTGTAAAACGTGTCCCATGCACCCTCCCACCACCACCTACTCCAGTCCTGTAACCCGGAAGGTGTACATGATCAGAGGCAGAGCCACGTGTGAAAGCACCCAATTGATTTACCAACTGACCTGCCTACACTGTGAAGCTTTCTATGTGGGAATGACCAGCAACAAACTGTCCGTTCCCATTAATGGACACAGGCAGACTGTGTTTGTTGGTAATGAGGATCACCCTGTGGCTAAACATGCCTTGGTGCACGGCCAGCACATCTTGGCACAGTGTTACACAGTCCGGGTTATCTGGATACTTCCCACTAACACCAACCTGTCAGAACTCCGGAGATGCGAACTTGCTCTTCAATATATCCTCTATTCCCGTTACCCACCAGGCCTCAATCTCCGCTAATTTCAAGTTGCCGCCACTTATACCTCAGCTGTCATTCAACACCGAGCGAGGTGGCGCAGTGGTTAGCACACTGGACTCGCATTCGGTAGGACGACGGTTCAATCCCGTCTCAGGCCATCCTGATTTAGGTTTTCCGTGATTTCCCTAAATCCTTTCAGGCAAATGCGGGGATGGTTCCTTTCAAAGGGCACGGCCGATTTCCTTCCCCATCCTTCCCTAACCCTAGCTTGCGCTCAGTCTCTAATGATCTCGTTGTCGACAGGACGTTAAACACTAATCTCCTCCTCTCCTCCTCCTGTCATTCAACAACATCTTTGCCTCTGCACTTCCGCCTCGATTGACATCTCTGCGCAAACTCTTTGTCTTTAAATATGTCTGCTTGTGTCTGTATATGTGTGGATGGATATGTGTGTGTGCGAGTGTATACCCATTCTTTTTTCCCCCTAAGGTAAGTCTTTCCGCTCCCGGGATTGGAATGACTCCTTACCCTCTCCCTTAAAACCCACATCCGTTCGTCTTTCCCTCTCCTTCCCCTCTTTCCTGATGAGGCAACAGTTTGTTGCGAAAGCTTGAATTTTGTGTGTGTGTTTGTGTTTGTTTGTGTGTCTATCGACCTGCCAGCGCTTTCGTTCAGTAAGTCACATCATCTTTGTTTTTAGATATATTTTCCCACGTGGAATGTTTCCGTCTATTGTGTGTGTGCGAGTGTATATCCGTCCTCTTTTCCCCGTAAGGTAAGTCTTTCTGCTCCCGGAATCGGAATGACTCATTACCCTCTCCCTTAAAACCCACATCCTTTCGTCTTTCCCTCTCCTTCCCTCTTTCCTGACGAGGCAACCGTTGGTTGCGAAAGCTAGAATTTTGTGTGTGTGTTTGTGTTTGTTTGTGTGTCTATTGACCTGCCAGCGCTTTCGTTTGGTAAGTCACATCATCTTTGTTTTTATATATATTTTTCCCACGTGGAATGTTTCCCTCTCTTATATTCATATATGTGTGTCTATCGACCTGCCAGCGCTTTCGTTCGGTAAGTCACATCATCTTTATTTTTGGATATATTTTTCCCACGTGGAATGTTTCCATCTATATATATATATCTAAAAACAAAGATGATGTGACTTACCAAATGAAAGTGCTGGCAGGTCGACAGACACACAAACAAACACAAACATACACACACAATTCAAGCTTTCGCAACAGACTGTTGCCTCATCGGGAAAGAGGGAAGGAAAGGGAAAGACGAAAGGATGTGGGTTTTAAGGGAGAGGGTAACGAGTCATTCCCATCCCGGGAGCGGAAAGACTTACCTTAGGGGGAAAAAGGACGGGTATACACTCGCACACACACACATATCCATCCACACATATACAGATACAAGCAGACATATTTAAAGACAAAGACCGTCTTTAAATATGTCTGCTTGTGTCTGTATATGTGTGGATGGATATGTGTGTGTGCGCGAGTGTATACCCGTCCTTTTTTCCCCCTAAGGTAAGTCTTTCCGCTCCCGGGATTGGAATGACTCCTTACCCTCTCCCTTAAAACCCACTTCCTTTCATCTTTCCGTCTCCTTCCCTCTTTCCTGACGAAGCAACCGTTTGTTGCGAAAGCTAGAATTTTGTGTGTATGTTTGTGTTTGTTTGTGTGTCTATCGACCTGCCAGCGCTTTTGTTTGGTAAGTCTCATCACTTTCTTTCTTTTTAGATATATTTTTTCCACGTGGAATGTTTCCCTCTGTTATATTCATCTTTGTTTTTATATATATATATATATATATATGGCTGCTATCTCTGGCCACTGTGTGTGTATATATATATATATATATATATATATATATATATATATATATATATATATATATATATGGCTGCTATCTCTGGCCACTGTGTATGAAAGCAACAATCTGGAGTAGGACAAGGAAGGGGGAGGGATATCGGGGTAGAGGTGGGGGGAGAGAAGAGCGCTGTGTGGGAGAGCACACAGGGAGTAGATGAAACAGGACAAGGCTGCCAGGCGTAGTGTCGAGAGACTGTGGGGGAGGGAGGGGGGAATGGGGACCGGAAAAGGAGTGGAGCAGAGGAGGGGAATAGACTGGCACAGAGGGGTTAGGGAATATGAATTGGGAGGACAGAGGGGGCAGAAGCACAGAAGTCATAAAATTGTTGATATCCCAGTCTGGACTTTGTGTTGTTAGAAATGGTTCTAATTTTATCAGAACAGACAAAAACTGCATGGTTAAAAGTATAGTAGCAACAACACTGTGAACTTGTTGTGGTTAGCTGCTGTTAGGAGGTCAAATTGAAGCAAAGAATCCTTGTATATGCCTTCATAACAGATTACTTTCAATATTCCTTTGCGTTTAATATTTTATCACACTTTATTGTACAGTTTTTTTTTCATGTAAAAATCCAGTTAATAAAGACTTTGACGTCTTGAAATCAATTTATGCAAATAAACTTGTTCAAAATGGAATATTTACACAGCAAATATTATTTGGTTATTTTTCTGATTTCAGGTTATGTGATCCAATAAACCCTAAAATAAAAAATGACTTGTCAAACTTGTTTGAGTCATTAGCAAGCAATTTTGCTGGAGTTGTTCAGTACAATAAAGACAATCGTCAGTTTGAAGGTGCCAAAGCAACTAATATTACAATTGATGTTGTGTGCAATATCATGGTAAATGATAGTATAGGACAGCCTGTCTCCAGATATGCTGCTGTAAATTCATTACTGTTAGATGCATATGGCCAGGAGTGCCTTGATTACAAGTACTCCAAAATGATTGAAGAAATGAAAGCCATTGCTTGGGATAATGAAACAGCAGAAGGAGGTAGGTGGTCATTTTTATATGATGGTTGTGTATCACATTTATTTTCCTGAATACTTGATTTAAAAGGTAAGATGTGAAAGCTATGAAATAACGGAACCCTAATTTCAAAAAATACAAAATAATAATCTTCTGAGCTTCTGGCATGCTAATAATGAATTGTGTGAAGTTGATAGATTATACATAAGAACTGACATTTGAAGCACAAAAGATATCTTTGTGGGAGGAAACTGAAGGTCCGTAGTATAAACATGCAAAGTACTCCACAAAAAAGTTGCATGTTGGAAAATTAAAAATGGATGTGTCTAAAAACATGATGTAGAAACACCCTTTTTCCAAAGGGGCATTAAAATGTGGTAATTAAATGCATGTTTAAAAGTACTAGCACACAGATTGCAGAAACCAAGTGCTTTGTGTGGAAATGATCAGTGCATAACAATTTTATTTGACTTTGTGAAAGAGGGAGCTGTTTGGAGCATTTTACTGCCAGAAACAATTGTAGACATGCAGGGATGACAGTAAGAAGCACAGTTTGTGTCATTAGTAAAGGTCAGTGAAGTTATATTGTCACCCTGTGGGAGGCTGGCCAATCGTTTTGTAGAATTGCCTGGCATGTTGGACATCATGTGTTTATTGCGTTGTCAGATATGTGCCTCAAAAGTCTTCTTTTTTCAGTGTTCATTTAATATTTAAATTAGACAACTTTCAGGAAAGTAAGATGTTTGGTTAGAGAGAAGGAAACAATGGCTTTCAAATACAGTGTGTCTTATGTCAAACAAATTATTAACAGAGTTGAATGTTGTTTATGTGTATCATAAATTTCTAATATTTCTTTAAACAAAATGTTTCTATGTGAAACATTTGTACAGTGAGTAAGGCTTACTACCACCCAAAATAACATACATAGAACTAAAGTATACAGACTTACTTTTTATTTCTAGCAACACGAATACACATTCATAAATGAACATGGTTAATTTGATACAGAGAATGACTTCAAAAATAACCCTTGTACCAGGAGTAACATACTGTACAGCTAGTTGCTAGATCAATTACTCATACACAGTGGTGCTGCCCTCCCACTTTTTATCATAACTTTTTAAAATTTATTATAAATCTAATTTACAAATTTAAGCTATTAGCTGGCCTGCTCTTGTGTGAACTGCTGGCGACAGCATCAGTGCAGCTTGCAAGATGCAGTAACGGTATGGCTGCTGGTTGGTGAAGTGAATGGTAGGGCTTGCAGCATCAGTGTGGTGTTTTGTAGTGGTAATTTTGCCATTTTGCAAGATCTCAATGGTATCTACATTTACATTTATACTCTGCAAGCCACCCAACAGTGTGTGGCACTAGGAAGGAGCCAGTGTAGTATAGTTGGAGCATCGATTTGATGAGATCTGTGTGGAGTATGATGCGAGTACAGTCATCCAAAGCTTTGTGGATGAATACAGGGCATTCACTATGGCCTGAAGCAGCCAGATGACAGATCTTGACTGAGTGGTCTTGGAGCCTTTGTCCCAACTGTGGCAGCTGGCCAGGGTGGCGTAGCGGTTTCTAGGTACTACAGTCTGGAATCACGGGACCGCTACCGTCGCAGGTTCGAATCATGCCTCGGGCATGGATGTGTGTGATGTCCTTAGGTTAGTTAGGTTTAAGTAGTTAAGTTCTAGGGGACTGATGATCTTAGAAGTTAAGCCCCATAGAGCTCAGAGCCATTTGAAACCCAACTGTGGCAGTTACACTGCAGAAGCCAGCAGTTTGGGTGTGCCGAAACGCGCAATGACTCCTCGTACACTGTTTCTGCTAACAGTGCTCTTATGGCGTGTACATTTTGTGAGGGTCTAAAAGGACCAAGGGAAGGATCTCTGCCCATTTTCTGCTTTTGCACAAACACAAGCTGCCTGAGGACCTAGTGCATCTTTCACCCTTCCCATTCCTGGCAAAATTGTATCTTGTTGGTTAATGGTGCTGGATGCTGCACAAGTTGGATAATTTTTGGAGCAAAACGTACTTTATTTACTGGCCCTGATCTGTAGTATCTTGGAGAGGGAAACCAAATTGTGCTATCCAGGTGGTGGCAGAGGTCTTTGCTGTTCTCTAGGCGGAAATGTTGGCGATGGTTGTAGCTTCTGCCCGCCAAGTCCATCTATTCGTGATTAAGAAAAGATATCTTTAGCTGTCTGCTTGTGGAGGGAGGGTATGTGATTCATTCGGATTTGTGTGAATCTTGCTGGAGAACCTATAAGCTATTCAGTGTCATCATGTACATTTCGTCCCACTTTGCAATGCTAGCATGGACATAATCTTTAATCAGTGGTGACACAAAACAATCAGTCAGTAACTTGATGGTTGTGTTTGTTCCTGGGTGTGACAAATTGTAAACACTGTCAAAAGCATCTTTTTGGAGCTTTGGCAAAATGTAGGGCCTTGGCTTGTGCAGAGAGATGTGGCTCAGTAGTGTTAACTTGGTGACTGGGATGGGGATTTGGGTGCATCACAGTCCTGTGGAAGGATCAGCCAATAAATGCTGTAATTGTGGATCTGCAGTCTGAGTGGTGGCAAGTGATTTGTAGTCCGTGATATTTGCTAACCAACAGATGCATAAAAGTAATCAGCCACAAAGTTTTCTGCTACTTTTATGTCACACATGCATCATAAACTGGCATACTTGCTTATTTGGCCTATGCTCCTCTATTCTTTCAAGCACATCTCTTTAGTCTCCCATTATTCTTTTTTGTTTCTTCATGGGCTTTCTTCTGTGGTCTCAATATTCAATAACTTTCCTTGATAAAAGCATTTTTTTATGACTGCTGATCTTCATTGATTGACAACTGTGCAGCATCATCCTTGTTTCTTTAGTTGAAAGTATGAAGCTCGCATCTCTTTTGTGAAGACATGCTTGGCCACTGAGGGGGCACAGCCCTTGCAGCCCTACTTCCCTTTCTGTGCATGCAAGTCTGTCCTTGTACTGTCCTTTTTTACCCTCTGCCTTTCCATTGGTGCTTGAATTTTGTTTATGATTTTGCACACTCATTTTCTTCCCTTTTGGCATTCTAAAACTTTTCATTCTTAGCTACATGGTCCCCCTTGTTGAGTTTGACCTGCTATTCCTCTTCCAGATTTTACGGAAATGTGAACCATGCAGGATGGTGTATATTCCACCTTGTTTGCCTGACCATCTTTGCATCTTTCCTTTCTGGGCGAAGGTAATACACCCAAAACCTGACGGGTTACCATTCTGTTGTGGAGATTGTCAGATACCTGCATGATGGTAGCCCCCTGACCGTACAGAGATATCACTGTTTATACTTGAACCGGAAACTCTCCTCACATGCCAAGGAGTATGTGCTTGTCATGGCCGGGTCACTGGGACTCCAGGCAATGGTTCAATGGCCAGGTAGATGTTGCTACAATGATTGGGGTTGGGAATACTTTAGTTACTACTAAATGGACCTCACAAAATGTGCAGGTAGTTCTTGTATTATTAGCAGATAGTGTATGATGTTTAGTATTGACAAAAAATTGTAAAGAAGTACAGTAACATTTTCTGTCATACTTAAGTATATGTAATTTAAAGATGTCAAACGTATCTGTTAAATGTAACAGACCTGATTAAATTTCAATATTAGCTTAAATATAGTACCATGTTGACAAAAACTTTCAGCAATTAGTCTTGGGTGAAAATAAATTACTTTTCTTGATATTGTTACTGGAAAATTAGTTGTCTGGTAAAAGTGTTCTGCAGCAAGTCATTCATGGAGTGATTCTTGTATTAAAAATGAAACAAAAAATATTAATGCTATATTACACATTGCCACAGTTACTCTCTAAAAAAGAAATTTTGTTAACAGGTCGTCAGTGGACATATCAAACATGCACAGAGTTTGGATTTTACCAGACATCAAGCAAAGAACCAAAATTATTTGGAGATAACTTCCCAGTTGATTTCTTTATTCAGCAATGCTCAGATATCTTTGGCCCTAAGTATGTACCTCGGATGTTTCTTGTCTTAAGTTAAAAATCTATCATAATTTGTTACCAGCTCAGTTCTCTAATTTTGTTGTGCTCATTTAGTGGATTTATGATAAACAAGTGTTACAAGGTTATTTATTCTCTCTCCAGAACAACATAAAACATGTTATTGAATCAGCTGTGTCCAAAATTTTGATAATAATAGAAAACAATATCCAGCTGCACCACAACTACACTGCCAAGCAATTTTAATACTTATTTGACATACGTACCCCACAAACTGCCAAAATGTGTGCAGCTGAGTAGCTTGTTGTCCTGGTTGGTAAGTATTAACATCATTTATAACATACCAGATGGCTTCCCACACAAGTTTTGACAGGTGTGCACCGTCAAGAGCCAACTGTCAGAAATTGGTCTAAAGATCAAAGCTAATGAGAGATCTCCTAAGAAAATGTGCAGAAAGCCCAAAAAGTGCATGAAAAAACAGTAATAAATGTAAATCATTTTCAAAATAATTGAAAGACTTCCACAAAACTAAGCAGTCACTGATTGCCTTGTGTTCAAGTCTTGATTTATTTTTGTTTATGTTTTAAAAACTGTCATATGGTGTTCCTGCAGAGCATTATTTCAGTAGAGCAGGTGCATAAACTTTCAAATTTGTCATGGTACTCCAGGAGCAAAAATTCCTTGCATTTGTCACATAATAATAAACACTAGTGAGTATCCAGATTGTGTTGCAGTGTCACTCAAAGGAAATGTTTGTGTTAATTTCTGTTTATAGATGTGCTTTTGGATGCACAATATGTTTTATTTTTTTTGTCTGGTGCATATATAAATAAAACAAAGTTTTCTAACACATGGGCAGACCACATACAGCTGACATGTGAGAAGCATATAATAAATTTTGTCCACACACTTGTAGTGATTGTTCCTGTGCTTTGTTGATGGTCATTGTAAATATGTATCACACCAGCAACTGTAGATAAATGTTTGAATCCAAATGGCTTATCTGTTTGAATGATTCAGATGCGTGGCAACAGTACATCTTATCCTGTAAATTTTCCTTTAAAAATTGTAGCTTCGATGATATTGTTTCTCTTTTTCACTGAAAACCTGGTACCATTGCAAAGTTGTGGTGGCTTTGTGCTTCAGGGAAACAAGCAGCGTGCTTGGCAAATAAAGTGAAGTCAAAGCTTTAGTTAGATAACCAACAATTTCATCTCGATTCTTTACAGTACTGCTAGACTTGACACATTGTTGCTTTGCCTGCTATTTAATTTTGCATGATGCAATTTATGGCAATGACATCGTTGCTTTTGGTTGCTAATATAGCATGTGCACTGAGCCACAGATTATTTTTGTAATTCTGTGTGATATTTGGGAAGACTTTTTGTGAATCAGTTCATTTGTGGGTACTGTAACTTTACAGAAGTTTGTTGACGATATAATAAATTTTGTGACTTCCTCAGTTGCCATTTTCCCATTCCCAATATTGAGCAATTGTTTAGCAAAATGTTCAGCAGATGCATCATGTTGTAGTTGTACACACATATTGGTCCCCAAAGTCAATTTCTGTGTATGTTGTCATGTATGATTTGTATGATTTGAGACATGCATTAAATTCATTAGACACTGCGAAATGCAGTACAACTGGTTGAATTTATTGAAAATCACCAGACAGTAAAATGAGTGCACCACTGAAGAGTTGTTCATTTCCTCTCAAATCTGTGTGTGTATGAAGAAGCACATTATGTGCCATAATACATTTGTTCCATATAATGAATTGACACGGTTGGAGTACTTTACCCACCCCTGAATTTTTTTGTCACTATTACGTGTTGGTGTCTGAGTTATTTGCATATTCAATGGCTGAATGCAATTTTTGGCCAAATATTTGTTGTGCCAAAACACATGTATTATTTTCATCTTGTATTGAGGCAATAAAATCATTGCTAGAAAGAGACATAGTGCTCAAAAGCTAATGTGAATACTGTATTCTGTTATGTGTTATTGCGCTCCACGTATAAGTCTGTTACAGATTAGCGGTTGCCTTTCTCGTATATTATATATTGTTCCATCCAGGAATTTCCATTATTGTTACACATCGCCAGTTTGGTTCTTCCTTACCATATCCTTTTACCTTTGTTAGTGTAACTCTCTACTTATCTAAAACTCATTGTCCATTCTTTATTCCTTAATATTTCTATACGTCATTGTCCTCTACAGTACCTACCTTCGAACCACGAACTGACCAGCTTCTGTTGCAAAATTTGAATTCCTGCTGGTGTAACAGTCTACCATACTAAATAGTGCTGTGCTACAACACCTTGCACTTGTGGTGACACCCGTTTTTCGAACATTTAACTCCAGTGCAGTTTTTAAACGTATTCTCCAATATTGATTTATACTGCCAAACATGGCTGAAGCAGATATCATGTATTTATTTATGATCTCCTCGTATAATTGTGCATGATTACTTACGATTGCACGTATAAATTTGTGATCGAATTTATTTGTTTACTAATGCACCCAGTACTTCCTGCTTCTTTAAAACATTATCTGAACTTACTACACAACTCTCTATAAAGTCCCCACAATTTATTTCTGTTGTAACACTTCATAAATTTTGAGCTTATTGTTATCCACCTTTTCTACAAATTTTGTGTTACTCCTGTGATTCCGCACCCATCCAACCACGATTCCCTGCTCATTCTACCTTCTCCAATCCAGGAAACTCTCCTTTTCCTGTGGCAAACTCTGGTCACACATCCTCATTCTAAAATCCTGTCTGGTACATGGTACCTTGTGTAATGGGCTTACCATCAATATTGGCATCTCAGGGTATGATCCATTCTATTGCTAGAACCTTCACTTTTTCCAATTTCACCAGCCCCTCATCCTCACCACACTAGTCCTTCATACTCATACAATCCAAGCTCAAACCATATTTGATAGCCTCTATTTCTTTTGTAAATTCCATTTATTCTGTGGCCCCAACTTCCTGAATTTCATCACTGCAATAGAAACTCTTGCCCTCAAACAGTTGGGAACAGCATCCCAGTACCATTAGAGAAAGCTGTCTGAGCTACTCCTGTTGGGGCTACCTGTAGCCAGTAAAAAGCCCACTACTCTGATCCAACTTCCCGCATGCCCCTCTCCCATCCTCAAAAACTCCTTCCACCCTTCATGAAACACACAACTCCTGAATACCTATCCTGTAAAACTGTTGTCAATCTTTCTGCCAAATCTCCAACCCAGGCAGAAGCCTCTGTATTTTCTAAGGGCCTCATCTTTAGCCCCAAATCAAATTTCAACAACCACACAGGGCTTCTGAAGGCCCTTCCTTCTTTTGCTCATTCTTTGCAGTGAAAACACTTCCTTGCCACTTACCCATTGACAACAACTTATCTAAACCCCCCCATATAGAATCTTGTTACAATAGTTTCAACCTTCTTCCTGCTGTGATCCTCCTTCCCCTTCTACCCAGGCATCCCCTGGTAATCTGCCAGGTATTCTTCACTTCTAACCTGATCCCATGTACCTTTCCGAAGTTGTTCCTCAGTGAGTCCGACATCACTTATATGGAACACATTGCCATCCATAACCTGAAAAATAATGCAGACCATATCCTTTCTGTAGACAAAGGCTCCACCATAGTGGTCGTGACTGTGGCTCAGGGTGTTTGCCATCTTTCTGACATCTCTGCATATGAACCTTATAACCATTATCCCATCCCAGAATTTAAACATGATCTCAAGCAGCTTTTCCAGGCCTTAAGCCCTTCCCGAAACCTGACACTTGAATCTGTCTCCCTTCTCACACAAGCAACACCTCGCACTCCTGTCTTTCTGTCTACTACCCAAACTCAATCTCGCAGGTCTTTCTACTGGTCATCCTGTTGTGGCTGGGTACAACTCTCCCACAAAATAAATCTCTGCCTTTGGTGGCCAACACCTCCAAACTATTGTCAGTAACCCCCCATCCTACATTCAACACACTACTCACTTCCTTCACTGCCTCTCCACATTTCCTGTCCTGTTACCACCAGGTTCCTTGTTGCTCACTGCTGATGAACCGTCCTTGTGCACCATCATCTCCTATGCCCATGCATATGGTCTTGCAGCCATGGAACAGTACCTTTCCCCATGTCCTCCTGATACAACGTCCACCACCTCTTTCCTAATCCTCTGAGCCAACCACATCCTATCCCACAATTATTTCACTTTCAAAGGCTAATCTGCGAACAAATCCCTGGTACTGCCAGGGTACTTGCATGACACCATTCAAATCTTATTCACTTGGAGCACTTTGGTACAAACAAATAATGAAACTACAGTTGCATCACATTGAAACACTGATCTAAGGAGGTAATCAAACTTAATCATGTCTAAATCTTGAGGGTAGGATGTTTTCATGATCCTGGACCTCATGCCCTTTCCTCTTTGGGGTGCATGTGGAAATGATAGGAAGAACAGAAGATGAACCGGTGGAACAAATTTAAGAATTTTGTATGTCTTTTGTCGTCGTGTATGGTATTGGCTTTGCTGCCATGGCCTGTGCAGGTATGTAATTTCGGACGCTTAGCAGGAGTGCCTGCAAATCTGTTTCACTAGGTTTGAGGTCAATTGCTTAATACTTTCCTGTATAATCATTATTGTGACACATAAGACTTGAGTGCTTGAAGAATTTTATTTTTTGCATTTGTGATGTCTTTGCGCCCTCTCTGTAAACACTTTGGGAGTCTTTGTAGTGATGTGATAGGCTTTCAAAATCTATAAACTTGCGTGTCTTGAACTATGAAACGTTTATGTATCTGACAGCCATGCGGTCCGAGGTCCATCAATATGCCTGTGGCATGAAGATGGCTGTCCTCTTCTTTTGCTCTCGACTTATGAAAGAAAAATTAATGTCATTTTTTTTTTGTAAGTATGTATGACCACTCACAAGGTTGTGCACAACAATATTTTTGAGATGTCACTATTTGTTGACCAGAAAAATTAAGAAACGCAACATATTCCAATTTTTTTTGCTGTCCGTAATAGTGGTTGCTAAAAAGTCACAGGGTTTGGATGATATCTGGCTGAGAATCTTCTATGTAGTGACGGAGTGAGGATATCATATCCTGCAAACTTCTTGCCCCACAGTGTTCAGGTCAAATGTTCATGACTATTTTTTTCTCCTTCTTTTAAATAGGAATGTATTACGAAATTGAGCATCTGAAGCTGTCATAATTGACAGACCTCACCAATATTCAAATAAGGGGGACAGTGTACTCTATGCCAAACATTGTAGCTGTTAAAGATTCATCATCTTTAACTTTTGCTTTATAGTCATTCAAAATATCTCACACTTCAGCTTCCAATTTGACATGATCGTCTTGCAGGTTTCTTAAAACTAAGCGTGTTTTAGATCGTACTCTGCTTTTATTGCCACTTCAAGTGTATCACACATTTTGCATGTACCTGATAGGCTGGAGACAAGTATTGACATGAAGATTTCCTTTCCCCATACTGGCTCTGTAGTTAAGAATGCTTTTAAAATGGTCAGTGATCCATGTCAGTTTCTCCTCAGAGATCTTGTTTGGAGGAGATTTTCATCCCCTTTTGTCATTTTCAGTTATTCTAGAGACCTTTTTTTTAAATTTGTTGTTCATAATAATTTCTTTTATTGCTTATTTGGATCGTACGTAGAAAATTTTTTTTTTTTTACAAACTCTTTTGCCAAATAATATGAACTGTCTCATTACACTTTTGTGGCTAGTAGCCTCATTAGAATGTATTTTCTTACGTCGTTTGTCTACTACTGTTTATACAACATTACATAACCAAGTCATTTGTGCATCCCATTAGGGTAACTAGTAATACACCTATGTATCAATTCCCAATTTTTTGCAGAAATGTGCTCACTGCATTTAAAGTGGCAATTACACTTAACAGGTAAATACTGCTAACACAATGTTATATTTCATGTGGGTATTTTCCTGACTTGCTGTTCCTTTGCATTTTCTTACATTCTTCTTCAATGTTTCCATATTTCTTAGCCATTTTGTTCCTCTGGTATGTTCATCATCCTTTTCGTTGTCCATGTCATCTCCCGTGTTTCCTATCATGCCTTGGGAAGACTGGCCAATGTTTTGAAAAGCCAAACCCCAAGACCTCTAGTGCAGGAAGCTAAAGTGCAAGCTGCCACATCAGACAGATAATCAGATCTCCAGCAGAGTCATTCTAGACGAAAGCTAGTCATTCAAAATTCCATTATAAGATTACAACTCTTCATAGATATGCTTACTCCCACCATCTGTTTCGCTGTGAGATTCATTCACCTAGTCTGGGGGTGGTAGGATTAATGGTCACTGGAAAAACCCTCGTTTCATTCAGAATTGAGTGATAGACTTTGTAATGCTAATGTATTTTCTGCTGTAAAAGCATTCTTAACTACAGAGCCAGTATGGGGAAAGGAAATCTTCATGTCAATACTTGTCTCCAGCCTATCAGGTACATGCAAAATGTGTGATACATTTGAAGAGGCAATAAAAGCAGAGTAAGATCTAAAAACACGCTTAGTTTTAAGAAACCTGCAAGACGATCACGTCAAATTGGAAGCTGAAGTGTGAGATATTTTGAATGTCTATAAAGCAAAAGTTAAAGATGATGAATCTTTAACAGCTACAATGATGATAAAGATTTTTGATGGGAGTTAACCTATCTTCTGGAATGTAATTTAGTTTTTCGCAATGTTTTCGCACCTGTATTGGTTTTTACTTACGTTTTTGTGTGGCAAGCACTTCCATTCTCCCCATCATGCTGAGGTGTTGTGATGCACACGTAACTATAACAAGTATTTTCCACAAATAACGTAGTAAAAAACTTTTCACTTCACCAGAACACAGTGTGATTGTGGTTTGTTATGTGTCCCAGCCCAGTCAGTGTTCATTTGTTCACCAGAGAGTTCGGCGCCAAATTTGAATTTTGTGTGCGTTGTGTGCGTTGTGTGTGTGTGTGTGTGTGTGTGTGTGTGTGTGTAGACTTTATCTGTTTGTGCTGTTTTTATTTGTAAAGTT
Organism: Schistocerca nitens; assembly: GCF_023898315.1. NCBI lineage: Eukaryota > Metazoa > Arthropoda > Insecta > Orthoptera > Acrididae > Schistocerca > Schistocerca nitens. The sequence goes on along the minus strand of NC_064614.1, from coordinate 529,224,511 downwards.
CCTTTAATGTGTTAAATAGTGTGCCCTTGCAGAGTGTAGTGTATTCGTTTAAGAGCTGTTTTCCTTCTGCTATTGCCTTCTGGATATGGAAGTTTTCGTCAATGGTCAGTTTGCTGTATTGGCTGTGGCTGGGTTTTAGTATTCTTAAGTCTGTTTCTATTGCGGTTGGGTGGTGATTGGTATCTACAAGGTGGTCAGCAAATGTGCTATGGGAGCTGTTGCTTTTAAAAGCTCTGAGATGTTCTGAATATCTTGTTTTGAAGTTTCTGCATGTTTGTCCTTACCAGTCAGTGCACATAGAAATGAGGCATGTGTGAAATTTCATTCTTTGTCTGTGTGCAAAGTCATATGTCAGATGTGTCAGATAGTCCAACATACACCGAGGTGACAGAACTCATGGGATACCTCCTAATATCATGTCAGTCCCCCTTTTACCCAGTTTAATGCAACAACTCAATGTGACATGGACTCAACAAGTTGTTGGAAGTCCCCTGCAGAAATATTGAGGCATGCAAAAGTGTTGCCAGTGCAGGTTGTTGTGCACAAAGTGACCTCTCGATTGTGTCCCACAAATGTTCTTTGGGATTCATGTCAGGTGATCTGGGTGGCCAAATCATTCACTTGAACATCCAGAATGTTCTTCAAACCAGCCGCAAATAATTGTGGCCTGGTGACCAGATGTCGTTTTTTGGGAACATGAAGTCCATGAATGGCTATAAATGGTCTCCAAGCACCTGAATGTGGCCATTTCATGTTATTGATCAGTTCAGATGGACCAGAGACCCAGTCCATTCCATGTAAACAAAGCCAACATCATTATGGAGACACTAGCAGTTGGCACAGTGCCTTGTTCACAACTTCGGTCCATGGCATTGTGGAGTCTGTGCCATACTTGGAGCATACCATCAGCTCTTACCAACTGAAATTGGGACTCATCTGACAAGGTCACAGTTTTCCAGTTGTTTAGGATCCAACTGATATTGTCATGAGTCTAGGAAAGATTTCATACAGTTAACAAAGGCACTTGTCAGTCGTCTGTTGCCATAGGCCATTAACCCCATATTTCGCCACACTGTCCTAATGAACACATTCATCATATGTCTCACATTGAGTCCTCTGGTTATTTTGTGCAGTGTTGCTTGTTTGCTATCCCTAATAACTCTACACAAACTCCGGTCTCAGTAATTAAATGGTGGCCGTTGGCCACTGTGTTGTCCATGGTGAGAGTTTATGCCTCAAATTTGGTATTCTCTACACACTCTTGATACCGTGTATCTCAGAATATTGAGCTCCCTAATGATTTCTGAAACGGAATATCCCATGTGTCTAGCACCAACTACCGTTCCATGTTCAGAGTCTGTTAATTCCCATCGTGTAGCCACAATCATGTTGGAAACCTTTTCACATGAATCATCTGAGTACAAATGGCAGCTCCACCAATTCACCACCCTTTTATACCTTGTCTACACGATACTATCACCATCTGTATATGTGCATAGCGCTATCCCGTGACTTGTATCGCCTCAGTGTAATTCTAATGACAACCAATTTCATATGTTGTTCTGGCAGCAAAAGGTAGTGGTACATAACCTTTATTCAGGACATTTCATCATATATGGCAATAGGAAGATACTTCCATTGCTTTCCATTTCTGAGATTGAATCATAAGGGAAGCTGTTCACAGTCGTACGATCGAACATCTAATTAACATAAATACCATACTGGTTTTCAGTTCAGAATCACGTGGAACCAAGCATACTGTGCAATGTCATACCAGTGGACTGTAATTAAAATGAGGGTAACATTGGAAAACAGTTGTCAAAAATTTATGTTTTGACAGTCAGATATATGATCAAAGAGAAATATTGAAAGAAGTGAGCAGAATGTGAAAATCCTTTGATTATATTAACACTGTGTTCCAGGTAATGACTGTATTTGTACATCTTTTAACCAGTGTCCATAGGGAATCGATTCACTGTCTTTTTGTGTTAATTTCTGTGGCTTTTCACTATTTAACAAAATTTATTTTTGGTGAAATCATCATTGAACTAGACTAGAAGCTATGTTGAAGAAATTCTACTTCATAGAATTCAAAATTTTTAAGAGCTCTTTTTTTGGAAATAACTGTAAAAAATCTAGAAAACTAGAACCTTATTTCACACAATCATGATTTTTGTCAATGTGATTTTGTGATTAAAGTGAAACATAGAAGGAAGTTTGTAAACAAAAGTTTGAATAGAGAGTAGAGGACTTCAATTGTGATACTTTGAGGCTGTGGGTAAAGATGGGCACTGGTGGCTCAGATAGGATAAAAATGTATTTCCAGTAACAATGAATTCAGTCTACCAAGAATTGTAGACAAATTAGAGAGAGGTACAGAGTGAGATGACTCACTGACAAAGAAACTGGGCTTGCTTTCAGGAAGATGGCATTTCAGATCCCTATCCACATTTAGGTTGTTGTTCCAAACAACTTTTCTATTTTATTAAACGCCATCTTAATACATGCACATGAAGTTTTTATGCAGTCTGTAAGTACCAGTCAACAGATGCTAATATGAGTACTACAAGTTGTTTTCAAAATACTGAGTCTGCTTTCTGTGCCATTCATGATCTTATCAACTTTCAGACCAGTTTTCCTCATTATGTTAAACAATACTGTAGTTTGCCTTTCATCTGTTGCAGGTATAATTCTGATTTCCTAAAGGCTGTCACTTACCGTACTAATACACTGTATGGAGCCTTTGCACTGCAGGCAACCCGTGTTGTGTATGTACATGGTTCAATAGATCCTTGGCATGCACTGGGAATTACACACACTTTACTATCAGATTCTCCTGCCATCTTTATACAAGGTTTGTCACTTTTACTTGGGTTCTTATGATGTGTATCTGCTTAGTACAGTGTATCTTGTATGTTTTGAAATAGGAAGAGTTAAATTGTTTTTTGATGTTCTTTACTGTATCTACTTGATATTATCATTTTTAATACATGGTGTCTACCCTGCAAGATTATAGAATGTGGTAACAAATAGTTCTGTCTCTATGTGAGTGAGTTCACAGAAGTTATTGATGTTACATGTTGCACAAGATATGAAAATTAAGGACTTTATATGGAGGAATTACACATTTTACTAACTACTGGTTGTTGAGTGGTAAAAGAGATGTGAATAGCGAACTGAATGCAAATTCTTGCTGTTATCACAACTAAAACCCTGAGTTATCTGTTTTCCTGTGAATTGCAGAGTGAACAGAACTTCCAACTTTTTACAAAATTTATATTATTTAATTGTGTACTAATTTGTATTAAAGGCAAATATTGCTTTTGACCTACATAAGTGCAACATATAGGTCTGTTTGTGGAGGTTGGTAACAAGGCTTCTGATCACAAAAGAAGAATGATAAAACAGAGCTACTAGTTGCCAGTAATTAAATTCTTCTGTGTCTTGAATGCATTGTCAGTATGTAAAATTTTAAGGTTTTTGGCTACATTGCAAGTGACCTCCTTCATGGTGTTGCCTTTGATAACTTTTGCAATTTGCACACGAGATGGTGTCCGAAATATCAGCAGTTTTACTGCTGACAATGCTGTCAGAGACCTAGAAGAATTCATTGAGTGTGGCAATGACCACAGAAGCCAACACTCACATGAGCTACTTATTTGTTGCTGTGGTGTAGTTTTGGCTATTCAAAGAAATGGTCATTGTCACTGCACAATCCTAATAATTTTTTTGCATTAGTTTTCACGTCCCTCTTGTTCCTCCAGCACTCTTATTAAAGCTAATACTGCAGTTGCATTGTCTCCAGTCTTCAGAGGTTAGCAACTATAAGCATTTGAAACTTTTCAGTAGACATGCCCATTAGTGGATTGTAATTTATGCTTTTCATCTAGTTACTGTGCTAAGGACATGAGCTGCTCAGTCTATGATGGTTTTAACAAATCTTACAGAAACTCCTTTCTCGCGCTGAGTTTATAATGAATACAGCATGTTGACAGCTAAGATTTCAATGATATATTTAGAATTATATTTGTACAGCAACATGTCTATATAACTCTCTTTTTAACTGTCAACATTTTCTGCAACTCCAGTAATTGCCTATCCAAGATCTGTTCAAGAAGGAGATCACACTACCAGTTTTCTCCATATGCTTGTAGCACAACATTCTGCGGCTATTATTTATTTGGCCAAATATCATACAGTAGTGTTCTTAAAAATCAAACAACGGAAAATCCAGGATGGAATGCAGCAATATCATGAAAAGGAAAGATGCAATAAAGAGACTGTAACAAATACACTTTTGACCAACAAGGCCTTTGTCGAAAATAGATGACACACACACACACACACACACACACACACACACACACGAATGCAGTCTCTGGCAGCTGAAGCTACACTGTGAACAGCAGCAGCAGCAGCAGCAGCAGCAGCAGTGCATGATGGGAGTGGCAATTGGGTGGGAGCAATAGGTGTGGGGGACAGTGAAGTGCCGCTGGGGAGCACACAGGGATGAAGTGGAGAGCAGCTAGGTGCAGTCGGGAGATTAGATGGAGGGCAGGGAAGAGGTGGGGGGAGGGGGTAGCGGGAAATGAGAGAAGGAAAAAGATTCAGTGTGTTAGTGGAATGAGGGCTGTGTAGTGCTGGAATGGGAATGGGGCTGGATGGGTGAGGACAATGACTAATGAAGGTTGAGGGCAGGAGGGTTACGGGAATATAGAATATATTGCAGGGAGTGTTCCTGTCTGTGCAGTTCAGAAAAGCTGGTGTTGGTGAGAAGGAGCCATGTGGCACAGGCTGTGAAGCAGTCATTGAAATGAAGGATGTCGTTTTGGCAGTGTAATCAGTGCCCTGGTGGTCCTCTTGTTTCTTGGCCACTGTTTATCGGTGGCAATTCATATAGACAGACAGGCTTGTTGGTTGTCAGGCCCACATAGAATGCAGCACAGTGGTTGCAGTTTAGCTTGTCGATTACGTGACTGGTTTCACAGGTAGAGACAGGTGATGATTGTGACTGTACTGGAGTCGGTGGTGGTGGGAGGATGTATGGGACAGGTCTTGCATCTACAATGCAAGACCTCTACCTACCCCATCTCCACCTTGTCCCTGCACGCTCCCCAGAAGCACTTCACTGTCCCCCACCCCTACCCTACTACCGCTCACCCTCCCTGTCCCAGCCTCCTCCTTAGCCCCACCCAGCTGCCACTTCCATCGTGCACTGCCACTGCTGCTCCCATCTATGATGCAAGCCCTGTTCCATACATCCTCCCACCACCATTTACTCCAGTCTGTTCACAAACATCACCTATCTCATCAAAGGCAAGGCTACCTGTGAAAACAGTCACGTAATCGACAAGCTAAGCTGCAACCACTGTGCTGCAGTCTGTGTGGTCATGACAACCAACAAGCTGTCCATCTGCATGAATGGCCACTGACAAACTGAGGCCAAGAAACAAGTGGATCACCCGGTTGCTGAGCATGCTGCCCAACATGAAAGCCTTCATTTCAATGACTGCTTCACAACCTGTGCCATATGGATCCTTTCCACCAAACACGAGCTTTACTGAACTGTGCAGATAAGAACTCTTCCTGCAATATATACTACGACCCGTAACCCTCCTGACCTAAACCTTCGTTAATCATTGTCCTCACTGGAGCCTGTTCCCATTCCAGCACTACACAGCCCTTATTCCACCAACGCACCCAGTCTTTTTACTTCTCTCCTTTTCCTCTACTCCCCCCCCCCCCCCCCCCGCTTACCTCACCCCTACCCTCTGTCTAACCTCCCGACTGCTCCTATTTGCCCTACCCTTTCTTCACCTCGTTCCTGCGCACTCCTCAGCAGCACTTCACTGTCCCCCATCCCTCCCCTGTTACCCCTACCCCTACCCCTACCCCTACCCCTACCCCTACCCCTACCCCTACCCCTACCCCTACCCCTACCCGCCCCAGCCTTCTCCTTACTCCCACCCAGTTGCCACTCTCATCATGCACTGCTGCTGCTCGCAGTGTGGGTTCAGCTGCCAGAGACTGTGTGTGTGTGTGTGTGTGTGTGTGTGTGTGTGTGTGTGTGTGTGTGTTCTATTTTCGACAAAGGCCTTGTTGAAAAAAAGCTTATTTGTGACAGTCTATTTGTTGTGTCTATATGCAACTCAGCATCTCTGCTATATGTTCTCATAATAAAGTACTTTTGTTCTTTGTTGTGCACGAAAATCATAAGTAATTTTTACAAATAAATTGCTTCCTCTCTGTATTTTGTCTTTTCCTGCATGATACATGTATGAACAATTTTTTTCTGACTGCAGAATTATTATCATAGTTCTTGTTGTACTGTTTATTACAGATAACATAAGGAGTCCCTAGTTTATATTTCAGCTAGTTTGAACATTTTCCAATGTGAACAAGGTTGTGTAATAACTGAAAATAGGAAAAAATATATGAGGCAGTCAGTATTCAAATTTCAGCACCAGCTAGCTTTGCACATGATTTTCTGCTCTTGATATGGACATCAGTCAGATATTTCAAATGAGTAGTTGCAGTTGATGTCTACTATATATTTGGAATTGCTTCTTTATTCAGTTGTATGTTGTGTACACTAAACAAAACAAAAGAGTGGGAGTGGAATATTTCCTTCCTCAAAACTGTAAACATTTTTTTCAAAAAAAATCTTTGCTTGTTTCCTTCTTTTGGTTCTGCATTTACATGACTACTCCAAAATGCACAGTTAAGTGCATGGCAGAGGATTCATTGAACCACCTTCGAGCTATTTCTTTACAATTCCACTGTGGAACGACATACAGGAAAAACAAACACTTAAATATTTGTGTGTGAGCTCTAATTTCTCTTATTTTATTAAAATGACCCTTTCTCCCTATGTTGGTGGGTGCCAACAAAATATTTTCATATTTGGAGAAGAGAGCTGGTAATTGAAATTTCATGAGAAGGTCATGCTTCAATGGAAATTGCTTTTGTTTTAATTATTGCCACCCCAATTCGCGTATCATATCTGTGGCACACTCTCCCCTATTTCGAGATAGTACAAAATGAGCTTCCATTGTGTGAACTTTCCCGATATCCTAAGTCGATGCTATCTGATACAGATCCCACCCGATCCAGCAACACTCCGGAAGAGGACGGTCAACCATATAGGCAGGCTCTTTAGCAGATCTGTTGCATTTTCTAAGCTTCCTACAAATAAATAGTAGTCTTTGGTTTGCTATTCCCCCCCCCCCCCCCCCCCCAACATTGGGTGTGAGATCATTCTAGTTTGTTATTTGTAATTGCAATCCCTAAGTATTTATTTGAGCTGATGGCCTTTAGATTTGTGTGATTTATCATGTGTTAACCACAATTTAATGGATTCCATTTAGTACTTAAGTTGATTACTAAATGCTTTGCATTATTTATAGTCAATTTGCCACTTTCTGCATCATACAGATGTTTTGTCTAAATCATTTTGCAATTTATTATGATCACCTGCTGACTTTATAAGATGGTAAATGACAGCATCATCTGCAAACAATCTAAGAGGGTTGCTCAGACTGTCTCCTAAGGTATTTATATAGATGAGGAACAGGAGGGGGCCTATACCATTCCCTTGGGGGACACCAGATATTGTTTCTATTTTACTAAATAACTTTAGGTCATTTACTATGAACTGTGACCTTTTCTGATAGGAAATCATGAAATCAGCTGAACAGTCGAGATGCTACTTTGTAGGCATGCAGCTTGATCCGAAGTTGCTTCTGAGGAACTGTATCAAAAGCCATCTGGAAATCTAAAGATAATCAATCAATTTGACTTACACTGCAATAGCACTCATTATCTTGTGTGAATCACTAGCAAATTGTGTTTCACAAGAATGACATTTTCTGAATCCACCTTGGCTATTTCTCAATAGACTATTTTCATTTAGGTAATTCATAAAGTTTAAACACAGTATGTATTCCAGAACCCTGCTGCAAATAGATATTAATGATATGGGTCTGTAATTCAGCAGATTACTCCTATTTTCTTTCTTGGTTGTTGGCGTGACGTGTGCAACTTGCTACTCTTTAGGTGGGGCGTTTCGATGAGCAAACGGTTGTGTTTGATTGCTAAGGATGGAGCTTTTGTATCAGTATACTCTGAAAGGATCGTAAATGGTAAACAAACTGGACCAGAGACCTTGCCTTTATTAAGTGATTTAACCTGTGTCGCCACACTGAGGATATCTACATATATATTGCTCATGTTGGCAATTTTTCTTTATTCAAATTTTGGAATATTTACTTAATTTTCTTTGGTGAAGTGATTTTGGAAAAACCATGCTAGTAACTGCGCTTTATTGGCACTGTCATCAGTAATGTTGCCATTGGTATTGCACTGTGGAGATACTGACTCTGTCTTACTGCTGGTGTACCATATAGACCACCCAAATTTCTTTGGTTTAACTGCCAGATTTCAAGATGGAGTTCCATTGTGGTAACTATTAAAAGCATCTTGCATTGAAGCTTGCACTAAGTTTTGAGCTTCAGTAAAACATTACCAATCATGTATTTTTGCGAACCTGTCAAGGGTAGATTGAAGTCACCACCAACTATAATTGTATGACTGGGTTATGTATTTGGAATAAGACTCAAGTTTTCATTGAACTGTTCAGCAGCTGTATCTGTAAAATAAACCAATAATTAATTTATTTGGGTTGTCAAGTACAACTTCTGTCTGTACTAACTCACAGAAACCATCTACTTCAATTTCACTACAAGCTAAAGTTCTTCTGAAAGCAATAAACACTTTAGCACTAACTGTATTTAATCTATCTTTTCTTAACACAGTCAGGTCCTTGCTGAATTTTGGCTGAACTTATTCCGACTTTAGCCAGCTTTCAGTACCTATAACAATTTGAGCTTTACTGCTTTTGGATAGCACTTGAAGTTCTGGTTCTTTCCCAACACAGCTACTACAGTTTACAACTACAATAGTAATTGTTGCTAGGTCTACCCTAGTCCTGTGTTTGCCCTGCCACTTTTAGGCAGATGCCCCTTCTACAGTTTCCCGAGACCCTCTAACCCAAAAAAAACTGCCTAGTCCACTACACACAGCGCCTGCTGCCTATGTAGCCACTTCCTATGGGCAGTGGACACCTGATCTATTAAGTAGAACCCGAAAACTGACCACTCTGTGACACAAATTGAGGAATCTGCAGCATGCATCGGTGTAGAATCATCGGGGCCTCTGATTCAGACCCTCCACTTGATCCTGAACCAAAGGTCTGCATTTCATCCTGTCGATGATGCTACAGATGATGAGCTCTGCTTTTACAAGGGCTATTCAGAAAGTAGGGAACATTTCCGTCTGACACCACTAGGCGCACACTGATCGCATATATTTTGGTATGTGCATGCTCAGCAGCTCAGTCAGTATCTATCCGTGACAGCAGGAACGTCTCTGCACATCTGGTTTTTTTTTTTTTTTAATATTCGAATTTGAAATGTGCACTGCAATCGAAAATCCCACCAGTTGTGAGGTATGGTCTGTGATACGGTTTTTGTTGGCCAAAAACCTAAAACCTATAGAAATTTATCGTGAACTGTGCAAAGTGTATGGAAACAACATAATGAGTTAATGTTCCATCCGGAAATCGTGCATTTCATTTAAAAATGGCCAAACCAAAGTTCATGATGAAGAGAAAAGTGGACGCCTGAGAATTGTGACTGACGATCTTGTCACTAACTTGATGAAATGATTCATGAAAACTGTCACTTCACAGTAACGGAGCTTTCGCTTTCTTTTCCACAAGTTTCACCGATGTTGTTGTTTGAAATTGTCACTCAAAAACTAGGCTACCACAAATTTTGTGCATGATGGGTGCCCAAAATGCTTACAGAGCAACAAAAAGAACAGTGAATGGGGGGCAGTGTTGACATTTCTGGAGGCCTACCACAAACATGGTGATCCATTACTGGATCGAATAGTAACTTGTGACAATACTTGGGTGAAACACGTCAATTGCAAGACAAAATTACAGTCCATGAAGTGTGGGACACACAAGGTCCCCCCCAGAAACCAAGAAAATGTTTGCAAACCTTGTCAGCAAGGAAGTTGATGGTGACAATGTTTTGGGATAGGCGAGGTGTGCTTCTTATTGATTTTTTCGAACGTGGAGCAACCATAAATTCTGCCCAGTATTGCCAAACTTTGCACGGCCTTAGAAGAGCAGTTGAAAACAAACACCGAATAAAGCTGACGTCAAAAATTTTGTTTTTGCACGACAACGCCTGACCTCACATGGCAAACCACACTAAAGAACTCCTTAATTCATTCAAATGGGAAATTTTCCTTCATCCGCCCTACAGCCCCGATCTTGCACCAAGCTACTTCCACTTGTTTCCCCAAGATGAAGAACTGGCTGAAGTCTCAGGCAGCAGAATTTTGTGACAAAGGTTTTTCAAAGCTTGTCCATCACTATGATAAGTGCCTCAATGTGTTTGGTGCCTATGTGGAAAAGTAGTATGCCAGTTGCTGTTTCAAATGTGTGTAATAAAATGTATTTCTTGTTCTTAGTTTTCTTTTTTTTTAAAAAAAAGTGCCAAAATATTCCCTAGTTTCTGAATAGCCCTCGTATCTCACAAGCAAGACTGACACTATTTACCATTTCAGCTAGTAACCCACAACCATAGAGAATCTCTTCCAGTTCAAAGTGATGCACATCATTAGCACCAACATGAACCACCACCAGTAGTTGGCTGCACTCTGTGCTCTTCTTAGCATTCAGAAACATGGAATGACTCTTTCCAGTATGCACACAGAGTGCACATTGGGTCCCTTTCCTTCCTTGGCAGCTGTATCGCTAACAGGCCCCCCATGACACACCTAACATTGGTGCTTACAAATACCAGTAATTCCACTGTTTGTGACTGTCCATATCTTGCAGGCTGAGAGGCTTCCCCTGAAACATAGCAAGTGACTGCATTGGCTCAGAATGTTTATCAGACGCAGATAGCATCTGAAACCTATCCATCAGATGAACCAAGCAGGCCCTTTGCTGCCCGCTACACCTTAGAATGACCTCCCACACAACCACAGGTAAGGGGTCAGCCTCAGTGTGGACAATACCTGAGGCAACCACAGTGGTGTACCACTCACGGGGCACGTGGGATGTGGTGAATGTCCTTTAGATCCCCACAGCCAACCCCGCACAGTGATCCCATTGACAACAGCCTCAATCTGTGTGACAGAAGCCAGCAATGCCTGGACCTGTGAGCAAATGATCACCAACTCAACAATCACAGTGACATATTAAAGACGGCAGAAGGTGCAACTCATCTGAAGCATCCTACAACTGTATAAGTGCCTTTCAACCCAAAACAAACACCTGTTGCAATGCAAGCAGTGGTACTACGTACTACACAGTTACTAAAACATGGGACTGTTTCTGACAAATACACAAAAATGCACACGTTATAGTGTCCACAATTTCTCACAGTATTAACCTTAGCCAGCAGACAAATGTAAGTGTTTCTCTTTTATAGCAAGGAGAGGTCCCTAGAATGGGATCAACTTTTTGAAGCTAAATTTATGGAGATGTAGGTGAAGATCCCAGGTATCACGCATTGCAGCCATTCACCCTGGGGGGCCCTCATGTGCAAGTAATTGACGAAAGTATTTTGGAATTTTGCGTGATGGTCATGATGCTAAAGAGAGTTGTATTACATTAACTGGTTGTGTGGTGTAGTGGATAGGGTAATAGTTTCACATGTAGGGGGTTGTGGTTGTGGGTTCAAACCTCATCAGGTACATGGGACATACGATACGTACTTGATTAACATTACAGATGGTACTGAAGAGATACTTAAAGTGGATGTAGAACCAAAAATAACTCTATTCACACTTTATAGGAAGATAATCAGCATTGTCGCCAACTGTGAACACCATAGCATTGCTGGTGGCCACGAGTGTGAACAAATGAGAGCTGCAAATGGCGAGTAGTTGAGGAGCAGTGCAAGGGGAACTAGCCCCACATTGATCTTGTAGTTCAGCCAGCCTGTGTTTTTGAGAAAACAGAACTGATGCATGGATCATCTCCTGCTAACACGAGAATTGAATTTGAACCCCATAATGGACCAGTGTTAACCTTATCCTTCATTTCAAAATAAGAAAAGAAAATAATGAAGGACACACAAAGAAAAGCAAAATGGACTGCATAAAACATTTTATAAGGGCTACTGGGCAGATGCTTGCTGTGATTGGTACCTTTGTAAATACGGTTGTTGAGGCCCGACTCATACAGGTATCTTATGCAACCGTAGTTCAAAACAACTTGCACCTAAAACTGACGCATTTTAGTGTCCACAATTTTTCATAGTACAAACTTTAGCTAGCAGACAAATGTACGCATTTCTCTGTTATAACAAGGAGAGGTCCCAAGCAATGAGATTGATTTTTGAAACCAAATTTATGGAGATGTGGGTTGAGATCCCAGATATCCAACCCTGCAACCCATTACCCTGGTGGGCCCTCGCAAGTAACTGACGAAAAAATATATTAGAATTTTGCATGAGGCTCAATAATGTTAAAAAAAAGTTGGATTACATTGATTGGTTGTGTGGTGGTGTGGATAGGATAATAGTTTCACACACAGGAGGTTGTGGTTATGGCTTTGAACCTAGTCAGGAGCAGTTAATTTGATTATTTTTAAATCTTCATCAAAATAACTTTAACGATTATTTTTATTCTATTATTTGGTTTAAATGTATTTTTTTATTTCTACTCCTTTCTGACATTTTATTCACCTTATCAGCTTTTTCATTGTTATCTTTTTCTTTACATCATTCTTTTTCCGATCGAAATTTTTGTGAATATGAATTTAATCATATTTATTCATTATAATATTAAGTTATTTGAAAATTCTGTTTTATCGACTAAAAACAACAGATGAAGTAATCTATTTATTTTGACTGTGCAATGGTGTAAAAAATGTATTTTTCTTTACCAGATATCCAATTTTGCACATTAATCATCATACAAACATAACCTAAATACCTGTTGCATTATGGACAGAATAATGCAGATGAAGATTTAAGTAAAAGAAGGGTTTATAAGTAAAATGAAATTCAAGCAAAATAAGAAGTAGAGATAATAAATGCAGTATGTAGAGATAAAAAACAGGGTGATAAAAGAAATTTAATCAAAATGAATACATAAAGTTAATTAAAAGCACAAGAACAAAGATTTCAAGTGGAAGAACAACAGTAGGAAGAAAAATGAGAGAAAATGAAGATGTTGGTACTATGATTAAAATTATGTGACCAAAAAAATGGAAATAGAAATTACACTTAAATCAGTTACCTGAATAAAAATGATGATCAAAGTAAAAAAAAAATCGCTTACTGCATGTGAAGCTATTATATTGAGCATTACACCACACAGCCACATTCTGTAGCACAAATGTTTTAATGCTATTGAGTGCCACACAAAATTACGAAATATTTTTTTTCATCAGTTACTCGGAAACGAGGGCCCACTAGGGTGAATTGGTGCAGTGTGTAATGCCTGAGATCTTAACTAATATGGTTTTTAAAAAGTCAATCCCACCACTGCAGACATCTCCTTGTAAGATGTTAAGCCCTACGTTGACATATGTGCCATGTATCTTATGTAGACCATTCAACTGCCCATTTTTTGATGTGGGACAAGTGTGCAATTATCAACCACACTAGTATGTTGTGTGCACTCTTTGTTTTGGGCACACATTCTTAACAGATTTTCTTTCCAAATTGTGCTTTGGTAGGTGTTGTGCAACACTAGTAACTGAAAATTGGTTACTGTTTCAATACCTGTATGCAGAAAATAAAGTTGTTTCAAACTGTGTGTGGCAAAATAGTTCAGCTGGATACAGTTTGCTGTGGTACAACATTTATTGCATAAATTCACTTTTTACATTTTGAGGCAGAATTTGCACATCTAAATTTTTCAGGTTCCTACTTATTGCTTCCGTTATATACACATGATATTGCCATGAAAAAACATATCCAAACTTAAGTCATTATTTTAAAGTTTATATCTACTTCTAGTTGTTTGGGGTGATCAAATTAATTTAACGAGGATCATTTTTAATTTTTCCTCCAGTAACATATTAAATAAACTTCATAAAAGATGATGTAATTGTCATAGCCTTTTCTAAAGTGAGTAACCAGATGAGACTTTCGCTGCTAAAATTATCGTCTTATCTTTAAGGAAGGTGAAATATTCATTTTGAGTGTTATTGGAGATTCTGTGTCAAGAAATTGAGGAGGAGGTTAGGGGAAAAATGTCCAAAGACTGAGGAGACAGTGAAGAAAATGCTAGTCCAGTTAGGGCACTTGTTAATCATAGACTAGAGCTAATTCTCATTTTTGCTATGTCTCCAACCGTCTAGATCCTTTGTTTTCCTTTTTCCTCTTATTTCTTTAAAGAAGGAATGAACACTTTTTGAAAACTTCAAACTGTGCCAGCCTTATTTGTGCAGTATGTGCATAATATTGCATATTAATTCAAAGTGTGGAAATTGCTTGTTTATCTACCTACCACATAAACAGTCTCTCTAGATTTACTATAATAGATTTTGCTGTCATTCTCACGTGCAAAATGTCATTGCAGGAACTGCACATTGTGCAAATATGTACCCCAGTGCCCCAAATGATCCTCCGCAGCTTGTAGCAGCAAGGAAGAAGGTTGGAAATCTCATAGGCAAGTGGCTGCTGCACTAGGATTGAGTAACTGGTCGAAGAATGTTTGGTGAATGGCTTCTGGTGGAGCATCTGCAGTAAAAGTGAATGCTTAGACTATGGATGAAAAAAGCTTTTGTAATTATTTTGGCAAACTTTTTTTTTTCTTTTTTTTTCTGGAGAATTAGACTGCACAGATTCTTGGTGCATGAAATTCATTGTCCGTTGCCTGCATGCTCTCTGTTACTTGTCTGCAAAGACAGAGCTGTGATATTTTGATATTTGAAGTCAATAAATAATCTGCATGTTCTTTTAAGCCAAAGATAATTTCCTCAGTTTCCATTAATGGAAAGAATGAAATAATATACTATGAATCACTGAAAAAAAAATTTGGTGTTAAACTACCAGATGCAGGTTGTGACAGTGATTTACGTATGTATATGGATTCATATTAAAGTAATAAGAAAAACTGCAATTATTTAATTTTTATTGCTCCCTGCCCCCACCTCCCCAGGTCTCTCTCTCTCTCTCTCTCTCTCTCTCTCTCTCTCTCTCACTCACTCTCTCACACACACCTCTCCCTCTCCCTGTGTGTGTGTGTGTGGGGGGGGGGGAGGGGGGGTGTTGGCATACACTTGTGCTTCTAATAAGTACTCATTTATTTTAATATTTGACTATTTTATATATAATTCTATTTGAATTCATGAGAGATACAAATAATTTATAATAAAGTTTTGACAGTTAAGATGATAAATACAACTACCAACAGGATTAAGTATTTTTGAAAGAACTATTTTCACTTAGTAATGCTTTATGGTCTGTATCATACCAGTGGATTATAATGTACAAGAAACAATTGAATAATGTACAATAAAGTAAAATAAAAAATCTTTAAAATGATGCTTTGTGTTCATTTTGTTTGTTGGTGCATAAAAAGGAAGACCTCAGTTTTGACCATAGAATAATTACGGTAAAAAAGTTTGTGGAAACCAAATTTTCAGAGATCATTAAAAATATTTGGTTCACAGCACATAAGAAAAGATTGTAGATGAACAAATGGTATGTACTAGTATATTTTGTGGTCATATTTCAACAGTTTATGAAACCAGTCCTCATTTGAAGCTACATCAGTAATGTATTGATTGAAACCATAAAGTTACACAAAATGGAATGAACTACATGAATTGCACTGGATCATATTATAAAGACCTGGTAGTATATTTCAGCATATAAACACTTTATACAGTATATTTATAGTATGGATCTTGTAACAGGCATTGATAAATCACAAGTGGTCAATCTTTTAATAGTATTGTCATACCAGCTTCTCTACAAACCATATTAGCCATAAAGCTGCATCCATAAAAACAACTCATGGGAAACAGTTATGAGTCTCGTCGGCCATTCCTTAATTTTTAGTCATAAACTAGTTGTAAACATTACAAGGAAAGGCCAAGGGAATCATTAATAGAAAAAGTTTTGTATCATTGTACTATAGGAAATTGATATCCAGTTGAGTTTACTTTTGGTTAATATGCACACAGATTTTGGATGGCACATTGTCATAGCTACCAGTAATAGCATTTGAGTTACATTTAACAATAATACTGTGGCGTATTCTTTCCTATTGTGAAGTGTACTTAAATCTGCATTTTCTGTGTGATGCTTAAATGACCGTAGAAAGTGGTTTCACAAGGGGGGGAGATGCTAATTAAGATAGCAGTGTGATCCATAATAGTATTTTAAGAATAATACAAAATGTCTTTGTGGTACTAACTTAATGTTACCAAAAATGAGTGTGTTAAATGCGTTCTGAAAGGAAATATGGTGTGTTATCAGTACTGCTACTTGTGTTCCCAAAATTATAAGGAACACAATGTACACACATTTCCAGGTATATTCTATAAATTAACTCAGTTTCATAAGAAGACTATACTGACACAAGAAGAGTTCATCGTGATTGTCAAAATTATTTTTGTGGGTAAAAGTAATGTTACATTTTATATGCTGTTAGCTCTGGCACATAAATAAAGTTTTGGGTGCAAATGCATTTTGCATGCAGAAATGGCAAAGACAAAAAACGTATTCACTTGGAGGAGAAAGCTCAAGGCTTCATATAGTTACATAGTTTCTGCCTTGGTGTAGGATTTGTGTGATCAAGAACAAAATTTACAGCTGACATGTGTTCGTGAACATATCACATTTTACAGATGAATTATAAAGCAGTACTATACAAGGTAACACAGTCTATTCAGAAGTAAATAACATTTGTATTAATCAACAAAAATAAAATACATTTCTTTCTACCTAGGTCTGGTAAACTTTAAGTCAGGAGTCCTCTGTTTATATACTACATATATATTCACTTTTTCACTTGTGCATCTTCACACAGATATAATAGACATCTAAAGGTATTCAGTGATCTTGATAATACTGTACAGTTTCACCAGCTAGCACGTGAGACTCAATATTGTTAAGTTTGACTTAACTTTGTTTATAGTACATAAATTGGTTTATTATAATAAAGCAGTTGTGTAGAAGAGAGGACTTTACCAAACACTCCAAATAAATTAATTTTATCTTGATTTGTGCATTAAGCTTTTTTAGACATAAAACTACCTGGTTGAAAAATGTTACTGCGTAACAGTAAATACATGTAGATCAAAAGGTGGAAACCACTCCAATGGATGTATTTACTTGGAATGTTGTCACTTCAGCTACTTCTGTATTCAGTTATGTGACTGGGACATAAGAGCGAGTAGCTGATACGAAGATGATTCTCCTCCAGTTCAGCAGAAATGTTTAAAGATGCTTATATCAGTGCATCCACACATTCGTAACAGAAGAAAATGGTAAATCTTCTATTGCAAAATATACTGATTGAGCATGGCAGCTAGGAGCTCCACTGAAGAGGCTCCCTGTGCCAGGATGATAGGCTCAGTACCGTGGCCTGTGGTGGTGATGATGGTGGTGATGTCGTCTCTTCTCAGCAGCTGCAGCAGCTACGGCTGAAGGTTTTGGAGCCACATCAGTTACAACTAGTTCACTGCCATCACGTAGACCTTCCCGGTAACCAGTTGGCTCATCCAATGTTTCTTTGCGCCTCAGTGGATCGTGCCCAGCTGCTGTTTGATGCAGATTTTCCCATGCTTGGCGATAGTAACGATTGAGCCCACCACGACTCTCTGAGCCTGATGAGTCAAATGATGCTACTGTGTTGCAATCAGGTGAGGCTCTATGTCGATAATGTTTAGTACTGTGGCTCCTGTGTAAGTAAATAGTCACAGATAAGTATCTCATATATTATTGGTAATGGGGAGATTTTTTAAAAATTTACGTCAAAAATTCATATTTTGTAAATCTGAAGTGCATGAAGGTCACAACTAGTGTTATTTGGAAAGCTTACGAGTAGGTTGTGTTCTAATTACACACCACCTGATTGAAGATGAAATAAATTTCAGTGTCTGATTGGGCCCAAAATTTGTTTTAGTATTTATAGACAAAACAGTTATAAGCTGTTGATATTTATATCTTGTATTACTGTGGCCAAAGTAGCTTTTTGTCTACTTTAAATATAAGTGGTTATTTTTAAGCACTCATTATGCAGAGGACTTGTTGACCAGCAGAGATTTGCAACAGTTCATGGTATGTCATACTGGGGGAAGTGTGGTAGTTGTTAAGGTGCTATACTCATAAATTATAATTAATTGAAACCCTCAGCTGCCAACAGGTGTTGATATACCTCAATGGGGACAGCTAAAAATGTGTGCCCTGACCAGGACTCAAGCCTGGGATCTCTTGCTTACATGGCAGACGCTCTATCCATCTGAGCCACCGAGGACACAGATGAATAGCACGACTGCAGGGACTTATCCCTTGCACGCTTCCCATGAGACCCACATCTGTTCTTTCGAGAGCAGTTACTACTAACTTCATATATAGTTAAAGGCTACTCCGCCATTGACCTTTGTCTGTGCGAATGCGCACAGGTTGCCCGAACTCTTACAGGTATCGTCACCTTAGTGTGCGTGAGTAATGAGTGGATGGGCAAATATCTATTAGGTACATTATGTATGTAGATTGTGGACAGTTGGGAATGTGGGTCTCACGGGAAGCGTGCAAGGGATAAGTCCCTGCAGTCTCTCTATTCATCTGTGTCCTCGGTGGCTCAGATGGATAGAGCGTCTGCCATGTAAGCAGGAGATCCCGGGTTCGAGTCATTTTCAGCTGTCCCCATCAAGGTATATCAACAACACCTGTCGGTAGCTGAGGGTTTCAATTAATTATCATTTATTCTAGAGAAGCTGCATGGTCATCAATGGTATCTGTTCTTTTGAGAGCAGTTACTATCTTCAAATATACTATGCTCATAGTTGGAACAAGTGTGGTTCAAGTCCTCATCCAGTCATGAAAATGTAGGTTTTCTATGGTTTCCATTTATTGCTTAAGGCAAATGCTAAGCTATGTCCTTTCAGAAGGGCACTTCCAAATCTCTTTTCCAGCCCTAGCCAACCCAAGAATGTACCCCATGTGTAAGGACCCCATTGTCAGTGGGATGTTGAAACTCTGTTGCCCTTTACTTATTTATTTATTTATTGTTGTGTGTCATGTCAGAAAATATAATTACAAGCACAGCTAAGTGGGAGGAACAGATGGCTTCAGCAAAGATGGAACACGCCGTAAGCCTACTCTATAAAGTGGAAGAAGAAGAAGAAGAAGAAGAAGAGGAAGAGGAAGATTAAATGGGATTAAACAAAGCTACATCCATGCAGTGGAATATGTTTTATATTGAATACCATGTTTTATCTTCATATGTAGTTTAGACATTGATTTTTATTTTCATTTTAGAAGACTGAAGTGTGTGTGTGAAAGGCATGACCAGAAAAAAAAAACCACAGTTGACATGCAGCTAAGTGCAGACAGTCACAACTTTTTTAAGGTGTCCTGGAAAAGTTTCCTTACATCCAGCGTACTAGAGCAATAGGCCAGTGATAGTTTTGCAGACAGTGTACTTCTGTAACATGAAAATAAAACCAGCAGTAATTCAGATAAGATATGAGGTTTCTGGCAGAAGCAGTACTGAGGGGTAAATAGACCAATTAATTTTTCCCCTGTAACTTGAAATCTCTTTTCCTTGATAAGTTTCAAAGCTAATAAGTAAAGCGTTTTCAATGAGTGTTGTTTTGTGTGTTACTGCCACTACAATTTCTAAAATAACTCAGGAATTTTGTTCATTAAATTGGACTTCAACTGATTTTATTTGTGGAATGTCTTACTTTCACAGTATAATATAAAAAATAATGGTAATATCTTTATGATGAAATCCACATGTTCTGTAATTCCATTCAGGAAAACAGAGTAGAAAGTGTCATCCCATAATCAAACACAAGCGTTCAATTGTGAAGCATCCATAAAAGCAAAGGAATTAAGCTTGCCAAATTCTTGGCACCCTCATAGCTCATAAAAAAAAAAAAAAAAAAAAAAAAAAAGATCTCCGCCCCCACCCCAATCATAAGAAAATAAACCCATTTTATTCCTTAGTGAGGTATGTTGGTGTTTTTTATTATCCACTCATTAAAAGTGGATTGAGAATGTCTCTGGAAGCAAGAAACCATTTTTTTTTTTTAAAGAGAAGACACACACTTTTACTGTGCTACATACAGAAAAGGGTTCAGACCTTAGTATTAACTGTCTATGCTTTCAGCAACATACTACAAGTTTATCCAAACTTTAACAACTGCTAGTCGTGAATTCTTTTGTGATATTTCTACACTGTCCTCCTTGTAACCCCACTGCTTCTCCCTTATATATTCCCCCCACCCCCTGACCACCCCAGCACAGTGCACCAAACTATAACTTCTGTCATTCCAGGACAGGCACTCATAATGTCTGTCCTTGTGATATGTGAGTAGTAAGTGATTCCAAGCAATGTAAGCACTAACTTTTGAATCTGAACATTTGGGTTTCTGAAAATAAAGTGGGAAAGTGAACTTTTTTAGTATATACGGCCACAATAAAAAGGCCTACACCAATGAAAAGTGGCACATGAAATGTGCAATATAAAGGGTAAGTGCAGACAGGCAGAATAGCTGAAAAAAGTGCTTGTACTGTACCTCACTTAACAGGCACAAGAAGTTGCTAGCTGCTGCACTTATATTGGGTTTGAGAAATAGCCAGCACGGTTGCGATAGCCACGAGAGAATTCACGTCGTCCCACCTGCTGATCGGGAAAAGGCAGAGCGAGGAGTGTGTACCATCTAGACGGCATAGTTCGTGCAGGAGGGAGAGTATTTTTCTTGCCACTAGAACAATAATAAGGGCCTAAGGTTAGTTGATAGGTGATGGTGATTAGACAGGCAGGGAGACACTGGATTTTGAAAATCCTAGAAAAATTAATATTCTTATATTTAATATTTAACAAAATGAAATTGAAATTAGAATGAAGGAAAAGAAATGATGGATTGGATTGTAGTCATGATCATGCTTATGGCTTTGATGAGATGCGGAAAACAAAACGTTCGTAAATGGATACAGAAATTCTGCCACTGTTTTAACAAAACTGATTAAAGCAAAGAAAATAGGCAAAATAGAAACTGGGTGCCTTTATTGTCCTTATAATAGGAAAATAACTCCTTTCTGTGAAACTAATGTAATAGACAAAAGAGTGTACAGAAAATATAACAGTTCTGTCTTGGCGTGGAGTAAAATGGAGAACATAGAAAAATACTAGAATTTTTGAGAGGGGGAGCAAGAGAAGAATGTGGGAGACCAGAAGTGAAGCAAATAATGTAGTAAGCAAACAAAATATTTTTGTTGCTGATTCGAACCTAGTGTTGAGATGTATCATTTCACATTATCTTGTTAAAAGCAAGCTGACCTACTTGCCCTTTCCATTCCAAGTGCCCAGTTTCTTTTGTCTCAATATGCATTATGCAGAAGACAGAACACAAAAACAAACCAATAAAAGCTTATGAAAGCAAGTTGTAATGAAGAAAGCACTTAAAATTGATAGACAGTCAAATACATTGGAAAGTAGAAGTAATAGTAATTAATGTAAGGTTATGTGGTCAGATTCCTTTATAGTTTACAAGATGTGATTTACTGCACCAAGCTTTATCATCATTTTGTTTATAAAGAATATAAAGAAAAATGGCATGTATTAGTACTACAGAAGATGGCAGAATCTCACAAGTTAAATTTAAAAGTGAAGTGATTTCATAAAAAGTATGCTTAGATTGTAGTTTAGTGGAGATAATTCACAAGAGGACATAAGTAATAAGAAAGACAGTATGAGTCCATAGTTTAAGACATTAAGATACTAAAGCCCCAACCAAGATAATTTATAAATACAGCCATATCAACAGCAACAAAGAGTTAATTTTGATTACAGAAATGTCGAATATAATGCTAGAGTAATGCAATTATTACTTATTTTAAATGGAAGAAAATCTGAAAAAAATTATGTTGGAAAATTAGGATGTGGTATGGAAAACATGAAAGATTTTCAAGCACACAAAATAGCTGTAATTCAAAAGAAAATACCATACCTTCTTACAAGGATGACTATAGTAGTAACAACTGCTGCTAAAAATACAAAACCACCAAATACACCAAGGGCTATTATGGCACCTGTAAAATAAAAACATAATTAAAAGTTTGTGTTATCTACAATTTCAATTTCTCTCTCTCTCTCTCTCTCTCTCTCTCTCTCTCTCTCTCTCTCTCTCTGCATGTCTGTCTGTCTCCGTGTGTGTGTGTGTGTGTGTGTGTGTGTGTGTGTGTGTGTGTGTAAGAAGGGGGTGGGGGGAGGTATTTCAAATTAAAAAAATACATTGTTTGTTTGGCAAGTCAAGCAAGTACATTTGTTTGTAGATGTTTTACATGTCAGTATAGGTATCTGATATAATTAACTGTAGTTACTTCTCTCTGTTAATGTACACTTGATTGCTCCAAATAAGTAAAGGTTCTTTTTTGTAATGCCATACAGAAAATTGATCAAAAAATTAGTCTATGCATACTTACTAATTGATGGGATCAGAACAGTCAAGAATAGAGCAAATAGACAAATGGGGAGGAAGGGGACTATGTGTTGAATATGTTACTTTCATACTTACTCAGAGGAAAAACCAAAAGAACAAGGAATCAAGTAAAGAGTTATAAATGGTTGACAGCCAGGAAAGATATGCAGGACAACAAAGTAATAAAAAAACATTGGCGTTCAATATTTAAGATTCAAATTACAGATCTCTAATCACACAAAAATTCAGAAGTGAAATACATGTAACAGAGTGAGGACTTGAACAGAGAAAAATATAAGAAATAAAAGGAAAGTATGAAAGAGTGTTGAAAGAGAACTGAACAGATCAAAGGATTAATACTTCAAAATTTGAAATATGGTTTGCTTAGTGCATTATTTCTGAAACTGTTCAGGTCCACATAGTATGTGCAAAAACAGTCCTGCCTTGTGCGTGGTTAACATAATCTTAGTTTCAAAAGTTTGCTGATGGCTGCGGCCTTACAGGCGTACATTGTAATTATTAATAATAATAATAATAATAATAATAATAATAATATGGATTCTGTCATTTCTTAAATGTTTATGCCACAAAAATGCAGATAGCAAATGTTCATGCATTTACATGCAGTCAAAGTTGCGGGACAATTCTAGTATTACAGTGCATTATAAAATAAAATAAAAAGTGTTCCATATTTTGAGAGGTGGTAGTATGGATGGAAACATGAAAAAATATCCAATAAAATTGATACCTTAGAGCTTGTTCACCTACACTACTGAGAAAAACATCTTTTCTACTGAACAAGTGCTTGTAGTTCTTAAGATGTGCATTTTAGAGCCAGTGTTTACAGGTAATTTTTTTCAAGTTTTGATCTGTACTACCATCCATCTAAATATAAAAGTTGTCACACTATTGAAGTGACAGAATCATTTTATCCTTTATTTAAAACTGGAACTTTTAACAGTCCCCTCCCTATGCATTTATTTTTATACAGCATTCCAGAATTATTCATTGAAATTCATTTTGATCATTTGCATAACACAAAGAACAAAGATAATTTTCTGCTTTCTGCTCAACTAACAGACTTCCCAATGTATACGAATGAAAATCTTCACTAGGCTAAAGATGAGCATGAAATTAATAAGACTACTGAAAAAGAAGCTGTATGACCTTGCTACAGAAATGTTTCTACTCACTGGAAGAGTTCAAGAAGCATGGTCTGATTATTTAACCAAGAAATCATTGATAATTAGCATTAATATGTAAAACTGACATTATACTCATGAAAGAATATTGACTTTAGACTGCTGTTCACCTTGTTGTTTATAATTTTATGCAAGTGAATTGTATTCCTAATTCTTGATGTGTCTCCTGTTCCCTAATTTGATGAGTAGTAAGTTAAGTTACTGATGAATTAATCACTGTTCACTACATATGGTCTTCTATTATTGTTGTGGATACTTCCGACTTATGCGAAAAGCCAGACCATAGTATTCAAACCAGGATTCATATCTTTTGGATGAAGTGCTCTGAATCTGGATGTAGGCATGGAAATTTGAATCTTACTCCTCTCAAATACAGTGCATAATAATTATGTATAGTATTATTTGCTAAAGTGCTATAGTGTAACTGTGAAAAATTCAAGTACAAGTGTGCATTTGTTTGTTAATTAAAACTTTGCAGAACTATTACAGAAGACTTACAATCTTCCATATTCATGTGTGTGAAGTTTACATTCTATATTGCCTGGTGATGCTACAATACATTCCTTAAGAAATCTTATAACATCTGTGTAATTATTGCAAATAAAACTAGTGTGTGATTTCGCAATATATGTGTGCTGGAACAAAATCTGTAGACTTTTTTCTTCTCAACAATCAAATCAAACAAAAAAAGCTGACTGGAAAAAAAAATGAGGGTAGCTCTTCAATTTTTGTAAATGACCACCATATGGAGCCCTTGAGGTATCCTATTGCTATTGTTTTAAAAGTTGTCATCTGTTACTGTTAAAAAAAATCGCAGATCATAAATTGGACAAATAGTTAATTTACAGTGAGTTTTCAAAAAAGTGTTGTGAAAAAAATGGAAATTTCATGTGAATGTTTTTGTTGAATATTCTATTAAAATTTTTGTTGAGGCCCAACTCAGAATGCTTTGAATTGGTGTGTTAAAGTTTTGATAATCAGTCATATTCAGAAAAGACTGTTTGCAATTTGTTTGCAGAATTTTTTGCAATTGTGTTACTGCCAGCAATGAAGTCCCTGAAGGTCAGCCAAATTCAGCGTTGTGCGCAACATTATTAAAGATGAACGACATATGACTTACAGTGAGATAGGGGCATCTGGAAAATTGAAGACTGAAGTACATTCAATTTGGCATGAATTTTAGCTGTCAAAAGTAACAGTTCCTGAGGGATTGCACGCAGTTTGACTGAAGCTCAAAAACAGACTTGTCTCAATTGGTGCAAAAAAAATGCTCAAAAAATTTGATTGAGTACTTGTGATGTCTGTATAAACGTTGTAGCAGGAGACTAAATTTGCGTGTAGTTGTATGAGGTGGAAACCAAGTGGCAGTCAACTATTTGGTGTATTCCAAAATAAACCGAAACCAACCAAGGTTACATTGGACATGTTGCGACATTGGTATAGACTATATACCCATGCTTGAAACATGTCCTTACCACAAATTATCAAAGAACAGGTAATGCTGAATGGTATATAATAATTTGTTTGCCACAAGTAATTAGGGAAATAGGGAAGAAAACCAAAAAGATCGTATCTATCTTTCATAATACCGATGCCAACTGTCGCACAGCAAGCAATTGATTTTGTCCCAGTGTCCGTAGTCATGTGATTTATCTCCAAATGATTTATTTTTGTTGCTTTATGTTAAACAAAAAATGCATGGACTTCTCCATCACCTCAAGAAGCTGTTGAGTCATTCCAAAACCATGTTTAGAGGTAGAGTACAAAATATGTTTCCAGAATTTGCCTCTCCCCCTTCCACTGCCCCTCCCCCCAGGGTATCAGGGCTAGAATAGACCCATGATTATTCCTTGCCTGTCATACGATGCAAAAGGAGTTTTGTATTTAGTGATGCTTTTACATCGAGGACTTGGCTATTATCAGGATACCTGTCAGTTTTAGCTCCTTTCACAATCTTTCCCTCAGTCTTTTAGGCTTCATTACTTCCACTAATCTTTTAGAGTTTGTCCTGCTCCTTTCTAAATTTCCCAGAAGTGTGGGCCATTTGAGGAAGGGCACCTTACATTGTGGAGAATCTATTCAGCATTCACTGTAATGTTTTGCACCCACTATTAGAGTGGATTTATGTTTACACCCAGAATCCAGCACGGCAACCAGTCCTCCATGGGGAGGTCATTGTGTACCGTCATGATTCTAGCTACCTGACAACATAGGGATCACACTGATGATGCCTGAGCTGTAACCATCTCAAGTATCATGAGGAGTAGGCGCCTGTATAATCCGGACCATCGGGAGTCTGGGCAACGGATACTATGACAGGTAGTCTGTGCTGTGCCAGGTTAGCACCCATAAGGAGAGCCTCCTGTCAGAGTGAGTGGCATCAGCATGGGTGACCACCAGTGAATTAGATCAAACTCACCCATACTGGTGGCCATGCCAACATGGCTGCCTGGGAGGTTAACAGTTCGCCTAGTTCTTGGTAAGCACCAGATCTGATGGAGAACCTTTTCCCATGCCAAAACCACTGTTTTTTGTTGAGAGAAGATATGGATCTTTTTTGGTCAAAATGTTGGATGCTAACTAATCACAGGCACTTGAAGCCTGTGAAAAGCTTGGGGGTATAACAGTTACCATCTCTCCTCATAGTGAACTCAAAAGGATTCGAGGTGTCATCTTCCATTGGGACCTAATGCTACAAACAGATGGAAAAACTGAATCCTAACCACAATTTACTGGTTATGAACTGTAGATTAAAATTGAAAAAACTGCAAAAAACTAGGAATTTAAGGGGATGAGACCTGGATAAACTGAAAGAACCAGAAGTTGTGGAGAATTTTAGAGGGAGCATTAGGGAACGATTGACAAGAACAGGTGAAAGGAATACAGCAGAAGAAGACTGGGTAATGTGAGAGATAAAATAGTGAAGGCAGCGGAGGATCATGTAGGTAAAAAGAAGAGTGCTAGTAGAAATGCTTGGGTAACACAAGAGATATTGAATTTAATTGATGAAAGGAGAAAATATAAAAATGCAGTAAATGAAGCAGGCGAAAGGGAACACAAACATGTAGATAATGAGATTGTCAGGTGTAAAATGCTAAGCAGGAATGACTAGACAACAAATGTAAGGATGTAGAAGCATATATCACTAGGGGTAAGATAGACGCTGCTTACAGGAAAATTAAAGAGGCCTTTGGAGAAAAGAGAACCATCTGTATGAATATCAAGAGATCATACGGAAAACCAGTCCAAAGCAAAGAAGAGAAAGCAGAAAGGAGGAAGGAATGCATAGAGGGTCTATATAATGGAGATGTACTTGAGGGCAATATTATGGAAATGGAAGAGGATCTAGATGAAGATGAGATGGGCTATTTGATGCTGCGTGAAGAATTTGACAGAGTACTGAAAGACCTAAGTCAAAACTACGCCCCAGGAGTAGACAACATTCTGGCATAACTACTGATAGCCTTGGAAAATCCATCCATGACAAAACTCTCCCATCTTGTGTGCAAGATATATGAGAACAGGTGAAATACCATCAGACATTCAAGGAGAATGTAATAATTCCAATTCCAAAGAAACAGGGGCTGACAGGTGTGAAAATTACTGAACTATCAGTTTAATAAGCCATGGCTTCAAAATACTAACACTAACTCTTTACAGAAGAATGCAAAAGCTGATAGAAGCCGCCTCAGGAAAGATCAGTTTGGATTCCGGAGAAATGTAGGTACACACGAGGCAATACTGACAATATGAATTCTTA
This sequence comes from Schistocerca nitens, assembly GCF_023898315.1. NCBI lineage: Eukaryota > Metazoa > Arthropoda > Insecta > Orthoptera > Acrididae > Schistocerca > Schistocerca nitens. The sequence continues at coordinate 529,196,847 of NC_064614.1, read as the reverse complement.
TAGAAGATAGGTTAAGGAAAGGCAAACCTACATTTATAGCTTCTGTAGACTTAGAGAAGGCTTTTGACAATACTGATCGAAATACTCTGTTTCAAATTCTAAAGGTGGCAGGGGTAAAATACGGAAGTGTACAGAAACCAGATGGCAGTTATAAGAGTTCAGGGGCATGAAAGGAAGCAGTGGTTGTGAATGGAGTGAAACAAGGTTGTAGCCTATCCCCCCAATGTTATTCAATCTTATATTGAGCAAGCAGTAAAGGAAACAAAAGAAAAATTGGGAGTAGGAATTAAAGTCCAGGGAGAAGAAATAAAAACTTTGAGGTTTGATGTTTGGCAATGACACTGTAATTATGTCAGAGACAGCAAAGGGCTTGGAAGAGCAGTTGAACAGAATGGACAGTGTCTTGAAAGGAGGATATGAGATGAACATCAACAAAAGCAAAATGAGGAAAATGGAATATAGTCGAATTAAATCAGATGATGCTGAGGGAATTAGATTAGGAAATGAGACACTTCAAGTAATATGTGAGCAGCAAAATAACTGATGATGGTCACAGTAGAGAGGATATAAAATGTAGACTGGAAAAGGCAAGAAAAGCGTTTCTGAAAAAGAGAAATTTGTTAATATTGCATATAGATTTTAGTGTCAGTAAGTTTTTTCTGAACGTATTTCTATGAATGTAGCCATGTATAGAAGTGAAACATGAATGATAAACAGTTTAGACAAGAAGAGAATAGAAGCTTTAGAAATATGTGCTACAGAAGAATGCTGAAGATTGGGTGCGTAGATCAATAGAATTTGGCAGAAGAGAAATTTGTGGCACAACCTGACAAGAAGGGATCAGTTGTTAGGATACATTCTGAGGCATCAAGGGACACTAATTTAGTGCTGACTGAAAGTGGGTTGGAGAAGCTGTGGCTGTTCGGGTGTGCCAGTCAGTTCATATAACAGTATGTAATATCTATCTACTCCCAGACAAATCTTTACCATATCACGAGTCGTTAGAGCTAGTTGAACAGTTGCCTCCACCCTTGCTCCTACTGGTGGACTTCAATGCCCACTATCTTCTATGAGACTGTCAATCCACTTCGAGCAGGGACCAAGTAACAGAACAGCTAATTTCAGAACTGGAAGCCCACCTCCTTCATATTGGAGCTGCAACACATTCCAGTATGACCTGAGGAACATACTCAGTCATAGATATTATAGTGTGCACCCTGAGCTTCTCACCCTTAACCCAGTGGTTCATTCACAGCGACCTCTATGTGACCACTTTCATATTTCCTATCACTCTCTTTCTCGACCCACTGACCAATGGAACATGAACCAAACTGGTCACTTTGGAAAGCCAACTGTCAAGCTTTTGCCTCCAAACCAACTTTTGAAAACAGTCAAGGGAAGGATACCGAAGGAGTGCACAAGGTGCTATTGACATGATTATAAATGCTGACGAAGCAACGATACCAAATTCTTCAGGCTATTCCTGACATATGCTGGTGCCATATGGTCTGTAGGATAGCTGCAGCTACCAGAGAGCATCAGAGGGCATTTCAAAGAGACAAGTGGGGTCTCTCTATGAAATATTTAATGGCATTCAAGAGACTTTGAGGAAAGGCTTGGCTTTTAACAAAAAAATCAGGAGTTTTGGGGAACACCCCACACCCCATTCCTCTCAAGTGCAGATTAAACTACACCACATTTGCAGCCAACCACTGTCCACCGTAGTTCCTGGCATCTCCCTCGAGGGTGGCATCTGTATTGATCCTGTGGCCATGTTTCTTGGCACATTTCACCAAAGTGTCCATTTGCAGTAACTACCATCCTCATTTCCTGACATGGAAATGCCTACTGGTGGGAAACACCTTATCCTTCCATGCGTAAGGCTTTGAATTGTACAATGTTCCATTTGGTGAACAGAAGATCATTATAAAGAGTACTTCAAACAATGGAAAATCCAGGATGGAATGTAACAATACCAGAGAAGGAAAGTTGCTACTCACCATATAGCGGAGGTGCTGAGTCGCGATAGGCACAACAAAAAGATTCACACAATTATAGCTTTCAGCCATTAAGACCTTTGTCAGCAGTACACACACACACACACACACGCGCGTGTGCCCGCAACCGCAATTGCAACTTCCACACACGTCTGGAGTCTCAGAGAACTGAAACAACCGTGCAAGCAGCAGCACCAGTGCATGATGGGAGTGTCAACTGGGTGTGGATAAGGAGGAGGCTGGGGCAGGGAAGGGGAGGGATAGTATGGTGGGAGTGGCAGACAGTGAAGTGTTACAGTTTAGATGGAGGGCAGGAGAGAAGGTGCGGAGGGGGGAGGGCATAAGTAGCAGAAAGGAGAGAAATAAAAATAAATTAAATGACTGGGTGTTGCGGTGAAATGATGGCTGTGTAGTGCTTGAATGGGAACAGGGAGGGGGCTGGATGGGTGAGGACAGTGACTAACAAAGGTTGAGGCCAGGAGGGTTTCGGGAACGTAGGATGTATTGCAGGGAAAGTTCCCACCTGCACAATTCAGAAAAGCTGGTGTTGGTGGGAAGGATCCATATGGCACAGGCTGTGAAGCAGTCATTGAGATGAGGGAGATTACGTTCGGCAGCATGTTCAGCAACAGGGTGGTCCACTTGGTTTTTGGTCACAGTTTGTCGGTGGCTGTTCATGTGGACAGACAGCTTGTTGATTGTCATGGCTACATAGAATGCATACAGTGGTTGCAGCTTAGCTTGTAAATCACATGACTGGTTTCACAGGTAGCCCTGCCTTTGATGGGATAGGTGATGTTAGTGACTGGACTGGAGTAGGTGGTGGTAGGAGGATGTATGGGACACGTTTTGCATCTAGGTCTATTATAGGGGTATGAGCCATGAGGTAAGGGATTGGGAGCAGGGGTTGTGTAAGGATGGACAAGTATATGGTGTAGGTCCTGTTCCCATTCCAGCACTACACCGCCGCCATTTCACCGCCACACCCAGTCTTTTAATTTCTTTTTATTTCTCTCCTTTCCGCTACTTATCCCCTCCCCCCTCCAAACCTTCTCTCCTGCCCTCCATCTAAAATGCAACACTTCACTGTCTGCACTCCTGCCATACTATCCCTCCCCCTCCCCACCCCAGCTTCCTCCTTACCCACACCCAGTCACCACTTCCATCATGCACTGGTGCTGCTGCTTGCAGTGTTGTTTCAGTTCTCTGAGACTACAGACAGAAGTGGTGTTTGCATGAGTGTGTGTGTGCGTGTGTGTATGTTTGTCTACTGCTGACAAAGGCCTTAGTGGCCAAAAGCTATAATTGTGTGAATCTTTTTGTTGTGCCTATCGCAACTCAGCATCTCTGCTTTATGGTGAGTAGCAACTTTCCTTCTCTGGTATTGTTATAAAGAGTATTTGTTCGATAAAAATTGAATCTTATATGTAGTTAATGAATACTTGTACTGGGATTACAAATACTTCATACTGGGATTACAAACATCACAAAAAACTTGTGTGGGAAGTGCTTTCATAAATTTGAAAATATAGTAATAGTCGTTTGTGTTCAGTGGATATTTTTCCATCTTTGTGAAATAAATGTATTAAAGAAATTGCACCTTGTTTAAGTGTTAAACAGCATTCTTTTAGTTAATTTTGATTTTTGTGAACTTTTTCAGAAAACATGTTTGCTTCATTAACAAATGTCTTATATATTTCTCATATATTTTTTGTGATAGATCTCAACATGGCCATACACCATAACAAACGTACAGCATACTTACCAAGGTTAAGTCTGGCTCCCACTGTTTCACGTTTCTCCTCAATTACAGAGTGGGCAATGTCAGCATCTGGCAAGCTGCTCTTGATATTTACACTGTCTGGAACTTCATTGTCCTGTGGGCGTGAAGCATCAGGCTGAGGAGTGTTGGCCAAGTTAACCTCATAGCCACTAGTAGATATATCAGCTGCTGTTGTTCTGCTTACAGGACTGATAACAGTTGGTCCATAAATAGTTGGACGAGCTGTTGGAGCAACATTTGCTGGAGTTCTTGTCCTTGCTGGTGGTTTTGTTGCTCTTGTTGGAGGTACTGCATTTGTTGGCTTCACTTCTTCTGTAGTGTGATACAAGTCAGAAAAGCATTGTAAACATCATTAATGCAGTTCCCCTTAATACATCTAAACCTATGTTTAATAATATATTTAAATAAAAATAAATTAAATCTTTCAACTAAGCAACCTATGGAGGTTGCAACAAACAAATAATTTAGATTTTCCAGCCTGTTTTGCTGCTGTCATCTGTATTTACTCGATGAACCCAACATTTTGTGTCTATCTGTGTAGGACAGTTTCATGGGAGGTAGACACACTCTCCCCTTCCTAAAGATGTCTTGAAAATGAAAATTTGGGCTTACCAAGGAAACCCATTTGAGCAGCAGCCAGAATGTCTTAATCATTGTAATATGTTATTACTGAGTATGCTACAGGAAATAACACCAGTTCTCCAAGGTATTACATGGTCAGTAAGTGTTTTCTTGAGCACTAATGTGGGGAGGGATGGAGGTAGCACTTGTGAGAAGTGAATGAAGCAATTTCCTCTCCAAGGAATTATAAATTAGTACCCCCAATGGAACAGGAACTGCTTCATTAATTTTCCAGCACTAACACCCCAAACATACAGGGTTATTACAAATGATTGAAGCGATTTCACAGCTCTACAATAACTTTATTATTTGAGATATTTTCACAATGCTTTGCACACACATACAAAAACTCAAAAAGTTTTTTTAGGCATTCACAAATGTTCTATATGTGCCCCTTTAGTGATTCGGCAGACATCAAGCCGATAATGAAGTTCCTCCCACACTCGGCGTAGCAAGTCCCCATCAATGAGTTCGAAAGCATCGTTGATGCGAGCTCGCAGTTCTGGCACGTTTCTTGGTAGAGGAGGTTTAAACACTGAATCTTTCACATAACCCCACAGAAAGAAATCGCATGGGGTTAAGTTGGGAGAGCGTGGAGGCCATGACATGAATTGCTGATCATGATCTCCACCACGACCGATCCATCGGTTTTCCAATCTCCTATTTAAGAAATGCCGAACATCATGATGGAAGTGCGGTGGAGCACCATCCTGTTGAAAGATGAAGTCGGCGCTGTCGGTCTCCAGTTGTGGCATAAGCCAATTTTCCAGCATGTCCGCGGGCTACGCGTGAAACTTACACACACGCGTTCAACCGTTTCTTCGCTCACTGCAGGCCGACCCGTTGATTTCCGCTTACAGAGGCATCCAGAAGCTTTAAACTGCGCATACCATCGCCGAATGGAGTTAGCAGTTGGTGGATCTTTGTTGAACTTCGTCCTGAAGTGTCGTTGCACTGTTATGACTGACTGATGTGAGTGCATTTCAAGTCCGACATACGCTTTCTCGGCTCCTGTCGCCATTTTGTCTCACTGCGCTCTCGAGCGGTCTGGCGGCAGAAACCTGAAGTGCGGCTTCAGCCGAACAAAACTTTATGAGTTTTTCTACGTATCTGTAGTTTGTCGTGACCATATGTCAATGAATGGAGCTACAGTGAATTTATGAAATCGCTTCAATCATTTGTAATAGCCCTGTATATTAGTAAAATCACACACTACATTTGACAAGTGGTAAAACAATGCTGCTGCACATAGCATTGTTTAATCTCTAAGACTGGCAGTGGCAGAACACAAAATTATAGTAGCCTGAAGTCTTCAGATTGTCACCAGTCAACTACGAAGGTGATTAATAGCAAAAAACACATTTGTCTTGGTTTTTCATTTACACCTAGTAATTTCTTTTCAGTTAGCTCTCACCTTGATATATTAATTGCTAACAGCTGGTTACTAGCAGTATTGTGGAATTCTTGGTATATCTGTGTATTTTTTCTTCAAAACCCTCTTCAGCACCTCATGCCTCTCTTGACCTATATTTTGAAACAAATTTCCTTCTCTCCAATACCTATATGTTTTACTCTTCCTTTGCTGTGTTTTTAATCTTTTGCTTTACTCATACATTATAAATTTTTAACACTCATGGGGAGTAGGGATTCGAAAATGGTTATTAATTAACATGTCTGTCAACAATTCCACACTCATTTCAAAGTTTCATTCAAGTTTTCCCCATAGTTTCATCAAGACTCAAGTACAGACAGACAGGTGCCTGACTCAACTTTATTTTATTACTTACTGACCAAAATGCAGTCTCATTATTAGATTGTGTGTTTTTGGATAGCTAGTAGAGTTAACAATTCCATTTTGATGCAGAGCTCTTAAATTGGCACTATTTTGCTAAGTGGTGTGAGTGGTCACCCTGAAATTTGCTGCCTGGGGTACATCCAGCTATGGAATTAATGTAAATCCATCTACACCTTTACTCTTCAAATTACTGTGAATGGTAGAAGATACTTTCCATGGTACCACACACTGGAGTTTCATTGTGTTCACCATGTGTATGGAGCACAAAGAGGCCTCAGCAGGTGACATAGTGTAATCTTCTCTTTGCAATACATAGAGATTTTTAGTGTGTTCATAGATACCTCATTGATTGACCAGTCACTGAAATATTGTGCACAAAAGTGGAATTGCCAGTGTGATGTGATACCCAAAGCTCACCAGGCAGTTATGGCAGGGATATTTCGGATATAACTTAAATGATTTTGTTCATGTTTGTCACATATTAGTAGCTGTCTGACATTTTTATAAATTGGCATGTGTAAAAGTGTGGTCTTTTCTCATCCTGAGCAGTTTAATAAGATTTATTATATAATCAGACTTTACCTTTGCATACTGGAGGTGGCTGATCATATAGGCCATTGGACATGCATTGAATCTGCTTGGGTCCAACAAGTTTAAAATGTGGTGACATGCAGTGATATTCTACCACTGTCCCTACAATGGTAGCATTGTTGCTGAGAGAGTAGTGTCCATTTTCTATTGAAGGTGGTTCTTCACACTCAATAGCTGTCAGGAACAAACAAAAAAAAAAAAAAAAAAAAGAAAATAACAGCTCATTAATGATATTTCTTTGTTTTGTTACACATTGTGAGTAACTTAAACAATAACTTATAATGCAGCCATATGTGATAGCACTCTAGAAGAGTATAAATGTAATGCTTTCTAAATACAGGTACCATATATTCTTTCTCTTAGTTTATCTATTTATATTGCTTCCATTAATAACAGCACACATTAGAGGACTCACAAAGACTTGTAGGAGAAAGCAGTAGACAAGTTCCAGCAAATCTTAGTGGAAACAAATGGCAAATGTACATGTTCTGAAGTCATAATCTTACACTTCTTGTCAATAACCAACATGTCAGGATATCCTTGTCCTGTTGTTTTTATTGCCAGAAATGAAATGATAGTGAAATTATCAAATATTCTCCTAAAGAACAGTATTTCTTGAAAAACTTTCACTATTAAAGAAGTCTTGCTGTAAAGAAAACAGTTTTCCATGATTTCCCTAAACAACTTCAGGCAAATGCCAGGCTGGTTCCTTTGAAAGGGCACATCCGATTTTCTTCCCCATGCTTCCCTAATCTGAAGGCACAGATGACCCTGCTGTTTGGTCCCCTCCCCCAAACCAACCAACCTTTGTTGGCTGTTTCCAATAGATCATTTCCTTTGTGGTAATTCATAATGTTCAAACATAGTATATGTTCAAAAATCGTACTACAAATGAACATTAGTGTTATTGGTCTGTAATTCAGCGGATAGTCCTGTTTCCTTTCTTCAGCATTAGTGTTACTTGTGCAACTTTCCAATCTGGTTTGGATCTTTCTACGAGTGAGTGGTTGTATATGATTGCTGAAGTTGGGTCTACTGTATCAGCATATTCTGAGAGGAACCTGACTAAATGAGACTTAAGATATCCCTCTGGAATTCACTGAACCATCTTAATATGGTAATTTGATATGGATATGATGTGTACTATTGTAAAGTGATGTGGATATCTCCAGACACAGGCACATTTGCTCAAGGCACTGACATGCTGTCAGGCCTTCACAAAAGCTGTGTTGTAAAATTTCTCATGCCACTCTCACACTACTTCTCTTCTACCATGTTTCCTATTACACCAACACCCTTGGAAGATGGTACTTCACATTGTACCAGTTATTGGGGTTTCTTCCCCTTCCATTTATGTGTGGAATGTGGGAAAAATGTCTATTAAATGCCTCTGTGGACATTGTAATGAATCTAACTGCTTTTCCATGATAGAGCCTGTCTGATCATTCCATTTCAAATCCCTCCACCCAGGTGTTTGCATCAGTTGGCCAATTCCATTGTGATACATTGATACTGTTGTCATAATATAGTATCTTTTCCCATTTTGTTGAGTTCTACAGTCTTAAACATTTAAAATCAGTTGACAAGTGTTTGTACCAATTTGGAATCCTATTAAGATCTGACTGAGCATTTGTGCAGCTTTTTTCAGACAGTTCTTAATTACAGACAATTGCATCATCTGTGAAAAGTCTGGCTTACTAATTATATTGTGTGCAAAGTCATTAATATACAACATAAACATCAAGGGTCCCAACACACTTCTCTGGGGCACACCTGAAATTACCTCTATATGTGTTGTTGGCTCTTTATCCAAGGTAACATGCTGCAGTCTCCCTACCATGGAATCCTCAGTCCAGCCACAAATTTCACTTTATGTCCAATATGATTGTATTTTTAATAATAAGCATAGGTATGGTACTGTATCAAATGGTTTTTAGAAACTGAGGAAAATACTGCATCTACTAAGACTGCATTTATGCATGGCTTACAGTATGTCATGTGAGAAAATTGTGATTTGGTTTTCACATGATCACTAATTTCAGAAGCCATGCTGGTTGGCATGGTGGAGGTCACTCTGGGGCTCAAGACATTTTATTCTGTTTGAGCTCACAGTATGTTCTAAGATTATACACCAAAAGGGTGTCAAGGATATTGGGTGATAGTTCTGGGATTAGTTCTATCTATCTTGTAGACTGGTGTCATCTATAATTTCTTCCAACTGCTGGGGATGGTTCTTTTGTTTGGAAATCTACAGCAGATAATGGTTGAAAGAAAGGCTAACTCAGCCACAATTTCAGTACAGAAAATGATTGGGGTTCTATTGGACCCTGGAGCTTTGGTAATCCATAAACTACTCTGGCACAGCTGGTGGAATGTTTCTGAGCTATTGGTTGTAGTGCATGTTTCAGTTGGTTATAACATAGATAGGAGTGTGATTCATCCATTATGTCCTCACATTACAATGCCTTTCTCATACCACCTGTAAAGAAGTACTGCATAAAGGCATGCTGTTACATCATGACTAGTAAAGACTGTCATCATAGGTACCATTCAGGTCATTGTAAAAGAAGTTTGGATGATTATTTAAGACTCAATAATCACTGTAGACTGTTCTTAGCTGGACAAAAGCTGAGACATTGTTTTCAGTTGTATCTATTTCTGGGACCCGATTAAAAAATTAGGCACAAATTTTTTTCAAATATAGTTAGCATGAACACCTATGCTCATTTACTGTCTATTAAACTACATACACAAGGTGTTGGTTTACACTTATGGAGCAGTGTCATGAAACACATTGATGTATGGTGCTACAGCCTCTTGTGTTGGTTGGACAAATTTTGTGGAACCCATAGGGAACAAACTTTCCGGTGCTGCAGAATATTGTGAACAATGTGATGAATGCTTCTGAATGACATTCCCAATTTCACCATCATATTCCATAATGAGATCCTCCTGTTGTCCTGAATCAGCTCCTTCACACAAGCTGTGTTCAAATCTGTTGATGCTGGGCTGGGTCAGCCACTGTGATCCTTGTTGGTGACGTTTTCTCTAGGAACCACAAACTTTTGACACCATTGTACAACATGCTTACAAGACATTATAGCTCTACATAAACCTCTACCAGCTGCCAGTAAATTTCAGCAGTTGTTACATGTTTTGTCCATAGAAATTGAATAGCTGAGCAGAATTCTTCACGAGACCAGTTTTCCAAATGAGTTGCCATTTGTGTTTACTACAACTAGTGCTGTAGGTGGCAGGTGGCTGAAGCTCCGCACAGTTGCCAAGTGCTTCAATCAGAATTACAGCACACTACTAATTTCTCCATAACAGATGAAACTCCAGGAATTATGGGATTGTAACCTTAGTTTCTGATCACCCCTTGAATTTGTCATAATGCAGGATGTGATGACTTCTTTCAATCTGTACACTTCAGAGTGGAGGAAGAAAGACCTAAGGTAATCAGTATGTCACCCACCAGTCATCAGCAAATGAATATTTGGTACCCAGAAGAACTGTGTTAAAATGTCTGGTCATCATGAAGTACAACAAGAAACCTATTTCACCTTAATGGGCAGCACCTCATCTGGAAAGCATAAAAAAGTGTAAGAGCAGTATTTTCCTTTCAGTTTGTACTGCTGTAACCATGTCTAGTTAGTAATCAATTTTCATATGAAATCCTCAGTGTGTCCTCTGCTGAATCTTTTAAGCATTACTTGAAATCAACTGATCTACCCAACTTTCTGCTCCTCTGTTACTAAATGTGATAGTACCCAATGGCTACATAATTTAACCGGAAATTTATGCTTAAGCACAGTCAATCAAAAATTAAAGATCTTCTTGATCCTACAAATGTTATTTGCAGGTCTTCTTCAAAACTTTGGCGGAGCATGAAAGTTTCATGCATCTTTTTTTTCTCCTGTCAGAGCTATTTCAGGATGTTAGACCATGGATCATCTTCAAACAAAAACCTTCCTCTTAACCAGTTTACTCCAGTTTTTCTACAAGGACTACTCCCTTGGGAAATGGCACTTTAATTATACACTTTCTCACTCCTATCTGGGCTAACAATGTATACTGTTTCATGTTACAGCATTTCAAGTCATGACACATGCAGTGAATACTGACCTTGGCAGAATGGTGGAGGTCCATTCCATCGTTCATCAACATCACATGTAAGCAAAGCTCGACCAATCATTTCATGGCCATCATCACAAGAATATTCAACTTGACTCAAATATGTAACAGTTCTGTTAAGCAGCTGATAACGACCGTTGGTTATATCTGCTGGGAAGCCACATTCAATACCTGCAAACAGACACATATCAGCAACTGGTTTCAAAGTAGCTGGAATAAGTATAGTTCAGAGTTAGGCCATTTATAGAATTTTAACAAATGTATGTTCTCTATTATATATTCTAAAGAATATAATCTTTTAGTTCTGCAATGTAGCAAGAGGTTATACTACTAGGAAACAGATCAACTCCTTTCACTCTTTTGTTGTTTTACAGCTTAATCCTTTCGTGCTTTTTGGTTGTGTGAATGGGAATTCAGTAAAAATATCCATTATTGTGAACAATGCTGTGCATCTTTAAAACGAAATAACAAAATTATTTTCAGATACACAGCTTGACACATCAAGGAGTTTTTAAATGGCTACATCATGTATTAAGAATTATTTTACTTGTGATTGGTATTGCAATCTTAGACATTCGCTGTGAAAGATATATTTCAAGAGTTGAAAGTAATCCTACATTCTATTACCTTACCAAGGCAGCAGTAATTGCAAGAACAGTTACCACAGTTAGATCCAGCTTGTAAGGTAATGAGGGAAATATTGGTCCTTGAACATTAATTAATTATTGTAAAGAAGATACTATTAGTTCAAAACATATACAAGTGACAAAAATGCCTGCAAATGGAGTCCACTACTTGGTGTTCCCTCTTAACAACAACATTGCAACATATGTTACCTATCACAGGATCTCAAAAATGTTCACGTTTGTTATTCTAAAACAGTGAGTCATTTTTGTATGAATTTAAAGGTATTCTGAGTGATAAATTTTCAATTTTATAGTGTCTAGTGTTTTCCACAGTTCATACATTCAATTAAATTGCATACGTTGTGGCGTCCTATACAGGTGGTAATTGCTAACACTATATTTCCAATTATGATCCATGATGCTTGTATTCTATTTTAAAATTCATGTTGGTAAAAATAGTTTGAAAACAAATGGCTATAGTGCTAATTCTTTGTAAATGTGTTTGCCATAAACAATGTAAGATGCAACAGATTTTCAGAGTTTCATTAAGTTTGCTGTCTTGCAACATAAAGTGGCCATTGAATTGATCATGATTAGTATTTTGTGGAAACAGCTCACAGTTCTTAAAATGAAACAAGATTTAAACAGAATCAAGAAGATGAACAATAGACTGCACTCTCCATATAGTGAAGACGCTGAGTCACACATAAGCACAACAGAAAAACAATTTGGATGAAGTCCTTTTTGGCTGAAAGCATACATGTTTGACACTCTGTTTGTTGTGGCTATCTGTGACACAACTTCTCCATTCTGTGGTGAGTAGCAATCCATCCTTTTCATAATATTGTCATTATTCCATCCTGGATTTTCCATTGTTTGGGGATGAACAATAGCCATTTAAGAGAATTATTTGAGTATGGTAATCCCTGCAAGTGGAGTCCACTACTTGGTGTTCCCTCTTAACAACAACATTACAATATATGTTACCTATCACAGGATCCAAAAAATGTTCACATGTTTGTGCATGTATATATATTCTGAAATAATTAGTCAAAATTAGTGTTTATCATGTAAAATTGTTATTTGCGTGCAAATCTGTTACTTTTTACAGACAGTATCTTGCTTTGGATGAATGACTTCTTACTTAAATCTTATTTAATACCATAGTATATTGTATTGTTCAGTCACTGGAGTCATTCAGCTGTTTTCTACAAACACTTTATGAGTCATCCTAACCAAATAAGCTGTTTACATGTTTTTTATGGACTTGCAAATCTTACATCCATCACACTTTTTCTGTCCCTATTGTTGAGTAATGCTGTTCTGAAAAACAATGAATTTCAGACAGATGAAGCCAGGCTTTTGACTGTGCCAAGTATAAAATGCTGCTTAATGAAACAGAATTATGTGCGTAAGTGGAATAATGGTGACATGGATGCAGTCTTGTCCAACAGACAGGAAACAGAGGATGACACAGTAATGGAATGATGACAGTCAACATTGGAGCACCACATGGGGTAGTGTTGGGGTGCTTGTGTTTCTTACATTTATAAATGGCTTCCCACTCTACCACTATGGTAAGCAGGTTCAGCCTGTTTGCAGATAATACTTCTCCTCTGGTAGATAAAACAGGAGAGAAAAAACTTGGATACCTATGATAACAGTGTACTTAATGATGTCCTCAACTGATTTAGCTATAATAGACACTGTATGAATGTAAAAAGATACTGGTTATGGACAATTTGGTGCGACACAGAAAGAAAAAGATGACATAAATATAAAATGTAATGGACAATAAATGCAGCAAATGGACTCTGCGATGTTCTTGCATGTGTACATTGATCCTACCATTCCCTGGCAAAAACACTTCATTATGCAATAAAAGTGAGCAGGAAGTGCCATGGAGACAAAGAACAAAGCCACAGTTAACCACTGTGTGTAACATAGAAAAATAATACACTCCTGGCACTGTCATTTTTAACATGAGAATTTCTTTCATGGTAACAATCAAGAAATTAAAAGTCTCTGGCAGACATTTATTGTTGAACAGTGGTACTGTCTTTCAGTCACTTTCAATCAGCCAGGAAGAACAGGAAAAGGAAAAGTTACACATTGAATTAGAAAGTAAAGAACATATGAGAGGTGGATACTAATCCACACAAAAATAAATAGGTGGATACTAATCCACACAAAAATAAATCTGAAATTGCTTCAGACTTAGGAGTTGCCTATACCACATTATGTACAGTCATCTGCAAAAGAAACAGTATTTTGAATGAGTTTTTAAAATTTGTGCAAAATCAATTAAACATGGCTGTCAACAAGAAGGGAGACACATGGATTTGGAAAAGGCTCTTTTGACGTGTTGCAGCGAAAATGTGCTGCAGCTCTACTGATCAGTGGTGACATGTTGAAAGCAAAGGCAGTGATTTAATTAGAAGTATTAGAAGTATTAATTAGAAGTATGACATCACTGCTCATTTCAAGTAGGTTACAGTACACTTGTTCTCCCACTGCTTGAATACTGCTCACCGGTGTGGGATCCGTACCAGATAGGGTTGATAGAAGAGATAGAGAAGATCCAACGGAGAGCAGCGCACTTCGTTACAGGATCATTTAGTAATCGCGAAAGCGTTACGGAGATGATAAACTCCAGTGAAAGACTCTGTAGGAGAATGCTCAGTAGCTCGGTACGGGCTTTTGTTGAAGTTTCGAGAACATATCTTCACCGAGGAGTCAAGCAGTATATTGCTCCCTCCTACGTATATCTCGCAAAGAGACCATGAGGATAAAATCAGAGAGATTAGAGCCCCCACAGAGGCATACCGACAATCCTTCTTTCCGCGAACAATACGAGACTGGAATAGAAGGGAGAACCGATAGAGGTACTCAAGGTACCCTCCGCCACACACCGTCAGATGGCTTGAGAAGTATGGTGTAGAGGTAGAGTACGTCATTCTGGCTTACTGTTATTTAACCCTTTGTTGCCTGACGGTACTTAAAAGTACCAGTAAGTTTTGACTCTCATTATTTTATCATGGTGCAGTTTCATGATCTGAGAGCCTGTCGGTACTCCCGTCATCCATGGTGAGGTCCACCCCCAACATCATGCTGAATGGACTGCTCAGGGCTGGCATCACATTCTCTTCACAAATCAGTGTCACATATGTCTTCAACCAGTCAATTGTTGAAAATGTGTTTGGAAGCCACCTGATCAGGCTGAACACCTTGGACACACTATCCAGTGAGTGCAGCAAGGTGGAGGTTCCCTGCTGTTTTGAGGTGGCACTATGTGGGGCTGAGTTACGCCACGGTGGTCATGGAAAGCATTGTAATGGCTGTACGATATGTGAATGCCATCCTACGACCAATAGTGCAACCACATCGGCAGCATATTGGCATTCATCTTCATGGATGAATATTTGCACCTCCATCATGCACATCTTGTGAATGATTTCCTTTAGGATAACGACATCGCTCGACTAGAGTGGCCAGCATGTTCTCCAGACATGAATCCTATCAAACATGCCTGGGAGAGATTGAAAAGGGCTGTTTATAGATGATGTGCCCCACCAACCACTCTGAGGGATCTACGCTGAGTCACTGTTTAGGAGTGGAACAATGGGGACCAACAGTGCGTTGATGAACTTGTGGATAGTATGCCACGACGAATACAGGCATGCATCAATGCAAGAGGAGGTGCTACTGGGTATTAGAGGTACCAGTGTGTGCAGCAATTTGGACCACCATCTCAGGAAGGTCTCGCTGTATAGTGGTACAATGTGCAATGTGCGGTTTTCATTAGAAATAAAAAGGGCAAAAATGCTGTTTACGTTGATCTCTATTCCAATTTTCTGGGCAGACTGTGGAACTCTCGGAACCAAGGTGATGCAAAACGTTTTTTGATGTGTGTATAATTTTAAAATCTGAGCAATTTTCTGCTGCTGTTTATTATTTATGTTTTGCCTCCCACCAGATTTGTATGTGCGTATTTTACATGTGCCTGTAAGGTAACTTTGAACCTCTGCATCTTGGAAATGGACAAAGAGATCAATAAAATTTTCAAGGTTGTTGCTCAAGACTGGAATCTTAGGAATACATTGTAAAAATTTCAATCATTTGTTGTGCATATCCATCTTGGAATTCATGGCTTTGTTTTGGTATGAAAAAAATGGTAAAAAAACACTTTCTTTGGGTTTCTCTAAGGAACCACCCATGAGCTAATAATTTTGAATCTCTATATCTCAGAAATGGATAAAGATATAAAGGAAATTTTCAAGAATATTTGAGATTGGGATCTTAGGAATATGTCATAAAATGACAGTCATTTGCTCTGTATAGCCATCTTGGAATCTGTGGCTCAGTTTTGGTACAAAAATGGTAAAGAAGCCTTTTTTTTGGGGAGGGGGGTTCTAAGGAATAGCTCATGAACTAATGTAGATTTTTTAAAATATGAAGACGGCGCTTTTAGATAATTGCCTAGAGAATGTAATGTTAAAATTTGAGCAATTTGATGCAATTTTTTATTATTGAGATTTCGCCTCATACCAGATTTTACATGCGTATTTTACATGTAAAAGTAACTCTGTATCTTGGTAATGGATAGAGATATGAAGAAAATTTTCAAGGTTGTTTGAGGCTGGAATATTGGAAAAATATATACCATAAAAACTTCAGCATAGTCATCTTGGAATCCGTGGCTCAGTTTTAGTCCCAAAGAAATGACAAAAAAGACCATTTTTTTAGGTTTTCTAAGGAACTGCCTACTAACTATGATGGTGCCTCCATATACTCCTTAAGGCCCATTATAGACTGCATCAGTTGATTTGCTTCATTTGCTTAAGCAGGAGGAAGTGTATAACATTTATACTTTGACCCAGTGCTGTAGGATAATGACTCGAAGATGATCCTTCTGTTGGGTATAAATGGTCCCTAGCCCAAGTGCTATCTAAAAGGCTTGACCCCATTTTTCTGTCAGCAGTAGAACCTGAGGTAAGAGCCCCCAGAAAAATCCCATGTCTATGCATGGTGTTTTGTAACATATTAGACAGCATATGCTGTTGCATGGATACCAGTGTTGATTTTCAAATATTTAGATATTGCTAATATGAACATCTCATAATGTATGGGTAAATATTAATTCTGATGTCTTGTATTTTGTACCTTATTTATTTTCATGTTTTATGGTGCAGGGTTAGTTGATATGAATCATGAATCCACCATATTCTGCTCCACTGTATCCATTATTGTAAATTTTATGAAAAATTCATGATTATAAATACTATAAAAACATTGACTCATTCCATATCCTAACAACTCTAATGCTGTTGGGTTCACAAAACTCTTAATAAAATGAAATAAAAGTAAAAAAATTATGAAAACCAGTAAAATAGACATTTGTTGAAATAGAATGTTGCTCCTTTTGAGGGTGCAATAATTATTTTCATTTTATTATAGACACTTTTATAACTGGAGTGTACAACAGAGCTGTAACATTTTAACTGATTATTCTTAGTGACCTATAAGACTTACGTTTGCACACTGGTGGAAATTCATTGTAGAAACCTGTTGTAAGACATGTGCGTGTTGATGGCCCAACCAGCAGATGACCAGGATCACATTGATATTCGACAATTGATCCAACATTGAAGTTCTTTGCAATCATAGTTGAATTGGGTGGCTGCTCTGGACGCCCACAGGCCTTGGGTTCTAGAGGGAATATACATCTCTTAGAAATATTTTTCCCCAGTGAGACAATAAGAATAGAAGTTTTATTACAGTTAGCTTCATGTGATATGGATGTGAAAACTGGTCATAATTGAATAATTGGGGCTATTTAAAATTAATATTGATGAAATGAACACACAAAAAAGTGAAAATAAAGAAATTAACTAGAACAGTAGGAAAATGTATTAATGGAGAAAAGGCTACTAGGAGAAAATCTGACAAAGTCGTGCAGATTATCCTATTGCATTCTATATTTTTAACCTGATAATGGATGGAGCAGTTGGAAATAAGAATTGGTCAATAATTCAGTTCACTTTAATTATACTTTAAGCAACATATATAAAAAATAGAAATGTATGAGCAAAGAAATTACTGTGAATTTCAAAAGTAAACTGTTTTTAAGTCTGTGAGTTGTAATGTTTTATTTCTGCTTTACCTATAATAGTTCTCACTTAATAACTGTGACATTCTGCATTATACTTTGGTTAGCATTTTCTCAGTGTGTTACAGTACTTACGGTGTTGGCAAATATAGTTAAGTTTGGCTTGACAGTTAGTATCAGACCACAGCCATCCTTTTGAGCCATCATATCGTGCACAGTCTTCATTTCCTCCTGGCAAGTTCCAAAATGAGACTGTCACATCATCACCATCAAGCCACTTCCAGTTGTTTCTGTCCTTCGGATCACGCACAGCACCCATCCAGTACTGACTATTGACATCACTCCTGTATTTAATTTTTGAATTAAATATACATTTAGTATACTCTTCACGTACAGAAAATGTTAGTGCATAATGATGTTGCACATATAAGGGACACTCATAAAGTGCATATCATGAAAATAATGAAAAATTTCTTTAGGCACTGCAGTTTTGCACAGTCCTTTGTCTATGTGATTAGTTAGTTACATGTTCCTTGCATAATTTGAACTATTGTTTTATCAAAATGAAACAGAACAGCTCAGTTTACAGGTATATATGATCAGTGTTAACATTAATCAAGACAATATTTTTTAGTCCTACTCATACAACTACACTTAAAAACTACAGGGTGGCACACCAAATGTGTTACCAATTGTTTCTTTCACAATTTACGATGCACATTAGATATCCAGCTGGGATCTCTACAGCAGTACCAGCAGAGCTTGGAAAAACAACTGAGTTGCGAAATGACGTGTAATTCACGATACTGCTGCTAGGAGACTAGTAAGCAGCAATGGCTGACAATGGAAGATTGACCACACAGCAATGATCGGCAATTGTGTTACTTTTTCATGAAATGAAAAGCCTTGTTGTGAATCAGAGGCGTTTTTGACAACAGTTTAATACACAATGGGTCCCTTGCAAGAAGACCATCCACAGGTTGTACGATAAATTTGTACAGGAAGGAACAGTATTGGAAGCGAAGTGACCTTGGCCTAAGCCTGTTTGTTAGCTGGAGAATATTGAAGTGGTACGAGTTGCTGTACAGAGAAGTCCCGAGAAATCATGTAGAAAGGCAGCAGTGCAACTGGGAATATCCAGATGCTCCGTTGAGCGCATTCTTAAAAGTGACCTCCATATGTACCCATACAAGATTACCTGTGCACAGAAGCTCACTGAAGAACACAAGCAGCAGAGACTACTGTTTGCTCAGGGGGCAGAGGATAGGGAAGAAACTCTCAACAACATTTGGTTTTCAGACGAGGTGCATTTTCATTTAGACGGTGTGGTTAACAAACAAAATGTATGCTTTTGGGCCACTGAAAACCCTCAAGTGCTTCATGAACAACAACATTATGCTCCGAGGATTACAGCGTGGGCAGCAATTTCCATTCACGGACTTATTGGACCCTTTTTCTTTGAAGAAACTGTGAACAGTGAGCGTTATTTGAACATGCTTCGCAATCGCTTCATTCCACAGCTTCTTGCTACTGCCTTGCCCTTCAACACGCAGTGGTACATGCAAGATGGAGCAAGGCCACATACTGCAAACACTGTGTTGGAGTTTTTACACGAGCATTTCGACATGCAGATCATTTCACTCAGGTTTCCAGGTTGCTTCAATGACAGACAAAATTGGCCCCCCAATAGTCCAGACCTCAATCTATGTGAGTTTTTTCTCTGGGTGTACCCGAAGGAAAAAATTTTCCCGAAACGTCCATGCGATTTAATGGAGCTCAGAAGACTTATTCTTTAAGCTTGCAGTGAAATTACAGAAGACATGTGCCATAGGGTAATCACTAACTTCAGTGTTCATTTGAAGGAAGTTAGGAAACGAAATGGTGGACACATTTAGCATGTGCTGACTTAGAACAAATCTCCATGGACAGCTCTTCATTGTAGTATATGTTCCTTTCAGATTGTATTGACAATAAAGCTTATATTCAAAAACAAAATGGTAACACATTTCATGTGCCACCCTGTAGTTGATCCTTTTTTTAAAATAGAAGTTCATTCATGGAAAGGAAGAAGTTGTCCAGGAGAAATGATTTAGGTTAGATTTAAAACTTGCTTTGCTATCTGTCAGCATTGGGCAAATGGACAAATTTTTTATTGGTACATATTGAACTCCATTCTGAGCCACTGACGGCTTTAATAATGGTTACTGAAGGTTATATTCTTCTGAAATTGTGATGGATTATTTATGGCCAGTTTCATCAGCAAATAAGTGTATTATGGTGGTGCTGTTAAAACGCCCACCTTATTGAAGAGATACCTACATGACAACCATAGATGACCATTAGGTATTATTCTTCTTGCTTACTTTTGTGCAGTCGTTATCTTCTTCCTAAGTGATGAGTTACCCCAGAAAAAGTGCTAAATATGTCAGAAGGTTGATTCATCTGTTTCCAGGACCCTAGCAACTTACGAAGAGCAAACCCAGCTGAACTTAATTTTTTGAGAAACTCATTGTTTTGGCTGTCGAGAGAGTCTTCAGTGACTATCAAAGCAGAATATTGCCAAATGATTTTTCGCAAAACTCAAAGAAATTCTGGTCATATGTAAAGGCTGTTAATGGCATAAAAATTACTGGCCAGTTTCTCACAAATGAGATAGGAACTGAAACTGAGCATAGCAAAGGAAGGCTGAAATGCTTAACTCCATTTTCAGATATTCCTTTTAAAAAAAATAAAAAAAGGGGGTAGGGGAGGAGAAATGCCTCAGTTTAATCCTCATACCACTGAGAGATGAGTCAGTGGCATTGAAAAACAGCTGAAATTGTTAAAACTGAACAGATCTGCAGGGCCCAATGGAATCCTACCAGATTCTATACTGAATATGTGGCTGAGTTAGCCCCTCTTCTAACAATAATGTTTTGTAGATCCAATAAAAAAAAACTGTGCCCAGTAGTTGCAGAAGCACAGGTCACCTCCATTTACAAGAAAGGTAGTAGAAGTGATCCACAAAACTACCGTCCAATATCCTTGACAATGATTTGTTGTAGAAACTTAGAAAATATTCTGACCTCAAATATAACGAGGTATCTTGAACAGAATGACCTCCTCCATTCCAACCAGCATGGATTGTGTAAACATCGATCATGTGAAACCCAACTCACAGTTTTCTCACATGACATACTGAAAACTTTGGATCAAGGCAGTCAGGTAGATGTAGTATTTCTTGATTTCCAAAAAGGATTTCCCTCAGTACCACATCTATGTTTATTGTCAGAAGTGTGATCATATGGGGTGTGAAGCAAAATTTGTGACTGGACTGAGGATATTTTGATAGGGAGGATGCAACGTGTTATCTTAGATGAAGAGTCATCCTCAGATGTAACTTCAAGTGTGACCCAAGGAAGTGTTTTGAGATCCTTGCTGTTAATGTAGTATATTAATGATTTTGTGGGCAATATTTTAATAGTAACTTTAGATTTTTTCCTGATGACACAGTTATCTATAGTGAAATACTGTCTGAAAGAGGCTGCATAAATATTCATTTAGATCTTGATAAGATTTCAGAGTGGTTTAGACATTGGCAACTTGCTTTTAATGTTCATAAATGTAAAATTGTGCACTTGACAAAGTGAAAAAACAGAGTGTACTATGATTACAATGACAAAATGAAGAAAAACGTAGTATACATAGGCTTAGTTGTGGGTAAAGTAGATGGTAGACTTCAGTTTACTGGAGGAATTCAGGGGAAGTGCAATCATTCTACATCAAATTATTCAAGTGACACATCCTGGACTATTTCTAAAGTGTGTGGGACTCATACCAATTAGGACTGACAAGGGATACTGAACATATGCAGATGAGTGCAGCACAAATGATCACGGGTTTCTTTGACACATTGGAGAGTGTACCATAGATGTTGAAGAAATTAAACTGGCTGACTCTTGAAGACAGATGTAAACAGTCCTGAGAAAGTCTACTTACAAAGTTTCAAGAATCAGCTTGAAATAATGATTCTAAGAATATACCACAACCCCTCACTTATTGCTTACATAAGCATACTGAGGAAAAGATTAGATTAATTACAGCACACGCAGGGGCATTTAAGCAATCATTCTTCCCATACTCAATATGTGACTGGAAGGAGAAGAAACACTAATAGCTGGTACAATGGAATATACTCTCTACAATACCCTTCACAGTGCTTTGCAGAGTATAGATGTATATGTAGATTTAGAGGTAGAATATGCTTCTTCTAGTTCAAGTTTTCATCAGTATGTGCACTTAAATATTTAGAGCATTCTACTGGATTTACTGACTCCTGTCCATGTATTACATCAGTTGTATGACTCTGTTTGTTGAACAAAATTGAATATGGTGTGTTTTCTCAGAATTTAGGTATAGTCCATTTTTGGAGAACCACTTAATAATTTTCTGTAAAACATTGTTAACAGTCTCTTCTTTTGCTTTTCTCTAATGGGATTTATTATAACACTATTATCATCTGTGAAGTACCAATTTTGCTTGTTGAATGTTAAGTGGAAGGTCATTCATATATTTGAAGAACAGAGGTGGACGCAAAATGGAACCTTGCAGACTCCCTTTGTGATTTCTTCCAGTCATGAAAATTTTCTACCTTTTCAACATTGTCCGAACTTTTTACATTTTGTTTGTTAAGTATGATACAAACCAGTTATGTGTAAAGCATGTGTAAAGCCATCAGTTCCATAAAACATGAGTCTTTCAAAGAGTGTAGTATGATCTACACAGTCAAATGCCCCAGAAAGACCACAAAAAGTACCAACTGGTGATATTTCAATATTAAGACTTTTAATATTTGGTGGTTGAATGTGTAAATAGCATTATCAGTTGTGTAACGTTTCTGGAATCCGAACAGTGATATACTAAAGAAATTGTTTCTACTTAAATGTGAGACTACTCTTGAGGACATTACATTAGGTGTTAGACACCTAAATATTACCACACTGTACTGCCTAAGCAAGAAATCCAAGGCCCAAGATCTCTGTTGAGAGAATTAAAGCTCAAGCTAAAATTCATTTCATTGATGCTCAGCAGCTTGCATGTACGTGATGTCCCAGGAGGAAATGTCAGTATTCAGGAATATGACAAGAACAATCATTTGAATCAAAAAAGTCTAGCAAACATTGTATCTAAAATGCATACCTCTAAGAGCTATGACTACTTCTTAATCTTTGATACTGTGAAACAGATCTCTTCTATTGCAAGCTCTTTGCTCATGTAGTATGGATTAAAAGAAGAAGAAAATATCCAGTAAACATGGCCACTTTCTCAGCAGAAGAGATGTGTTTCGCAGTAGCGAAGATGAATAAGGTATGCATTTTATAGTCCATCTTTACTAGACTCTTTTGCTTCAAATGATCATTTCTGTCATATCTCTGAATTTCCTGGGATGCTCTGTGTGTAATGGAAATAATTTTTGGTCAACAGGAATTGTATAACAAGAATAACTGTTTACAGTCTTTCCAAACTATTGCAGAGAAATATATCTATGTTCAGAGGCATGGTAATAGACGACAGAATCTAAATCATTAAAAACTAATATTCCAAAAAGATACAACCAAATCAACAACAAAATTCAAAAATTAATTTTGCTGTATTATTTCTGATGTCATTGTACATTTTTCTTGTAAGGATCATGAGAGCGAGAAGGGAAAAGGTAGGGTGTATGTGCATGGAAGCAGAAAGTAATATTTTGTTCACTACACATACAAGTGGAGTAAGACAGAAAGTTGTTAATGTTGGTTTGAAGTATTGTCTACCACTGTACAGTGGCTTGCAGAGTATATATGTAGAGGTAGAAAGGCAGAATATATTTGCTCTGTCTCATATGAACTGTATAAACTGATCACTGATTGGTGATTCTGTGGTATTAATGTTATTTATGCTTTCAGTTCATCTGTGTGTGCCTATTAACAGTTGATTAGTAGACTACTTATTCTATAACAAACACTGATGAGCCAAGACAGTGTGATCACTGTCCACCATGAGACTGTATACTGATTGGTGCCATTGCAGGAGCGTGATGTGATAAGAAAGCTATATAAGTGGAGCAGAGAGAAGTGGGAAATAATTCTAACATTCTAACAATGATGTGGGCTGCTAATGGGAAATCCACTGAGTGAGTGACTTTGAACACAGGCAGATTGTTATGGCCCATTGCCTGCATATAAGCACTTTAGAAACAGTGAAGCTAGTCCACTGCTCACATATTACTGTTGTGAGCATCTATGGAAAGTGGCTGAATGAAGGTGATACCACAAATAGAAGCATCATCTCAGAATGTCAAGGACAGAGGTTTGCCCAATCTGTAATTCATGATAGGCAACAATCTGTGGAAGATCTGATAACAATGCTGATACCAGTTTGACTGTTTCAGGTCACAGCATTCAGCACACATTGTTGAATTTGCAGCTCTGCAGCAGTTGATCATTACATGTTTCGTTGTTGACCTGACAACATTGTTGCATGGGCATGGGATTATTGAGATTAAACCATGGATCAATGGAAATGTGTCACCTGGTTGGATGAATTACATTTGCTTTTACAGATAGTCCTGTCATCAAACACCACCATCCAGCAAATGGTCAAACATGCAGTGATCCATGGACACAGGACCCTGTGTGCAGATTTATACTATGGGGGACATTCACCTGAGCTTCCATGCAACCTGTGGTAGTATCGAATGCACCGTAATAGCTGTGGTCTATGTGAACATCACTGTGGAGCACTAGCATTCCTTCATGCTCAATGGCATCCGAAGGCATCTCCCAGAAGGTCAAGTATGTCACAAGTGCAGAATCTTGCTACAGTGGTTTGAAGAGCATGACAGTGAATTCATATTGATTGTTCGGCCATCAAATTTGCCTCACCTGGACTCAATGGAATACATCTGGGATGCTATCAGCCACCAGCTCTGTACTCACAAAACATAAGCCCATAACTTACAGGAATTTCATGGCCTGTGCATGAACATCTGGTGCCACATACCACTGGCAACTTACAAGGACTTGTCAAATTCATGCCATGCAGAATTGCTGCTGTGTTTCATTCAAAAGGTGGACAGCATGTTATTAACCAGATGATGAGACCTTAAATATGCAAATGTTAGGGGTGGAACCAATGGCAGCTGTTTCTGCAACTGGATTGGGCAATAGATCAGTCCAAGAAGTAGAAATTGGACCAGGTCAAGGTTAAATTCTTGCCTGTAGCTCAGAGGAGAAAACATCTTAAAGAACGGAAACAGCAGGGAGGTAAAATATGGTTTCCTAAACAAAAATGGGAGGAACTAAAAGGTCTTGAACCCAAGACCTCAAAAAAACAAAAAACAAAAATAAAAAAAATAAAAATAAAAAAAAAACAACTGTCTCAGAATGAAAGGGGTAAACAGACCCCTTCCTCTAAGGAAGGCATCAAGAGAACAAGGGAGAAGTCTAATGTACCCATTTCTCACAATAATTATGTCTAGAAAATGCCAAGGCAGGAAATAGGGAAACAGACCTATAGTAGTGCAGTCTTAACCTTTAGGTTGGCAGTTATCCAGTAGGGATATTCACTGGTCAACATGACCTCACAGCAAGTTGAGCTTACTCAGATGGCTCTTTCAGAAAAATGGAGGGGGGGGGGGGGGATGCTAGTCTAGGCCCCAAATACAGGGGGGTCTATCTGGACATAGTTGCTCTTATCTTTGTCTGTGAGGAGATAGAAACAGTGGATTTACTTAGTACCCAGGGTATCTCTGTGGTTGCAGGTGAAGTTGCTGGTCAAGGCAGCAGCTGAGCTCTTTAAGAATTTTGGTACAAAAACTTCTTAAGGGTACTCCTCCAAAGGTTTTGTTTCAAAAAATAAGGGTGCAGGACCAGAAGGTCTCGCCAGAGGATCAGAGTGTAATCAACCAAAAGATTGTACTGGATGGCGAAATCCTCATGCCCTTATCTGGGGACCCTAAGTAAGTAAAAGGGGTGCTCAGGCCTCAGAAGAACTGGAGGAAAGTTGGTTTACACTAAAAATCTAAGGAACTCCAAAACATGCATTTATCAAACATAGAATTTCATTCACACCAATGGCAGACCTTTGTTCCAAAGTTTTGTGAGCATCAGGATGAAACAGCATGATGAACGAAGAATGAGGGAAATTGTATTGGCCTCAGCTCACCTTCTTTACGAGGACAATACTCTTCCTTTTCAGGTTTTGTGAGGAGGCTGGTAGACAGCTGCTCACAGGACAATGAAAACTGCTTGGTCATGATGGCAATACCCACAATCTGTTGTGGGGAAGCAGCAACACCAACAGCAGAAAGTACATTCTTGAATATTTACTCAAAAGCAATCTGAAAATGCTGAATAGGAACAGCGAACTTACATTCATGAATATAAGGAGGGAAGAAGTAATTGACATAATTTTTGGGTCCAATTTAATGGGTAGCTGTATCAAAAAATGGCATGTGGTGTTGGAGCTATTCTTATCTGACCACATGAATATTAAGTTTAAGGTTGAAGTGAGTGTTAAAGAGACCTTGGCCTACAGGAATTGTGGGAAAACAGACTGAGACTCGTACAGGAAAGACCTCAATTCAAACTTATCTGAAGTCAGAATTTCAATAAGGAATCCAGCTGATTTCAAGGAAATGTCAGACACACTGATGTTTGCACTTATGACATTTCATTTAGAAAATCATCCAATCACCAAAAAGTGTACAAACAACAATGTACCTTAGTCAGACAATGACCTGGAGTCACAAAGGAAGCAGATAAGAAGACCATTCAACATTGCAAGAAGGAAAGGACAATGGGCAAAATATCAGGAGGCCCTCTCAAAATACAACCTTACAATTAAGCAGGCAAAACTGTCATCCCAGGGGGGATCACAGCCATGTAGAATTTTTTGAAAGAAATTTCCATGATTTGGCTGTTAATTAACAGTCATATAGTGGACATTTCTTTTCTTCTTCTTGTTTTTAACACAACAGAAAAACGGGAGTCAGTTTAATTATAGTCCTATACAGGGTGTTTAGGGTTAGCCAAGTGGCAGAAATCATTCCTAATGCTTGGAGAACAGTGAGTGTTATTTTCATTCTGAAGCTAGGGAGAATTGATTTGCACCAAGGTTAAGGATACATTAGAAAAACTGTTTAATGTGCATGTCAGGGAAAGGAAGCTAACTGCATTTTCTCTCCTTGCAAACCAACGTACATCTCAGTCATGTAAATCATGTGAAACAGAGCTTTACCAGTCTGTTGGGGAGGTGGAAGAAGTGCAACGTTTTCAGGAAACTGCTCTCTGCATCTTGCTGGACACTGAAAGGGCTTTTAGCAGTATGACCTTCAAATCCATGGTCAGAGCTGCACAAGAGCATGGTATTGAGACCACCATACATAGGTGGATTAAGGCCATGTTGAGCAGAAGAAAAGTAGAAGCTACAAAATGAACGAAAAAGTGGTGATCAACAGCGCCAGAGGATGTCCGGAAGGAGGGCTTTTGTCACCACTGCTGCGGAATCTAGTGGTGAACAAACTTATTGAAGAGCTAAATACTAGAGGCTACTTTTTCCAAGCATTTGCAGATGACTGATCACAGTAATATTTAGCAAATTTGCTAGTACTGATAAAACAATGGCATGATGTGCACTGGACATTGTGCAAAACTGATGCAGGAAACAGGATCTAAGAGTCAGTCTCAAGAAACTGTTGTTGTACCATTCATAAGGAAGCATTTTCAGCATACACACACTGGAATCTGAACCTTCTTGATGAAACTACACCTGTAAGGGGGGGGGGGGGGGGGAGTATCTTTGGATAACTCTGGATGCAAAAGCATCGTGGACCTCTCACATAAGGAGTATATGTTCCTAGGTGAAAGGTACGTTTATGATCACTAGATGAGCCTACAGGAAAATCTGGGATCTAAAACCCAAGAGTATGTACTGGATATAAGATCTGTGATAACTGATGGGTCCACAGTGCAGTGGAATGAAGTAGAAAAGAAGGTGGCTACTAAGGAGCTTGTTAAGTTGTAGAGACCAGGCTGCTTAGCCATAACAGGCAGAATTAGCAGTACACCCACTGCTGGGGTAGAGAGCATGCTGAATCTGCCCCCACTACACATGTGGATTACAATGGACATAGTGACAGGAGTGTACAGGCTAAAAACTGGAAATAACTTTATCTCTTTAGGATATCCAGAATCCCAAACCAATGATGGAAAAGTGATAAATATAAGACTGGTCGGGGAAATGTCGACTGACTATACAATAACTTCAAGCTGCTTCAATAAACCTTTCAACATAGCAAATGGATGTAGGGAGCAGTGGAAGAATGAAACATGACACTGCGCAGGAGAGTGAGTCTGGTTTACTGATGGATCAGAAACAGGTGAAGTCCGTGGGGCCAAGATTTACAGTGTACAGCCTAGCTGAGAGAGACCATGCTTTCTAGGGAAGTTGACCATGGTATTCCAGGGAAAATATTTGCTATCAGGCTGTGTGTTGGGGAGAATTTGCTTAGGAATCTACATATATTTAGGCAGCCAGTAACAAAAATTCAGCATTCCATATTTATTTTGTAAATTTTCTTAAGCCATTCTATGGTAAGAACTTCAGTGCTAGTTTTTTTTTTTTACTTATTTTTGGTACATCTATTTTGATTCCTTTGTGTAAACACTTTCAAAATTTGTTGAAATAATCTAAGATAACTGTTTCCTCATACTGAACTGTTGTGTATCCAGGTGTGTAGTAAAAGAATTATGGATCCAAAATGCTGTTCAGATTTCCTCATAATGCAAAATAATTACCAACAGTGACTTTCTCAAATATTACCTGTGCCTCCTCCAAAGTTCCCAACTTATAAATCCTTGAAGAGCTGGATTGCTCTCATCCACTAGGGTTCCGCCACGACTACGACAGAATCCAAGGGCATCACGGAAATTTAAAGGTTGTCTGTTGTAGAAAATGTAACACTTTCCATTGTATGTAGCTGTGCTGCCTGGTGGCTGGTCACGGAACTGAGGACATCGTTCGAAAGGAAGTGCCTGTGGAATAATTGGAAACAATTTGGTTTCTTCCTATAGTATAACAGTTTGATGCTTGACATCAGGCTGTACTTGCAGTGAATAAGTCATGAGTCATGTGTTGTCAGATGCTTTACACTTTGCTTTACAATATACCCTCCTTCTGGTTCCAGACTGATATTCTAGTCGATCTGCTATCTTGTTTGTTGTTTCTTATAACTTTATCTCTCTTTCCCCTCATCCCTGTTCCTAATTAATTATCTCCAGGTTCTAAGAATTAATCATGCAGTTTGTTTACAAATTTGGAGCTGGTCCTTCCCTGATACTCAATTTCTGATACACTTTTTTTGAAATAACTTTTATCAAATATGAATGCATATTAACTATTATGTAATAAGTTTTGTAAGTAGAGAATAGTTTTGATCCAACAGAAATCATTCTTAAAGAAAGATAAATATTGCACAGTTTTTGGAAGAATATATTCAAATTTCAGACACTGTATTTGTCGTTGATTACACACACTGGAATAGGCTTTATAAGTGGTAGCTTTACAGAATTGCAAACAGAGAGAGAGCAAGGTGGTGAGATATAAAAATGAACAATGCTTAGTATTTTACAATTTACTTATAAAAATTATTTGAGACTTCACTTCAGTTTGCATAAGTATAGTATACGGTTTTGCCTAGCATAAGTATGATTACTGTAAGAACTGTATATAGCAATGATTGTTTGTAAGTAACATCACTCTGTAAGTAGATTTGTTAAATTGTGGGCAAACATGTTTTTGAACAGTGTAGTTGCAAGACTCTGATCAGAATGTGGTACCAGAATGTTTTTCACTTTAATGTACAACTAGTGAGTCTCATGAGCAAGTGAAATATTATATTTGTCTTAAGTAATAATACAGTTTTATCTTATTCATTACTAATTTCCTGATTGCTGTAATATCATTTCTGGAACTGTTCATCAATTGTCTTTCTTCTCTGTTTTGCGCAATCTAAATTCTTCAATACGTAACCTAAGTATTCCTTTTATTAACACTCCCAAGTCAACAGTGCAATACAATTTGTAAATCTTAATACTGATATTCTTTTTCCTTGCACTTTTATTTCTGATATAAATTTCTCCTCTTCCTCAATTACCTCTTCATTGTGCAAATTAAGCAGGAGGAATGCTAACTGCTGTACTCCATTCTTAAAGTTACACTTTACTAATTGTTTCAAATTTTTATCATTATTCTGTGAACAAGTTCAATTATCTGTCCAACTTTAATTCTTCTCAGGAATTCAGACATCTTACTCTATTTGATATTACCCACATTTTCTCTTTGTCTGTAAATGTCAGAAAAGTTTCCAAGCTTTCCTTGATTATCCCATCCATTTTTAAGCTTAAGATAAGCACTACTTTTTAGGTGCATTTACTTTTTTAAAGGCAAACTGATTGATGATACTACAATTATATTTTCTACATCACTGTATGTTGTTCTATTAATTTTTTATGCACGAGTCCTGTCAACAACCTATACAGTAATGAATATACCGGGTGATCCAAAAGTCAGTATAAATTTGAAAACTTAATAAACCACAGAATAATGTGGATAGAGGGGTAAAAATTGACACACATGCTTGGAATGGCATGGGGTTTTATTAGGGAAAAAAAAAAAAAAAAAAAAAAAATGCTAGACGCATGAAAGATCTCTTGCGCGCTTCGTTTGGTGATGATCATGTGCTCAGCCGCCACTTTCGTCATGCTTGGCCTCCCAGGTCCCCAGACCTCAGTCCGTGCAATTATTGGCTTTGGGGTTACCTGAAGTCGCAAGTGTATCGTGATCAACCGACATCTCTAGCGATGTTGAAAGACAACACCCGACGCCAGTGCCTCACCATACCTCCGGACATGCTTTACAGTGCTGTTTACAACATTATTCCTCGAATCTAGATTATTCTGTGATTTATTCGGTTTTCAAATTTATACTGACTTTTTGATCATCCAGTATTTGCAAATGTCTTATATTAGCATAAATTACCCTGTATTCACATCGTATCTCTCACCATTTGGTACCTACTGCCACTTTATAACACAAATTAGTGTTTATTTCTGTACCCATTCCATTCCCAGAAAATACTTTCATGTGATCCAGATTTTAACATGTTTTATAGGAAGTAGTTAAAGTGGAAAACAACGTACCTGGTCAGTGTATGCAAATGCCTCACATATTGACAGTTGACTTGGCACTGATCCTTCCAAATGCACACTAACAAAAGCACCTGGCATTGGTGGGTTACAGGGAAGGAACAGTGGTTTGCCCTCTTCCAGTGGTCCAGTGAAGCGGTTGCAGATAGGGTTTGTTCCAAGATCTGGACGATTGTTTCCCACTCGTACTACAATTGTAGCTGCTTGGTTTTTTCCTGTGAATTGTTTATATGCTATTTTTATGATGCTATACAGAACTGCATTATGTTGTTATAATTCTATGTAGTCTTATGAAGCACATGCTCCTTTTCATTGCTGTAGTTATAATTATCTGTAGTAAAAAAGTACAACAAAACATTTTGTTCTTGATGTATGATCAGTTTGTGGACACACTATCTGATCAGAAGCTTTGTATTTTGGAGACATGAAAAATGAAATACCCATGTTTTTCATACATCATGTGACTAAACAAAATCCTACTGTTTAATGTGGGCAGCAATTAGTAGGTAACTCATTCCTGAAATCAGAAACATATTCGAGGTAATCATTCAATAATAACAAGATGAAAAACTAATGACTGCTGGAACAACAGGAGTTGTGAATGATCACACAATCTAGATAGTGCCAAAATTCCTGGATATCATGCAAATTTGTTATATAGCATTACTTATTTCTTTCATGATCAAATTTTTTGACAAAAATGGGAGATGTAGTGTAACTGATTGTTTCCCAATAATTCTTGATTACGCTTTATTTTTTTTATTGCAGTTGTCTTGACATTCATCTATGGCATTAATTTGTGTAGGTGAAAATTCAGGGAGTATTTTGGCTTTGATATTCCATTAAACTTCAGGTCCCCTATAACTGGCTGAGTGAGTTGGTCTTAGACTGGAGAGAGACAAGGGCTTAACACTAATGGTAGCTATGCCTAGTAAAGTGCTATGACACTGATGGCAGCTTTACTTACTTTATAATGGCCATAAAGTTCCAGAGTATGAATTCAGTATCAACAACAGATGTAAACATGCAATGAAAGATAGACTTGTCAGCATATTTAATATAAAAGATTTGTCCCTTATAAAGACAGAATGTAAGAAAAGCTGACAGATGAATTTAAATCAATTCTGTTTGTTGACAGTAAATTTCATATTGGCATTAAAGTAGTAGGTCATTATTTGTATGTAATTATATGTCAGCAGTTTACTTCATGTGACACAAGGGCGTGTGTGGTCCTGTACTGAATATATCGCTGTAATGAATAGGAAACAGTTGATGTTGACATATTTTATCTTCATGTCTGGCATTTTGGTGATTGGTTGAGTCTCTGGTGATTCAGAGAACATTCAGTTCAGAGATCTTAATTCAAGAAAGACATTTTAAAACTTGCAGTGACATGTTGCTACTGTACGTGTTCCTTTTATTAGTGAAATTAAATTATCAACCTAGGCAGATGGCTTGAGGTTAGAAATTTTGTAACAATTACACTCAGAAAAAAATTATGCTGACAGAAACTGAAGTGAGGCCTGAACACCATTTTCTAAATAGCTAGTAGTGCAATACACTAAGCAAAAATTTTTGTCAGGAAAACTGAATAATAGGAGATGTTAGGCCATACACTTGAGTCCCTATGTGAAGAAAGCTGAATCAATAGTAACTAATGGAAATATATGGAGAGTTTGCAGCAAACATTCTGCAAGTTAAGCAGTACTTAAAAACAATATATCTCAACTTTTTATTTCAAGCAGACAAGAGTATTACTGCATGTAATAACTCACCACAACAAGCCCTGCCAAAGTCGAGGCGAACCAGCTGGACCATGTAGGGCTCCAGAAGGTTGACATACCACCAGGGAGCTCGTTCAGGTTTGGTCAGTGTGCACGTGTCAGCAGTGAAGAAAGCACTTGTGCTGCCATCCACTGCCTTCTGTGGCACACCACCACCACTGGTACTGCTCTCAGTGGTGCTCTGCATGGGTGCCTTACCCGCTGCTACATTCAGAACTGTACACACAAACATGCAATCTCCATTAGGTGACTACAATATCAGCAACAAATTTTATTCTATACTAGCTTAGCACCTGCTTCTTTGTTCACATAGAATGTGTGGTCTGCACATTTTTTTTTTTTTGTTTCTCTTTAATCAAATTTGTACAGTGTTATGCCCATTGCACTTGTGTAAGTCTACTCACTGTAAAAGATTTAGTGACCCTTTACATTGCTGCCATTCTTTGCATAATTAAAGACTTCCAATGTGTTTAATTTAATTTCCTACAGGGAATTAAAAAAAGAAAGAGATAAATCAGATAAGAGTTTCTATAGTCATCAGCACCAGCCTTACAACAGGTACTGAATACTCGCAGCTCAAACAGATATTTCAGTACACGGAATCACATTTAAATGTGGTATATATTTTGTCATCAGTAATGGTTACTTTTCATGTTAATTACAACAAAAATAGTTTTATAATAATATATTAGGCCTAACAAAAAATTAATATATTAAAAGTCAATATCTTTTCCTGCAAAAATCTGATAAATCCAATTTGTCGTGATGACTGTTAAATAGGTTTCTTTGATTTAGTTCACAAACTGCAACAGCTTCTGAACTTTTGATGTTAATTAAGGTAATAGAAGGATGATCTTTTCTAAATGAAATTCTGATCAAAAGTGGTTCTGCTTTCATAACTAAACATTTTCATAAAATTCAACCTTATGGGTTGAATTTCCAAGAACTCAAACACTATTATTATTATTATTTGTAACTGAGAAATCAAATACCATCTTTTGTAGATGTAGCTTTAAAAATGCTTCTGTAGTTGTTTAATGATTTAGTTTTAAAAAATCACCCTCCATTTAACCCCCTCAGGGGTTGAATTTCAAAAAATTCTGGAACATGTTTTTTTTAATTTCTGACCAAGAAACCAAATATCAATTTTTGTATTTCTAGCTTCAAAATTGCCTTAATAGCAACATATTTCCAAAAACCTTCGATTCCCTATTTAATTGCCTTCAGAGTGGAAGTTCAAAACTGCCTTCATAAACAGTGCCTATAGTATGAGATCAACACTCTCTCCAAATTTAAGTTATTGTCCTTAGCAGTTTGGGATGCGTGATGATGAGTCAGTCAGTCAGGGCATTTCCTTTTGTATACAGATTCTTACTATTCTGTGTCTTCAGATTTCATGGAGCTTGAAATTATGCAGCACAGAGCTGTGTGCATCAATTTAGGTCAACCAAAAAGATAAGACAGCTAATGATGCTAAGGCGTCACCGACAAACTTTATCTTTGAAAGCATCAGGTGGAGCATGTTCCAGTGATGACTGGTATTGACAGAATATTTCAGACCATCGTCCCACTAAGTCAATACCCGGTCATTGGTGAATATGGTCCTGCAGGTCATGTAGGTGGGAATCTGATAGTACAAATATCACAAGAAGTGATCTATTGGGCCACACGAACAGATAATAATGAGAAACTGATGCAGAGAATGATTATTTATGGAAAAAGTGTTGGATCTTTACTGTCATTACATATTCTTCTTACATAAAAGCTTATGAAAATATGCTGCTACTGAACTACATGTAATAGCCATGTCTTAAGTTCTGCCATCCTCCTGATACTGCTACTAGTAATCAACAATTGACACCACCAATAAGTCTGACCATAGTGCTGGGAAGGACAACTTAAGACTAGCCACTAAGTGACCTAGCACTGTGGTTGAGAAGCTTAATCTGTTATGGGCTTCAAATAACTGCCTCACCTTCTAAACAGCACATTGCCTCGACCAGTTTTTATGTAAGAACCTCAGGCAAACATAAGGATTGATGTAAAACTAGAATCATGATTTACTTTGAAATGTCATGACCAAACCTTGTCATATCTTTATCTGCCTGCCATAGTATTTAATCTTTAAGATCTCTGATATCACCAAAAGATAAACTCTAAACTACAGGGAAAAAAAATATTGCTGAAATAATTTCTATTATTGTAGTACACACATGTCACACTACCTAAACTGTCATCATTTATTCAGTTGCAATCTGTAATAATTGGTATCAGAGGACTATTACATACATCTCTTGCTGCAAAAGTATGCTTCATTTTAGCTTCTGAACTCCATGCAAATTCTCCACTGACAAAATTAATAAGTGCTGAAGCTTCTGTGAACAACATAAGAATTTCTATACAATATGCAGTATAGCCTACATACGAATGGTGAGAAATCAGTTAAAGTGGTGGACCCTAATACATATTTTCATTTAGTATATTGCTTGGTGTAAGGAAAATGGGTTTTACTAATGTATGATGAAAAACATTAAAAGGTAAGTATTAAAACGATTATGATCTGTGTACAGTAACTCTTCATGTATGTCACCTGCCATGATCTAGCGACAGACTACTGGGATATGTGATGTAAATTCGTACTGACTTCTTCAGTAGTTGCAATGATTACGGCAAACACAGTTAATCATTTCCAGTTGTTTCTGAGACATATTGAGTCCCACTTTTATTGACAATAATTATGTAGGGCAAAGCGATGAATTAAAATCTGTACCAGCACTGAGATAGATTAGATTAGATTAGATTAGATTAATACTAGTTCCATGGATCATGAATACGATATTTCGTAATGATGTGGAACGAGTCGAATTTTCCAATACATGACATAATTAGGTTAATTTAACAACATACTTAAGTTAATATAACAACTTTATTTTTTGTGTTTTTTGTTTTTCTTTATTTTTTATTTTTATTTTTTTAATATTTTTTTCTTTTTTTTTCTTAATTTATATCTAAAAATTCCTCTATGGAGTAGAAGGAGTTGTCATTCAGAAATTCTTTTAATTTCTTCTTAAATACTTGTTGGTTATCTGTCAGACTTTTGATACTATTTGGTAAGTGACCAAAGACTTTAGTGCCAGTATAATTCACCCCTTTCTGTGCCAAAGTTAGATTTAATCTTGAATAGTGAAGATCATCCTTTCTCCTAGTATTGTAGTTATGCACACTGCTATTACTTTTGAATTGGGTTTGGTTGTTAATAACAAATTTCATAAGAGAGTATATATACTGAGAAGCTACTGTGAATATCCCTAGATCCTTAAATAAATGTCTGCAGGATGATCTTGGGTGGACTCCAGCTATTATTCTGATTACACGCTTTTGTGCAATAAATACTTTATTCCTCAGTGATGAATTACCCCAAAATATGATGCCATATGAAAGCAATGAGTGAAAATAGGCGTAGTAAGCTAATTTACTAAGATGTTTATCACCAAAATTTGCAATGACCCTTATTGCATAAGTAGCTGAACTCAAACGTTTCAGCAGATCATCAATGTGTTTCTTCCAATTTAATCTCTCATCAATGGACACACCTAAAAATTTGGAATATTCTACCTTAGCTATATGCTTCTGATTAAGGTCTATATTTATTAATGGCGTCATACCATTCACTGTACGGAACTGTATGTACTGTGTCTTATCAAAATTCAGTGAGAGTCCGTTTACAAGGAACCACTTAGTAATTTTCTGAAAGACAGTATTGACAATTTCATCAGTTAATTCTTGTTTGTCAGGTGTGATTACTATACTTGTATCATCAGCAAAGAGAACTAACTTTGCCTCTTCATGAATATAGAATGGCAAATCATTAATATATAATAAGAACAACAAAGGACCCAAGACTGACCCTTGTGGAACCCCATTCTTGATAGTTCCCCAGTTTGAGGAATGTGCTGATCTTTGCATGTTACGAGAACTACTTATTTCAACTTCTGGGACTCCAGTGTGGCATAATGGCTAACGTATCTGCCTCATACGGAGGAGGCCCATGTTCAAATCCTGATGCTGGTACAAATTTTAATTCATTATAAACATAGTTAACTTCTTGGACAAGTGGTATAAGATGTCAGCCCTTAACCAGTCAATCTATGATACATAACAATCAAAATATCATATGCCAACAAATATTCTGGGCTCCCGCTATTAAGTGACTCCATAATAAGACACAGAAGACCGTAAGTCCTTCAACTAAGCACTGTCAATATTCCCAGAAGAACTCATTCAAATGTGTAAATATATTTTGTATTTGTTTATACACTGAAGAGCCAAAGAAATTGGTACGCCTGCTAATTTCATGTAGCCCCCCCCCCCCCCCCCCCCCCATGCATGCAGAAGTGCTGCAACACGACATGGCATGGATTTGACTAATGTCTGAAGTAGTGCTGGACGGAACTGGCACCATGAATCCTGCAGAGCAGTCCAGAACAGCACGTTACAAGGCATCCAATATATGCTCAATAATGTTCATTTCTAGGGAGTTTGGTGGCCAGCAAAAGTGTTTAAACTCAGAAGAGTGTTCCTGGAGCCAAACTGTTGCAATTCTGGATGTTTGGGTTGTCACATTATGTGCTGGAATCGCCCAAGTCCATCAGAATGCACAATGGGCATGAATGGTGCAGGTTATCAGACAGGATTCTTACATACTTGTCACCTGTCAGAGTCATATCTAGACGTATCAGGAGTCACAAATCACTCCAACTACACATGTCC
The DNA here is from genome assembly GCF_023898315.1 of Schistocerca nitens. Classification (NCBI taxonomy): domain Eukaryota; kingdom Metazoa; phylum Arthropoda; class Insecta; order Orthoptera; family Acrididae; genus Schistocerca; species Schistocerca nitens. Next base: position 529,159,408 of record NC_064614.1, on the reverse strand, counting down.
CACACAATCAGAGAACCTCCAGCAGCTTGAACAGTCCCTTGCTGACATGCAGTGTTCATGGATTCATGAGATTGTCTCCATGCCCATACTCGTCCATCCACTCAATACAATCTGAAACGAGACTCGTCCGACCAGGCAATATGTTTACATTCATCAACAGGCGAGGTGTAAAGCTTCGTGTTGCGCAGTCATCAAGGGTATACGAGCAGTCCTGCGGCTCCAAAACCCCATATCGATGATGTTTCGTTGAATGGTTCGCACGCTGACACTTGTTGATGGCCCAACATTGAAATCTGCAGCAATTGGCGCGGAAGTGTTGCACTTCTGTCACGTTAAATGATTCTCCTCAGTTGTCATTGGTCCCGTTCTTGCAGGATCTTTTTCTGGCCACAGCGATATCAGAGATTTTATGTTTTACCGGATTCCTAATGTTAACGGTGCTCTCGTAAAATGGTCATACTGGAAAATCCCCAATTCATCGCTACTTCGGAGATGCTGCGTCCCATTGCTCGTGCACCTGCTATAAGACCGCGTTCAAACTCACTTAAATCTTGATAACCTGCCATTGTGGCAGCAGTAACCCATCTAAGAACTGCGCCGGACACTTGTCTTATATAGGGGTTGCCGACGGCAATGCCTTTTTTTTTTTTTTTTTTTTTTTTTTTTAGGCGCTTCGGTGTATGTACCTGTATTACTATATTACTATTACTGACGATATGCCCCGTCAAAATGTTCAAACCGAACAAATTAAATTTTGTCACGTGGATGCACAGTACAATGCCTTCAATAGATTTTCACGCAAAATACGATTTAATTGTATCATAAAAGTAGCTTTTTATAAGGCTTCAAGAGTTTTTAGTCATGTAATAACAATGTTTTCTTTCTCGTCCTATACGTCGATTTCCCAGAGAAATACGGTACGCTACTGTGTTGAATTACTGGACTACAAAAAACTGGTACAGTATACTTGCTGCTATCATTCGGAACGTGTAAGGAAGACCTCGTTATATCTTTGTTCGCAAGTAGCTACTTTCTTTCGCATGAACATCCTCACTTCCGAGAAAGGAAAGGACAGGATGCGCCAGAAACGTCTAGCGGTGCTTTCTGCTTCCAGCGACGGCCAAATTGTGACTCATACTTTACTTTCACCGCGTGCGTCAGCCCCGATGAAACAGTAAAGGCTCGTCGAATGATCTCCGTGTGGGGTGCATATTCTGTCGCCATTTGCATTTCACATGCCTTGATGATTCGTAGTAGTTACGAGGAACTAGTCAAAGTGCTAGTGTTCCCGTCGTTGATTATATACCGGTGTCTTAACCGCATACTTCTTTCCTCGTATTTGGAAGACGGCGATCGATTCTGCACTATTGCTCAAGTTATGATGATCCAATGTTTTTCCTGTCCTGAGATCGCAGTCTGAAGAACTCTACCGATCGGGGTGACTCAGTGGTCAATTTATCCTGTCTTGAGATCGCCGTGTAATGAACTCCACCGAGCGGGGTGACGCAGCTGTTAGTCGCTGGACTCTCATTCAGGAAGACGACAGTTCAAATCTCCGTCCAGCCGTCTGGATTTGGAGATTACATCGTTCTCAAAACTGGAATGGTTTCTTTTTAAAGGACACGTCCAGTTTCCTTCCCCATTCTTCTGCTGTCGGAACTGGTGCTACGTTTCTAAGGATATTGTAATCGACGAGACGTTAAATCCTTATCTTCCCTCCTTCTAAACAATTAGCTACTATCCAGAATGAGATTTTCACTCTGCAGCGGAGTGTGCGCTGATATGAAACTTCCTGGCAGATTAAAACTGTGTGCCCGACCGAGACTCGAGTTCGAGTCTCGGTCGGGCACACAGTTTTAATCTGCCAGGAAGTTTCAATTAGCTACTATGATGATAAAATCTTCTCGGGTTGACAGCCGAGTCAATGCACTGTTCTCCAGCAACGTTTCAGCAAGTTTCTTACTTGCCATCTTCAGGTTTCGCTTGCTGAAACGTTGCTGGAGAACAACGCATTTCGCCTAAAGATAGCAAGTAATAAACTTGCTGAAACGTTGCTGGAGAGCAATGCATTTCGCCTGAAGATGACAAGTAAGAAACTTGCTGAAACGCTGCTGGAGAACAATGCATTGACTCAGCTATCAAACCGAGAAGATTTTATCATCGAGATTCACCGAGAAAGTCTGCATTCTCATATAAATAACTACTAGTACTCAGCTGTAACTTGTGCGTTAGTTGATTGAACTGACTTAGATGTAGATCTGTCAGTTATCGGATGTACAAAGATTTTCTTTACTTTTGCGTCATAGATTTTGAAGTTACTATCCAGTCTATGAAGCGATTTCTTTTCTGGAAGGCATTATGCGACTTGTAGCCGAATCTGCAACTCGAACCATCGAAATCAAGGCCCAGCAGCTGCCACTTGAATATATTTTAGACTAGTCCGTAAACTTAAATCTGATTCGCCGGTTGCATGGTCGACTTTTGATAGCCAGCGTTTTACTCCGTGACCTATTAATTCGGGACGGCACTGTGATGACTTGTTTAGATAAAGTTCACCGTCTGTTCCTTTCTCCAGCTTCTCCTACTGAGCTATTGGTTCGTCTCTAGCGATCTCGATACTGACGGGGCTTTAATCACTAATCCTTCTTTCTTCGTACAGCACTGCAATCTTTCGTCGCAGGATAAATCCGGCCTGCAATGGGTTGACCAAAAACAAATTTACAATTTTTTTGTATTTGCCGTGAAGCAGCACACGGTAGGAAGTTACCATTTGCCGAGAGACGAGCGCATCCCGTTACGAAACCAACTGTCAGCAGAAGAAAGCCCAATTAGCCTGTAACTAGAAAATGAGTTGAACGAATTGACTGGCGAAAAAAATAACTTTAGCGTAACAGATCTGTTAAGATTTGAGGCATGTTAGGGAACATAACTACGTATGTACCCCAGGAGTTGGGGTGGTTCCTGTCAGAAAATGGCATGTGACTCTGCATTTGTATCTAGGAATGTAACTATGACATGCCCCATAGACATATTTATCTTACGGGTATTTCCGCAACGTCCGTTTCCAGTACCACCAAGAGTTCCTTGAGATAGCTCCATTTGGAAGTGACTGTACGCAATCTCATAATTCAGGATAATTATCAGACAGTATACTGCGTTCATCGTAAGAACAAACTTGATGTAAATATGTAAAACATTGTCGGTTTTCTTGCCGCGTCAATTCGGGATAAAATTTCGAGCTTTCGACGATAGTCTCCGTCGTCATCGTCATCGTCAGTTGCTTTTATCCCGAATTGACGCGGCAAGAAAACCGAGAATGTTTTACAAATAAGTGCCGCCGCCTAAGATTTCGTACACTACACTGTGTATTCTTTCACATTTTCTGGAATCTCATTGGATTTAGTTTCACGTGGAGCGGAAACCAAGTTGTCTAGAATACAGTGAAGTACGATAAAAAGGATACGTTTTATGCTGTGCGTTACCCGCACTTCCGCTCAGCGATGATACGGGACAACAGCTTCACGGCGCATTTAATTTGGACAGCACTGGCCAGTCAGTTGGTCCAACCAACTTTCAGTGATGTGAACAGGTGCAGATAAAACGTGAAAAGTGACGAGCAGAGAAACAATATAGTTTCAAATGTCATTTAATTCTTAAACGGAATGAAATAATATACTACAAAACTCCAGTAATACGCTTGTTAATTGACCGGACGGAAAACGTAATATGTTCTCCTTCTTTGTTAACGTAGTATTGTAATCAAAAACAAGAATGATGAAAATTCCTAATTTAAGCAAAGGGTGATTCTTCTGCCTGAGCTATGTGTGACGTAAAAGTGTGGAGCAGGAATTGCAGCATATAGTTAAATAATTGAAGCCACTGAAGGTATTACTTGCAGTCAGTCGCCTTCCATGTCCGAATCCGAACAGTACCGTAACGAGGCGATCGGCTATAGAATCCACGAAGCCAGTCAAATACAACATTTTTTTCCCTCTTCATTTATGAAGAGGTGTTCTGCATTTCGACAGCATTCGGCAGTGACCTGTGACGAAGATTCGTTCCAGGACGTCTGGTAACTGAAATGTCTTGTTATTCCTCGCGACAAATACCTTAACTTGACTTCAGGGCAGTTCTATTGGGTTCAGGTTGCAGTGGTACGGTGGCAACTGTAAAAATGAAGCATTTGTATAGTGTGCTCGATGCCGTGAAAAATTATAGTTTTTCATGTTTCTGCAACGCTTGTACCTCTGGCTCTTGTGAGACCACATCTGTGGTACAAAACAATGGACAGAGTCCAAATAAAGCGTAGTATTTGATTTTTAACTTTTTCCCAAAAATTTAAATGTGTAATGTTTTATTAACTTAAACAATCTTTATTAACAATCTTTTATAAAATATCGTTAGTTTGGAACTTATATTTACAATGAAACCCGGAATTTTGCGTGCAATAAGTAATTAGAAACGTGCACTTTTTCTTAAAATCGATGAGTAAGCACGTGTTAACAAGCATAGTATATTATATTTGACAAAATTCATATTTAAATGATTTAGGTATTCGAAGTTAATCGAGAAAAAGAAAAGCCACAGCGATATTCGAACCAGTGAACCACAGAATTCTCAAGGACTTGTCCCCATCGCTACCGATTAAGCCACGCCTTTACACAGCCGCGAATGCTTTATATTTAGTAAATACAATTTCCCTAAAAACTTCAAAGCCGGTTTTCTTTGTAATCTCGTGAAGAACATTAAGAGACACTTGTTTCTCGCCATTTTTAACCGTGTTCCGCACGCGTGTTCTACTACGAAACAGGTAACACCGCCTGTCATTTTCATTCTGCGTATTTAACAGCTCGACAATCAGAGCACAACTGACGTTTACAGAGAATGTGAGTGAACCCAATTTTTGAATAAATACTATATAGCCACCGTATGATTAAGAAAAACGTTTATGGCTGTTAATACATTAGAATACAAGTTTCGTTTACAGTGAAAGTAATAATATATCTAATACATACGTTGGGCTTACAGCCAAGCCGGCCGGTGTGGCCGTGCGGTTATAGGCGCTTCAGTCTGGAACCGCGTGACCGCTACGGTCGCAGGTTCGAATCCTGCCTCGGGCATGGATGTGTGTGATGTCCTTAGGTTAGTTAGGTTTAAGTAGTTCTAAGTTCTAGGGGACTGATGACCACAGATGTTAAGTCCCATAGTGCTCAGAGCCATTTGAACCTTACAGCCAAGAGCGTAACAACACCAGTGTACGTGTGCTATGGCTGCCGACCAACCATCGCGTTTGTACTTGTTTACAGCAGGTTTATTATTACGACGAACGAAGTATAGCTGTGTAGGGGGCAGCTGTATTAATCAAGCGCACTGTTGACACTTAATCCAAGTGATGTCTGTTCGGTAGCAGTCATTTCTTCATGATGCTACTTGGACGAAATGACTCTCTGCTCTTGAATGGGGTACGAGGGAAATGCACGGGCCGCACGGAAATGTCCCTCGTGCGCTGTGGATCTAGGTGGGCGGTCGTCGCAGCTGGGCGGGGGAGTCCGAGCCGCTAGCTTCCTCTCGCCTCGCCTCGCCTCGCCTCGCCTCGCCTTCCTTCCGCGGAACGCCACTTTCCCCGCGGATCGGCCGCGGGCAACCCGGGTCACCGCATCCGGCGGCGTGCGTCGTGTCGCACCAGCGAAAGCGGCCCGCAGCCCCGCACACCACGCACCAAAGGGTGACGCCGCGCGAAGGCATCTCGGCGGCCGTTGACCCACGCTGCCGGCCTCTTCTGTGCGCTCGCTGTCTTTCCTCAACTGGATCGATTAGTCAGTCGTGCTACGAGGCCCACTTTAACAGTGAGGGACGGTTGGATGGAAAATACGCGTTGTTCAAAAAAACGCTCAAAGAGAGATACAGTCGACTCTTGCTAGTTTCAACCTCGATAAATCGAATTTCTCGATAGAACTAAATAGTTGTCCGACCACTGGAAAAAATTTTCGATAATTCGAAGAAATCATATGTGTTTTGGTACACTCAATAAACCGAATGGATGGTCTTTCATGACTGTCGCTTCAGTCAAGTATCATCATGAAGAGAAATAGCCGGCCGAAGTGGCCGTGCGGTTAAAGGCGCTGCAGTCTGGAACCGCAAGACCGCTACGGTCGCAGGTTCGAATCCTGCCTCGGGCATGGATGTTTGTGATGTCCTTAGGTTAGTTAGGTTTAACTAGTTCTAAGTTCTAGGGGACTAATAACCTCAGCAGTTGAGTCCCATAGTGCTCAGAGCCATTTGAACCATTTTTGAAGAGAAATAACTGCTACCGAACTTAACTTGAGTTATGTGTCAACAGTGCGCTTGATTATTACACGTGCCGCCTATACAGCTATACTTCGTTCATCGTAACAATGAACATGCTGTAAACAAATACAAACGCGATGACTGGTCAGCAGCCGTAGCACACCTACACTGGTGTTGTTACGCTCTTGGCTGTAGGCCGAACTTACGTGTTAGATGTACGCTGAAGCTCCAAAGAAGGGTATTCAAATACAGAAATATGTAAACAGGAAGCATACGGCGCTGCGGTCGGCAACGCCTATATAGGACAACATGTGTCTGGAAAAGTTGTTAGATCGGTTACTGCTGCTACAGTGGCAGGTCATCAAGATTTAAGTGAGTTTTAACGTGGTGTTATAGTCGGCGCACGAGTGATGGGACACAAAATCTCCGAGGTAGCGACGAAATGGGGATTTTCCCGTACGACCATTTCATGAATATACCGTGAATATCAGTAAGCCGGTAAAACATCAAATCTCCGACCGCTCGTAAACACACTATAATTCGAAGTTAGCGGCTATCTAAGACTCGACAATTCGAGTTGTTTCGTCGGTTGTTCCTGTATATGTTTCGTCATTTCGCTCTTCTCCTTTGTTTGCTCAACAACGCATAATTAGTTAGAGTAGGGCCTACATACGATGAGATGATAGCGATATGCACATATAGCCTTCCGATGGCGATAATATCGCGTACACAGGATATAAAAGAGCAGCGCACTGGTGGAGCTGTCATTTGCACTCAGGTGATTCATGTGAAAAGGCGTCCGAAGTGAACATGGCCACATGACGGGACTTAACTGGCTCTGAACGCGGAATGTCAAACACCGACAATACCAGATTTCAGGCATTACGTCTCACCACTGACAACGCAGTGGCCGATGGCCTTCACTTAACGACCGAGAGCAGCGGCGTTTGTGCACAGTTGTTAGTGCTGACAGACAAGCAACACTGCGTGAAGTAACCGCAGAAATAAATGTCGGACGTACGACAAACGTGTCCGTTAGGATGGTGCGGGGAAATGTGGCGTTAATGGACTATGGCAGCAGACGATCGACCGAGTGCCTTTGCGAACAGCACGACATCGTCTGCAGCGCCTGTCCTGGGGTTTTGACCATACTGGTTAGATAGTAATCGACTGGAAAACCGTGGCCTGGTCAGAGAGTCCCGATTTCAGTTGGGAAGAGCTGATGGTAGGGTCTGAACGTGGCGCAGACCCCACGAAGCCACTGATCCAAAATGTCAACAAGGCACTATCCAAGGTAGTGATGGCTTCATAATGGTGTGGACTGTGTTTACATGGAATGGATCTGGTCCTCTGGTTCAACTGAGCCGATCACTGATTGCAGACATTGGTCAGACTGTCAGGACCGCGGGGGACCAGTGTACTGAACACAAGCGTCACACACGCATATGTAACAGCCGAGCAAATCGGCTATTGCAGAACGTTGTCTTGGCACCAGTCATCCTATGGAATATAACAGTAAGATTCTGGCACGCACTTCTAGCTACTGGGATAACGTTATTAAGAAAGCAATTGAGACTGAACCAGCGAGTATCCTTTTAAACAGACATGGAGGCTTTTCCTTAGATTTCCCCAATGTAAAAAAAATAAAGACAGAGGGACAGAGTTAATGTTACCTCGACCGTTGCTTAGCAATTACCTCTATCGATAACTTCTGGCGTCGATCATCTTTGATCGTGTGGTGGTGCTAGTGTTTACAGTGCATGTGTGTGTGTGTGGGGGGGGGGGGGGGGGCGGTTGTCTTTCCAGAGTTGTTCTGCAAACCGAGGTTTTAAATTCACTTGCACAGTGCTCACTTGTAGCAGTTTTACCTTGAAAACGACAGGATGTGCACCTGTTGAAATATCGGCGGTTGTTGAAGTCGTCCTCCGGCTGCATTTCCTATATTATTTGGACGTTGTGTACGCCAAGAGATACTCAGGTTTCGCAATTATAATCTTGTTTTCCCGATACCTACGGAAGCGAAAAGTAGGGGGTACTAGTGTATTCCTAAATTCCTCAGTAATTTGTCCGTACGCAGAACCTTATCAACGCGTCCTTGCAAGCACTTTGTGACGCTCAGCTGTCGCTTGCCAGTTGGGGCACTCACCATGAATTTGAGAACAACAACAATTCCTTTCGACAGCATTTCTCTGGAAGAATGAACAGGTGAATAGCGATGAAGCTCTGGGATGTTAAGTATCTCTATATCAGGTACACTAGTGGAGGCAATGTATATCCTTCAAGACTATGGAATTTGAAGCTTTCGGTAAGAGGAATAATTGGTAACCAACCATGAACTGCTGCCAGCGTACAGACGCCCAAACACACACAACAGAGACTTTTGGTGCCATTGATGCTTTCAGTAACTCACCTGACTAAAGCCGGCCGGAGTGGCCGTGCGCTTCTAGGCGCTACAGTCTGGAGCCGAGCGACCGCTCCGGTCGCAGGTTCGAATCCTGCCTCGGGCATGGATGTGTGTGTGATGTCCTTAGGTTCGTTAGGTTTAATTAGTTCTAAGTTCTAGGCGACTGATAACCTCAGAAGTTAAGTCGCATAGTGCTCAGAGCCATTTGAACCATTTGAACCTGACTAAATTTAACAATGTTTTGTAATTCCAACAGTACGAAATACCTGTAGGTCTCCCTGTAGCAATATACATTTCGTTAGATATCAATATAACACGCCCACGGTGACATATTGTTAGATCATGCTTTTTCTTTGCATTTAAATTAATGAGCCTTCCCTCAACAATAAGTGTCAATATATATGAATACTGTTTCCATTTATTCCAGTGACATTTCTCAAAGAAAATAACCTCGTGTATGACCGTTATAATATCAGAAACCAGAGTCACTACAGTACGGCATGTAAAGCTATCGCTTCCTTCAAATGAGTTTCTCAAAGTGGTCGTGCCGATGTAGGTATCTCCAAGTAATACAGGTGTTAGCAAAAAAGAGTTACCTTACACTCTCAAACTTGGCTGTGAGCCAGCAACCGCACAAGACTATGATTTGTATAATATTGACAACCGGTTGCAACGAGATTTTACTTTAACCCGGTTTCGACACCGACTATGAATGTCTTCATCAGAAAGTCCAAAACAATTACCTAAACAGATTACAAATCCATTAACATAGAGAAAAACCAAGAACAGATGGTTATTATACCGAACACATTTATGACGGGACTATACTCACATGTAGTAACAGATGAAGAGATTTGCGAGCAAAATGCTCTCGTCGTATAAAATAACTTCATAAGAAGATCATGTTTAAACCATTCTAAAAAATATTACAGGCATTGTAACTGACATAAATTTGATAATTGTCAGTCAAGCTATAGCTACGTTTTCTTTGGTTTAAACATGATCTTCTCATGAAGTTATTTTATACGAGAGCGTTTTGCTCGTAAATCTGTTCATCTGTTGCCGTATGTGAATATAGTTTTCTCATAAACCTGTTCGGTATAATAACCACCTATTCTTAGTTTTCCTCTGTGTTAATGAATTTGTAATTTTTTAGGTAATTGTCTGCGACTTTTTGATGAAGACACCCATAGTCAGTGTCGAAACCAGGTTAAAGTGAAATCTGGTTGCAACCTGGTGGCTGTATTATACTAACACAGCGGTGGCTTACGGACCCTGGACGACTGAAAGGATGCGTTATACCAATCGATGACGTCCTTTGCCCAGCCGGAATACAGTAAATCGTGCCTCGTCAGCCAATTGCCGTTCCGCGCAAACGTTTCTGTGGGTGTCCACCCCTTCATTTAAAGTGTAAGACTGCGGTGACAGGAGGCCACAAGAGGCGAAGCTGCTAACTTTGTTTGACCACGCATGGGAAGTAATCGGTTTCGTCTTTAAATGGAGGTGTCGTCTAGCATTTCACTGGGGCCTGGATCAGAGAATCCCTAAATACGTAATTCATCATGGTTAAAACGATATTTCAATTGACCTCTTCCCTATTTGCGATTTTCGAATTATTATTGCTGTTTTTGTAATTTGTTGCGACGTTTGACGAAATACACTACTGGCCATTAAAATTGCTACACCACGAAGATGACGTGCTACAGACGCGAAATTTAACGGACAGGAAGAAGATGCTGTGATATGCAAATGATTAGCTTTTCAGAGCATTCACACAAGGTTGGCGCCGGTGACGACACCTACAACGTGCTGGTATGAGGAAAGTTTCCAACCGATTTCTCATACACAAACAGCGGTTGACGGGCGTTGCCTGGTGAAACGTTGTTGTGATGCCTCGTGTAAGGATGAGAAATGCGTGCCATCACGTTTCCGACTATGATAAAGGTAGGATTGTAGCCTATCGCGATTGCGGTTTATCGTATCGCGACATTGCTGCTCGCGTTGGCCGAGATCCAATGACTGTTAACAGAATATGGAATCGGTGGGTTCAGGATGGTAATACGGAACGCCGTGCTGGATCCCAAAGGCCTAATATCACTAGCAGTCGAGATGATAGGCATCTTATCCGCATGGCTGTAACGGATCGTGCAGCCACGTCTCGATCCCTGAGTCAACAGATGGGGACGTTTGTAAGACAACAACCATCTGCACGAACAGTTCAACGACGTTTGCAGCAACATGGACTATCAGCTCGGAGACCATGGCTGTGGTCACCCTTGACGCTGCATCACAGACAGGAACGCTTGCGATGGTGTACTCAACGACGAACCTGGGTGCACGAATGGCAAAACGTCATTTTTTCGGATGAATCCAGGTTCTGTTTACAGCATCATGATTGTTGCATACGTGTTTGGCGACATCGCGGTGAACGCACATTGGAAGCGTGTATTCGTCATCGCCATACTGGCGTATCACCCGGCGTGATGGTACGGGGTGCTATTGGTTACACGTCTCGGTCACCTCTTGTTCGTATTGACGGCACTTTGAACAGTGGACGTTACATTTCACATGTGTTACTACCCGTGGCTCTACCCTTCATTCGATCCCTGAGAAACCCTACATTTCTGCAGGATAATGCACGACCGCATGTTGCAGGTCCTGTACGGGCCTTTCTGGATACAGAAAATGTTCGACAGCTGCCCTAGCCAGCACATTCTCCAGATCTGTCACCAATTGAAAACGTCTGGTCAATGGTGGCCGAGCAACTGGCTCGTCACAATACGCCAGTCACTACTCTTCATGAACTGTGGTATCGTGTTGAAGCTGCATGGGCAGCTTTACCTGTGCACGCCATACAAGCTCTGTTTGATTCAGTGCCCAGGCGTATCGAGGCCGTTATTACGGGCAGAGGTGGTTGTTCTGGGTACTGATTTCTCAGGATCTATGTACCCAAATTGTCTGAAAATGTAATCACATAGTTCTAGTATAATATATTTATCCAATGAACAGCCGTTTATCATCTGCATTTCTTCTTGGTGTAGCAATTTTAATGGCCAGTGGTGTATTATACCAACCTCTGGCAAGTGAATTGCGTGAAATGATGAGTTGTGGGAAGAGGTCTCTACCGTGTAGCTGGTTCGTCATCACAATGCCGCGGTGGTGTGAAACCGGATGGTGCGGCTTTCCGAATACTCGACACGCGCCGGATGCTTTCTCTGGCTGTCAGCGGAAACGAGGGCGTCGCGACGTATTCGGGTCTCGTGCGGTACCGAGCCACGCACAGTCTGAAGTGAACTGGCTGTGCTTCCCTAGACGTTCGCAGGGGAGGGAAATACAGCCACGAGCAAAACTCGAGGTCAAAAATAATTACGCATGACGTGTAACTGCCAAGTAACATAGGTCGATGGAACTTGTACCATACACAGAAAGAACTGCTTCGGTATAGGACAGAAGGTGACTGAAAGAAATACACAATGAGACGAACAGAAATGACACTTTTATTAGACGACAATAGTTACAATGAAGTCACCGCGATTTGTGATGGTCCCCTGGACATAACAGAAGGTGGGACATGATTCTTAATAGGGTGTTTGACCACCATGGACAACAGTGCGTGCTCTGCAACTTGCTCCCATGCTGGCCACAAGACTGGAAGGAGTTCTTGTGGTGGGGTGTAAGGGGGTTCCATTTCTCCACCAACGCGGCTGACAAATACTGTATGGTCGTTGGTACGTGTGGACGTGCTGTTATACGTCTCCCCAACGGATCCCACAAGTACTCGACGAAATTTAAGTCGGGGGGAACGGGCGAGCCACTCCTATCGCCGAAAAGTAACTCGTTCCAAGAGCTGCTCCACCAGCGTAGTTCGATGTGGTCGCGCATTGTCATCCATAAAAACGAAATCACGGCCGAAAGCACCCTTGAAAAGATGCGCATGGGGAAGGAGTACAGTGTTGTAACGTTGACCGTGCATACCGTACTCACAGATTTCAAGGTAGGTACGCCCTTGCAACATTATGCCTCCCGTATCGTAACACCTGACCCACAAAAACGATTATGTTCGACAATGTTCCCGGGTATTTTAGGTGTTTCCACCTCTCACCATATGAGGCTACGCCCAGAATCACTACACAAACTGAATCGGTTCTCATCCGTGTAGAGGACGCGACCCAACACCTCGCTGGTCCAGTGACTTTGCTCTGGTGCGCCGATGTGCGGGTGTCAGTGGAACAGAACGTATTTTTCGCCGTGCTGAGAGACCACACCCATGCAGGCGGTGTGGCGCTGCCGAGCGTGAGATGGTGTGCTTTGCGGTCTATTAAATGTGGATGCAATTATACTCGTTGTTTGATGGGAATCCATTCTTGCCTGTTGCACAATGTAGCGGCCATATGCTGCTGTAGCGGTCGTCCTCCTCGTCGTCAGGCAGCAGTGCCAGTGGTTGCATGGGCAGCTGTACCTGTACACGCCACATAAACTCTGTTTGATTCAATGCCCAGGCCTATCAACGCCGTTATTACGGCAGAGGTGGTTGTTCTGGGTACTGATTTCTCAGGATCCATGCACCCAAATTGCGTGAAAATGTAATCACATGTCAGTTCTAGTATGAATGCCCGTTTATCATCTGCATTTCTTCTTGGTGTAACAATTTTAATGGCCAGTAGTGTAGTTACTGCACACACTGTTTATGTCCCCTTAAACATGCCGCATCCCTACCGTCATTGCCAAATGACATCAACGTGTACTTAATGGATCTAGCAGCATATTAACGTCACTTGTCAGTGACAAAAGGGCTACTGTGTGCATCAGAAGGCATGCACACCATCGGCAGAAGTCAGTTTTCCTCCTAACGGTAAAGACGATGCAGTCAGAAAACCTAGACGCTTCTATTGGAGGTGGTCACCGTGAAACGTTCCGTGGACATATATCCTAGAAATTTCCAGATGATACGTTTACAAATGCTAGAATGCAAAGTATTGTAGAATTTGACACCTTGCACAGCCTTCCGTGATAAAGAGCATTATAGACAAGCAGCGTTTAGTAAGCAGCGAAGAGGGGAAAATTACTTTCCTGGTGTTGCTGTATAAATTATCATCGCATTCAACTATGGTAATTCAGGCACCGCAGAAAACTGAATTGCTGGGCGCGGGATGGAGTCTCGGTCCTCCCAAACACGGATACAGCGCTGTCGGAGCCTGTGCTCGAGGAGAGCGATACGAGAAGGTCGTAAAGCTACGTGTGGCAGCGTGAAGATCATGAAATCGTAAACGTACTGACAACACTGCAAAGAGAAGGTAATAGTTAACACAGTGCGGATGGATCCTGAGTTACTCGTGTTTCGCTATCCATCCGTTACGGGCGGATCTCGAGACATCTCTTGTTTCCTACACGCTGTCTGTAGATGCCATCTGCTCTGATATATTTCAACTACTTCGTCTCTTTAGGTGTTTTCACCGATACATAACGTGTCAAATTTTAGTGCTTTATTCTCTTTCTATTTATTAGCATTTTACCGTTTTTTTTTTTTTTAATTTCAAACACTTGCTATTTTCGTCTTAAAGTTCCTTCTATTTTTAGAGATAGTCCTATTCAGAAAACGGAAAGAAATGAACAAATGTGAAATACTTTCGGAGGTTTCTGAAGAAGATTATTCAGATGTTCCTAGTGAGTATGAAGATCCAGATAACTGTGTGAATGAATGTTTTTATGGTTCTGGGGATGATTCCAGTGGCACTGACAACCTTAGACCTGTAAAGAAGCGAATATGGCAGTGTTCTTACTTGATTCCGACAGTAACGATGAAGATGATTCTGTTCTTGTGGACGATTCGCTTTGTCATAATGATAACTCTCTCTGGCGCCATCTCAAATGCGCTGACGTATATTCCTTAGTAAAGCTGTTCGAGACGGAGCATTTGCTCATTTGTACAAGAATGAGGGAAAGGAGGCGCCGGCGACCTGTTTGGAAGAAATCATTCTGGTAGTTGCCTGAAGTAATTCAGAGAAATCACAGAGAAACTAAACTGGTGTAGTCAAACTGGCTTCTGAAGCTTGCTCTTCTCGGAAACTTGTCGGATTCCTGAAGCACTGCGCTAGCTCGTTCGGTCTGATAACTGTGGTTGGGGAAATTTGATGAAATGAAAACGATGCAATGATATTTTTCAATCGGAAATACGAGAGCAAGCTGCAAGAAAAGAGCCAGGTCGCTAGTCAGTCGTTCCTGCGTCGTTCATGACGGCATAAGTCTTACACGTACAAGAAATACTGACGGCAATAGCTGATTTGGGGTCGTAGCGCTACTAAAAATTGTTTGATGGCGACATGGCAGACGAAGAATCTATATTACTAAATGACTAACCCTGTCCATGGTTTGTAGTACAAGGCTGCATCTCTTTCTGCTTCCAGGGGCAACGAAAATCTGTTTTTCAGTATTTGATATAATTATTTACGTAATTTAACAACTTAAGAGGCTATCCCAATTTACTCATTACGAGGTATAATCGTACGTTAAAAACTGTGTGATATCTAGAGACAGTGTTAATTCAGGGAGATCAAATTATCCAGACGGTATTTATTCGGTATTCGAGAATAGAGCTCTTAGCGGCTTCCAACAAGATTTACACATAATCTCAAACCTTTACAAAACTTTTTCTCGCTAACACACTCCACGGAATGATGAAAGCGGAAAGGTTTATCGGTAACTACATTTTTGCTGTTCATGCAGTAAAACTTGAGCGCTAGGCATGACGTTTTAGTTTGTTACTTCTTTACTGCTAACTGTATCCGCAACTCATTTTGCAGACAGTATCCACTTATACCATTGAATGTTCCTGCAAAATTATATCATTGCATGACACACAATTCAGTAGATACGACGTCATGAACACTGATATACCACAAAAACTAATTTTTACTTAAAATGAAGCGCAAAGTGCCCAGATTGTATTCATCCAGTGTTTGACAATGAGAGCACTTGTTGCGATTCCCAACGGACTCCCAACGAACTTTAAACATAATTTCAAACATTTTCTAAACTCGTCCTCGTAAAGCGCACATATCCATTCTTCAGTGATCATTTAAATTGTAGCTACCTTGGATACTGAGATCAGTACATGTAGATATTAATGTGAAATTTAAGTTAATTCACATTTTTTGACAAATTCCAATTTTGTACTTGTAAAGTAAAGCACCTGATCTATCCGCATGAGTTGTGTTATCTTTGTTGATCTAACATCATACGGATAACATTTTAAGCTAGCCTTCAAACATCTAACGTTACGTCGTAATGGGGCAGTATTCTTCGGTTCCGTGGACTTTCCGACCATGGCGTTTCCGAACCTTGCACTTTGGTATTCCCGATCAGAGCCTCCTCTGCTGTTGCGGCTCCCTTTGACAGTCTCAAAAGCCACGGCTAAAATATTTGTGGTTGGAAACGCTACGTTGACGTCGCGAGTCGCAGAGTCGACGACACTTACTTTTTGAACACAGAAAAACTACAGGAATTCGAAATTGCGTTCAGAAGGAGGGGAGGGGTAAGCGGGTGGGGAGTGGAAATCTGCTTAATCGCTTTTCGGCTTTCTAGGAATAAAGGAAATAAATTTCGTGTATGAGCCTGCGATTATTGTGAATAATTTGTGAATAAAACAGTCTAAATCGCTTCATGTCTGTATCTTTATAAGTCGTTTGGGCTAAAACGTTCATCTTCGTAAAATGTTTTGAACCATGTTGATACTTGACGCCTGATTAGGCATAGGTTTTATTGATACTGAACGTTATTTTATAGGTTCAAAGCTCGGGTGAGTGACCTTTCCAAAATTTATTAATTTTTAAAATTTTTATCTTTTTTAGCTTGATATTGCTGGCTATTTTTATGTTCCTTTAATCTTAGTTACAGATCTGGTGACTGGATTAGGCGAAGTTACGTTATAAATAAAGAAATGTGTCAAGCGATGTAGACAGTTTAGGTACGTCCCATTAGTGCCTGTAGCTATGATCTATCGGTAAGTGGGGTTTAAATAAAAGTGTCGGACTTGAAGAGGTGTAACTGAAGCCAGTAAAATTGGAAACTTGGCATGTGGTGTTTCTGTCTGACTTCTCACCTGTGTACCAATTGAGGAACTACTTGGTCGAGAACTAGCAGCACCGGTCACGAAAACTGAGAACGGCCGGGAGAGCGGTGTGCTGACCACATGCCCCTCCATACCCACATCCGGAGACGCATAATGGTTGAGAAAGACACGGCAGCCGGTCGATACCGTTGGGCCTTCAAGGCCTGTTATCCTGTGTGGACTTTGTGGAGGTTTGCGGAGTAAGTTGTTAGGAGGCGTAGGGTCGTGACTTACTAACTTATCGGTTTACGTTTTCCAGTCCTGTGGTCGGATCTCTGAATCTTTCTTGATGCAGTCAGATAGTTAAAGTGCATTTATCATTAGCTTTGCACCAGTGACAAGTTAAACTCTGCCTGACGGTTAAAAGTGATGTTGACGACCCTTATTTAGACTGGTGTCAATAATATAGCAGTGCAAAAAATTTGGTATGGGCCTGACAATAAATAATCTTCGGCGCAATACGTCGCGCAGTTTGCCTCACCCGCTGCACGTGCTAAGAGTACGTGGATTCTGGGCGCGAGTGAGGTTTTGCACGCTGCCACACATCTCCTGGGCGAGACGAAAGGGTGTTTCACTAGGTGTGAAGGGCAATGTCATTCTGTTAGACAAACAACAGCTAACGCCGAGCGAGCTTTGTGAAAGCTGGTAACACAGCCTAGAGGTTACGGTCGATTCCCCCTCAAATGCAGTCGCGAGCAGGGTGAAGAAAGAAGAGACGCATTTCTCCGTAATTTGCACCGCAGGCGCGGCGGCCCCTTGAGGTGGCACGCTCGAAGGATGCGGAGCAAGTCATTGTGTAGCGGAGTCACGGCCGCCCTGGCACTCAAGACGCACACGTTGTCTCCTCTCTCGCCTCGGTGAAACACCCTCCAGCGGACGTCGGCCCCGCCGGCACGCACTCATCTCGTTTAACTGTCTTGTGAGCGAAGAGTCACAGTCTCCGAAATATACAGGGTGATTCAAAAAGAATACCACAACTTTAAAAATGTGTATTTAATGAAAGAAACATAATATAACCTTCTGTTATACATCATTACAAAGAGTATTTAAAATGTTTTTTTTTTCACTCAAAAACAAGTTCAGAGATGTTCAATATGGCCCCCTCCAGACACACGAGCAATATCAACCCGATACTCCAACTCGTTCCACACTCTCTGTAGCATATCAGGCGTAACAGTTTGGATAGCTGCTGTTATTTCTCGTTTCAAATCATCAATGGTGGCTGGGAGAGGTGGCCGAAACGCCATATCCTTAACATACCCCCATAAGAAAAAATCGCAGGGGGTAAGATCAGGGCTTCTTGGAGGCCAGTGATGAAGTGCTCTGTCACGGGCTGCCTGGCGGCCGATCCATCGCCTCGGGTAGTTGACGTTCAGGTTTCATAACTAACCTTTTTCATAGGACTCTCCATACAGTTGATTGTGGAATTTGCAGCTCTCTGCTAGCTCTGCGAGTCGATTTTCCTGGGCTGCGAACAAATGCTTGCTGGAGGCGTGCTACATTTTCATCACTCGTTCTCGGCCGTCCAGAACTTTTCCCTTTGCACAAACACCCATTCTCTGTAAACTGTTTATACCAACGTTTAATACACCACCTATCAGGAGGTTTAACACCATACTTCGTTCGAAATGCACGCTGAACGACTGTCGTCGATTCACTTCTGCCGTACTCAATAACACAAAAAGCTTTCTGTTGAGCGGTCGCCATCTTAGCATCAACTGACGCTGACAGCCTAGTCAACAGCGCCTCAAGCGAACAAATGTACAACTAAATGAAACTTTATAGCTCCCTTAATTCGCCGACAGATAGTGCTTAGCTCTGCCTTTTGTCGTTGCAGAGTTTTAAATTCCTAAAGTTGTGGTATTCTTTTTGAATCACCCTGTACATTACGAGGCAAGTAATGATCACCGACGGGGTTTCGTTCACCTGCAACTCTCTCAAGTGCAGTCGTAGTGTTGGAGATTGTGCTGGTGGAGCACTGAGCCTCTGCTTATGGCGTATAGCCATTAGTATGTAAAATTTTATCGATACCTCGATAATACCGGAATAAGAGTATCGATATTGACTGTAGCAAAAGGTACACTACTGGCCATTAAATTTGCTACACCAAGAAGAAATGCAGATGATGAAGGCGTATTCACTGAACAAATATATTATACTATAACTGATATATGATTACATTTTCACGCAACTGGGATCCCGAGAAATCAGTACCAGAACAACCACCTCTGGCCGTAATAACGGCCTTGATACGCCTGCGCATTGAGTCAAACAGAGATTGGGTGGTGTGTACAGGTACAGCTGCCCATGCAGCTTCAACACGATGCCACAGTTCATCAAGAGTAGTGACTGGCATAGTGTGACGAGCCAGTTGCTCGGCCATCATTGACCAGACGTTTTCAATTGGTGAGGGATCTGGAGAATGTGCTGGCCAGGGCAGCAGTCAAACATTTTCTGTATCCAGAAAGGCCCGTACAGGACCTGCAACATGCAGTCGTGCATTATCCTGCTGAAATGTAAGGTTTCGCAGGGATCGAATGAAGGGTAGAGCCACGGGTCGTAACACATGTGAAATGTAACGTCCACTGTTCAAAGTGCCGTCAACGCGAACAAGAGATGAGCGAGACGCGTAACCAGTGGCACTCCATACCATCACGCCGGATGATACGCCAGTATGGCGATGACGAATACACGCTTCCAGTGTGCGTTCACCGCGATGTCGCCAAACACGGATGCGAACATCGTGATGCTGTAAACAGAACCTGGATTCATCCGAAAAAATGACGTTTTGCCATTCGCGCACCCAGGTTCGTCGTTGAGTACGCCATCGCAGGCGCTCCTGTCTGTGATGCAGCATCAAGGGTAACTGCAGCCACGGTCTCCGAGCTGATAGTCCATGCTGCTGCAAACGTCGTCGAACTGTTCGTGCAGATGGTTGTTGTCTTGCAAACGTCCCCATCTATTGACTCAGGAATCGAGACGTGGCTGCACGACCCGTTACAGCCATGCGGATAAGATGCCTATCATCTCGACTGTTAGTGATACGAGGTCTTTGGGATGCAGCACGGCGTTCCGTATTACCCTCCTGAACCCACCGATTCCATATTCTGTTAACAGTCATTGGACGTCAACCAACGCGAGCAGCAATGTCGCGATATGATAAACCGCAATCGCGATAGGCTACTATCCTACCTTTATCATAGTCGGAAACGTGATGTTACGTATTTCTCCTCCTTTTTTCACAACAACGTTTCACCAGACAACGCCGGTCAACTGCTGTTTGTGTATAAGAAATCGGTTGGAAACTTTCCTCATATCATCACGTTGTAGGTGTCGCCACCGGCGCCAACCTTGTGTGAATGCTCTGAAACGCTAATCATTTGAATATCACAGTATCTTCTTCCTGTCGGTTAAATTTCGCGTCTGTAGCGCGTCATCTTCGTGGTGTAGCAATTTTAACGACCAGTAGTGTATTAATTGCTTATGTATAAGGTGCGATAAAAAAAGTTCCCGTTTGAGTGTTTTGCTGCAGCGTATGTGCAACATAGCGCGACTCCGTTGCGGTTATATAAGCACCGACACGTAGACAAGCGATTTGTGTGGCATTCGTGTATTTTGTGCGTGCGGTAAATGAGGGAAGGTGAACTATGCCGACGTTATTACCAAATGCGTCCAAACAGGACGAACATGCTGGTATTATTTTTTAGGCTGACGGAGGAGAAACACTGGTAGCCATCCATCGGAGGATGAAGAATGCCTATGGGGCAGCACGTCTGTCGAAAACCACCGTTGTGGAATGGTGTGCGACAATGGCTGCTGCTGCTTCATGATAGCGTGTTGCAAATGTCGTAATGCGGAAGTGACACCAGCTCAAGTGGCAGACACTCGAGCACCCGCTCTATAGCCCTCATCTCTCCTCACGCGATTATCAAGCCTTCGGTCCCTTAAAAAAAAGTCTCGAAGGATCGACGATTCCTGTCGGACAAGGATGTGCAGCAGGCATTTACGAACTTCACGCAGCAGGACACAACGTTTTACCAAAGGGGTATCTTCAACCTAGTGCGTCACATCGGTGGGATGATTGCCTCAATGCTCTCGGTGATTTTGACTCATTGACTTACCGATTCTGCACTGCACGGCCTTCGAACGGAAAATTTTTGATCGCCCCTTATATTGCCTACATTTTTCTTTCATACAAAAAGGTATATTTAGCATATAGGCGAAAATATGGAAATTTTGCTGCGTTTTTGGGAACCAATTTGAGCATAAAATCTAATGTATCAGTATAGGAAGAATATTATAACAGCAAATAAAATATGGGCATTGCTGCGATTACCCATACGTGCCATTACTACAGTGCATCATTACAAGCTTTTGTCTCAGAGAAGAGTAAATTCGGCGAACACTCACGGCTGTGCGGTCATTTAAATACGGCCCCCCTGGGGATTAACAGCCAGATGTCCCATTACACTACGGAAGAGTTATGGTCCAGGCCCCAAAGCCAGCCGCTAGTCAGAAGTGAGCACAGTATTCAGAGTTACCCGCCAACTGAGAGGCATTAGATAACACAAGTCAGTTTTGTGCCGCCTTCTCGTCGTCGGTCAAGTGTCTGCCACAGGATTCTTCTGTGAAATAGTCCAATATTTGTTCTCCAAGTACCTTTTGTTCACACTCCTGTTTTTCCTTGTCCAGATTCCTACCCCACCAACTTCCGCCAACGTTGAAATATTTCTGCAGGGAGGCCTTTCTCACTTAGCCACTAGCTGAGCGAGCCTCAGGTTTCTGCCATCCAGCGTCCAGATTGCTCGCTGGACGAGACGAAAGCTTCTAATTCCGTAGTCTTGAAGGATATACATTGCCTCCTCTAGTGTACCTGATATAGAGATACTTAACATCCCAGAGCTTCATCGCTATTCAACTGTTCATTCTTTCAGAGAAATACTGGCGAAAGGAGTTGTTGTTGTCCTGAAATTCATGGTTAGTGCCCCGATTGGCAGGCGACAGCTGAGCGTCACAAAGTGTTTGCAAGGCCGTGTTGATAAGGTTCTGCGTACGGACAAATTACTGAGGAATTTAGGAATACACTAGAACCTCATACTTATCGCTTCCGTAGGGATCGGGAAAACAAGATCGTAGTTGTGAGACTTGAGTTTCTCTTGGCGTACACAACGTCGCTGGGCTCGACTGGCAGGCGAAAGCGTTGCTGGGCACGAAGCGTCTAATACGATGTCTAGCAGTGATTTGTTTTTCCTGACGTCTCTCTGTATATGAAGTACTTTTATCTGAATAAGTGTGATTCCCACTGTTATATTGCTGCTGCTGACTCCTCTTCAGTATCTTGAAGAAATAGCACCAAAAAACTTTGATCAAAATGAAAAACGAGAATGGTGTGCGTGACAACTTAGCCGCACTTTTGACAACACCGACCTGCCCGTTTCATCGACAATTTGGAATACTCCAGCAGAATAGATGTTTCCATATCCAGATTTCGTGGATTTGTTAGAGGCACATTGTCGGTTGTGGACTTACAATTAGTTTATCAGGACTTGCTTCTGAGCGAGCTTGTCTCGATTGTATATATGTTTAGACAAAATATTTATTCATAGTTCAATTTTTTAAACTCTAGTTCACTGAGTTGCTTGTGAGCTAGCGTGTCTCGACTGTACATATGTTTAGACAAAATATTTATACATAGTTCAAATTTTTTAATCTCTAGTTCTCTGACTTGCAATACCACTCTCTGATAGCATCGGGCAAAGAAATTCGACATTCACTGATGCAACGTACTCGAAGCCCGACGCACATGACAGAGATTTCGCCGTAGGACTTTATGTGAAAGGTGTTGCGGTGTAACGTACGCGGCTACCAGAGACGCTGACAACTACAACGGACGTGAGCATGGGAAAACACCGTAGGTTATAGTCTATCGTTTTCATCATCTTCGATGAACTGCGGGGATGAATATGGTAGCACATAGGTCATTCATCATCTGAGTCACAAATCGAATGCGTCGTCAACCATGACAGTCAAAAATTGAAACGGTGAAACGACAACGCAAAGCCAGTTATTCTACATTTAATGTTTTCAACCTGTTATAACGATGATAACGAAGGCTTAAGTAGATTGGCCTCTATATCTCTTCTTTGTTTTGCGTAGCCTTGCTATTCAGACTAGCGTGGGAACGTCACAAACCGTCTTATAGGTTCATTTGTTAAGAGCAAAGCGACTGCTCAGTAAATATGGCGGAGTTAGAGCAGCTGTTTCTTCACTCGCACCAGTTGGCTGTTAAGTCTGGAATACGGTCTGCTGAGTTTCATGGCGTATTGTCCTACCTAGCGGGTTCACGTGTTTCTGCTTCACGCGCGTTTGACGTAGATGGCCATGCAACGATTCTGCTGACTACAAGAGAGTGGGTAGCGATGCAGCAAATAGCTGCTTCGTCTTTGTAGTTACAAAGCAGATGTGGGCAGTTAGTCAGCACTGCGTATCACAAGCTTGGGAGAATGCTTAGCATATTCAGATGAAGCACAGAAATGACTAGTTACTTCATCGGTAGCATGATAGTTAAAATCAGGTTTCACTGTCTCCCTCAGTTATTCAGTCACGGAAAGAAGAAATTACCGCAGCCTTCTCTCCAGAACAGTAGCCAGGAGAAGACAAAAAATTGTCACGAAGCTCACGCTCTGACAGTGTCGTATTCAAACAAACAAATGCTTCGAATATTTTAACAGGATTCTGCTGTACCATCATTTTGATTTCCCGTTGACCGCATTTTACACGGAATTTCCTGCTACAGATTAAAGTAACGTGTTATGACCCTTTATTAGTATTATCCTAAACAGAATAACAAAAAAACCGCTGAACAAGCTGAAAAATCCCTGTTTGGGATTCGAGCCGTTAAGTATTGCTTCTGCGCCCAGCTGTTGTGTGCAGTTACCTGAGGACCACTCTTACAAGTGATATTCTTCATACCTATTGTTTGAGGTCCCACACAAACATTGCAAATAAGTAAATTACGAAAGATTTATTTCTATATTTTTCCATTTCTATTTCACTTAAGCCCTGAGTAGAGACAAAATCTCATATTTCTAGCACTGCTGGAAATATTCCTGACTGGTTCTTGAGACATACTTGTGCCTAAACGTGATGAATGCCTAGCAGTAGAAGTCTGCACCGAATGCACATGAAATACTTGTTTTGGATCGGTTATCGTAAGTGGATTTTCGTGCAAAGTTCATCAACATTTGAAAGGACATCACTTGAAACTTATCCATATGAAGGATGTCTCAAAACAGGAAGCACCGAAAAAATTCACGTTATAATGCTGGGCAAGCTGCAGTTAAAGTCATCTGAAATGGCTGACATCGTGGGAAATCGTGAAGACTGAGCGCTGCACATTTTATGCAAAGAATTAATTGCGAGAATGCTTTGTCTAAGGTTGCTTTCACTTTTCTGAACACTGATCAAAGCAAATACGAAAACGAATTACTTATGAAAGCCTGGACCATTTAAAAAAGAACTGAACAAATTTTACGCTCTGTAATAAGTACAGTGAGTGGACGCTAGTCGGCGTGTACGAAAATAAAGAAGTAGCTTTTTTATGCCGAAAAAGCTGTGGCCAGTTTTTGCTGGATGAAAAACGGACTGTTCTTACTGACTACCTTCCCAAATGTTAAAAGATGACCAGCGGAAGTGACTCGAGTCATGTGAGACTGAGCATATATTTTTATTGGTGACTGAGAACAGGGTAACATTACACCAGTATTTAGCTCATTTTCAGATCAATAATTGTAGCTATTACGAGTAGTATGTTTTTAGCTTGATTAGTACGTCCAAGTAGCCATTAATGCTTATTTTTCGCCTACACAGCACAGCAGATGTTTAAGTGTGGACGCATGGGCGCAAAACGGTTATTCTATACTGCAGACGTAGTGTTCTTAGTGGTGCAGTTACGACTGTGCAGAAAAAATTAGATAGTAAATTATGTGATTATGAGACTGTTTGACGCAGAGAAAAACAACCAACAACAATGGTTCAAATGGCTCTAAGCGCTATGAGGCTTAACATTTGAGGTCATCAGTCTCCTAGACTTAGAACTACTTAAACCTAACTAACCTAAGGACATCACACACATCCATGCCCGAGGCAGGATTAGAATCTGCGACCGTAGCAGCCGTGTGGTAGCAACCAACACACTTATGTGTGTAGGTGTTAAGGTATCACGTACACACATATCTGGAATTACAGGCCTTGCACCCGGTATGTGTGAGAAATGGCTTGGATTGTGAATTGCAGGGTTATTCATAAGTAACTCTGTGGCCTAGTAGACGACTGTTCGAAAACTACAAGACATAGAAACAAATGACCCGTATTAATGGATAGAGAATCTTTCCAAGTTTCGGTTCGTAATACGCCGCTTGAATTAGCTGTAGAAAGCATACTAGGGGCAGGCTTGTCAGAACATGTAGACAAGTCACCCGCTCCATATGGTCGCACCGAATTACTTCGTGCCTGCAGATAGGCAACCCAACGAACAGACTTCCAAAGCGGGCTGCTGGTCACGCCTTTACGGACAGTTAGTGTCAACGGCTTCAATGGACCGCACGCTTGACGCGTGCAAAAGATGCTCACGTTGAGCACCTGTAATGTGGGTTAAAGACTTGAAGACCGACATGTGTCATTATGTCTTGTAGTTTTCGCGCAGTCTCCTCCTGGGCTGTGATTATCGTATGGCAGCGAAAGTTGGTAGATATTCCAATGCGTTAACGCAGAACCGATTTATGCTCGAAAAACACTACTTTGTCCAAGAAAGGCGTATAGAAATATTTCCGTATTTAATGGATTAGGAATGGGACGTGGTCAGAAAAGATCAGTCAAGTGAGAAAGAGATAATGTTGATTTTATTACTAAGCGCCGCTTTCACAATTTGTTCAATAGGACCACAAGTTGCTGTACAGCGCCAGATTAGCACCTGATGGTAAAAATTTGTAACTAAATTTTTTTCAAGCGTGTATCGGTTCCGCATTAACGCATTAGAATATCTACCAAGTTTCGATTCCTTTTGATAATTATAACTCACACTGGACCTCTGTGAGTAGCTGTACTGTAATCATAACCACTCAGTGTACTGTCCTCAATTAGGACTGTCCACAAAGTTCGTCATCATCATCAATATCAAGACTGAAACCAACCCTTCTTCGTCCTGCCCTCAAGTATTATACTTCGTCCATCTTCTTTATTCCTTTTTTGGCTTTTACTTCAGCAGAGATTTTGGTGCTCTGTTTTCTTGGATTCTTGTTCTGCACTTTTTCCACTTGTTGCTATATTCCACTATTTCTTCATTCAGATTAAATATGTTGAACTGATTTCTGATATCTTGATTCCCCTACTGAGTAATGTGTAAGCCATTTCTGCTGTCAGAAAATTCATCATTGCCCTTTCCATCAATTTGATCCGTAGCACCCTTCGCGAGATTCGGCACGCTCTGTCTTCCACCTACTGCCATATGTAAATAAATTCGTGGCAGGGACACGTTTCGAATCCAATGAAGATGCTATGTCAGCCATATATGCGCATTTCATAGATCTAGTAAACTCGTTCTTCAGTGATGTAATCCACTCACTGGGGGAAAACTGTACAACATTTCATTGACAAGCAAACAAGCGCAATTCTCACCTAAATACGTAGTGTTTGACTAGAGATCCGATAAATGTTCTCCTTGTCTTCGTGTGTCTGAAGCACGCAAGGGGGAATGCGACGAGCAGACGAACGCCGTCCTAGCAGGTAGCTGAAGGATGGCGCTCACTGCCCATCTCTTGGGAAGCCTATCAGTGGGGTCGGCGCTGAGCTGACGAGCCTACAAAACTCGTAAGTACAGGGCAGGTGGCGGGAGCAACAGGTGTGGGTCAGGAGCGCGCGACCTTGCCGGCTTTTGTGTCTGTGGGTTAGGCCGGCGACACGGCGGGTAGGCGCCGGGCGTGACAAGCAGCGAGCACCTCGGGCACGCGCCCTGGGTGCCGGCGTGCGCGCGCGCATTGCTGCGCCCCTGTTTAGCGGGTACAGTTACGCGTGCCACTTAGCTGCCTGCCATCACACTGTTTCTTCGCTACTGGCGGGACTCGACACCTGACGCAACTACCTTTTTCTGTGCCTTGCGACTTCCCACAACGGTAATCACTGAGCAGTAAATATCTGTGGATTGCATGTTCTTCGCAAGAGGTGCTTCCTGGAGCTCTTTCACATCTGGAGAGTCGTCCGCTTTCTCAAAGCCAGTAAACATGCACGTCCATATTATTCCATAGTGCCTTAATTCTAGTCTTAAGTGTAGGCGTTTCTGGCAGATCAAACCTATGTGCCGAACGGGGCCTCGAATCTGATACCGTTGCCTTTCGTGGGCTAAAGCCCTACCGACCGAGTTATCGATGTACGACTCGACGCCCGTTCTAACAGCTTTAGACGGCTGGGCTGGCCGAGTGGATCTAAGCGCTACAGTATGGAACCGCGCGACCGCTACGGTCGCAGGCTCGAATCCTGCCTTGGGCATGGATGTGTGTGCTGTCCTTAGGTTAGTTAGGTTTAAGTAGTTCTAGGGGACTGATGACCTCAGAAGTAAAGTCTCATAGTGCTCAGAGCCATTTTTAACAGCTTTACTTCGCCTACACATCTATACTCCGCAAGCCACCTTGCGGTGTGTGGCGGACGGTACTTTATGTAAAAGTGTGAGCTTCCTGATTTTCTGTCCTGTAGCGGATTGGACTGCGGAATGGGAATTAATCCCAGTGTAATAATTACATGAGAATGACTTATATTCTCTATCGTATAATGCATTTTCTGTATATGTATACCTTCCACTGGCTGTGTAATTTCTCCCATTGCCGTATCTTATTATGATGGACGTTTTACACCCAAAATATTCAGAACAACGATCACTTGAGCTGATATTCTAGGACAGAGTCTAAGGAAATTATCAAAAAGACGCGGACAACATGTTTCATGAAAGAAATTGAAATTAAAAATGGGTGTATAGGATTGAAATTTCGTTTTCAGCACGCATCGAGGTGATGTGTGCCATATATTTGACACGAAGAACAATTACCAATGAAGTCAGCAGTTCCTCCGCCCTGCAGAAATAAGTAAAAACCTCTTCTGTTTTCCATATTTAGCCTACCCTTCGTTATTATTCACTTAAAACGTCTAGTAAATCCATGTCGAAACAAACCTTTAAATAAAGCGTTTTTGTGCACTGCACTACCTCACATAGTCATTTCAGCTAAACACAGACTGAAAGATGGAAATCATGTAATACAAATTAAGTTTTGAATTGCTTAAAGGTAAATGGCTCTCCACAATGGAATGCGACACACGAGCTATTGTAATCAATACAAGAACTTGTCACCCGTTCCATTTTTATGATTAGGAAAAGTTTCGGACATGTTTTTGATAACTATGCTGCTGCATTTTGTGTTAGGCAAATAAAATTACTATAGCGTGAAATGTGATAACCTCTACTGTGTTCAAAGAGCTCTCATCATCCCAAAGATTTTTTTCAGTCTGTTGTTTATTGTTGATAGCTGGGCCTTGGTAATCCATACTAACAAGTGACGAAGACCAATTGGTGATGTGGAACTTTCTCTGTCACTTCGTCCTAGTAAGCGAATGAAGTGTAATATTATCTTGTATATGACTGAGACAAGGGTCAGTGCAGTTTAGTGTTTTGTTCCTGTCGTTGTAGCTGAATATAGAAATGAAAGGTAGAAATAGAGTGGAACACGTCAAGTTATATTGCCTGCTCATCTCCAAAAGAAATAACGAAGCCTCTGATCTGTAGCTCTTTGACATCAGCACTGTCACGTACTCTTTAGGCCATGAGGCACTGAGTAGAGGTTCAAGATTTATCGCAGTAGACTGGCGCATGGCTTGATGATAAGCAACTTCGCTCAACCGCCTCTCCTCCGCTTGCTGGCCAAATCCTGCTGGCGAAACTTGTATCTAAAACTGGAATTCGGACCAGTATCGCTGGGACGAGTGCCACCGCAGTAGCGTGAGTTGGCGATGTCGTTTCAAATGTGGGATAGAGGTATTGCGGGGGACAGCTATTCAGAGATTAGGTCAGCAAGTAACGTTATAGAGCGTGCCGGCGCACATGTTGGAACGACAATATCATGTCTCAACTCGAAATAATTTTCTCCAATCTTTGCAGTATTAGTATTCGGAAAATGGCAGCCAGCCATTCCGATAGTCTTCAGAGCGTAACGTCGTGCTCGGCGGAGACTTTGCGATGCTCTGGAAGCTTCAGATAACTGACGCGGCCGCAGTTTGTTCTTCGGCAGACTGACGTAAGCAGAGCGTAACCAACCACTGCTGCGCTTCGGCGTTGTTTTCTGCCCGTGCGTGAAGAAGGCGTGCAGCATTGTGACTGTCAGGGACACGCAGCTATGTGAGACTGTGATGACGTCAGTTCTCTAGACCAGTGGTTCCCAACTTTTCTGAGACCGTTACTCTTGAATGATGTCACATCTTAGTCACCACCCTCAACAAAATTTATCAACTAAACTTTATATAAAACTTTATAAAGAAAATCCATCCACTGGATATTACAGAGTTTTTACTATGCCAATGTACATTTAGGATCTTCACTGTCAGATCAGCACGCCAGGAGGCCCTTACATAACATCTAGAGCTCTGACAACGTATCTATGTTTTCTAAATGTACATTGGCATAGTAGAATCGCTATAAAGGACAGTAGGTGGATTTTATTATTAAATTTTCCATTTATTTCGCTGTCTTTGTTTGCTAAGAGAGCCACTGTGAATATCATGAAAAAAGGAACAAACATTTAGGGAACAACGTTAACACCCAAAATTTAAAGTGATGAAAAATACTTTACTTCCGTGTGTATTGCGCAGCAAATCTTTTCCCTACGGTAGTCAGCAGCATTTACAGCGTTGTCCTTCGGCAAAACTAAGTCTTACAACTTAACTGCTTCGTCCAAAATTGTGCAGAGATTTAGACGATGATTTGCTTGGATTTGCCTATAGCACGAGTCATCCTATACATACCCTCATTTTCTGTGTTTTTGCATTTGGAGACTCCTGATCTCGCCGGCCGCGGTGGTCTCGCGGTTCTAGGCGCGCAGTCCGGAACCGTGCGACTGCTACGGTCGCAGGTTCGAATCCTGCCTCGGGCATGGATGTGTGTGATGTCCTTAGGTTAGTTAGGTTTAAGTAGTTCTAAGTTCTAGGGGACTGATAACCGCAGCAGTTGAGTCCCATAGTGCTCAGAGCCATTTGAACCATTTGCACTCCTGATCTCAGAGGACTGAATGTTCTCCAAGTATATGAGCGTGTCGTCCCCCCAGGTAGGTGTTCTTTCAGTTCGTAAATAGGATTGACCTGTCTCTCCTGCCACTGATCGAGGTTCCTGGTCTCATGTACAATTGTAAAGCGGGTAGTTCTCTTGAGGAAAATCGTTCTCGATTTCAGGCGTGGCGTGAATACTGTGTGGTTATATACTTCTTGGGTATTCTGTTTGCGTTTCCCTGTATTTTTGTGCAGCTACTTCTAATTTGGGCTGGAGCTATACTGGCGACGGGGTAAACAGTGGTCAAAGGCGTAGGTCTCAAGCACAGTTCTTGGTGCCTCACTGGGGGCAACATCTACTTGCTTTGAGTGAGCTGAGGTTTGCCACACCGGCGATGCATGCTCTGCCACTGCAAAACAAAGTGCCCATCGCAGTGGTCTCTAATTTCTAAGGGTGCTCGCCCCACGATGTACCCGTTAGCTTTCTCAATAGATAATTTCTTGAGATAACTCTCCCTTTTAATTCATTACAGTGTTATTTGAAAGAAAGAGCACGGTTCAATCCGACTTCCAGATACTTAGTATGAGGTTCATGTTCCAGGGGCACGTCTCCCCGCCTCGTGTTAAACCTTGTCCCATGATCTTCACTGCGGAAATGGAAACTGCAGACTTGGGCCTTGTTACGATTCTGATTCAAATTGTTATGCGCGAATTACAATGTTTTGTTAACATTCAAATAAATAAAGATCATGAGTTTTCTAGAGTTTTCTTCAGACCACAAAATAACGACTCGACGAGACGATTGGTGATTTCGAACTATCTTTATTTATATAGTCGATCTAGTGCCCAGTGTAGATTGTAAGCCATGTTCGAAGTACATTTGGTTCCTTACGCTTGCCTTCACTGGAACCGTATTTAAATATCTGCTTTCACGCTAGGAATTTGTGATGAAGGAAAGCAGTGCTCTTAAGGCTTTTTTCGGCAATAATGGATCCCCACCTCCGTCAATTCGAGAAAATGTTGTCGGCCAGTGTGTTAACTTTATGGAGTCCAAGATACTGTACTTCGCTCCAGATTTCAATATCTGAAAATAATCGTTCATTCACTGAAAAAAGTCCCACAATCAAAGCATTTCCTTCTGGAGTCATATCCCATACGCTCCAAGGCCTTACAGGCAGCATAGATTTTATGTTTTGTGTGATGCTCGTTGCGTTGGACAATTGAATTATACGCTCAGCACGTACATTGCTCCACTTTCCTTCAGACATCTTCGGCCTCTGTCCGCATTCGGGCAACAGTCCATAGTTCGTAAATGATCTGTTCGAAGGTAAAAGCTACTTAAAAGTCGTATCGATTAACTCAGTACTCCACAAGGAACATACTGGGGGTGGTTTGCTCTTGCCTTCCTGCGTCATTACAACTGCATCAACGAACTAATCCACAGTGGCCGGGAATTTTTTAGACACGCAAAGCATTGCCAGTGTGGAAGGACTGCTTTAGGTTTCAGAAATAAAAATAACGTATTTCCAACATGTGATCGACCTCTGAACTTTTGTAGTACTGTATTACCACATAGTCATCTGACTTACGGGCCTACGACTAGAGTATCGATTAACGCCTGTCAATTGAAAGTGATCTGTGAAAAATATACTTCTGGCATCATATGAGATGGAATTTATATTAGTAACCTAGCAGTGTTCTTCTTGCGTATCTTTGGCGCTCTGATCGAAAGGTTGACGTCGCTGTTACGACAGCTTCCATGGCGGGTTGAATGCGCTGCTGGGCGGTGTACAGTCGTGGACTAAATTGGCTATCGTAAATGCCGGCGTTATCGGACCGGAAAAGAAAAACAGCATTGCACGAATAAACTAACTAACTACTTTACGGAATATAATCTGCAGGCGCACGTCGCACAAGCACCGACGGCAGTCTGCAGCGACGTTCTCTGGAAAGGCTACGATGCGCCTCTCTTCTAGATTCCGAACGCGCTCTAGGACACGAGGCGACCAGCTTTATTCATACGAGCAATGATGTGAAAAACTACATTCCAGCACTTCGTTGTTGAACGCCCCTGCAGACGTTGTCAGTATAACTGCAATCCGTTTATAAGCTTGCTGCGTGGGATTAGCCGAGCGGTCTAAGGCGCTGCAGTCATGGACTGTGCCGCTGGTCCCGGCGGATGTTCGAGTCCTCCCTCGGGCATGGGGGCGTTTGTTTGTCCTTAGGATAATTTAGGTTATGTAGTGTGTCAGCTTAGGAACTGATGACCTTAGCAGTTAAGTCCCATGAGATTTCACACACATTCGAACATTTTTTCGTTTACAAGCTTCGTGGCTGACGAGTGTTGTAGCAGTGAAAGGACCTCCCTGATCACTCTTGCGGCGAAAGGTTAATGGAAGCGGTTTGTTGTGGTCTGTTCGCTGACTGTCAAATGTCCACCGTTTAAGGAAGGAACGTTACAGCTTCATAGAAGTATAAGAAAGGAAGCCGGTGTGGCCTGTTTAAGGGAACACTCCCTTGAAGAAAAGACGGAAAGTGTGAAAGAGGGAGGGCAGACGGGGAATTGAACCCCGCTCCATACGATTCAATTGCTCTATCTCGCTTGGTCGCGCTATAGGCGAATATTAATCATGTTGGCGAAAGGGAGCGAGCGTGGTGTCGATGTTGCTGGAGAAGGAAAATAGCAAATAAAGGCTAGGAAAGGAGGCGCCATCTGCAATACAGCAGACGTTGCGCTTACCTTGTCAACCTCTCACCTGTAAAGCGGGGATACACAAAAATATGAAACATGACAAGAATACACAAAAAATATGTAACGTGAACCAAAATGTGGAAGACCGGTGGACGTAAATTGACAGCCTCACGTTCAAGTTTCACAGCCGCCGGAGATCATATGTAGCAACAATAATGAAATTGTTCCAGTGGTTGTGGTCTGGAATGACATTACATACTCCCACAGTATTGGGAACTGTTTTGCTGGAAGTAAACGGCGGACCATTGTAGCATAATAGAGACCAAGTATTCTCCCATGTTAACGAGAAATTAACACATACTCGTATTCCATAATAATTAACACCTTGTGCGGCAGGCATTTTGTGGATCTGCTCAATGGAGATTAGACTATCGTCCGCATCATCACGAAAGTTTACCCTGTACGCACTAAAATATTAATGCTGTGAGATTTTGCCAATAGGCAACAAGGATACGAGATATGCAGCTGAAATCGTAAAGTTCGCAGGTAAACCACGAAAGCGAAAATTTAATCGGAGCCTTTGACAAAAAAAAATAGACATTAGATTTTATACTTTCTTCTCACATATGACAAGCCACATCAGCCTCACGAAAATCTGAAAGGTTAATGGAAGCGGTTTGTTGTGGTCTGTTCGCTGACTGTTAAATGTCCACCGTTTAAGGAAGGAACGTTACAGCTTCATAGAAGTATAAGAAAGGAAGCCGATGTGGCCTGTTTAAGGGAACACTCCCTTGAAGAAAAGACAGAAAGTGTGAAAGAGGGAGGGCAGACGGGGAATTGAACCCCGCTCCGTGTGTATGTGTGTGTGTGTGTGTGTGTGTGTGTGTTTGTGGTGATGGTGGTGGTGGTGGTGGTGGTGTGTGTGTGTGTGTGAGTGAGTGAGTGAGAGCGTGAGGAAGGGGGGGGGGGGAGCGGAGAAACAGAAAAGAGACAGACAAACGCATCAGGTAATTCTGTCTTCTTTCGAGTACAACCTTCTCCGATATACATTTTTCTTTGCAGACTGCGAAGTGAATCCAGCTACCCCCCTCCCCCTCCAGCCATTCTGCCAGCATCTATATTAGTAACCGACTAATTTCTGGTTCCATAATTCATGGTTCAAATTCTCAGTTGCAGGTTGCCCATCTAACGGTTTCCCAGGGCAGGGACAACAAAATTTGATTTTTAATATTTCAAATAATAATTGACCGAATTTAAAAATTTAAAACGCTGTCGTAATCTACTCATTAAGAGATATAATCTTGAAACTTCCTGGCAGATTAAAACTATGTGCCGGACCGAGACTCGAACCCGGGACCATTGCCTTTCGCGGGCAAGTGCTCTACCAACTGAGCTACCCTAGCACGACTCACGCCCCGTCCTCACAGCTTTAATTCCGCCAGTACCTCGTCTCCTACCTGCCAAACTTCACAGAAGCTCTCCTGCGAACCTTGCACTTGCCCGCGAAAGGCAATGGTCCCGGATTCGAGTCTCGGTGCGGCACATAGTTTTAATCCGCCAGGAAGTTTCATATCAGCGCACACTCCGCTGTAGAGCGAAAATTTCATTCTAGATATAATCTTATGTTAAAGGTTTAACACAGTAGGAAAAGTAATACAGGAACTGTGTATCTTCCTGAGGCAGCGTAGATCACTAGGCGCAAATTAACCCAAATATATTCGCCCAGTGTTCGAGAATAACCGCACTTAAAAACCTACAGCAAACTGCACTCACAATTTCAAATGTTTGTGAAACTTTCTCTCGCTGACAAGCCGCACAAAATGATGAAAGGAAAAATATTTATCTCTTACTAAATTTTAGCTGTTCTTGCATCAGGCATGTCGTTTTAATTTATTACTTTTTTACTACTAATTCTAGTCGCAAAATATTTTATAGGCGGTATCCTCACGTACCACTAAATGTACCTGTAGCGAAATTGTATCGCTGTATGATATAAACTTCTGGAGACATGACGTCATAGAGACTAAGATGCGTGGAAAACTAGCATTTGCTTAAAATGGAGCGCAAATTATCCAGACTACACTCATCCAGGGTTTCATAATGAGGGCAGTGACTTCTAACAAACTTAAAACATAATTTCAAACTTTTTTTAAATTTCCTCTCGCTTACTTGCTTAATGTCAAATATATAAATGTCAGCTCATTTGTAAGGTAATTTGAACTTATGAAGCTGTTTTGCAAATTAGAGTTCGATTCTTTAAGGAAACGGGGGTTTACTGGTTCCACCACGTTCACCATTTTCGCGAGGAATGTGTCCCGCACGTTCTCTCAGTTACTGACACAACATACACTTCGTCCATTGACATGCAAGCGAAAAATGTGCCACTGATAGATTAATTTTCGAAATCTATCCTGCCTGTTTCTGGCATTTGCAGTGTCTGTGAAGCGGGTATCTGAGACACAGATTGTAAAGCACTTCGTGTAACAACGCTTGAAGTCGTTCTTTGATTGGAGGACGTGCCACCACGTCGACAGCCACTCGGCCTATAGGATAATTTTCAGTCCCATTCTAGGAGCTTCCAGGAGCACGAAGACTGCAGAAATACAGTGTTTTGTCTGAAAATAGTATCTTACCTCATTGTACATGTCCTCGGAGTGGGAGATCGACAACCATCTGTTCAACATTTTCTTCAAAATGTTGCCTTTGAGATTCTCTGTGAAGGTGCTATTTTTCTCTAATTTCGCGTGGAACGATGTGGCGCAGTGGTAAAACAATGGGCTGGTTTTCGGGAGGATGGCGATTCAAACCCCTGACCGGTTTTTTGTGCTTTCCGTAAGTAACTTATGGTGAATGCTAGGATAGCTCCTGTGAAAGGGAACAGCAGATTTTCTTCACCAATCCTAGCTCGTGCTCCGTCTCTGACAGCCTCGTGGTAAACGCAACGGTAAGCCCAAATATTCGGAACTTTGATTTTGTACCATAGTTCTCTCATTGACTGCATGTCCCTTAACACGTCTCTGGTAAGTTCAGTTACTGGTCGGCTAACTTCTGTTGCTCTATTTCTTCTCTCTATGCTAATACCCTCTTTTTTTAAAAATTCGCATTCCTTTTTCGAGATAGTTGAACAGTTGATTTCCTTTGAATTCTGCAAAACTGTTTTGGTGACACTGTCCTCTTCGATTTTTCAAAGCACCTACGTAATTTGTGTTAAGACAAAGGCTCATAGCGAAAGTAATTTCTGGAGGTAAAGGCGCGAGAAAACGGCTCGCCCTGATTGGTTCTTTGGGGTCAAGCGGTGATGGCCACATCTTTTACGAGGAGCTTCTCCTTGGCTTTAAGGGTGAAAGGGACGCGCTCCATCTGGACACACTGGACTCTAAATGCCAGTAGGTGACGGAGGTTGTGTTACTTGAAGCTGCTGGCACTTTCGAAAACGCGGGGTAACGCGCCAGCGGCTCAGATGCATACCGCAAGCCTGCTGGCGGCACTGCCGAACGCTGCACTGGTTCAATCAGCTTTCTTTGCATTCGGTCCCTTAACCAAACTGCCATCTTCTGTGTGCATGTATTTACACAAAAATTGTTTCACTAATCGGTTTAATAATACCAGGGAGACCGAACGAATACTTTAATGCCCCTCCTCCCGAAAGAGGATGCGCTGTCTTAATCGTTGCCCCAAATTTAATGAAAAAAGTGTCGATTCGCTACCCCAAAAGAGCACTGGAGGACAACTGGGAAGGATCATTGTCCTCAACGAGGCTTTTAATTTGCTCATCTACTTAAGTTCTTGACAGAGACAAGCAAAGAGGACGTGGTTCACATCGCCAACTGCTTCACTTCCAAACTCAAAGTAGGAACCTTCAGGTAGTCCAGGGCAATACAACTTACATGAAAAATTACCATTGCTACACTCACATTAAGGCCAATATGCTTTCTCTGTTGTATTTGGTTTGCGGAGATGAGATTTCAATCTGATCTTGTCTTGAACTACAGCGTAACAACTGGTTTTGAACTGTCATTATGTTCCAATCCCCAAGCGGAAGTGAAATTACCTGGCAGATTAAGACTGTTGTCGGACCGAGACTCGAACTCGGGACCTTTGCCTTTCGCGGGCAAGTGCTCTACCATCTGAGCTACCCAAGTACGACTCACGACCCGTCCTCACAGCTACAATTCTGCCAGTATGGCGAAAGGCGAAGGTCCCGAGTTCGAGTCTCGGTCCGGCACACAGTTTTAATCTGCCAGGAAGTTTCATATCAGCGCACACTCCGCTGCAGAGTGAAAACCCATTCTTCAAGCGTAAGCGTTTGATACGGAACCCAATGTATTCATCAAATTTTGTGAGGTCTACTTTAACCTTACTGTTGAACGAGTCCCTGCTAATTTTGTTCCCTTCGCCAGTACCTACACTTCTACATTGTAACTCACTCCGCGGTGTGCTTTGACTGAAGTCATTTGGGATCCTCTTTCTATTACATGAAATGATCTGCTCTGTTATTTTGATGATGTAGTTATTCATTATGAAACAATGTGTGAACAGTGTATGTAGTGTGTACAGCGGCTGCGAGTAAGAAATGAATGAAAGTGTAGCATTAGCCTTTTATTATTACTAAATAACATATTTGCAAAACAGTATTGTACACTGGGGGTAAACCGAATGTGGTAGCACCGCTTGTAACAGAGTGGTCTTGCATCGGGAGGGTGAAAAATCCAGTCTTCATCCAGCCAATTTGATTCAGT
Organism: Schistocerca nitens; assembly: GCF_023898315.1. NCBI lineage: Eukaryota > Metazoa > Arthropoda > Insecta > Orthoptera > Acrididae > Schistocerca > Schistocerca nitens. Next base: position 529,121,879 of record NC_064614.1, on the reverse strand, counting down.
TTTCCGTGGTTTCGCTAATTTATTTCGCGTAAATGACGGGTTGGTTCCTATTTCAAGGTCACGGGGAACTACCTGTCATTCTAAGCCTGCCAGTCCGTAAATGTCTGTATATGTGAATTACTTTATTTTTGTTGTTCTTAAACTGTAATAGCAAGACATGTCCAATATCCTTGTAAAAGAGTTCTACGGATAAATAAAACTGCTACCACTATCACCACTTCTCCGAGAAACGTCCCATTGGACGTCAGCTTACCTGGAAAAGCCAGAACATATACAATGGAAGGCGACACAGTGCCGTGTAGTGTTATGAAGAATCCTACTCCCGTACGTACCTAGGCTTTGGCAGTCATAGATGTATGGTTGATGTTTTGGGTCCACCGACAAAAAAGTTTTAAAAGACACATTACAAGACAAAAGCACATTTTCTCCCTTGGCCTATTTTTTGACGGAAGGTGCATTCATTTACTCAAACCTAGCTGTAACCCATTTTCTAGTGGGCAACCGAAATCGGTCCATCTAGAGCAAATAAATGGACAGTCGTCAATAAATATGGCCAAGGTGGGAAATTAATGTATCTCTTAAACACTCTTGTGCGTCTGTGACTGCATCATGACCAAAATACATCAACGATTCGGCGACGTGGCCTTCCGTTACGGAGACGATCTGAGCACTTCACCGTGACGATAAAAACTTCCAGCGGCTACCGACATGTTGGGGTATTTTAGACTACGTCACCATGCCCCCACCCCCCTCCCCAACCTCCCCCAGAAGAACTGTATTGAAATTTTGCAGCTGCTGTAACGTCTACCCATGTAAAATTAAAGCTTACTGTCCAGCTACCGTTGATCTACGTATTACAGAAGGCAAAGCCTCAGTCCTGTTGAATAAGGATCCGTCGCGGCATTGTTGAGGAAACCACACACCATTCGGAGTGTCTTACGGATGACAACGGAAAGAGTGACAAAAATACATTGTTCACCAACATTGTAGTCTATATGGTCGAACCGTAGTTCTGACATTAATTACAGTGTGCGTAATAATTACAGACTGTCTTCCGTATCAGATGCGTGTCGGTGCAGAAACTTGATTCTAAAGGATTAAATTTAGAGGTTTTTAACCAACGTATTTGCTTCAGGTTTTCACTTTCCAGTCGTCGAGACAAGGCAGCTGTCAATAGTAGATAATAGGCTAGCGCTTCGGATGAAACCCAGAGCAAAAATTATGGTAAATACGAATTTAAGACGTCTATTCTCAAACACCAATTAGATAACTGCGTCTGCTTCCGGTTTCTCGAAATATAATAGATATTATATTATGATTTTTTTATTTTTTATTCTACGAATCTAATACGCCAGGGAAAATTGAGAACAAACGTAATTTTAATTGGTATCGTATCAAGAAAAATTATCTCTGTTCTCAAATTCAGTATGTTATGTTAATAGAAATAAAAAAAATAATAAATAAAAAGCCAGCTATTTTGTTTGGAGGAAGTCTGGTGCAAAACTGAACTCGGATATTGATAAAAAATGAGAATTTAGTCTCTGAGAAGGGAGTTTTCAGTCAAACGCGTTTGTTATTTAGCAAGATCAGGCACTGCCTGCAGGGGAAGCGACTGTTGAAACCAAGTTTTTGAAAACAGCCACAAGTCGCACTTTGTATTTCCTATTTACTGGTTTCGCTCTTCAAATGAACAAGACCATCATCAAAATATACACTGCAAAAGGTACAAATTGAGATAATACGGTGTATACGCTACACCGTGGACGTCACAAGTACTGTTGTACTGTTTCATCTTTTGCGCTGGCAATGTCATCATTTATTACTGTACTTTGAAAGTACTTTAAAGGTAAGTTTAAGTACTGCAGTACAGCCAGTTTAATTCGTAGAGCTGTCAGCCAACTTTAAACGCAGTCTTTAATGCTGTCAGCCAACATTAAATGTAAGTCACCTGACTAGAAACAGAATATGTAAGGTCCGTATTATCTGAACTTGTGTCTTTTACAGTGTATATTCTGATTATGCTTTTGTTCATTTGAAGAGCGAAACCGGTAAATAAAAGTACAAAGTGCGATTTGTGGCTGTTTCCAGAAACTGCGTTAGTTAATTTTGTACGCCGAAACAGTAAAAATTTGTATCGCCAAAGCTTTATAAAATTTCAACGAAGCATCTGCTCGTAGTCATCAAGACGATGATGTCTGTTGGAGGAAGCCCATAGCTGGACGAAATGAAGTGCGACACCTAATGCCTTGCTGGGCCCTTCTGACAATACTTGACCTGAACATTGCGAGCAGATGCTTTGTCAGAAAATCGCAACGGTTTTACGGACACCATCCGACCCAGCGTTTTATACTCTCACACATTGACTGCCCCTACATCGGGAGAGCCTCAAAAAACTAAAAAGTTTGGCATTCTGTTTACCAGTACCGTTAGGTCATTGACGCGCTGCTAGAATAGCAATGAAAAGTGGCACGAAGGTTACGTATCACATTTAGAAGGTCGCCAACTCAAGCACGCTATCTCATTTTCTTCTCCCCTCCCTGCCCCAATCTAATCGTCGAAAACCTCCTTCCTACCCAACACGTTTCTCCCAGCGCGCTCATTGGTGCGGCGCCAAATGAATCCACTATTCCACTCACAAAGTAACCGCTGCTTGACTCGGCGAAATGATTTCAAAGTCATGTATAAGAATGCCGTTACGACAAGTTTGTGGCATCACGTACATGATCACCAGTAGTGCGATAAAAATATGATCCGCCAATGCAAACAGGCCAAGAAAAATACCTTCAAATGGCTTCAAATGGCTCTGAGCACTATGGGACTTACCAGCTATGGTCATCAGTCCCCTAGAACTTAGAACTACTTAAACCTAACTAACCTAAGGACAGCACACAACACCCAGTCATCACGAGGCAGAGAGAATCCCTGACCCCGCCGGGAATCGAACCCGGGAACCCGGGCGTGGGAAGCTAGAACGCTACCGCACGACCACGAGCTGCGGACACACACACAAAAATAAACTCTAACCATTTTGTACATGGTCATAACCTATATCTACATGTATTGCAAAATGCATGGCAGAGGGTTGATTTTGTGGTGCAGCACAGAAAATTTCCTTTTTTTTCCATTCATATATGGGCTACCTGTTATTATTTTATGGGCACGATCCCCAGAGGAGTGTTGTATAGTGGAGCCGAATAAATCCGCACACTGATCTCTGAAAATAGTTTCTTGAAAAGCCCTAATTCAGATACACGCTACTCTCAAAGTTCTACTGCGGTTTATAATTTCATCGCCGGCCGCGGTGGCCGTGCGGTTCTAGGCGCTTCAGTCCGGAACCGCGCGACTGCTACGGTCGCAAGTTCGAATCCTGTCTCGGGCATGGATCTGTGTGATGTCCTTAGGTTAGTTAGGTTTAAGTAGTTCTAAGTTCTAGGGGACTGGTGACCTAAGATGTTAAGTCCCATAGTGCTCAGAGCCATTTGAACCATTTTTTATAATTTCATCGTTTCTGTTAAGCGATTCCCGAAAAACTAAACAAGCAAGTGACTCGTGCTCTGCATATGCTCCATGGCCCCCGTTGGCCCAATTTACTGGGTTTCCAACTCATACCCCTGTATAGTGTACCAATATAGATTTATTAGGGAAAAAATAGCTGTCCCTCACAGACAAGAGAATTTCACCGTTTGGTGCAGAGCTGGGGTTGACAAGAAAGAAATTTTCTTATATGCTGGTACAAATTGCCGAAGAAAATACGTCAAACAACTTTATCCGTGGAATACAGTTATATTGTTGTTTAAGAAGTCATTTCATCTACGTGTATGTCAGATGAATAAAGTGGGATGCAGTGACGTCAAAAATTCCTTGGTTCTGATGGTTTAATACCAATGGAAATTTGTGCAAAGTTACTAAGGCTTTACAAGCAATTAAAATTTCATTTTCAACCATTAAGAGATGGGCATTTGAATTTAAAGGTGTAATTTTCTTGGTGATGAACCAAAAATTACAACAGATGGAAACGTCGGGAAACTGCGTGATGTGAAATGGAAAATTCGGAAATTAAAGTTGTATAAAATAGCTGACACAATAGACGTACGTGACGAAAGTATGTAAAACATTTTATACCGTGAAGTAATGAAGACAAAGTTTTGTGCACCGTGGCTGGGGCGGTTGTTGAATGCTACGCAAAGGTAAATGATGAAGAATTATTCAGCAATGCCTAGACCATTTTACGAGGGTTTCTCAGAAAGTAACGCACCGCATCTTTTCTTCTCAGCCGAAAACAATGCTACGAATGCGAAACGTTACGTATGTATTATTTGAAGTCTCCTGAGTGAGCGCGCCAAGTTTCCGTCACTTTCGACAGATAGCGTAGCTGCAGGACAGTTTCAAAATGGCGTCTGTAGGTGATGCACGTTACAAGCAAAGTGTGGTCATTGCATTTCTCACTGCAGAGAAAGAAACTATGGAGAATATTCACAAAGGCTTGTGCAAAGTCTACGGAGCATCTGCTGTCGACAGAAGTACAGTCGCTGGGCACGGAGGTTGAGGTCATCAGAGGGCGGTTCGACGGAGCTTCACGATTTGCAAAGGTCGGGCAGACCATCCACGGCTGTCACACGTGACATGTTGCACCGAGCTGATGTCGTTCGCGAGGACAGACTCATTACGACTCGGCAGTTGGCGCTGCATCTGTGGATGCAATTATCCGCACTCTTGGATATTCAAAAGTGTGTGCAAGATGGATCCCGCGGGGTCTAACGGTGGATCACAAAACGTAGAGAAAAAACATTTGTCTTGATTTGTTGCAACGTTTTGAACCCGAGGGCGAGGCCTTCTTGTCCCGGATCGTGACAGGTGATGAAACCTGGGTTCACCATTTTGAGCCCGAAACAAAACGACGGTAGATGGAATGGCGCCATTCCCAGTCCCCACTTAAGAAAAAATTCAAAGCAACTGCTTCCGCCGGTAAGGTCATGATAACCGGGTTCTGCGACTGTGAGGGTGTGATTCTCATTGATATGATACCAAGAGGCGGTACTATTAATTCGGAGACATATGTTAACATATAAACAAAACTCAAGACACGCTTCCGTCGACTTCGGCGCCGCAACAACCCAGGAGATGTTTTACTGGAACACGATAACGCTCGATCCCACCCGAGGACTGATGAACACATCGCAAAACAGGGTTGGACGGCGTTACCCCATCCACCCTACAACGCTGACCTAGCCCCCCTCGGACTTCCACTTGTTTGGGCCATTAAAGGAAGCCATTCGTGGAAGACATTTTGAGGACGATGAGGCGATGAGGCAGTGATTCACACAGTGAAGCACTGGTTCTGCCACCAGGACAGGGATTGGTACCGACAGGGCATACACGCCATTGTTTCGCGCTGGAGGAAGGCCATAGAATGGGATGGAGATTACGTGGAAAAATAGGTGTTGTAGATAAGACACCGTTCTTTCGTGTGTGTGATTCTCTTTATGTTCAATAAAAAATTGTTGAAGAAAACAATGCGGTGCATTACTTTCTGGACAGCCATACTAGAAAGAGTCTAGCAGATTTTGAGCGCTGATCTTGTACTATGTATGAGACGTCGGTCCACTCCCACACGCTGCAAACGAAACAGCAATCGAAATGTAGCAGGTTGAAGCCAATAGCCTTGCAAAAAAAAAGTATGTAAGGTATGTTGTGGGATGGGCAAAAGGGATCCTTCTTATACATTACTTTGCAAAGACTAACGCAATAAAAGGCGAATTCTATGGGTGGTTTCTGGACCACCAGATTATAAATGCATGCGACGGGTCCTGCACAGCAAAGAAGAAAAACTTTCAAGAAGAAAATGCTCCTCACGGCGATCGTGATTTGGCAGTGGCAAAAATGGAGGGAACTGAAGTTGGAATTACTCGAACGTGCACCCTATTCACCAAAACTGGTGCCCATGACTTCCACTTATTCTCACTTCTAATGAGATTCTGTACCGCATCGTCCATTACTAACGCTCTCATTGAAGGGTCACAAAAAGCTGTATTCACACCTGTTCTTTGCACCTCATCCTAATACATCATAAGGTAGTGTAATTGGTAGGATCGAGCTTGAGCCACGGGTGGCACACGCTTTCCGATGGGAGGGTCTAGCGTGAGCCACAGGTGGTATACGCCGGCGTGAACGTGTTAAAAATAAGATTCAGAACTTCATGTTCACTGTCCTATTACAGTAAACAAAGTTGTCTCATCAGTTAACATATTACTTTTTGTTTTATAAATATTGTTTTAGCAAAAACGTAGTCACTCAATCTTCGTAGAAGTATAACTTCAGCTGGTGATGCCACATACTGTTACTCCATGTAGCCCGATGCTAATTCAAATGCTACTCTTCCATCACTATCAGATCAAGGTGGCGCACTCCACCTACCCAGCCAGCGAGAACTAGCAAAATTACTTTTATCTCCTTCTTCATCTTTTAGAAATAAAAATGCGTTATCTTGAATCATCGGACAACTTATTGCATCTCCTTTAGCCTGCTTGAGTAAACCACAAAAAAGGGCTTCACTAGTCTTTTGGTAATCTAATTGTTTCATGGCTTTACGAACCATGATTTTTTTTTCTTCAGTGCTAAAACTTTCGTCTCAAAAAGAACAAATTTGCTCATCTCTTTTGGAGAAACGGTTCTTGTATTGGCGAAAAAAAGCAACAACAATAAAAATAAGACTATATATACACACCGCACTGAGCTTGAGCAGACACTGGATGATTGAAACAATTGCTGCTAAAGCGGACACGATTGTAAACAACATATGCGGCTGCATATCGGCCGCTGACCACGCACTTTCCCTGCGTATTTTCGATTATATCCGCGGTTTCCTTTTGAGTTCTTTTATCGTACTAGTCATCCCTCATACAACTCTAACTGCAGGGAGGCTCGAAGTGCGGTGGCTAGGTTTTACTCCACTATGCATCGTTCACGAGTGGCTTGCGAATTTTTATGCGGACATAGGTGCAGATTTGAGCCCACTGCGCTTCGCACTTGTCTGATGGAATCTAAATCGGAGGACGTTTTATATAGTGTGTTGAACTAAAAAGAAAATACACCGAAAAGTAAGCTTCAGCATGGAAAACACTATTTCTCATTACAAGGCAGACGAATTTCGTCCTTGACCTCATAAAAACGTATACAAACTGGTACACCAGCATTCAGTGACGCCTCCCGCTTGCTTTGCCTACGACGGCCGCCTTGTTTATTCCGTCGCTGGCGCGTCGCACGAGGCGTGCCCACGCGGCGTCGGCGTCTACGTCCCACTTGTCGCGCGCGGCGCGGCCTACTTCTCACGCAGACACTTGGTCGGCAGCGGCCGGTGCTGCCATCTCGCGGCCGCCGAGTCACGCTCTACCTGCTATCTCTCCCAGCGTCTGTTGACACTACGAAGCTGTGACACAACCTCCCGCTTTAGCACCCAACGCGCAGCCGCTGCGTCTGTAGAGATGATGGTTTACACGGGAGTTTCTATCATACCTTGTACCGGTTATTAATTTCACAACTAATTTTAGAGTTATGTCTCTTCAAGACGTACTTCGTGAAGTTATATACGATACTGCAGTGCCTTTGATATTCCGATTGCGATGCAGTGTTCTTTCGGACATGCACTGCAATATCGTATTCATCCGCCGACACCGGGCAAGCGACTCTCAAATAAAATGTCTCCTCTATACGGGAATATACATAATGGACCTACGAGTACAGGTTGTAGGCACATGGTTCACGGCATATGGCCGAGCGGTTCTAGGCGCTACAGTCTGGAACCGCGCGACCGCTACGGACGCAGGTTCGAATCCTACCTCGGGCATGGATGTGTGTGATGTCCTTAGGTTAGTTAGGTTTAAGTAGTTCTAAGTTCTAGGGGACTGATGACATCAGATGTTAAGTCCCACAGTGCTCAGAGCCATTTGAACCATTTGACTCTATTTCCCACTATCTGTCCCAACTCCTACCTATCATCTTCATAGTTTCCCTACTAACAGACCTCTACCTTTTTATCCATACCCCTCAACCCCACGAAACATACTCTCCTCTCTGACAATACTTCTCACCCAGTGCAGGTCCTTCATTTTGTAAGTGAAGTGCAGTGCTTCAGTGTTTTTAAAATGTATACGTTTTTGTTTTTCAAAATGTCTTTGATTTTTAATTTAAAATAGAAACAATCGCAAATTTTGTTTCTCATTCGCATCATAATTTTATTTAGTCTGCTTGTTTGAAAAGCAAATTACTGCACCGCTGACAGGCCACACACCACCCATATGCGGCGAGGAGCATGAAATAACAATAGAGAAAAAATTTTACAGCGTTAAATCATAGTAGGCCTGTTCACATGCGACTAACTGGCCGATCTTGGAGATTATACAGCTACACTTTCCTCCACAACTACAAATCGTTGATTCTGTTCATCCTCTCTTTTGGTAATGTTGCATGGATATTTGCCCCACCAAAGTCCTACAAGTCCCTCCAACTCCTTGAATGTCGTGCACTCCAACTCTTTCCGCACCTGTTTATCTTCCCCCACGTGCATCTTCTACCATTTTATCAAATTCCCATCTATTCTCACCCACATCGAACACCTCTGCAGACTCTTCACCATCTGCAAATCAAATTTCATAACCTTTTTGTTACCCCTCTGATCACAAATGCCAGTACGACGTCGCATCAACACAAAGACATACATTAACCCTTCCCTACGCACACTCAATATCCTATCGCAACGCATCTTCCATCGACTACCGCTCCCAGACAGCGAGATCCGCCCCGATATTTACCCTTCCCACCAATGACAACTCTTCACCATCCATTCCACTCCAAATAAGTGCTCCCCTGTCCTTGGTCCTCTCCATTTCTCCCCAGTTCTTTCCTCTTTATACCACTGCGCAACCCAAACATCAAACTCCTCCTCACTTTCTGTCTTCCCACTATCTGTCCCAACACCTACCGCCATTTCCGTAGTTTCCTACCTAACCGTCTCCTGTTTTTTTCTACCGACACCACTAAACCCTATGGAACACACTTTTTTCTCGCTAAAAACTTTTGTTTCTATGCAGCTCCTTCAGCTTTTAAGTGGGAGTGCAGTTCTGTTTTGTAGAAGGAGGTCACCTTCCTGCCAGTGTGCCTTTACATGTATATATTTTTGTTTTTTATCTTTTAGTTCTTTGATTTTTATTAAAAAAAGACAACAGCCTTAATTTTTTTATATATATGTCAAACAAAATTATATCTTGTTATAGTTTTTAAAACTACCTGTGAACTTTTAATCTTTTAATAGTATCTGTTATATTTAAGAATGGGGTGTTGTTCTACTGTCAACCTACCATCCGTCCAAATTGGGTGAGGGGTATGAGAAATCACAATAAAGAAGGAGAAGTATTGTTCATAAAAAGTGCACGGAAAACTGCAGCACTCTTATATCTTGCATAGTTTGCGTAACTTTTTTTATGAGAAAACTGTTTCTCAATATTACACTCCTGGAAATGGAAAAAAGAACACATTGACACCGGTGTGTCAGACCCACTATACTTGCTCCGGACACTGCGAGAGGGCTGTACAAGCAATGATCACACGCACGGCACAGCGGACACACCAGGAACCGCGGTGTTGGCCGTCGAATGGCGCTAGCTGCGCAGCATTTGTGCACCGCCGCCGTCAGTGTCAGCCAGTTTGCCGTGGCATACGGAGCTCCATCGCAGTCTTTAACACTGGTAGCATGCCGCGACAGCGTGGACGTGAACCGTATGTGCAGTTGACGGACTTTGAGCGAGGGCGTATAGTGGGCATGCGGGAGGCCGGGTGGACGTACCGCCGAATTGCTCAACACGTGGGGCGTGAGGTCTCCACAGTACATCGATGTTGTCGCCAGTGGTCGGCGGAAGGTGCACGTGCCCGTCGACCTGGGACCGGACCGCAGCGACGCACGGATGCACGCCAAGACCGTAGGATCCTACGCAGTGCCGTAGGGGACCGCACCGCCACTTCCCAGCAAATTAGGGACACTGTTGCTCCTGGGGTATCGGCGAGGACCATTCGCAACCGTCTCCATGAAGCTGGGCTACGGTCCCGCACACCGTTAGGCCGTCTTCCGCTCACGCCCCAACATCGTGCAGCCCGCCTCCAGTGGTGTCGCGACAGGCGTGAATGGAGGGACGAATGGAGACGTGTCGTCTTCAGCGATGAGAGTCGCTTCTGCCTTGGTGCCAATGATGGTCGTATGCGTGTTTGGCGCCGTGCAGGTGAGCGCCACAATCAGGACTGCATACGACCGAGGCACACAGGGCCAACACCCGGCATCATGGTGTGGGGAGCGATCTCTTACACTGGCCGTACACCACTGGTGATCGTCGAGGGGACACTGAATAGTGCACGGTACATCCAAACCGTCATCGAACCCATCGTTCTACCATTCCTAGACCGGCAAGGGAACTTGCTGTTCCAACAGGACAATGCACGTCCGCATGTATCCCGTGCCACCCAACGTGCTCTAGAAGGTGTAAGTCAACTACCCTGGCCAGCAAGATCTCCGGATCTGTCCCCCATTGAGCATGTTTGGGACTGGATGAAGCGTCGTCTCACGCGGTCTGCACGTCCAGCACGAACGCTGGTCCAACTGAGGCGCCAGGTGGAAATGGCATGGCAAGCCGTTCCACAGGACTACATCCAGCATCTCTACGATCGTCTCCATGGGAGAATAGCAGCCTGCATTGCTGCGAAAGGTGGATATACACTGTACTAATGCCGACATTGTGCATGATCTGTTGCCTGTGTCTATGTGCCTGTGGTTCTGTCAGTGTGACCATGTGATGTATCTGACCCCAGGAATGTGTCAATAAAGTTTCCCCTTCCTGGGACAATGAATTCACGGTGTTCTTATTTCAATTTCCAGGAGTGTATTTGAGCATAGAAGTCGGTGCTTCAGGCTACCTGTGTGATGGAGCTAGGCCCGCGTTCTCTCAGTGCGTTTTAATCTTGTTATCACTCCTCCAAGGGTCTGGCTTGTACTGGGCACGCATTGTCGCTTTTCGGCAAGAGAGTTTCAGCATGGGATGTTGCCCTCGGAAATAGTGTCCATCACAGCGACATCATTTGAACATTCACCCTCTGTTGTGAGAGCGAAACGCTGAAATCTACCATGTATTGGTCGTCTGCAGTTAAAAACACTAGCTCATGACCGCTACCTACAAATTATGGCTCACAGGTAGCCCGAGGAGAATGTCGCAAAACCGCGCACTGCCTTTTTAGAGGCAACTAGGAGGGCTGTGTCTACAACCGTCTCCACACTGTCAACATGGCTTCCAAGAGACTTTTAACCAACAACAGTACGAACCTTGATTTGTTTGGATTTGTCTGAACCTTGAAGATCGTCGTGGAAGAGTGTGGAGTCGGCAGGTGCCGATGCACACCCCAGGCACCCAGTCCTGCGGATCATTTCGGCGCCAGTGTCATTAACCGGATGCCGGACACCTCAGCCCTATTGCTGGATTCTCCAGGAGCCACGGAACGCAGTTGTACATAGAAGAGCACCGAGATACCTAGTACTGAGGCGCAACTGAGTTAAGGTTAGCCTCTAAAAGACGGCACACAAGGCAGAACCTATTTTATGCTTCTTTCTTGCGCCACACAAATATTTCCGATGTGGGCAAACCCAGATATAAGCCGACACACGGCTCTACTCAAGTTAGTATAGACGTAGTATCAACAGTACCTCGAGATAACATCTTGACCGTATCTACAGTCCTCACCAAGAACAACAAAACTCGACGTTCTACAAGTGATCGTGGTTACTGTTCACTCTCTTCGCGACTAGACCACAATTAAAGACATATCAGTGCAAATGAGCATTGAACTATTGCTATGCATTATCTTCGTACTAAAGTTAAGTATTATTAAGTTTCTGCTAACAAATTATTATAAATTGTTGCTAACATCTGTAGCCATCATTTTCCCATAGTTGTTGCCTAACCCTGTTTGACCTTGTCACGAGGCTGTGCAGTTGCTACTTGCAGGCAAGCTACCTCATAGCAGCGACTACGTTCGGTGGTAGTGGTTTTTGTTCCTGCCACATTGTAATGTTTGACATCAAAAGTATTTGGTGAATACCACAGTTATTGAGGGTATTTTGAGGGACGAGATCCTTCAACATGTTGTCCAGCTGTACAGTCAACATTTCGGCGATGGATTCGTCTTTCAAGTCGATAAACGTGGGAGCACATCGTACCCTCGTTGTGAACACGATTCTCCAGTGGACAAGATTCAGCCGAATGGAATGGCCCCAATGTCTGTTGATATAAACCTGATTGAGCATGCTTCAGACCACTTGAAGCTTGAGCGTGCGTAGTCGCAGGAATCCGCTTCACACGCTGGATAACTACAAGAAGGCTGCAGTCGAAGAGCGGAGTTGGGTTGACCAGCGACATCTCCATCACCTTGTGGAAAACATGCCAAGGAGTATTCAATAATATTACAACACACGGCACTGAATCTCTTAATTTCACAGACCTGCACTTTCAAACACACAGCTTTCTTCAAAGAAATGTTTCTTTTTTAGTTTCGTAATGCTTATTTTGACATTCCTTGGTCCCCCTTAAACTAAGAACACACATGAAGGAGATTTTCACTCTCCAGCGGAGTGTGCCCTGATATGAAACTTCCTCGCAGATTAAAACTGTGTGCCGGACCGAGACTCGAACTCGAGACCTTTGCCTTTCGCAGGCAAGTACTCTATCATCTGAGCTACCCAAGCACGACTCACGCCCCGTCCTCACAGCTTTACTTCTGTCAGTACCTCGTCTCCCACCTTCCAAACTTTACAGAAGCACTCCTGCGAACCAAGCAGAACTAGCACTCCTGAAAGGAAGTTTCATATTAGTGAACACTCCGCTCCAGAGTGAAAATCTCATTCTGGAAACATCCCCCAGGCTGTGGCTAAGCCATGTCTCCACCATATCCTTTCTAAATCAAGTGTTCAGGACATTCTCCAGAATGTTTTCAAGAAGAGAGAAGTGTGTGAAAAGTTTGTCCCGCACACCTTGACTTCCGAACAAACACAACGACGCATGGACACCTACCGCGACTTGCTTGAAATAAAAAAGGCGGACAATTCTTTTTTGGAAACAAATGGTATCAGATGACGAGACTTTGTGTTATCAATACGAACATACCACAAGTCGGCATACAACTAAAATTTAAATGAGAGGTCAATGCTACGACGACGTAAACAATAATCAACGCAATATGACGTACAAGTAGAACCTTTCAGACAGTTTCAATTTCTGTGCGTTGTTCTCAAGTGCGAGGAGACTATTAAGAATACCTGAATCATGAAAAACCATCGTCTTAACTTTTCTCAATTTTTTTATTAATCCAGTCTCAAACTTTTTGAACTGTCGGGATATATATGAAGTAACCATAGCCTATAGTGAACAATATTTTTGCAATATATTGCAATAATGTTAAGTATGTACCAAGGTAAAGGAAGCCGTTAATAACTTCATAAAAATGTATTTTCCAATAAGCTTTTCATCTCCTGAGTGACTAAAGGAACAGAAATCCGAGAATCCCCTTTTCTATCCATAGTAGCTGAAGGGAGATCACTAGGAACTCAGCTGAAGGAGAATTGCAGCGTTTCGCAAATCATGCATGCTGAGGGCACTGGACAAAGGCTGGACTGATCAGAAGTGAATTCTGTGCAAAGGCTTCTGGTATCTGTGTAGAGTACTTACAAGTGTTTGGAATTACTGGGACAATGAAGAAAGAAAAATCTTTAGGAACTAGCGTTCTTGTAGCTGTTAAAAATATCATATGGAAACTATCAGAAAAACTGCTTCGTCCATGCTTGAGCGTTAGTTATGACAACTATTCTGACTCTCGCTGCCGTTGCTGTAACTACTGTACATCGAAAGCTAGAGAAATCCTAAACCATAAAAGAAAGAAAGAAAAGAAAAGAAAAGAAAAGAATTCCGACAAGTCACGTAAGCTAAATTCAAAGGGAAACGAAGAAATTAATTCGAGATGCGAAGACAAGGTGGAATTTAACTTATTATGAGTTCAAAAGATTCCTAGAAAAGAAATTGGTGAGTACCGGTTTGCTGATTCGTGCTTCAATCACGTAAATCCCATCAGCTGCTGAATATGTTACAGATCGGAAATAATTCCAGCCAGGATATATTTCACTGCACACCCGTGCAGTCTCAGCCGATACAACCACAACACAGCAGGCGCGCACCTCCACTATGAGCCGGTGGTCCGGAAAAAGTGTTTCCCGCGGTGCGGCTGCGAGGCTGGCGAACATCTGCGCGGGCAGAACAGAACGGTACCGCCGAGTCGCGGGGCGGCTGCCTAACGGGAAGAGCCGCTTTCCTGCCGCCTCGCCCGGAATGCTCGAGCGGATAACTTTCCTCCGGACGCGGGCGGCACTGCAGATGGACGCCGAGAGCAGTCCGTGTCCTGCGTGAGCTCACTCCGCGGCAAACTGCAGCTACCACGCGGAAAACGCGAGACCGCCTAACGTAGTGGTGACACCCCGGGGTGTGCGCGAACGAGAGCTAGGATGAACAGACTAATCACCAGCAGATCCTGCCTGGCACAGGTGTGAAGAAAGCAAAAGGAAGCCCACCTCCGAGTTCCGTTCATACGAGGCAATCGGGACCTATCGCCCACCGTGTCAGCCTCTGCCAATAGCGTCATTTGCACACGATATAGAGGGAATGGGATCAGTGCACCGTTCTCGCAGTCATTGACGAGTTTACTGCAAAACGATTTAGAAAAAATATCTGAATGGTGCGAAAATTGGCAGTTGACCCTAAATAACGAAAAGTGTGATGTCATCCACATGACTGCTAAAAGGAACTCGTTAAACTACGGTTACACGATAAATCAGTCTAATCTAAAAGCCGTAAATTCAACTAAATAACTATGTATTACAATTACGAACAACTTAAATTGGAAGGAACACATAAAAAATGTTGTGGGGGAGGCTAACCAAAGAACGCATTTTATTGGTAGGGCACTTAGAAAATCTAACACACCTACAAAGGAGACTGCCTACACTACGTTTGTCCGTCCCCTTCTAGAATACCAGAATACTGCTGCGCGGTGTGGGATCCTTACCAGATAGGACTGACGGAGTACATCGAGAAAGTTCAAAGAAAGGCAGCACGTTTTGTGTTATCGCGAAATAGGGAGAGAGTGTCACAGAAATTATACAGAATTTGAGCTGGAAATCATTAAAAGAAAGGCGTTTTTCGTTGCGACGGAATCTTCTCACGAAAGTCCAATCACCAACTTTCTCCTCCGAATGCGAAAATATTTTGTTGACACCGACCTACATAGGGAGGAACGATCACCACGATGAAATAAGGGAAATCAGAGCTCGTACGGAAAGATATAGGTGTTCATTCCTTCCGCGCGCTATACGAGATTGGAATAATAGAGAATTGTGAAGGTGGTTTGATGAACCCTCTGCCAGGCACTTAAATGTGATTTGCAGAGTATCCATGTAGATGTAGATAATCCTTGGAGCCGCAACTTTTCAATCGAGTAACTCCTGAGCTGGCTTCACGAAGCTGAATGCAGCCCGTTACAGTTCTCAAACCAAGGAAAAGTCCCTGGCGGTCTCTGGAACCGATACCGAGTCCTATGCATATCAGCCAAACACGCTGAAGACTGAGCTACGGAGGTGGACAGGGGTGTGGAAAGAGGGTGAAAAGTGTGGCGCTCAGGATGCTCCAGAAGTTGAAAGAAGATACAAACGTGTGTGGCAAGACCTTAGAAGCACAAGCTCGGCTTGTTCAAGGATGGGGAAGGAAATCGGCCGTGCCCTTTCAAACGAACCATCCCGGCATTTGCATGGAGCGATTTATACGGAAATCACGGAAAACCTAAATCTGGATGGCCGGACGCGGGTTTGAACCGTCGTCCTTCCGACTACGAGTCCAGTGTGCTACCCACTGCGTCATCTCGCTCGGTACGTCATTTGGGGATAACTGGGGACATGTCACACGGGGGTGACTGTTGGTCTGGCGCAAGAAATAAATTCACGGCCCGGCAGCTAGATCGGCAAATGGTATTTCGCCACTGACACCTACGTTATGCTGTCATTCGAACTGTTATCTTGCTTTTTTAGTCTTGGACATTGATTTTGGAACGCTGATTGTGTATGTGGCTCTTTAAGAAGACTCTGGCTTTGTTCACAGGTATTGATTTGGGATCCGGTTACATGCAGCCGTCACATTCGCTCTCTACAGCGTTTTCGGCTGTCACATAAGCGTCGTTCTCGGTATCCACACGCTACGTGGTTCGCGGCAGCGAGCTGCCTTGTTTGTGTCAGTCTATCACACAAAAGTTAACAGCAAAACACAAAAGCTTCTCCACCGCCTCATTTCATAACAAAATTCCCTCGGTAGCACCTAATTTAATTCCATTAGACTCCATCACCTTCGCTTTACTCACCTGGTACCAATTAAAACGAATGTTGGGCTGATATATTTGGCTCGTTGATGCTGTTGTTACTTCTCTGGACGATTATAGTACATACCGACAACTTATTTCATCCTACGCTGCTCCTCATTCCCATCTTCAACAACGGAAACTCATAAACTGTGTGCAGTTGCGCTGAATTACAACCGCGTCACCGGCCAGTAAACTCGTCCGTGCCGCCACATACTCCGGAAGATACGTGAGCCCGTAACGCATAGTGATGGGACTATTCATCCATCTGAGTGTACCTTCGGAGCACCCCAGCAAAATCTAAGTTTACTGTCTGCGTTGTTATAATGTTAGTTCTCTGCATCCTCCTTCAAGCAAAGCACTTTATTTATCCTACCCACACTAGATTCAGCGATGTTTCATCGTCATTATACACAGAGGTGACAAAAGTCATGACATAGTGATAGGCACATATACAGGGTGTTACAAAAAGGTACGGCCAAACTTTCAGGAAACATTCCTCACACACAAATAAAGAAAAGATGTTACGT
Source organism: Schistocerca nitens (assembly GCF_023898315.1). Lineage (NCBI taxonomy): Eukaryota > Metazoa > Arthropoda > Insecta > Orthoptera > Acrididae > Schistocerca > Schistocerca nitens. The sequence continues at coordinate 529,104,870 of NC_064614.1, read as the reverse complement.
GGACATGTGTTCGGAAACGCTTAATTTCCATGTTAGAGCTCATTTTAGTTTCGTCAGTATGTACTGTACTTCCTCGATTCACCGCCTTGATTTCATACGGGATATTCTACCTGTGCTGCTAGAACATGTGCCTTTACAAGTACGACACAACATGTGGTTCATGCACGATGGAGCTCCTGCACATTTCAGTCGAAGTGTTCGTACGCTTCTCAACAACAGATTCGGTGACCGATGGATTGGTAGAGGCGGACCAATTCCATGGCCTCCACGCTCTCCTGACCTCAACCCTCTTGACTTTCATTTATGGGGACATTTGAAAGCTCTAGTCTACGCAACCCCGGTACCAAATGTAGAGACTCTTCGTGCTCGTATTGTGGACGGCTGTGATACAATACGGCATTGTCCAGGGCTGCATCAGCGCATCAGGGATTCCATGCGACGGATGGTGGATGCATGTATCCTCGCTAACGGAGGACATTTTGAACATTTCGTTAACAAAGTGTTTGAAATCACGCTGGTACGTTCTATTGCTGTGTGTTTCCATTCCATGATTAATGTAATTTGAAGAGAAGTAATAAAATGAGCTCTAACATGGAAAGTAAGCGTTTCCGGACACATGTCCACATAACATATTTTCTTTCTTTGTGTGTGAGGAATGTTTCCTGAAAGTTTGGCCGTACCTTTTTGTAACAGCCTGTATAGATGGCCGTAGTATCGCGTACACAGGGTATAAAAGGGTAGTGCATTGGCAGGGCTATCATTTGTACACAGGCGACTCGTGTGAAGCGGTTTCCGATGTCATTATGGACGCACGTCGAGAATTAACAGACTTTGAACACGGAATAGTAGTTAGAGCTAGACGCATGGGACATTCCATTTCCGAAAAAGTTAGGGAATTCAATTTTTTGAGACCCACAGTGTCGAGAGTGTGGTGAGAATACTAAACTTAGGTATTACCTCTCATCATGGGCAATGCAGTGGCCGACTGGCTTCACGTAATGACTGAGAGCAGCGGCGTTACAGTTGTCAGTGCTAACAGACAAGCACCACTGGCTGCAATAATCGCAGAAATCAACGTCGGACTTAAGACGAACGTACTCGCTGGGACAGTGCGGCGAAATCTGACGATAAAGGGCTATGGCAGCAGACCACCAACGCGAGTGCCAACAGCATGACATTCACTGCAGCATATCTTCTGGGCTCGTGATCATATTGTTTGGACCCTAGACTGCTGGAAAATCTTGGGCTGTTCGGAGTTCTAAGAGTTGTGATAGGGTTCGAGAATGGCGCAGACCCTACGAAGCCATGGACTCAAGTTGTCAACAAGGCCCTGTGCGAGCTAGTGGTGGCTCCATAATGATGTGGGCTGTGTTTACGTGGAGTGGACTGGATCCTCTGGTCCAAATGAACCGATCATTGACTGGAAATTGTTATGTTCGGTTACTTGGAGACCATTTACAGCAATTCATAGACTTCATGTTCCCAAACAACGATGCGCCTTGTCACCGGGCAACAGTTGTTCGCGACTGGTTTGGAGAACATTTTGGACAGTTCGAGACAATGATTTGGCCACCCAGATCGCTCGACATAAATACCAAGGAACATCTGTGGGACATAACCGAGAGGTCAGTTTGTACACAAAATTCTGCACGGCACGACATTCGCAATTATGGACGGCTGCAGAGGCAGCATGGCTCAGTATTTCTGCAGGGGACGTCCAACGAGTTATTGAGTTCATGCCACGTCGAGTTGCTGCACTAGACGGGGTCCGGGCAAAAGGAGGTCCGAGACGATATTAGGAGGTATCCGATGACTTCTCTCATCTCACTCTAAGGTTTTCATTCTGCAGAGACATAAAATACGAAATATTAATCGCCCATGGACATTATAAAAATTTTGTTTTTGTGGGGGGGGGGGGGGGCGGAGGGGGGGCGGGGACGTAGGTCCACAGCCTGAACGTGTTTTGAGAATGAAAACGTGATACAGGTAGTCTACATTAATATTTTTTTTTATTGGCCAGTTTCAACCTTCAGTCATTCTTAAGCACGTATCTTAAGCTGCCAGCTCCATTTTACTTTATAATGTACGAGCGACATATTGTACTGTAAAATGAAGTTGGAAGCTTAAGATACGTGCTTGAGAATGACCAAAGGTTGAAACTGGCCAGTCACAAGGATAATAAAAAAAATACATTCTACCAGCCGGCCGGAGTGGCCGAGCGGTTAAAGGCGCTACAGTCTGGAACCGCACGACCGCTACGGTCGCAGGTTCGAATCCTGCCTCGGGCATGGATGTGTGTGATGTCCTTAGGTTAGTTAGGTTTAAGTAGTTCTAAGTTCTAGGGGACTTATGACCACAGCAGTTGAGTCCCATAGTGCTCAGAGCCAATACATTCTACCTGGAACGTGTTTTCATTCTCAAGTCCATGGATATCTTCACTGTACATAAAAATAGGATACCTAGTTCCAGATATTTCAAACTGACTAGCTTCCACAATTTGAAATGTTTACTTGACCGCATTAGGTACGTGGACACTTGGTTTATCAGTACGTGAGCTGTTACAGTCTACAGTCATGTCGAAACTAGTAGTAAAGTACGATAATTGCAGCTTTTTGGTGGTGTAAGAATGAGTTTCATACAATTTCTCGATACTGTGGAGCACAGAATGAACAACATATTCTTGCTCTTTCAGAGCATGACGGCACGTTCTTGGAAGAGCGGTGCTCTTTCCGTTCGATCCTCCCTCTCTACTGCAGTTGCAGTGGCCTGTGATTAAAATTAAAGGACCTCACACACTGCAAAAACGGAGTGAAACTCTAGGCGTGAAGAGTAAAAGATAATGAGCAGTCCTCGGGCCTACTAAGTAGTGAGAAAATTACACGGAGCGGAGAGGCGCAAATAGACAAACTGTGGCGCTGCTTTCACTCCGGCGTGGGACCGAGCGCATCACAAATCCGTGTTGCAGGATTGTGCGTCGTCTCGTTCAGACAGAGCAGTAAACCACGAGGCCAGCGTATAACACAAGTCGAAGCGAACATCTGGTGCATCCACAGTGGCGAGGATATGCGTATGAGTGTTTATGTTCCGCCTTCTTTCGTTCTTCTCCTTTGTTTTATAACATGCCGTGTCACTACATAAATACACTACTGGCCATTAAGATTGCTACACCAAGAAGAAATGCAGATGATAACAGGGTATTAATTGGACAACTATATTATACTAGAACTGACATGTGATTACTTTTTCACGCAACTTGGGTGCATAGATCCTGAGAAATCAGTACACAGAACAACCACCTCTCGCCGCAATGACGGCTTTCATACGCCTGGGTATTGAGTCAAACAGAGCTTGGATGGCGTGTACCGGTACAACTGCCCATGCAGCTTCAACACGATACCACAGATCATCAAGAGTAGTGACTGGCGCATTGTGACGAGCCAGTTGCTCGGCCGCCATTGACCAGACGTTTTCAATTGACGTGATCTGGAGATTGAGCTGGCCAGGGCAGCAGTCGAACATTTTCTCTATCCAGAAAGGCCCGTACAGGCCCAGCAACATGCGGTCGTGCATTATCCTGCTGAAATGTAAGGTTTCACAGGTATCGAATGACGGGCAGAGCCACGGGTCGTAACACATCTGAAATGTAACGTCCACTGTTCAAAGTGCCGTCAATGCGAACAAGAGGTGACCGACGCGTGTAACCAATGGCAACCTATACTATCACGCTGGGTGATACGCCAGTATGGCGATGACGAATACACGCTTCCACTGGGCGTTCACCGCGATGTCGCCAAACACGGATGCGACCATCATGATACTGTAAACAGAACCTGGATTCATCCGAAAAAATGACGTTTTTCCATTCGTGCACCCAGGTTCGTCGTTGAGTACAACATCGCAGGCGCTGCTGTCTGTGATGCAGCGTCAAGGGTAAACGCAGCCATGGTCTCCGAGCTGAGAGTCCATGCTGCTGCAAACGTCGTCGAACTGTCCGTGCAGATGGTTGTTGTCTCGCAAACGTCCCCATCCGTTGACGCAGCTATCGAGAGGTGGCTGCACTATCCGTTAAAGCCATGCAGATAAGATGCCTGTCATCTCGACTGCTAGTGATACGAGGCCGTTGGGATCCAGCACGGCGTTCCGTATTACCCTCCTTAACCCACCGATTCCATATTCTGCTAACAGTCATTGGGTCTCGACCAACGCGAGCAGCAATGTCGCGATACGATAAACCGCAATCGCGGTAGGCTACAATCCTACCTTTATCAAAGTCGGAACGTGATGGTACGCATTTCTCCTTCTTACACGAGGCATCACAACAACGTTTCACCAGGCAGTTCCGGTCAACTGGTGTTTGTGTATGAGAAATCGGTTGGAAACTTTCCTCATGTCAGCACGTAGTAGGTGTCACCACCGGCGCCAAACTTGTGTGAATGCTCTGAAAATCTAATCATTTGCATATCACAGCATCTTCTTCCTGTCTGTTAAATTTCGCGTCTGTAGCACGTTATCTTCGTGGTGTAGCAATTTTAATGGCCAGTAGTGTTCTAAACTTAGTTTTCTAAGAAAGTATGTCCTACCATGTTAGGAGTGAAATTATCAAAATGGGTATTGAAGTGCACGTCGTCTTACGATTATTTTTCAATAGAATTAGATGGAAATTTTCTTAACGTGGAAGACAGCAGTCTGCCAGTGTAACGAACTTCAGCCAAGACTGAGAGCTTGGAGATTCCATCTCGTATTGCCAGTCTGGTTCTCCCATGTACTATTGACCCAAAAATGATAGCAAAGTGAAAAATAAACAACGAGAAATATTGCCAATATTACATTTTTCATAGAATTTCGTAAAACGGCAAGGCAGATTTGTTTGATAATTAAACGATTAACCTCTTGAACAGTTATTTTTTTCACCGACGGGCGGTTTTGTACCAGTTCTCGAGCTGCCTCCAGTCGTTGTACAAACAGATTAACTGGCTCGTAAAACTGGAAAATAATGCGGACTGTGTAATGTCCTGTGGACGGTTTTCACTGAACGAAAGAGCAATATAGCTGCTATCCATACAACTCTGTTGTACGAACTACGTATACAGCTATAACAACACCTGTCGGTGAGGCATGTAACTATTCCGCCGAGAAAAGAATTTGGATCCTTGAACAGCGTTGGCCAAATGCCAGAAAAAACAAAAACAAGTCGCATATATCTCTGTGATTCCCGTGAAAACAGCATTGTAGTACTGAATTTTTTGAAGTTACTGATTCTTTTATTGCTTTTGGAACATAATGTATTTCTCGGATAGTTTCCTAAATCCTACCGTGTGTGAGGCAGAATTCCGTACTGCTAATGACGGATGCGGTTCCAAACCTGCGCCTGTCAGTACACTAACCTGTGTACGGCACAGTTTACGTAGCTCTCATTCCATTCGGAGAGAGTACGATGAATAATTGCAATATAGTACTACTTGCGCGACGTGTATACAGTAGGCAGTGTGTGAGACGACACTTTGGCAGAAACCTTAGAGTGACTCTCCTCAAGTGACTCTTCTCATGATGTTGTTTATTCAGCTTTTTCGTGTCGCTGTTGCAAAGACTAAACGCTTCCATTTAATGTTTTTCGTCTTTATCGATTCTAAACTTCTTAGGTTATTCGTATCAATCCTGTTCTCTTCATATTGATTGGCGTAAACCAGAAGTTCTAATTTTTCCTCCCACTTGTAAGATTCAAGTGATCGTTCAGTCTTATAAACTTTGAATTCCCACCTCCGTGGCCTACTATAACCATTCAGTACTGATGAGCCAGTAGTAGCCGGCTAGAGTCCTGGTGATGGATGAAATTCTCGTCACCAATGTTTGGCAGTCCAAGATAGCTCAGTTCCTGATCTTTACTGTGCCAGCCACCTTACCGTCTCTAGCGGAGAGTTCTTCTGGTGCCACTATCGTTTTCACAAATTATAACTACTGCAGATAGACAATTTCGGCTTCCCTTGAAAACAATCAGAGCTGTAGATTGGTGGTCACCAATCTACCCTGGAGAGCGAAAGAGACTGGTACACCTGCCTAATATCGTGTAGGGGCCCCGCGAGCACGCAGCAGTGCCGCAGCCGGACGTGGCACGGACTCGACTAGTGTCTGAAGTAGAGCTGGAGGCAGCTGACACCATGAATCCTGCAGGGCTGTCCATAAATCCGTAAGAGTACGAAGGGGTGAAGACCTCTTCTAAACAGCACGTGCAAGGCAGCCCAGACTGCTCAATAACGTTCATGTATGGGGAGTTCTCATTAGTGAGAAGAAGACTCAACGAGGCGTGCTACTAACAAGGGAACCTCCCCATCGCACCCCCCTCAGATTTATTTATAAGTTGGCACAGTGGATAGGCCTTGATAAACTGAACACAGATCAATTGAGAAAACAGGAAGAAGTTGTGTGGAACTGTGAAAAAATAAGCAAAATATACACACTGAGTAGTTCAAGGGAGGATAGGCAACATTAAGGACAACGGGAACGCATGAGAGCCGTGGTCTCGTGGTAAAGTGAGCAGCTGCGGAACGAGATGTCCTCGGTTCAAGTCTTCCCTCGACTGAAAATTTTACTTTCTTTATTTTTGCATAGTGAGCAGCTGTTATTTTTGCATAGTTATTATCTGTCCGTTCATTGACATCTCTGTTCACTATAATAAGTTTAGTGTCTGTGTTTTGCGACCGCACCGCAAAACCGTGCGATTAGTAGACGAAAGGACGTGCCTCTCCAATGTGAACAGAAAACATTTGATCGCAAGGTCATAGCTCAATCGATTCCTCCACAGGAAAACACATCTCATATATTCTATACGACACTGGTGACTGCATGTGTGTGTCACGTGACGGGAATATGTTGTCAACCCAAGTAACTTGTACACTTGGCAAATGGGTAAAAAGATTCTTCTGCCTTGCCCGATTTAGTTTGTGATGAAAACATAAGAGTTTGTCACATAAACTGAAAATAAAAAATTAAACCTTTCACTCGATGGAAGATTTGAACCAAGGACCTTTCGTTCCGCAGCTGCTCACGTTACCACGAGACCACGGCGCTCCTGCGATCCCAATGTCCCTAATGTTGCCTATCTTCCCTTGAACTACTCAGTTTGTATATTTTGCTTATTTTTTCACAGTTCCACACAACTTCTTCCTGTTTTCTCAATTGATCTGTGTTCAGTTTTTCAAGGCCTATCCACTGTGCCAACTTATAACTAAATCTGAGGGGGGTGCGATGGGGAGGTTCCCTTGTAAGATTAAAGGGCGCCTACTGCACTACCCCGACTGGTGCTTTGTTATTAGTTCTAGGACTTTGCCCTCAGGACTTAGAAATTAGGAAAATGAGAGTCGTTTACTGGTTAACGAAAGGCAGTCAAATGGAAGTGTGAAGGATACTTTAAACTGAGTGAGACCAGTACGAAAAAGTTAATTCGAGATCGCATATTACAACTGTGTAAAAATAAGCCGGTTCTTCAGGCACAGGCACGAGAACATACGAATTTCTCCCTAACGTGAGGAACAGATTAAAAACGCACCGAATGGATTGCTACACAACCATACTGGCCATGGCCCGTGTGCTACGTATCTGTACAAAAGCTGTACCTGCGGCAGTGTGGCCATTCCAGAACTCACGTTGTGGGACTGCGCGCTCTACGAAGAGCTGCGGATAATGGACGCCACGTATTAAGGATGTTGAACCACAAAGCAGAACTAAGGAGCGAGTCGACCTGGCGCAGTCTGGACGACACTGCAGCCACAGTATCCAGGAAGGCATTGAGCAACACGTGAACATGCAGCAATCCCGGCTAGACCACATTCTCTGGAGGTGAAGAGACGATAACTGAGGTCGCCGATCATCGAGTGAAACAGTTTCCCAAGAATTTTCGTTGCGTTGTTGCTATCGATCATGGAAGTGTAGACTTTAAGGCGTAACATTGATTGATGGAATTGCTTGATTTAGTGAAAACGCTGCTGATGTGCTGCCCGATGTCCAAGGAATCCAGCAATGGCTGTTGACCGGGGTAGTATGAGAGCGGATGTAGTAACGGAAATAAAAAAACTGATTCTGTAGTGCCTACAGTAGTAATGTGATACTGATTAAACGTTTTATTATAGTTTTGTAGCAGTAGAGTAGTTGCATTAAAAATATTTTGTAGTAGTACAAGTAGGTGCAGTATTAAAAAAATTAAGCCTGTGAAATAAATAGTTAAAACATACATTTATTACTATCGAAGAAAATGTGATTTGGGTGGCCTATTTTAGCTTTTCATGTAAGAGGCTGTAATTGTAAAGAATTAATAAATATCGTTTTCTCTCTTGCCTTTTCCGTTCGCGAATCCTTGCAGATATTTGGGATGTGTGTTGGATGTGTACTTGTAGAATTGGGTGACTAATGGATGCGTGTATAGAGTAACGTTTGCAATGCAACTGTCTGTATCGAATTGGACAGAAAGGAAATTTGTTACTGACTTAAAAGAAAAAATGTTGTTTGTAGCCGGCCGCGGTGGTCTCGCGGTTCTAGGCGCGCAGTCCGGAACCGTGCGACTGCTACGGTCGCAGGTTCGAATCCTGCCTCGGGCATGGATGTGTGTGATGTCCTTAGGTTAGTTAGGTTTAAGTAGTTCTAAGTTCTAGGGGACTAATGACCACAGCAGTTGAGTCCCATAGTGCTCAGAGCCATTTGAACCATTTTTTTTGTTGTTTGTAGGACTGTAAAGCTGTAGCAAACAAGTCTGAAGACAACTACATGCGTATCAGCTGTTATTTGTAAGTACTGCAAATAACAATGGCCGCACGAAAAAGGTCTTGTGTCTGTTTCTCCCCCATCTGTGTGAGATAAGAGCAAAGTAAACTCACCTGTAATAACATTTATGAAGCATTCAAATGGTTCAAATGGCTCTGAGCACTATGTGACTTAACTTCTGAGGTCATCAGTCCCCTAGAACTTACAACTACTTAAACTTAACTAACCTAAGGACATCACACACATCCATGCCCGAGGCAGGATTCGAACCTGCGACCGTAGCGGTCGCGCGGTTCCAGATTGTAGCGCCTAGAACCGCTCGGCCAACCCGGCCGGCATGAAGCATTCAAAACCCGATTAAGAGTGCACGTTTGAACAAAATGAGATGTACAATGGACGTCATGTCATGTGGCACAAAGCGTTCTTCACTTAGTTTAAACAGGGCTAACGTAACGGGACGTTACAATCACAGCACATTAGGCTTCCCGACGAGATATTTTTAATCGATATTGCCTCAACAATTAATCATTCACTGCAATTTGGAAGGAAAGAAGTACAGTTCTCATAAGCTATTTCGGCGTCGCAAAAAACAAATGGCTGAAGACGCAGCAGAAGAATTTCGTACTCTTCTTGCAGAACGATTTGTAAACAATATACAGAATGTATTTTGATTTTATCCTTAATAAGTGTAACTGTTATTAGTACTTCTACCTTAATCTGCAAGACAGATGTTTCCTTACAGTCTAAAATTCGCTATTAGACACTGGAAAGTGCGACTTGTCACAGCAGTTCCATTTAGCAGAACGAGAGGCCATTTGACTCGAGGCTGCCGCTCAGTGATGCTACGTGGACTCGACCTTTGGGGGCCTAGTTGCGAGAGACGTGTGTCCCACCAGCAGGCGTGACCCCGATGGGACCTGCTAGCGGCTCATCCGCGCTGCCGCATTCCACAGCCGCCTGAATGTTGCGACTGACTAGCACGACGCGGAAACACATTTCACGTATGACATGCAAAGCTCACCAATCTAATCGGTTCTGTAGCCGGATTCAAATAAAACTGAAGAGCATTCAATAAATAAGTGACATTAAATCTGTCTACTCAAGTTCTTTGCTCTGAGTACCCTTAGTGCCGTGGATGGAGCAAACGAGGTACATTTTGTGTTCCTGGACCTTCGAAAAGCTTTTTATTCAGTATCACATAGACGCCTTCTAAAATACATTCATACATATACATCTACATGTATAACATCTCCATTTACATACGTATTCTGCAGACCACTGTCGCATGCACGACACTGAGCATCAAGGAATTGTATCTCAATGCTGGGGTTTCTTCCTGGCCCAGTCACGTGTGGAGTGGGGGAACGATGACTACTTAAATGTCTCTGTGCGCACTGTTATCGGCGTAGTCTTGTCTTACCGATTCTTATGGGATAAGGGGATGAAGAATGTCTCTAGATTCTTCACTTGATACTGATACTAGTAACTTTGCAAGTAGACTTTTCTTAAGTATTTGAGGTCTGTCTTCAAGGCTCTTCTAAATAAAGTTTGTCAACATTTATTTCACGCTCCTCCGTGAGTCAAATAAAACTGTGAGCATTCGTGCTGCCCTTCTGTCCTATTTGGTACTTGAGCAATAGTTTACGGTGAGACGCACAAGTGATTTGTAAGCAAGCTTCTTTGTAGACTGATTACATTTTTCCAGTATCCTGCCAATGAACCGAAGTCTCGCTGCATTACCTACTACTGAGCCTATATGATTACTCCGTTCCATATACCTACACACTGTTAGCCGGCCGAAGTGGCCGTGCGGTTAAAGGCGCTGCAGTCTGGAACCGCAAGACCGCTACGGTCGCAGGTTCGAATCCTGCCTCGGTCATGGATGTTTGTGATGTCCTTAGGATAGTTAGGTTTAACTAGTTCTAAGTTCTAGGGGACTAATGACCTCAGCAGTTGAGTCCCATAGTGCTCAGAGCCATTTGAACCATTTTGAACTTTTGAACCTACACACTGTTACACCTAGGTATTTGTTTGAGTTGACTTATTCTACTTATGCCTCTTGATATTGTGGTCATTCGATATTATGTTTCTCCATTTTGTGATGCGCACTATTTTATGTTTCTGTACGATTAAGGGTTGTTGCCGATCTCTGCGCCAGTTTGAAATCTTATCAAGATCCGATTGAATATTTGTGTAGCTTTGTTTCAGATAGTACTTCATTCTAATTGCGCATCAGCGATAAGTATGAGCGTTTCACCACACTTCCCTGGTGAACGCCTGAAGTTACTTCTACTTCTGTCGATTACTTTCTATCCAAGGTAAAACGCCACCTCCTTTTACCAATAAATACCCGGTCAGTGGTTCAAATGGCTCTGAGCACTATGGGACTTAACATCCGAGGTCATCAGGCCCCTAGACTCAGAACTACTTAAACCTAACTAACCTAAGGACAGCACACACATCCATGCCCGAGGCAGGATTCCAACATGCGACCGTAGCAGCAGCGCGGTTCCGGACTGAAGCGCCTAGAACCGATCGGCCACAGCGGCCGGCATACCCGGTCAAGTCACAAATTTTGTTTGATACTGCAGATTGTCATTCTTTCGTTAGTGAACGTTGGTTTGGTACTGGCGCAAAGGCTTTCAGAAAGTCGAGAAATGCTACAGCCACCTGATTCTCTTGATCCATGGCGTTCAAGATGTGCGATAAAAGTTGAAATTGGGTTTTCATGGTCAATCTTTTCGGAATGCTAGTTGGCTCGGAGGAACTGATTATGTTTTTAAGGGATATCTAATCAGATTTTTGAGTGTATCGAAAGTTTCCAGTTAGGCAGGACGTGACACGTTATCGTGGTTGGACAGTCATCTAGAGACTGCGGAATAACATATGGAGTGCTCTAAGATAGCGAATAGAATCTTTGTTGTTAATGCTATATACATTAACGACGTATCGGATAGTATTGTTGCAATCATAAATTTTGTGCCGCTGTTGTAATTAGCTGAAAAAATTGTATCCAGTGAAAGTTGCAATAACATAAAGTCAAATGTAGAAAAACATCAGCCCGATGCAAAGATTGACTTATGCCTCCTAATGTAGAGAAATGCAAAACACTACTCTTTACAAAATGTAAACGTACGGAAAGGCTCCGTTGGTCAGTTGTAGATAAATCAAATGATTAATTAATAGGATACACGGAAACTGCAGTTTATCTACAAAAGAGATTACATATTTGAATAGGACTCCAGTGTATGGTACCTACATTAGGTCGGACTAACAGGAATCGTCGGAAGATGGTTTGATTGCCGATAGAGAATACCGAAAATTTTAAAAAATTCAAAAAGCAATAGTTCATCGCCAAAGATGATAATAATTACTTCTTTATTATGGCTAGTGTCAGTCCTCAGATCTTCATCTGGCATCATGTAAAACAGCTTACATAGAGATATAAAAGCTACGGCGCCATTTAGCAAAAAATCCAAAACATTAGCGTTGCCAAGTAGTAAAATATATTACATTGCCAATAAGAAGATGTACAAAACATATATCATATTAACAATGTAACATATGTGAAGAGGGTTCCAGAAATGTTGCGACAGACTTCGAGGGATTGAAAAAAAAAAATGGTTCAAATGGCTCTGAGCACTAAGGGACTTAACTTCTGAGGTCATCAGTCCCCTTAGAACTTAGAACTACTTAAACCTAACTAACCTAAGGACAGCACACACATCCATGCCCGAGGCAGGGTTCGAACCTGCGACCGTAGCGGAGGGATTGCAGAAGGTGTCTTGAGGAACGAATAGAGAATAGGAACCCGTATGCGGAAACGTCATCAAGCGTCGGACGCTACAGAGCGTCAAAGTTACAGGCGCTGGCGCCTTCCATTAAGCCACCCCTTCTGCAGCACAGCGACTTTGTTCACTGAATGTCACGGAATGTCTCGCAATGTTGTTAGCTACTCAGTGATAGCGACTGATTGCCACGATCGTCAGCGGAGAAGTTGGAACTAGCTTCTGCGAAGACAGGCCTTGTCTCCTATGAATGCAATATTCTCTTGTACCATGGATGATGGTTTTGGACATGGGTTTCCATCCGAAGTTTTTTTTTTCTCCTGGAACCCCCTAAAACCTCCAAAGTTTTTCTGTATACAGGAGAAAAATAAACTGCAAATTGAAATCCGTGTCCAAAACGTCATCCACCAAGACAACAGAGCATTGCATTCATAGAAGACAAGGCCTGTCTACGCTGCAGCTAGCCCCATCTTCTCCACTTGGGGTCGTGTCAATCAGTCGCGATCACTGAACAACAAACAACATTGCGACACGTTCCGCCTACGGTCCGTTAGCGTACGAAGCCACGTCTGCTGCCTAAAGGATGGCCTAGCCGCAGGCGCCGGCCCCTATAACTTCGACGCTCTGCAGCGTCCGTCGTGGACAACATTTCCGGATACGGCTTCCTATCCTCGATTTGTTTCTCAAGACACACTCTACAGCCCCCCCCCCCCCCCCGAAGTATGTCGCAACATTTCTAGGACATCCTGTATAATAAAACAATAAATTATAAGAACCAGTTTTCAGGACGAGCACTAGGAATACATATCAGTCCCGTAATTATACTGTAGAGATCGTGCACATAAAATTAGGCACAAAGAGGCGTACAAGAATTTATTCTCCCCGCGCTCCACCCTGAAAGTCACGGGAACAATCCTTAATGTATCGAACAATAAAAACTAACCTATTTCGTGTGCTACAGTGATTCGCAAAGAGTATATGTAGATACAATAGCATAAGTAATAGCGAATATCTTCGTGGCTGTAGAAGCAAAAGTGCTAAAGCACGGAAAGTCGAATGAAACAGCTGTAAATACAAAACGGCGGCAGTGCGTGAAGGTAGGAGGATTGTGTAAAAAGCTAACGAGAAAAAGCGACAGAGGGTAAGCATGATAGCTTGTATCAGCTGAGCACTGCTTTTAGAGGCTGGGAAGCCCATCACACGCTAAGCACCTGTCCATACGATAAGCGTAAGCTGTGCCGGACAGGTATTTACTCACTCCAGGCATACAGAGATTCCGATATCACTCAGTATCTTGTTGCACCACGCGTTCTTAAGCACGAACAAAGTAAAACATCTTCAGAAAACTGCTGTAACACCACACACTTAATGGAATCTCCACTCCTTGATGTAATCCTTAGTAACGTAACTGCGCTATTGAGCGCGCCATCGTCTGCGTTACTAAATAAATTGGAAGATGTTTATTCAAACTCTCTGTCATTCTTCTGGTGTTGAGTAACCAATACAGGGATGGAAGAATGGCTTTCCAAAAAACTTTCTCTATGTGCAATTTTTTTTCCGAAGGACGTTGATGTTCCAATACGAACATTGTGGGGTAATTGCCGCGACTACAGAACAATCAATTATTCTGGGAGGTATTGATGTTTCCCAAGCTGAAACCAGACAATTTTATGCGCAGTAGTCTTGCCCTTTGTTCCCAATCACCACGAGGTAATTCATGGCTTTCGAGGAAGCTAACGGAGGCAGTAGATTTAAAAAAAAGACCGTTTTCACACCTTGCTGTTCTTCCAACCTTATTTGTGTTCAATCTGCAAATCTGTGGATATCTTCTGCCATGCATGCGAAACGAAAATCACTGCCCAGTGTGCTTATGTTTTCTCTCATGTGTCCGCAGACAGATGTGGTGTTCTTTACTTGTTCAGTGGACGGAAATTGTCGTTAACATTACATTTGCCATTTGCTGGTTCAGGTAACGAATAACACCGCTACGGCTGCGACAAAATCCAAAGCACGTATGATTAGTAAGTAAATTATAAACTAGTAAAGATTATTAAGGGCGAATGCAACCAGTCACAAATAGTTTTAAGTTTTGTGTCGCGATTTTATACCTTTATTACCAAAGTGTACTAACGATTCTGATACTGTAGTAAAACAAGTGCTCACATCTGAACATGGGAAAATGGCGCGAAACTAATCAGTCCACCAAAACAAGAGTTTTTAAAAGTATTTGTGGTTGATTCTGTTCTTTCCCAAAAACCATTAATAGGATAACAGCCTCAGAATTCGACAAGATTCAGTACGGATAAAGTTACATTAATAAACTAATAATTGGAGGGGAGAGTATTCTAGAACATTCCAGAGTATTCGAGAGTATTGGAGAACATTCAACAACATTCCAGAATGTTCCGGAATATTCCACAATGATCCGAGATGTTCTGGAATATTCGGGAATAGTCTGCAACATTCAGGAAGAAAATTCCAGAATGTTAGAGAGCAGCCCGGAACACCCCAGATCATTCCGGAACACTGTTGTGGAATGTTTTGGAACATTGTGGACCATTCGAAGCCTTTTGGTGGGGCTATCCATTGGTAGCGGTACATACACCAAGACCCGTCGTGGGTTCGAACATCAGTTTCTTAACAGTGACGAAAAGAGGAAGCGAAACAGTAGTGCAGTTAAGGAATAAAAACAAACAGTGAAGTGTGAGTAGTCGAAGTGACTGAATATAAATCGAAAATAAAGTGTGTAAAGTGTACTTAGCGTATTTATTAAAAAAGAGTTGGTTTGATTTATATTTTAGACAACGTCTAACGTAAAAGAGGAGATCTTGCCAGTTCTGAAGCAAAACGGCGACAAAAAAAAATACAGCGAATAAACGAAACAGACGAAGAGAGCGAAGCACATTTAATTTCCCTATGAACGAGAATGAGCACCGAGAGAAGCAGAGAAAGCGAAGAACAACGAAATGGAGGGACTGAAGACTCAATAATTGCGACATAACCTTATAATAAAAGACTGCGAACTCAAGCCAGTCATTAAACAACCGTTCCAAATAGGCGAAGGCCCATATTCTACGGACCAGACGAACGGCCTCATTAAACTCAACAGCTATTTCTGCAACGTTGTTCACAACTATAGCAATCCGGGCTGGCTATCTGAAAAGGCGATTTTGGCAACTAAAAATAATATTGTCGACGAAATCAACCTTCATATGCAAAAGAAAATTCCCGGTGAAGAGAGAATATACAAATCGATCGACGCGATGGTGAACGTTGAAGAAAGTGTAAACTTTCCAACAGAATTTCTAACCTTTTTGCAAGTACCAGGAATGCCATTACACTGCCTTCGACTTAAAATTTAATCTCCGTTCACACTACTCACAAATCTCAACTCACCAAAACTATGTAATGGA
The DNA here is from genome assembly GCF_023898315.1 of Schistocerca nitens. Lineage (NCBI taxonomy): Eukaryota > Metazoa > Arthropoda > Insecta > Orthoptera > Acrididae > Schistocerca > Schistocerca nitens. Next base: position 529,088,918 of record NC_064614.1, on the reverse strand, counting down.
ACAATGATGATCGTCAAACAGCTACTGAATAACATCGAAGCCGAATTTGTGACTGAGTACAAAGGACACACACTGTTTATCCCCAGAAAAGTACTGATCTCTACTGAACTGCCGTTCCAATTTAAAAGACTGCAATCTCCAATCAAATTAGCCTACAGTTCTACAGTTAACAAAGCTCAAGAACAAACTTTAAAATACTGGGGCATCAACCTCAAAGACTCCTGCTTCTCTCACGGTCGGTTATGCGTAGCTTGCTCTCGAGTAGGAAATTCGAAAGATTTGTACATAGATACTTCGGATAACAAAATGAAAAACGCTGTTTATAAGCAAGTAATGTAAATAGAATGTGTTTCCAATAAAAACTTTTTACCTCTTATATTTTAAGAAATACTGTAAATAGTTAAAATATGTTTTCAATAAAAATTTTATCTCTTGTACTTTAAAGTTTATCCTTTTATTCCAACTACCATACAATCTCATATCAGCTCTCTGAGCGAAGCTGGGTACCCTAGCTAGTTGAAGGATAAATTCTTGTATTACAGATAAAATTTTTCAAAAAGGTATTGGGCTGAAAAAAACTTTTACGGACAGTTTGTTTTAATATTTGCTCTTAGTTATTGGCGTTTATAGAATTATTCTGCAAGCGGTTAGCCTAGTTTCGAAATACAGCGTTAGAAATTGTTCATTACTGCATAGCATCGCTATGAGGCGTACGATGCCCTCAGTTACACATTTTCTTAACTTCAATAAGCAGATACCTTTCAGTATCGAAACGAGCGACGCAGTGTTTGCGGGCAGGGAGGGACGAGCTCGCTGGCCATACTGGTTTGTTCAAATCAAACTGTACGGATTCAGAAAACTTTTCAAGTCTGCATATACACAGTACATCACAGATGTTTGGTAATTTAAAGGGTCTCTGGAAGCATGTAGTTTCGTTTGATTAAAGCACCTATCCCTAGGTTTATAGCAGGACGTTCAATGTTGAGTTGCTATTCCAGTACAGTTACAAAGCCTCTGCAATGCTATTCGACTATAGGGGAATACCAAGTGCGACGACGCGTGAATGGGAATTTTAAATGCGGAGGGAGGCACGCTACGATAGTCCATTCAGTTTTGCAAAGCCATTGTGCCAGGGTGGCTTAGTGCTTACTGCATCTGCCTAGTCAGCAGAAGACCCGGGTTCGAATTCCGGCCTTGGTTCAAATTTTCATTCGTCGTTTCAGGTTGCATATACACATCATAATGGCTTGTAGTCTTCGTGATTACCTTAAATCACTTGACACGAACAGTGAGGAATTCCTTGTAATGAAGGTACGGACGATTTCCTGCCCCATCCTCGTGCAACCATTCAGTCCTCCGACCCTAACCCATTTTGCGTTGTACTTCAACATTCTTTCATCTCTCGGCATTGTAGAAGATTTACCACGGACCACACCCTTACGTTACTGAGTTTAACTCAAAGTGGCCAGTTGCACCTCAGTTCTTTCACAGTTTCTTGTATGAAAATCACAATAGACAGATAGTTTTTGAATATTTTTGACCACAATTGAGTTACTTCCTACTTTATTTTCAGGATTAAAACTATTCGGTATTTAAAAAACAGTAAATCCTCGAATGTGCATTGTGGACACTATTATCAAAATCTAGGGAATTAACACCCATTAGCAATGTTGGGTGATTATCCGTTCTGTATCTACGAGGGTCACTCCATAAGAAATGCTCACAGTTTTTGTAAAAATACAGTTTTCATTCTGCAGGTGTGAAAGTTTTACAATGTGTAGATACATCCTTCCCGCTTGTTTTCAAACTTAGTTCAACCTGTTCCCTTGAGTGGCGCCGTCACAGCATGTCCTCAAGATGGCTGCTACGCTTGACGTTCGTCAGAAGGAACGTGCTGTCATAGTATTCCTGTGCCGTGAAAACGAGACAGTGGGAAACATCCACAAGAGGTTGAAAAAGGTGTATGGAGATGCTGCTGTCGATCACAGTACAGTTAGTCGGTGGGCAAGCAGGTTACATAATGAAAGCGGGCACGGCAATATTGAGGATTGTCCTCGCAGTGACAGGCCTCGTACTGCACACACTCCAGACAATGTGCAGAGAGTTAACGAGTTGGTGGCTGCTGACAGACGCACCACAGTGAACGAATTGTCACTCTACGTTGAGATAGGGGAAGGAAATGTTTGCAGAATACTGAAAGTGTTGGCGTTAAAAAAGGTCTGTGCCAAGTGGGTCCCCAGGATGTTGACAGTGGCTCACAAAGAAACAAGAAAAACGGGATGCAGCGAACTTTTGGAACAGTGCGAGAATGGTGGAGATGAATTTCTTGGAAGAATTGTGACAGGTGATGAAACATGGCTGCATCATTTTTCACCAGAGACGAAGAGGCAATCAGTGAAGTGGCATCATGCAAATTCACCCAAGAAAAAAAAATTCAAAACCACACCTTCTGCTGGAAAAGTTATAGCTACAGTGTTTTTCGATTCCGAAGGACTCTTGCTTGTGCACATCATGCCAAGTGGAACCATCATACATTCTGATGCATATGTGACGACACTGAAGAAACTTTAATCTCGACTGAGTTGTGTTCGACCACATCGGCAAAAGCAGGATGTTTTGCTGTTGCACGACAATGCACGGTCACTGTCAGTCAGAAAACCATCAAAGCGATCACAAAACTCGGATGGACAACACTGAAACATCCGCCTTACAGTCCTGACCTGGCTCCATGTGATTATCATCTCTTTGCGAAACTGAAAGACTCTCTTCGTGGAACAAGATTTGAAGATGATGACTCCCTTGTGCACGCTGCCAAACAGTGCCTCCAACAGGTTGGTCTGGAATTTTACCGTGCGGGTATACAGGCGCTGGTTCCAAGATGGCGTAATGCAGTTGAGAGGGATGGAGATTATATGGAGAAATGAAAATATTATTCCTAAAGGATGTATCTACACACTGTAAAACTTTCAAACATGTAGAATAAATGATGGATTAAAAAAAATAGTGTGCATTTCTTTTGGAGTGACCCTCGTATACAAACTGTTCAGTTAACTGTCTTCTACCTTGAGGTAGATTGGAGCACTTTTGTGGTAACCCACTTTCTGTCAGCCTAAGAAGAATCTGATGAATGGTGCCTTTGTAAATTTTGTACAACTTCTGTCACATGCCATTGTTTCCTTTAATCCAACTTCTGTCCCTCAACGTCACATCTCTCGCGGAAAATAAAAAACTCGTCTGCGAGATTTTTATTCTTTATTTACTACTTTGGAGAAAAATTACTATCATTTAAACGATGATTTCATTCCCATCCGCGATATTTATTTACATTACGCAGTGACGGATGCTGTGGCGACCATATTTCTCTCCGTTCTTCGTGTAATGATTATTGCGCTGTTTGTCAACGCAAGTTAAACCTCGTAGCTATCGATTACTTCTCTGAAAATTGTTTCTAAGTCTGTCTGCGGCATTCTGGAAATTTCATCCTGTGATTTTACACCCGTATTACCAGAGTGTACCGCCTGGCATTTCCATAGAAGTGTCTTCGTACTTGACGGTCGTCTCTTCTGTCCTACAAAATTGCGAAATCGGGGCATCACTCTATTTCTCTGACCTTCACTTTCTCCTATTTTTGCCGGCCGCGGTGGTCTAGCGGTTCTGGCGCTGCAGTCCGGAGCCGCGGGACTGCTACGGTCGCAGGTTCGAATCCTGCCTCGGGCATGGGTGTGTGTGATGTCCTTAGGTTAGTTAGGTTTAAGTAGTTCTAAGTTCTAGGGGACTTATGACCTAAGATGTTGAGTCCCATAGTGCTCAGAGCCATTTGAACCATCTCCTATTTCTGTTCTCCCCGAAGCGTGACTGGCATGTATTCTGGCCCGGCGACCACCTCTGCGCGGCATCGTCTTCAAAAGCATAATAGACTGCAGCTACAATAGGAATTCCGTGGTGTGTCTACGCGCTTAAGCCTTCTACTTAGTCGGTGCCATTAATTCAGTGCATGAGGCTAATACCAAGCTTCGTTTTCCTTTAAGAACACAATAAACAATTGCACAGCTTGTATATATAGCAAAAGTGATGCAAGAAAATCATTTGATTTGCTGTCAGAATGCCAACACGTAGACAAATGCAGCCTAATTCCTCACCGTCCTTTTCTCCATATCTTGTCTTGTTATTCAGTTAGGAGAGATTTTTCCTTCTTTCAGTATCCCATATATGTTGTGAACATATGCCCTAGGTGAATACTGGCTGGTTTCAACACGCGGGACTATGCTGCCGATCTCGCCGAGTTACACACGTTTCGCATCCTAAATGGACCCACCAAGCGAGGTGGCGCAGTGGTTAGCACAATGGACTCGCGTTCGGGTGGACAACAGTTCAAATCCGTGTCCGGCCGTCCGGATTTAGGTTTTCCCTGATTTTCCTAAATCACTCCAGGCAAATGTCGGGATAGTCCCTTTGAAAAGGCACGCCCGATTTTCTTCCCCATACTTGACACAACCCGACCTTGTGCCCAGTCTCTAACGACTTCGATGTCGACTGGATGTTAAACCCAGCCGTCCTTCCTGCCGTCATGGACCCGTTTCGCTACAATCTGTACCTCTTTGCTGCGCTTTGCAAAATTTTGAAATGATGTGTCCTCACTGTACAGAAGAAAGTCGTCGGGGAGAAGTCTCGTAGAGCTACTCCTGTTACGTACACGTATCACAAACCGTTTACTTAAATGCTTGACGAAACTGACACGCTTAAAGCGATTACGCCATAACGACACCTGTTGGCTTTCATTCAAAGTCCTTTACACACTTCGAGTTCGCCCTCGTTAGCTGAGTGGCCAGCGCGGCGGAATGCCACGCCAAGCCGCCCGGCTTCGATTCCCGGCTGGGGCAGGAGACTTTCTCCGCTCAGGGACTGGGTGTTGTGTTGTCATCATCATTTCATCCCCATGACCGACGTGCAAGTCGCCCAGTGTGGCGTCGAATGCAATAAGTACTTGCCTTCGGTGGCCGAACTTCCCCGAATGGGGGACTCCCGGCCCTCAATGCCGTACGCTCATTTCCATTTCCACACACATCGAAAAAAAAGGGCTCTAAGCACTATGCGACTTGACATCTGAGGTCATCAGTCCCCTGTACTTAGAACTACTTAAACCTAACTAACCTAAGGACATCATACACATCCCAGCCCAAGGCAGGATTCGAACCTGCGACCGTAGCAGCAGCGCGGTTCCGAACTGAAGCGCCTAGAACCGCTCTTCCACAGCGGCCGGCTCACACACATCGAGCGAGGGAGAGCAGTTTGAAACTTCCTGGCAGATTAAAAGTGTGTGGCGGACAGAGACTCGAACTCGGGACCTTTGCTTTCGCGGGCAATTGCTCTACCAACTGAGCTACCCAAGCACGACTCACGCCCCGTGCTCTTACTTCTGCCAGTACCTGGAAATATCCCCCAGGCTGTGGCTAAGCCATGTCTCCGCAATATCCTTTCTTTAAGGAGTGCTAGTTCTACAAGGTTCGCAGGAGAGCTTCTGTAAAGTTTGGAAGGTAGGAGACGAGGTACTGGCAGAAGTAAAGCTATGAGGACGGGGCATGAGTCGTGCTTGGGTAGCTCAGTTGGTAGAGCACTAGCCCGCGAAAGGCAAAGGACTCGAGTTCGAGTCTCGGTCCGACACACAGTGTTAATCTGCCAGGAAGTTTCATATCAGCGCACACTTCGCTGCAGAGTGAAAATCTCATTCTAGAGCACTTTGTTAGGAAACTCACATTTAGGATGAGTGAGCTTTAAATCCTCGTCCGTCATCCAGAGGTACATTATCCTCGGTTTCCCTAAATCACATAAAACAAATGGCGTGATAGTCCCTTTGTACGAGAACACGGCCGATTTCCACCTCCATTCTGAGCATGTGTTCCATCTCCAGTGACCTCGACATTAACAGCCAAGTCAAATTCTAATTCTCGTTCCTTCCTTGCAACACACATGGGCGTTCCAGGAAAGCTGTTCTTTCTTTTCAGGGCTATTACACTGATCAAAGTAGCGTGACTGCGCTGTTCTGTTACGGACGCATAATGGTCTGCACGTTATACCTTGCATTTACTACAAGATAATGAAGACCGACGATGGAACGGTAGTAGGGTATTCCGGCGTGGCTGGGACTACCCCGCCGCAACGGGGACAGCGCATGTGCGGCGCCACGGGTCAACGACCCACGCCTCGGACAGTTGCCGGTCGGGTTGCTTTCTCCAGGCCGGCAAGGCAAGGCTACCAAGGTCGGCGGATGGCCGCGGGCGCTTCGCGAAAGTCGATGACTCGCGCTCTCCACGATAACACACGCGCCTTTATATCCAGTACCCATGTACAAAGAATGGTCTTATTTTAGTACTGGTCAACGCTGTTCGCGCTGCACGCAACATGCTGCGAAAATATTCCCAGTGGCCAGCGCTTCTCTTTCGTCTAACCTCCTCAAAATATAGAACGTATGATAGTAACCCCTTCCCCCTCACACATCAGTCTCCGCCTGCAATTAATCATAACGCACTGCACGGTTAGTTGAAATAAATGTATAAAAGATGGTCGCCAGATCAACATTTCTCGACGATTCGTCCGAAAGAATAACCCCCTCACATTAATGGAAACAGCATTAGAGTAAGTACTGTGAATGAAAGGGCGTCGGTTCGTTTTTACTTGCAAAGTTGAACAGCAATATTGTGACTATTGAAAGATTCCAAAGCTGGAAAATGACTAGGAATAGCAACGTGAATTTCTGTGCGGAGAGTGACCTCTGAGGCGCATGGAGTCCAGCGTCGACCGCGGCGTAGGTGATGGAACACCAGCAGTTGTGTGTGGCAGTTTCACGAAGCTTCATGGAAATATCAGATATTATTTCGCGTTGAGGGTGCGATTAATTTTAATAATCATAGGATCTCCTTGTTCGGAGACAGTTGTATGACACATTTATTCCATTAAAATGCCCATCTAGAAGTGAGCTCTTGTCCGATAACGAAAATCATTGGCCGGTTTTTGACGGTTGGCTTCGGAAAATCTCCTACCACTCGTCTCCTCCCATGTTGCCGACAACTGTTGTTGCAGACAGGCTCCTTTCTCAGGAGCGACAGAAGAATTTATTTCCTGGTAAGATCGGTCACTGCAAGAAGCTTGTGACTGACATCATGTCTGTCCACTTCCCTAACTTAATGACTTTGCTCTCACTTCCTCACCCAATAAGGGGTCTATGTGCAAAACCGTGCCGACATGAAACCAAGGGTTTGTTATGTATCGTTCATCATAAGTTGCGCGACGCTGTTTCTCTTGTTATCCCCCACATTCATGTCATTATTGTTTTGAACTGCACTCCTGGAAATTGAAATAAGAACACCGTGAATTCATTGTCCCAGGAAGGGGAAACTTTATTGACACATTCCTGGGGTCAGATACATCACATGATCACACAGAACCACAGGCACATAGACACAGGCAACAGAGCATGCACAATGTCGGCACTAGTACAGTGTATATCCACCTTTCGCAGCAATGCAGGCTGCTATTCTCCCATGGAGACGATCGTAGAGATGCTGGATGTAGTCCTGTGGAACGGCTTGCCATGCCATTTCCACCTGGCGCCTCAGTTGGACCAGCGTTCGTGCTGGACGTGCAGACCGCGTGAGACGACGCTTCATCCAGTCCCAAACATGCTCAATGGGGGACAGATCCGGAGATCTTGCTGGCCAGGGTAGTTGACGTACACCTTCTAGAGCACGTTGGGTGGCACGGGATACATGCGGACGTGCATTGTCCTGTTGGAACAGCAAGTTCCCTTGCCGGTCTAGGAATGGTAGAACGATGGGTTCGATGAAGGTTTGGATGTACCGTGCACTATTCAGTGTCCTCTCGACGATCACCAGTGGTGTACGGCCAGTGTAGGAGATCGCTCCCCACACCATGATGCCGGGTGTTGGCCCTGTGTGCCTCGGTCGTATGCAGTCCTGATTGTGGCGCTCACCTGCACGGCGCCAAACACGCATACGACCATCATTGGCACCAAGGCAGAAGCGACTCTCATCGCTGAAGACGACACGTCTCCATTCGTCCCTCCATTCACGCCTGTCGCGACACCACTGGAGGCGGGCTGCACGATGTTGGGGCGTGAGCGGAAGACGGCCTAACGGTGTGCGGGACCGTAGCCCAGCTTCATGGAGACGGTTGCGAATGGTCCTCGCCGATACCCCAGGAGCAACAGTGTCCCTAATTTGATGGGAAGTGGCGGTGCGGTCCCCTACGGCACTGCGTAGGATCCTACGGTCTTGGCGTGCATCCGTGCGTCGCTGCGGTCCGGTCCCAGGTCGACGGGCACGTGCACCTTCCGCCGACCACTGGCGACAACATCGATGTACTGTGGAGACCTCACGCCCCACGTGTTGAGCAATTCGCCGGTACGTCCACCCGGCCTCCCGCATGCCCACTATACGCCCTCGCTCAAAGTCCGTCAACTGCACATACGGTTCACGTCCACGCTGTCGCGGCATGCTACCAGTGTTAAAGACTGCGATGGAGCTCCGTATGCCACGGCAAACTGGCTGACACTGACGGCGGCGGTGCACAAATGCTGCGCAGCTAGCGCCATTCGACGGCCAACACCGCGGTTCCTGGTGTGTCCGCTGTGCCGTGCGTGTGATCATTGCTTGTACAGCCCTCTCGCAGTGTCCGGAGCAAGTATGGTGGGTCTGACACACCGGTGTCAATGTGTTCTTTTTTTCCATTTCCAGGAGTGTATATTTAATAATACGTGTTGTCGCCTCATTTGCAGACTTCCAGCTGTGTGATAACGAATCAATACATTGATACCAGTCAGAGATGAGTCAACCCTAGTTACCAAACCGGGCCACCTTGGGTTGAGGTGATTTCAAGTCAACACGAGTTAGACTGTTACTGACTCAGGTTGTGCTCACGTGATGCACGGCGGCCGTCGCTGTCGACGACGGTTTCGCGTGATTTGGGTACAAAGTGACTGAGGGAAACCACGACGGAGCGGTAACTTCACACCATTAATGCTCGAGCTGTGTTACGTGGTTACCTTAAGATCGTCCGATAATCGTCAGAATCCTCACAGCAAAATCCGGTTGTCTCATGAGTGTATTTTCGAATTGCGACCTATAGCACGGCAACCATACATGCACATGACGAGGCGCTCATTAAGAAAATGGCTCTGAGCACTATGGGACTCAACTGCTGAGGTCATTAGTCCCCTAGAACTTAGAACTAGTTAAACCTAACTAACCTAAGGACATCACAAACATCCATGCCCGAGGCAGGATTCGAACCTGCGACCGTAGCGGTTCTGCGGTTCCAGACTGTAGCGCCTTTAACCGCAAGGCCACTTCGGCCGGCGCTCATTAAGACCGTCCAAATCTTATAGCATATTCAAAGTGTCCCACTAGCGTATTTTCAAATTTCAGCTTGTAGTGTGCCATCCATTAATGCTCGTGACAAGGCATTTGACTGCCTTACGATCACCCGCTGGCTGTCAAAATGTATAATGTGGATTTCGGAAGGTTCACAAGCATATTTTCAAAATTTCAAACCAAGAGACCCGAAATTGCAGCCTGTAGCCCTGTGCACAGTCATGCTCGTGAGCAATAATTTGTCTACCTTACGAGAGCCCGATAGCGTTCAAAATCTATACAGTAAGTTTCAGATGGTTCACACACCTATTTTCCAAATTTCAGAACTGCAGACCAAAAACTGTGCAATTATGCTCGTGAACAGGCTTTTAGCTACCTTACGGTCGTCCGATAGCCATCAGAATCTACAAATGTGTCAGGGTTTTCAAAATTTCAAGCTCTATGACCAAAAACTGCACCTTATGTAGTGTTCATGTAGTGTTCATAGCGCTCATATATATTTTGGCCGAAACACGGGGTGATTAAGCAAACTGAATCGCAATCTACGCATGCGCAATAAAAAGAACGGCTACAGCTCGGTTAGTCGGTTTGCGTTCACCTCCAGTGCGTTAGCAATTTTACCATCGGAAACCATTAACACTATTAAGCGCATAACTTCCGCAATAATCCTCTACAATATATAAAATGAACATCATTAATCCGCTTGCAAGAGAGGTTAGCGCTCTTTGTATTGCGACGTTTATTCCAAGAAACGACGATTTTACCAGGAGGAAATCATACAGATTTACTTCTGCCTTAGAACTGAAACGAATCGGTCTATATATCGCGGCTAGGATCTTTTGACAGATCGAAGCATTGTTCGCAGCCGCCATTATTGAAATTTCATCTCATGTTAATCTTGAGTAATTGTGATGAATTAATTATCAGAGAAATTGCGTCGCACATATCTGGAAACAGAGTGTTGCTCATTCACGAATATAATTTGCTGGATATTCAAAACATTCGTTGTGTTTTAATTCAACACAGCAGAATTCACGGTTATCAGATCCTTCGCCGACTCATAGATCGCACGGGTCAATAAAGAAAGGATGCATAGCTAGAGCCTGCATCCACGTTCATATTGTCTTTGGTAAGCACGCCGACGAATTCCGGGCGGTCCATGGAGATCTTTTAATGCATTCTTTTAACTTCCAGCTCAGGAATAAAGTTGCAGCATCATCGCCGAGACTACCTCGAGACTTCTTCAGAACGAATTTACGGCAATTCCAACAAACTTAAAGTATATTTGGTAGTTAATTTTCTAATAACAACGATCAAACAATTAACGATGTAATTATTTTACACAGTTGCTCTAATCAAACAATGTATCATCACTAATTAACATTCATACTTCTTGCAATATTGAATTTTCCGGACATTTGGTTAGGGATATTTTATTTGATCAATATTTACTCCAATAGTTTACGTTCCTGCGGGCTCGCAGCGCGATGTGTCTTGCAGAGGCATTGTAAGTAGAGCAATCCAAATCGCTGCCATTTTTAAATGGCTAAAATGGTTCAAATGGCTCTGAGCACTATGGGACTCAACTGCTGAGGTCATTAGTCCCCTAGAACTTAGAACTAGTTAAACCTAACTAACCTAAGGACATCACAAACATCCATGCCCGAGGCAGGATTCGAACCTGCGACCGTAGCGGTCTTGCGGTTCCAGACTGCAGCGCCTTTAACCGCACGGCCACTTCGGCCGGCGCCATTTTTAAAGTATTTAGTGCTTTACTGTTTGGCTTGCGATAGGCCTATTTCGGCTACAGTGCCATTTTCTAGCTGCCTGCGGATAATGCATAACCTCGATTATCTTTGGATCTTTTCTTATGTATAGCTATTGACAATATTCGATGACTATACAATAGCTTCCGTCTAGCTGCTTTTGATGTCCATAAAACATCGACAGGTGCTGTCACTGTCTAATGATTTAATTGGTATATCTTATATGTGGCTGCTATAGTGCCATATCTCGATCGTTAATGTTCTTGTACACGAGATTTGTTGTTGGCTACGGCCTTTTTGTTCTGTTTACTAATTTTGTACTTGGGCAGCTTTATTTCTCTGTGTTAGTGATTTGACCTTTGCTATTAATTTAATCTTTTCTTGTAAAATGTTTTGAGCATGTATGTTTATCTGTTATCTATATTTGGGGTACCGCTTCCTACCAAAAAAAGATGTACAACGTTATAAAATCTTTTTCGTCTAAGATATTCCAAATTGATTATGTGTAATTATTTATATGCATATAGACATAACACAGTTTGGCAGTGATTGGTTTAATAGGTCACGAGAAAAAGGAACATTAATAATTATAAGTATTAATAATTATAGGTATTAATTTCTGAATTCGAAGAAAAATTTTGAAATCTGAATTTAAAATTGCATTTTACAGTTACTAACAACGATGTAAAATTAACGTTGGGTTGTTTTTGGGGAAGGAGACCAGACAGCGAGGTCATCGGTCTCATCGGATTAGGGAAGGACGGGGAAGGAAGTCGGCCGTGCCCTTTCAAAGGAACCATCCCGGCATTTGCCTGGAGCGATTTAGGGAAATCACGGAAAACCTAAATCAGGATGGCCGGACGCGGGATTGAACCGTCGTCCTCCCGAATGCGAGTCCAGTGTAAAATTAACGTAGAAGTAGTCTGTCTAATGGTTAGTAGCAATATATCATGGTCTTTACGCTGTAGGCCAAATCTAGATGGCATAACTAATTTTCAACGTGACGATGAGTATATTAACCTGGGACTAAGTGACACCTTTGTGCTACGTAGGCCACGAAGGCAGAGTTGCACCACTACGAAGATTTGTGTAAAATGCACTGCAGCGTTGACACACGCGACGTTTATGAAAAATGTTTCGGTTTTCTACCGCAGACCGCGAGGTGTTATCCTACTAAGGGTTTTTGAGGGAGAACAGAATCAGCCACAAATACTGTCTTATTTCACTGGAATGACTAGTTTTTCGCCATTTTCTCGTCTTCAGATGGGTACACTTGTTTTATTACAGTATCTGAACCAATACTATACTCTGATTATATAGGTATAAAATCGCGACACAAACTTAAATCCATAAGTGCTTTCGATTTTGTGGCAGTTGGCTCTGAGCACTATGGGACTCAACTGCTGTGGTCATGTCCCCTAGAACTTAGAACTACTTAAACCTAACTAACCTAAGGACATCACACACATCCATGCCCGAGGCAGGATTCGAACCTGCGACCGTAGCAGTCGCACGGCTCCGGACTGCGCGCCTAGAACCGCGAGACCACCGCGGCCGGCTTTGTGGCAGTCTTAAAGGTATTTATTCACTACCCGAATCAGCAAGTAGCAAATGTAATGTTAACGAGAATTTCCGTCCACTGAACAAGTAAAGAACATCGCATCTCTGCTGACATATGAAACAAGACATAAGCACACTGGGAAGGGCTTCGCATGTATGGCAGTAGATATTCACCGATTTGCAAATAAGGTTGAAAGAACAACAATGCTGTGAAAACGGTCTTTTTTTTAAACCTACTGCCTCCGTAATGTCCTTGTTTCCGAAGTTTTTAGCTTCCATGAAAGCCGTGGATTATCTTCATGGTGACTGGAAACAAAGGGCGAGACTACTGCGCATGAAATTGTCCGCTTTCAGTTCGGGCAACATCAATACCTCCAAGAACAATTGATTGTTCTTAGGTTGCAGCAATTACCCCACAATAGATATTGGAACATCAACGCCCTTCTGAAAAAAAAAAGAAAGTTTGCACTTAGCGTAAGTTTCTGGAAAGCCATTCTTTCACCCCTGTACTGGCTATTCAATTCGGGAGAATGACAGAGCGTGTGAATAAACATCTACCAATTTATTTAGTAACGCAGACGATGGCGCGCTCAATAGCGCAGCTACGTCACTAAGGATTACGCCAAGAATGGAGATTCCATTGGGTGTGTGGTGTTTTACTTTGTTCGTGCACGAATCTGCGTTACGAGCATCGGTCACGCACAGAGCGGCCGAGATGTTTCTGCAGTGTGCATACACAATAACACGTATTGCGAACGAGTAGTGGGCGGAGTGAGAGTGTGCGCAGAAAGCGGCGCAGCGCTTTCGAGTGAACACTGCTGGGCTGGCGCTGAAGTGCACACCGAATGCAAAGCAGGGAAAGGGCCCGAGCATTGTGATGTTCTGCGTGGCCGAGCGGGCGCGAAGGCGCGGCCCAGAACCCACGTCAGGTGGCCGGCGAGCGCTGAATAGCCGGGCGAGCCGCCTGGGAGAAGAGCGCGGCGGCGCCAGCCCTCCGTACTTCTGTCATCGCCGAGTTTACTCTCGCACGCGTTGGAAGCGGCGCATAAGATGCTGCACGCAGCATGCTTCGACTATAGAAAATGACGCACGTTTGGTTCACATCTTCACACGTTCGATGAGAGTTCCTGACGTTATCTAGAGGCACGGTACTATTAACGACACAGAGCTGAATTTCCACCTGGTTAGGTTAGCGTGCTGCTGACGCAACCGTTCTGGCTGCATCTCTGTGATTTTGCTGTTGGAAGCACCGGAAAAGGATCCGCATAGCTCTGTAAGGCCACATAAAATCTAAATAAACAGCGACAAAATGTCAAATCGAAAGACTTCTTGCAGCATGGGAGCACATGACAATTTATTCGCTTGTTCTGCGCTTTTCAGATTTTTTTCAGCCATCAGTACGACGTACTTCATAATGATAAATGGTTCCATAAAGAAATTACGTGTAGCGTTCGGTGTTTTCTCTTGTGATAGAATGAACGATTGAAATCTCGTCTACAATGCGACAACAGCAAAGGAAGGATTAAATACAGTGTGACCCAAGAGTCCGTTAGCTATTGGAAAAGCATTAATTTACGTAATAATGTAGGTAGAGTTATAAAAACTGGCATAAATGCCTGGAATGATATAGGGTTTTATTTAATAGAAAACGAGTGCAAAAACTGACCAACAGATGGCGCTGAACGGCAAACACCTCAGTAACGCCGCATGAGAATTTTGTATAAAATTAACTGTACTGAAAGAGGGAGTCAGATCATCCCTAGCCTGCCTGATAAATACTTGCTGGAAGGTACAACTTTTATGCACGACGGCGCTCCACCCCATATTGCTACTCGTGTGAAAGATCTCTAGCGCACATCGTTTGGTGAGAATCGCGTACTGAACCCCCATGTCCGTCATGCTTGGCCTCCCAGGTTCTCAGGCCTCAATCCGTGCGTTTATTGGTTCTCGGAAGCCGCAAGTCTACGGCGATCGTGCGTTCTCGTTTGGGATTCTAAAATTATTTATTATTTAGCGTATGGCTAATACAGACATATCATGAAATTACATATACATATGTACATATTGACACACAAGAAACTTAAGTTTGTCTTTACAACTGAATATCCAATCCTTCAATCCAGCGCACTGCATCTGGAGTTGCTAGCAGGAAGTCCTCTTTGGCGCCGTGATAGGCTCGAATCCTGCATTCAGTGACAATGTGGTGAACAGTCTGGTATGGAGCCCCGCAGTCACAGGCTGGATCAGGCAGCTTCTTCCACTTAAGGAGAGCATCCCTGCATCGCCCATGGCTGGTACGGATTCTGTTGAGAGTAGACCACGTCTTGCGTGGTAAGTCGAATCCACTTGGAAGTTTAGCACCTGAGAAGATGTTATGCAGGTGCACATCTGTCACTGCTTCCCACCGACCTTTCCATTCTTCAAGAGGTTTGAAATTCTTAGCAACCATGTCAGCAGCATCGCACAGAGTTGGATGACGTGATTTCAGTCTCTTGCGATTTAAAAGTGGCAGGTCGCTATGCACGGGTAGGTTAGAATTCCTGGAGATCTTGTGGAATTCTCTCATAAGGGCAGTACATCTGCGTAGATCAGGAGGCATTATACCGGTTAACAGTGGAAGCCAATAAACTGGAGTAGATCTGATTGTGCCAGATATTATGCGCATTGTCGTATTCAGCTGGGTATCAACAAGCCTTGTATGATGACTATTCATCCAAACAGGTGCACAGTACTCAGCACTTGAGTATACCAAGCCCAGAGCTGAAGTTCGCAGGGTGGTTGCTGTAGATCCCCAGGTAGTTCCGCATAGCTTATGGAGGATGTTGTTTCGAGTCCTCAGCTTTTGAGCTAAGTTAAGAAGGTGTTGTTTGAAGCATAGTGTACGATCCAGGATGACACCAAGATATTTTGGGTTCCAGTTGTGACGAAGAATTCTGCCTCTGAAACTTACCTCCAGTTTTACGTTCGCCAACTGGTTATTTAGATGGAAGCAACACACTTCTGTTTTACTCACACTGGGTTGGAGTCTCCAGATTTTGAAGTAATTGTCTAATGCAGACAGGTCATTGGCTAAAATCTCTTCTGTTGTCTTCATTTCCTGGTGTTTGACGGCTAGAGCCAGGTCATCGGCATAGCAGTATTTTCTAAAAGAAAACACCCGACGGCAAATTCTCATCACACTTACTGGTATGCTGTACAGTGCTGTTCCACACACGTTGAGCATGTATTATAAAGAACATAGTCATTACCAAAAATCAATTGTTATGCTAATTATTGATTACGTATCATAAGAAATGCCATCTGTTGGTCATTTTGTGCACATTTTTGGTTTCAATAAAATCCCACGTCAGTTCAAGCATGTGTGTCAATTTTTACGTGTCTATCAACATTATTCTGTGAAGTTCAAAATGGTTCAAATGGCCCTAAGCACTATGGGACTTAACATCTGAGACCATAAGTCCCCTAGACTTAGAACTACTTAAACCTAACTAACCTAAGGACATCACACACATCCATGCCCGAGGCAGGATTCGAACCTGCGACGTTAGCAGCCACGTGGTTCCGGACTGAAGCGCCTAGAACCGCTAGGCCATCGTGGCCGGCTTTCTGTGAAGTACTGAGTATTCAAATGTTAACGGAATAGCGGAAGATATCCATTGCCTACCTACGAAATCATCGCAGTAGTAGCCTTTTTTCCTTCTGTCTCCTACTCCCGGCCGGCACCTACTGATGAGTCGCAGCGGTTTAAACACGACTCGCATTCGGGAGAAGCGGGGTTCGGTTCCCATTCAGCTATAGGTTTCCGTCGATTCCTAAACTACTTAAGGCGAACACCCCGATGATTCCTTTGAAAATTTTACGTCAGGTTTCCGTCCCACACATCTGTCCAATACGAGTTTGTACACAGTCTCTAATGAAGTCATCTCGAAAGTAGGTTAAAGCCTACTCTTCCTCCATTAAGGCAGGCCTGATATGAAGATCCCACACACTGGAGCAAGTTTCAAGAATGGATCACAGAGCAGTGATGAATGGAGTATTTTAGAATTTACCCAACAAGACTTCCTGTCTACTCTCCCTACAGCTGATGTGATATGTTCGTTCTACATCATATCGGTAATAGTACATATTTTATGAACGACTGAGTCTGATGACCCATTACTAATTCGATAACCGATGATTATTATTTTCATTATTTACTTCAGTTACTTCCTATTTCAAGACAAGCTGTCAGTCGGCAGACAAAATCTGATATTTTTTCTGGACGATTCTAATTTTTATTCCACTTATTCATAATATCCTGTGACATCACAGGGAAACAATTGGAGATTAATAATTCACAAACCATTCGAGATATCCAAACAACATTTTTAACAAATGGGCGAGTATTCTGTGTCTGCCGAATGGTAGAGACTGCGATAGACAGAGAAGGATGGCTTCATCGGCAGGGACTGACCTAGAGTAGATGATAATCTTTTAAGTTACGATGCTTTTAACACATCGTTGTACTTCTTCAAGGATATTCGAGAGGATGGAAAGAAGGAAGACTATTTTTATAGCGTACCGTCGACGACCAGGCCGTTAGAGTCAGAGCACAAGCTCGGTTTTGGGAAAGGAAAAGAAGGAAAGCGATCCTGCCCTTTCAGAGAAACTGTTATGGCATTTTACTTAAACAATAGAAAGGAACACAGATAACTCAAGTCTGGGTGACAGTCCTCCCGGGAGTCCTGTGTGCTGATCTATGCGCCACCTCGCTCGGTACATACACTAATTCAAAGACCATTTTTTCGCCAAAAGACGAGGAAGATATGCTAAATAGGAAGATCAAAGTCGCTAGTCACGATTAACATGCGTCTTATCATAGTTTCTTTACCTGGAAGCGGGGGTGACTCATGCAGTCAGAACTATCAGGTTTAAGTAATAATCGCATTTTATTGTAAATATTATCATGCGCATTATTACTGCAGTCTCTTTCTTATAACCACAGTTCAGTAACTACCCAGCTACAAAATGAACAGCAACAAGAGTAAAACAAGTCTAATGGAGCGTAATATACGCTGAGGTGATAATAGTCAAGAAATACCTCCTAATACAGAGTCGGGCCTCCTTTTGCCAGGCATAGTGCAGAAACTCATAAAGTCGTTGGAAGTCCCCTGCAGAAAGACAGAGCCATGCTGCCTCGGTAGGCGTCCATAATTTCGAAAGTTTTCACGGTGCAGGATGTTGTGCACGGAATAACCACCGGATAAAGTCCCATAAATGTACGATGGGATTCATGTCGTTGGATCTGGGCGGCCAAATAATTCGCTCTAATTGTCTAGAATGTTCTGCAAACCACTCGCGAAAATTGTGGCCAGGTGACATGACACCGTTCAGTCCGCGGAAGAATGTAAATGGTCTCCAAGTAGCCGAACATAACCGTTTCCAGTCAGTTGAACCAGAGGACCCATTCCATTCTATGCCCACACCATTATGGAGCCACCATCAGCTTGCACAGTACAAGTTGGGTCCATGGCTTCGTGGGGTCTGCGCCACTTTCAAACACTACCATCAGCTCTTAGGAACTGAAATCGGGACTCATCTGACCAGGCCACGTTTTCCAGTCGTCTAGGGTCCAGCCGATAAGGTCACGAGCCCAGGAGAGGCGCTGCAGGCGATGTCGTGCTGGTAGCAAAGGCACTCGTGTCGGTCGTCTGCCCTTCAACGCCATATTTAGCCGCACAACCCTAACGGATGCGTTCGTCCCACGTTGATTTCTGCCTATGTTTTACGCAGTGTTGCTTGTCTGCTAGTACTGGCAACTCTACGCAACGCCGCTGCTGTCGGTCGTTAAGTGAAGGCCATCGGCCATTGCGTTGTCTGTGGTGAGATGCACACTCTTGATACTGTGGATCTCGGAATACTGAAGTCCCTAACGATTTCTGAAATGGAATGTCCGATGCGTCAAGCTCCAACTACTATTCCGCGTTCAAAGTCTATTAATTCGCGTCGTGCGACAATAATCACGTCACCAGATTATAAATGACAACTCCGACAATGTACTGCCCTTTTGTAGCTTGTGTACACGATACTACCGCCGTCTGTAGACTATATGTGCATTTCGCTATTCCATCACTTATGTCAGCTCAGTGTAGTTACGACAAGTGATGCTGTGGGGATTAAACTACAAAATGGAAAAGGAAAATTAGAAGACTAAGTTTGCTTCTTGAGTAGCAAGATAATTGAAGATGACCGAAGTAGAGGAGATTTTAAACAGGCAATTCCAAGGAAATTGTTTCTGAGAGACAGAAATATTTTAACATCTAAGATAAATTTAAGTTTTAGGAACTTTTCTCTGCAATAAAAAAAAATGTCGTGTGACTAGGGCCTCCCGTCGGGTTGACCGTTCGCCTGGTGCAAGTCTTTCGATTTGACGCCACTTCGGCGACTTGCGCGTCGATGGGGATGAAATGATGATGATAAGGACAACACAACACCAGTCCCTGAGCGGAGAAAATCGACGCAGCCGGGAATCGAACCCGAGCCCTTAGGATTGACAATCTGTCGCGCTGACCACTTTTTTTTAAAATTTCATTTTGTTCGCTTTTGTTCGTTGTATCTGCTCGGGGCAGACGTCGTAAGACATCCGTTTGAGTTCGTTGTTGATCGATTAACTCAGTTTTTTTTTTTTTTTTATTACAGAGGCAGCTCACCCTCCGACCGAACACGCTGAGCTACCGTGCCGGCATCCACTCAGCTACCGGGGGCGGACTTCTCTGCAATGATTTGTCTAGAGTATACCCTTATATAGGAGAGAAGCATAGACAAAATGCTGTATATTCGAGAAGAAAATAGAACCTTGTGAAATATGGTGCAAAAAAGAATTCTCAAGATCAGATGTTAGAGCTTTAAGGAGAAATGAAGAGAAAAGAGCATTATGGGACTATGACTTAACTTGACTAAAAGAAGACATCGGCCGATAAATACAGTCTAGGACATCAGGGAAGTCAGTTTGGTTGTTGAGAGAAGCGTGTCTTTCTTTGGGGTGGAGACAGGAGATTGGCTGGTGATCCTAGAAATTGTCGCACGAGATCAAGGCTTGACTGTGGTATGCATTTTGAAATGGTGGATGTAGGTTGCAGTAGTTAACCTGAGAGAAATAGCGTTGCACAGGATAGACTACCAAGAAGTAGTGCATCAAACCAGAAATGGCTGTGAGCACTACGGGACTTAACTTCTGAGGTCATCAGTCCCCTAGAACTTAGAACTACTTAAACCTAACTAACCTAAGGGCATCACACACATCCATGCCCGAGGCAGGATTCGAACCTGCGACTGTAGCGGTCGCGCGGCTCCAGAATGTAGCGCCTAGAACGGCTCGGCCATTCCTTGGGGGGGAAAAATGTTCAGATGTGTGTGAAATCTTATGGGACTTAGCTGCCAAGGTCATCAGACCCTAAGCTTACACACTACTTAACCTAAATTATCCTAAGGACAAACACACACACCCAATCCCGAGGGAAGACTCGAACCTCCGGCGGGACCAGCCGCGCAGTCTATGATGCGGCGCCTTAGACCGCTTTTTTTTTTAATCTCATTTTGTTCGTTATAGTTCGTTGCAATTGTTCGTGGCGGACGTCCCCAGACGCCCGTTGAAGTTCGTTATTGATTCATTCACTCAGTTTTTTTTTTTATTACAGAGGACAGCTAACCCTCTGACCGAACACGCTGAGCTACCGTGCCGGCATACCGCTCGGCTAATCCCTCGCGGCCCTTGGGGAAACTTTTGTGACTCAGCACAGTGGGCTGCCAAGTGATTTCGTATTGCGAGTACAGTCTGGAAAATATTAGAACCGGAGAGCACCAGGCACGGAGCAGAAGCTGCTAGAAGAAAAGTGGAGTGATGCAGATGCAGTAAGATTGTGCAACCGTGTGTGGCGGGGAAGGCGCAGTGGAGCAGGCTTGCCGCTCTGCCGGCTCCGTGGGCGCGCACCGCGGGCAAGTGGGGCGCGGCGACCAGGAAACCCGCCAGCGGCCGTGACCGCCGCGCCGAACCCACAACACGGCACCACACAATGCCCTGCCGTGCAACGAGCGCCGCCCTTGGCCGACTCTGTGCCACCTCTGGGCGTGCTCCTGCTTCGGTTTCTCCTCACCACCTCGCGCAACTGCTCTGCAGTGGCAAAGCCTCTTATTTGCAGGTATTCTTCAAAGTGCAGAGCATACACAAGTAAAACACTCCTATGTTTACCACGTTTTTCAAGAACTTTTTGCTTCTAAATGCGTGTTCACAGATTCTCCTCCTGATATGTTTCTACTTTTGTAACTCTATCTACCCTTTTCTAATGTTCTGATCGTGTGAGAAACTCTCATGAACTGCTAGCTAACTACGTCGAAAGGGGAAACATTGTTCGTGTGTTGAAAATCTTTCTATATCTTGTAATGTTTGCAGAAACATATCGCTCCCCTGCAAGAAACGTGGCACAAGTCAATTATTAGTTTGTGTCACTGAAAAATACGTGTCATGCGACCCAATGTGCACGGAAAACGTCACGTATGAATCTCGCAGTTTGTCCACTTCAGTGCACACTGGACCCGCATTCGGGAGGACGACGGTTCAATCCCGCGTCCGGCTATCCTGATTCAGGTTTTCCGTGATTTCCCTAAATGGCTCCAGGCAAATGCTGGGATGGTTCCTTTGAAAGGGCACGGCCGACTTCCTTCCCCATCCTTCCCTACTCCGATGAGACCGACGACCTCGCTGTTTGGTCTCTTCCCCGAAAACAACCCAACTCCACTTCAGGACAGTTGTGTCAGTATGTTGCAGGCTACTTCATGATTCGTCACGGTAAGAAGAGTGCCGCTTCATCGTTGTTATTTCTGGCAGGTGTGCGTGGGTCATCCAAGAAAAGCGGCACTACTGAGCTGTGACACTGTTCATGTATAAGATAAGATAATGTAATTTTTAATATAATTCATTATTAAAATGTCCCTGTTTATACAAGGTTTCTATCTTACATTACAATGTCCTTCACTTATTCATGCATGCATCACTGAAGGAACGACGCTGTTTTGACCATTCCAGCTGTTGAAAACATTAGGAAATTTCGTGCGTTGCCGAGTACAAGAAAAAAAAAAAAATGAAACTCTCCGAGATTAACAATGAGTTCACATTGAATCCCTTTTCTCGGCAATTAGTATTGGCTCTTGGCTCTGAGCACTATGGGACTTAACATCTGTGGACATCAGTCCCCTAGAACTTAGAACTACTTAAACCTAACTAACCTAAGGACATCACACACATCCATGCCCGAGGCAGGATTCGAACCTGCGACCGTAGCGGTCACGCGGTTCCAGACTGAAGCGCCTAGAACCGCACGGCTACAGTGGCCGGCCAATTAGTATTCCTACATTACATAAGCCCTTTTATGATTTTGTGTATTGTACATTGTGTTCCTTAAATTGTACCTAATTGATGTTCCTTATTATTTTTGTAAATTATAATTTTGCATTATGTATTTTTCTAATAAATCAATATCAAACTCGCTTTTCATTTTTTTTTCTTTTAAGTTAAGTAATAATTTTGCCTGACCGATGTTCGAATGTCGTATTATATTACAGTAAGTAAAAGAAAAATATTATTTGTGGAGTAAAAGTGGCAAAAATATTACATGAGTTTTTAGAAAAGCAAGAAAAGTGACACAACTCAGAGAACTAATTAATAGTTACCTGATAACACCTCACATTCGACGAGAAGAGAACTACATTGTTCATGTTACTGTTCTGTAGTATGCAAAGGTATTTACTGGAAAATTTAAAGGAAGCTTACACTATTTCAAAATAAGTTTTATAGAATTCTTTAATCCGATTATTCTGAAATGTTGAATTTTTTAGTTGTGTCACATTTCTTATCGGGGTGCGATATGTGTTGAGCTCTTCACCCAAGGTAGGGGCAATGCTACTATACACTTCTGTTAACATATTTACGGAAGGGTATTGTTTCTATTTCGCTCTACAGTCGGTAAAGTGGAAATCATAATTTTTGAGATAATGCTGGAACTTAAGCGATTGTACCTGATATTAAAATAAACAAACCAATTCGCAATTTATGTTCCACTGGAAGTAACCGGTTTCGGCTACAATAACTATCATCAGAGCAAGATGATGAAATTTGTCTGTATCTGCAACGTAAGCGATCGTGTTGTACCTCAGAGACGCAACCATAAGATTTCACTGACGCCATTTATTGTTCCATGACATAACAACAACAGTGTTAATAACACCAGTGAATGTGTATTGCAGTTCGTTTGGAACTGAAATCTGCAACAGTATCCACGTCTTCTCGTCGAACAAATCCGAACAGCGCAACGAAAACTGTTCCGTGTACTTGAAATTGTAACTTCGTTGTCAGTGTGGCTTAGCTGACCCGAGTAGAAAATACCATAAAAATATCGGATGGTGACAGTTTACTATGCAAATCTTCTTCATTGCTTCCAGGGCTGCATTCTCCAGAAACATCCACATTTCTCACACAAGTTAATATTATACATCGCAAGAATGCAAAGGCGTTGCTTCTAGATAAAAGCCACGAGGTGCTGGATTTGACTGATCACTTCTGGTTTGTTTATCGATGTACGACACTGAGCTAAAACAGACTTTCAGTTTTATTCCGGTCCGATAGCTTCTTTCGTGTAAAACTGTAATTCAAGGCAAATCATATGAAATGAGTCAAAAACATTTCGCATTTTGTAGCGCATATACTTACCCACCAGTTACTGGAACGTTGCATGTGCTTTATGCTGTAACAGAATTCCGTTGATGCATTCCTTTTTTATTTTCTCGACGTCGCTCATCACCGACGTTTCATGGCAACAACATTAAAAACTTCTGCTATTGCTTCATCGTTCATTCGTCAACTGCATCAGTTACGCAATAAACGATTTCCTTTATGGATATTATTATGTTTATTACGTTATGAAGTCAAGAAATTACAGTAACTCGTTAAATAATAATATGTGGAACATCCTGTCCGCAGCTCGTGGTCGTGCGGTAGCGTTCTCGCTTCCCACGCCCGGGTTCCCGGGTTCGATTCCCGGCGGGGTTAGGGATTTTCTCTGCCTCGTGATGACTGGGTGTTGTGTGCTGTCCTTAGGTTAGTTAGGTTTAAGTAGTTCTAAGTTCTAGGGGACTGATGACCATAGATGTTAAGTCCCATAGTGCTCAGAGCCATTTGAACCATTTGAACATCCATATTTGACGTATCTTCTCACAAAATGCAAAGAATTACAAATAGATTATTCTAATCTTTGAAACAAATTGTATATAGATGCTAATTACAAATAGATTATTCTAATCTTTGAAACAAATTGTATATAGATGCTAACAGATTCTGAGAAACTCGTAGTTTAGCGGTGGGAAAGTGTTTTGATTCTTCACAGATTTTCGGTAATTGTTGGACTACGAAAGAGGAACAACGAGCCCCTTTATGCAGCAAGTCGGGCGCTTCACTTTCGTTGGTGCTAAAGTCTTTCTATGCAGATGAATTTCCGTTAACGCCTTAAGAGATTTTACGGTGTGTAGCGGTGAAGTCATTTCCGTTGCATGTTTGGTAACAGCTCCGAATGTAATGTGAAATTAAGTAACATTCGCGAAGAAACAGCCCTTCAACTATAATTATATTGTTTATTCTCTGTCGATTAGCTGCTCTTCGTCAAGCAGATGTCTTCTATATCGGGCAATCAAATGAAAACGAGAGAGACGAAAAAATGAAGGTAAACTGTTTAGTCTTTCTAAAGCACTCGCCATAACAGTTAATTTATTTGCCCCACTATGAGACAAGGCGGTCGACGCCTTCATGAAAAAAATGTTTGCGGCTCCCTATGGAACCATGATTGTACTCGAGCGAGCACCTCTTCGTCCGAAGGAAATCGACGGCCACGAATGTCTTTCTTCAGGGCTCCGAAGATATGGAAATAGCATGGGGAAAGAGGTCGGAACAGTATGACGGATGTGTAAGGGTTTCCAGAGTAACTTCTGCCGCGAAGTCAAAATAACAGGCACACCAGCATTGGGAAAACCAAATATCTTTTTCTTTGACTGCAGGAGTCCGCTGCTCATTGACTTTGGAACACGGCGCGACAATTAACGTACAGTGGTAAGAGAACACTTTGCAAAAATTTAAGCACGCCCTCAAATCCAAACGCGCAGGAATGTTGACGTACAGCATCACTATGTTGCAGGATAATTCCCTCCCACATGTTGCCAAGGTTGTTTCGACTACGCTGCAGAAGTTTCGCGGGAAAGCCTTTACACATCCTTCATACAGTCCTGCACTCTTCCCATCCGATTTCCATATTTTTGGAGTCGTCGATTTGCTTCGGACGCAGAGCTACTCGTCTGGGTACAATCACAGTCCCTCAGGCAACCGCAGACATTTTTCCATGAAGGTACTGATCGCTTTGTTTCACATTGGGATAAATTAACAATTACGGCGATTACTTTTCAAGTAATAAACATTCTTACTTTTTCCCATCTGTCTCGTTTTCATTTGCCCGTACGATCATACGCGATGAAACAATCTGTCAAACTTCACTGGGTTTGTGAAGTATTTGAGCATGTATAGCGCTGTTTGAACTATTTGACAAATGTAATGTATGACGTGTTTGAGAAAAATTTAGACTTGACGGCATATTTGAAAAGATGGAGGACGGTGTTTGTGTCGTTAGAGGACGAAGCAGAAAAGAATAAATTTCGCATTTTTGTGTCATATTTTTTATGCAAAGGCGAAGTAACTGCGCTATTAAAAGAGTGGTTGTCCATTCACAGTTAGTTCTAGTTGTATTTATTCTAGTAGATTTTGAAGGGTATATTTCTCTCTCAATTTCACCCATTCCATGGACCAGCATCTTGTTTTCTTTTTTCTTCTTTGTACACTTGGTCAGTTGAAGGCGAGAAACGCTTTGTCTACATTGTTACCATACTTAACAACACGAACGGTGCCTGCTTCAAAAGTGAGGTTAAATTGACAAATTTTGTTGGTAGGTGTGCAGACTTGTTTGACAAATCACCCTGAAAGCAGTGTATTTGACAAACAGGTTTAATCTCGTACGGGCTGCGTAAGCGAGCGCGTGGCAGCTGGCACGTGGGACGTAGGAGGCAGCACGTGCTGGCCAGGTGGCGTTTTTTGCGGCGCCTCGTGCCGCGGCCACACGGGCGGTGGCGGCGCTCCAGCTCGCCGTGTGTGCGCGGCCTCACCCCCACGGCGGTTGCTCAGCAAACGACTGGTTATCCTGCGGCGGTTACATGTCCGTCTCTCTGCGGCCAGGGAGCTACACTGCCGTCTAATGAACAAGATACGACCGTACGCTGCGTGACGGGACTAGAGATGTAATAATAAATAGAAAGCAGTATGTTTTCTTAATGGAGACAAATCATTAAACGGAAATATAGCTTCGAGCGCAATCAACGGGGAATGTTACACGGCCGTTACTGTTCACAGAATACGCAAAGGTTCTGGTGGATAACATGGGAAGATCCAGTATCTCTTTGCAGACAATGCGGTTGTATACAGGATGCATCAGGTTCCCGGAAACATGTGCCGCCAAATGTGTCGCTGCGATGATACACTACTGGACACCACGAAGATGACGTGCTACAGACGCGAAACTTAACCGACAGGAAGAAGATGCTGTGATAAGCAAATTATTAGTTTTTCAGAGCATTCACACATGGTTGGCGCCGGTGGGTACACCTACAACGTGCTGACATGAGGAAAGTTTCCAACCGATTTCTCATACAGAAACACCAGTTGACCGGAACTGCCTGGTGAAACGTTGTTGTGATGCCTCGTGTAAAGAGGAGAAATGCGTACCATCACGTTTCCGACTTTGATAAAGGTCGGATTGTAGCCTACCGCGATTGCGGTTTATCGTATCGCGACATTGCTGCTCGCGTTGGTCGAGATCCAATGACTGTTAGCAGAATATGGAATCGGTGGGTTCAGGATGGTAATACGGAACGCCGTGCTGGATCCCAACGGCCTCGTATCACTAGCAGTCGAGATGACAGGCATCTTATCTGCATGGCTGTAACGGATAGTGCAGCCACCTCTCGATCGCTGCGTCAACGGATGGGGACGTTTGCGAGACAACAACCATCTGCACGGACAGTTCGACGACGTTTGCAGCAGCATGTACTATCAGCTCGGAGACCATGGCTGCGTTTACCCTTGACGCTGCATCACAGACAGCAG
Organism: Schistocerca nitens; assembly: GCF_023898315.1. Lineage (NCBI taxonomy): Eukaryota > Metazoa > Arthropoda > Insecta > Orthoptera > Acrididae > Schistocerca > Schistocerca nitens. The sequence continues at coordinate 529,061,979 of NC_064614.1, read as the reverse complement.
CGCCTGCGATGGTGTACTCAACGACGAACCTGGGTGCACGAATGGAAAAACGTCATTTTTTCGGATGAATCCGGGTTCTGTTTACAGTATCATGATGGTCGCATCCGTGTTTGGCGACATCGCGGTGAACGCACTGTGGAAGCGTGTATTCGTCATCGCCATACTGGCGTATCACCCAGCGTGATGGTATAGGTTGCCATTGGTTACACGCGTCGGTCACCTCTTGTTCGCATTGACGGCACTGAACAGTGAACGCTACATTTCAGATGTTACGACCCGTGGCTCTGCCCTTCATTCGGTCACTGCGAAACCCTAAATTTCAGCAGGATAATGCACGACCGCATGTTGCAGGTCATGTACGGGCCTTTCTGGATACCGAAAACGTTCGACTGCTGCCCTGGCCAGCACATTCTCCAGATCTCTCATCAATTCAAAACGTCCGGTCAATGGTGGCCGAGCAACTGGCTCGTCACAATAAGCCAGTCGCTACTCTTGATGAACTGTGGTGTCGTGTTGAAGCTGCATGGGCAGCTGTACCTGTACACGCCATCCAAGCTCTGTTTGACTAAATTCCCAGGCGTATCGAGGCCGTTATTACGGCCAGAGGTGGTTGTTCTGGGTACTGATTTCTCAGGATCTATGCACCCAAATTGCGTGAAAATGTGATCATATGTCAGTTCTAGTATAATATAGTTGTCCAATGAATACCCGTTTATCATCTGCATTTCTTCTCGGTGTAGCAATGTTAATGGTCAGTAATATATAGTTTTCTGCTTCTTACATGTACACCTCACTTAGTGAGTATTATGGTAAAATGAAAGCTTATACGAAAGCATCCAACCCCATTTCTTCCCGTGGATAACCGAAAGTGGAATAAAAAAAAAGCGGGATATTAACTTGGGGAATATCTGCACCAACTCAAGTGCAACAAAAAGGTGGTGTGCTCCCTGCCGCCGTTGGATAAGCAGCTGCAGCAGCAAGTCGTATACTCCTAGCTCACTCATTTGTTACATAGTTTAATTCTTAATTTCTTTGCGTGTTATTGGTACTTGCATTGTTTAATTCATAAATTTCGGGCGTATTATAGTATTTGAGAGCGTAGCGTCGCGTTTTAGTACCTGAATAGTGTAAATTCGCGTAGTGGTTTGCCTTCTGTTTTGGTTTTGAACGGCCAGTGTCGGTTGGTCACAGTCAGTGTGCTCCCTGCCGCCGTTGGATAAGCAGCTGCAGCAGCAAGTCGTATACTCCTAGCTCACTCATTTGTTACATAGTTTAATTCTTAATTTCTTTGCGTGTTTTTGGTACTTGCATTGTTTAATTCATAAATTTCGGGCGTATTATAGTATTTGAGAGTTGTAGCATCGCGTTTTAGTACCTGAATAGTGTAAAATCGCGTAGTCTCCTTCCGCCGCCGAGCAGTGTGTCAGCAGTGCGCAAGTAGCAGCATTACTGCATTTACTAGGCAATCTTGTATTTTAATAACCGTTTAAATTTTGTCGATTTGTTTGCGCTCTCTGTACATTAGTTCAGAAGTTCTTTGCACAACAGTTTTTAGCATGGATAGGGACTGCAACTGCTGTGTTCGGATGCAGGCTGAGTTGGCATCCCTTCGCTCCCAGCTTCAGGCAGTGTTGGCTTCGGTCACACAGCTTGAGGCTGTTGCCAATGGGCATCACTGTGGGGTTCCGGATGGGGGTTTGTCGGGGACGGCCAGCTCGTCACACGCATCCCCCGATCGGACTACGACTGTGGTTGCCCGGGATACTGCCCGCATTGAGGCTGATCCCTCACCTGTGGTAGAGTGGGAGGTCGTCTCAAGGTGTGGCAGGGGGCGAAAGACATTCCGGAGGGCTGAACGGAAGGCCTCTCCCGTTTGTCTGACGAACCGGTTTCAGGCTCTGTCTCAGGCTGATACTGATCTTCGGCCTGACATGGCTGCTTGTCCTGTTCCAGAGGTTGCCCCTCAGTCTGCAAGATCCGGGCGGTCGCAGAGGGTGGGCTTACTGGTAGTTGGGAGCTCCAACGTCAGGCGCGTAATGGGGCCCCTTAGGGAAATGGCAGCAAGAGAGGGGAAGAAAACCAATGTGCACTCCGTGTGCATACCGGGGGGAGTCATTCCAGATGTGGAAAGGGTCCTTCCGGATGCCATGAAGGGTACAGGGTGCACCCATCTGCAGGTGGTCGCTCATGTCGGCACCAATGATGTGTGTGGCTATGGATTGGAGGAAATCCTCTCTGGCTTCCGGCGGCTATCTGATTTGGTGAAGACTGCCAGTCTCGCTAGCGGGATGAAAGCAGAGCTCACCATCTGCAGCATCGTCGACAGGACTGACTGCAGACCTTTGGTACAGAGCCGAGTGGAGGGTCTGAATCAGAGGCTGAGACGGTTCTGCGACCATGTGGGCTGCAGATTCCTCGACTTGCGCCATAGGGTGGTGGGGTTTCGGGTTCCGCTGGATAGGTCAGGAGTCCACTACACGCAACAAGCGGCTACAAGGGTAGCAGGGGTTGTGTGGCGTGGGCTGGGCGGTTTTTTTAGGTTAGATGGCCTTGGGCAAGTACAGAAAGGGCAACAGCCTCAACGGGTGCGGGGCAAAGTCAGGACATGCGGGGACCAAGCAGCAATCGGTATTGTAATTGTCAACTGTCGAAGCTGCGTTGGTAGAGTACCGGAACTTCAAGCGCTGATAGAAAGCACCGAAGCTGAAATCGTTATAGGTACAGAAAATTCTGCCGAAATTTTTACAAAGGTACAGACGGTGTTTAGAAAGGATAGATTGTATGCAACCGGTGGTGGGGTGTTCGTCGCTGTTAGTAGTAGTTTATCCTGTAGTGAAGTAGAAGTGGATAGTTCCTGTGAATTATTATGGGTGGAGGTTACACTCAACAACCGATCTAGGTTCATAATTGGCTCCTTTTACCGACCTCCCGACTCAGCAGCATTAGTGGCAGAACAACTGAGAGAAAATTTGGAATACATTTCACATAAATTTTCTCAGCATGTTATAGTCTTAGGTGGAGATTTCAATTTACCAGATATAGACTGGGACACTCAGATGTTTAGGACGGGTGGTAGGGACAGAGCATCGAGTGACATTATACTGAGTGCACTATCCGAAAATTACCTCGAGCAATTAAACAGAGAACCGACTCGTGGAGATAACATCTTGGACCTACTGATAACAAACAGACCCGAACTTTTCGACTCTGTACGTGCAGAACAGGGAATCAGTGATCATAAGGCCGTTTCAGCATCCCTGAATATGGAAGTTAATAGGAATACAAAAAAAGGGAGGAAGGTTTATCTGTTTAGCAAGAGTAATAGAAGGCAGATTTCAGACTACCTAACAGATCAAAACGAAAATTTCTGTTCCGGCACTGACAATGTTGAGTGTTTATGGAAAAAGTTCAAGGCAATCGTAAAATGCGTTTTAGACAGGTACGTGCCGAGTAAAACTGTGAGGAACGGGAAAACCCTTCGTAGTACAACAACAAAGTTAGGAAACTACTGCGAAAGCAAAGAGAGCTTCACTCCAAGTTTAAACGCAGCCTAAACCTCTCAGACAAACAGAAGCTAAACGATGTCAAAGTTAGCGTAAGGAGGGCTATGCGTGAAGCGTTCAGTGAATTCGAAAGTAAAATTATATGTACCGACTTGACAGAAAATCCTAGGAAGTTCTGGTCTTACGTTAAATCAGTAAGTGGCTCGAAACAGCATATCCAGACACTCCGGGATGATGATGGCATTGAAACAGAGGATGACACGCGTAAAGCTGAAATACTAAACACCTTTTTCCAAAGCTGTTTCACAGAGGAAGACCGCACTGCAGTTCCTTCTCTAAATCCTCGCACAAACGAAAAAATGGCTGACATCGAAATAAGTGTCCAAGGAATAGAAAAGCAACTGGAATCACTCAACAGAGGAAAGTCCACTGGACCTGACGGGATACCAATTCGACTCTACACAGAGTACGCGAAAGAACTTGCCCCCCTTCTAACAGCCGTGTACCGCAAGTCTCTAGAGGAACGGAGGGTTCCAAATGATTGGAAAAGAGCACAGGTAGTCCCAGTCTTCAAGAAGGGTCGTCGAGCAGATGCGCAAAACTATAGACCTATATCTCTGACGTCGATCTGTTGTAGAATTTTAGAACATGTTTTTTGCTCGAGTATCATGTCGTTTTTGGAAACCCAGAATCTACTCTGTAGGAATCAACATGGATTCCGTAAACAGCGATCGTGTGAGACCCAACTCGCTTTATTTGTTCACGAGACCCAGAAAGTATTAGATACCGGCTCCCAGGTAGATGCTATTTTTCTTGACTTCCGGAAGGCGTTCGATACAGTTCCGCACTGTCGCCTGATAAACAAAGTAAGAGCCTACGGAATATCAGACCAGCTGTGTGACTGGATTGAAGAGTTTTTAGCAAACAGAACACAGCATGTTGTTATCAATGGAGAGACGTCTACAGACGTTAAAGTAACCTCTGGCGTGCCACAGGGGAGTGTTATGGGACTATTGCTTTTCACAATATATATAAATGACCTAGTAGATAGTGTCGGAAGTTCCATGCGGCTTTTCGCGGATGATGCTATAGTATACAGAGAAGTTGAAGCATTAGAAAATTGTAGCGAAATGCAGGAAGCTCTGCAGCGGATAGGCACTTGGTGCAGGGAGTGGCAACTGACCCTTAACATAGACAAATGTAATGTATTGCGAATACATAGAAAGAAGGATCCTTTATTGTATGATTATATGATAGCGGAACAAACACTGGTAGAAGTTACTTCTGTAAAATATTTGGGAGTATGCGTGCGGAACGATTTGAAGTGGAATGATCATATAAAATTAATTGTTGGTAAGGCGGGTACCAGGTTGAGATTCATTGGGAGAGTGCTTAGAAAATGTAGTCCATCAACAAAGGAGGTGGCTTACAAAACACTCGTTCGACCTATACTTGAGTATTGCTCATCAGTGTGGGATCCGTACCAAATCGGGTTGACGGAGGAGATAGAGAAGATCCAAAGAAGAGCGGCGCGTTTCGTCACAGGGTTATTTGGTAACCGTGATAGCGTTACGGAGATGTTTAATACACTCAAGTGGCAGACTCTGCAAGAGAGGCGCTCTGCATCGCGGTGTAGCTTGCTCGCCAGGTTTCGAGAGGGTGCGTTTCTGGATGAGGTATCGAATATATTGCTTCCCCCTACTTATACCTCCCGAGGAGATCACGAATGTAAAATTAGAGAGATTAGAGCGCGCACGGAGGGTTTCAGACAGTCGTTCTTCCCGCGAACCATACGCGACTGGAACAGGAAAGGGAGGTAATGACAGTGGCACGTAAAGTGCCCTCCGCCACACACCTTTGGGTGGCTTGCGGAGTGTAAATGTAGATGTAGATGTACTTCCATACTGTGGGGGACAGGGAGGAAACAGAGGCTGTATACGCGCATATGCGACCCCAGCACCGGTGTGGTGGTCATTAGCCGCGGCAGCAGTTTGGTATGCCGGCGGCCGCAGCGGAAGCGGGCTCCTTGTGCGGCAGACAGGCGGGCCGGCGCTTCCGGTGGCCGCCGCCAGGGGTGCTGGCACTGCTGCCGCCTGCAAATTGCTGCTGATTGCCCCCGGGTTCTGCCGCGGTCGTCGGTCCGCTTATGGAGGTAAACTGATAAAACGATAACGCGCTGCGCCCTCCCTCCAGAGAGGTGCAATTTTGAAGTTACGCTGCGGTGGTGTGGAGGGCGGCCCGTTACACAGACGCGTCGCCGGCTCGCAGGTGGAAAGCGACACCTGGCGCGCCTGCTCGCGCCCGCCCAGATCCGGGAGGGTGCGGCGCCCACCAGCCCCTACGACCGTTACGGCCACCCCGACCACCCCTCTGATATGCATCCGTGTGAGAGGGGAGGCTCCTTTCTCTGGCACAATTCCGAAGACGCCAGGTCCGGGACAGGGTTCTTTCACATGTCCTCCGCCTTAAGCCGTCGTCACACGGGATGAGGCAGCGTGGCGTGCACATGTACGGGATGTCCGTCACAGCGCCGTTGACACTCTGGACGATCTGGTGAACGTGATTTTGCACCCCTGGTGCTTTCCAGCGGTACAAGTCAGCTTTATTTGGCTCGCAAACAATATGGTTCGTTCGCGAAAATGGACGCACGTAAGGTTCCTACGTTAGCTCTATTGAAACGGACATTTCCTCCCTTCACGATTCCCGGCGGGGTCAGGGATTTTCTCTGCCTCGTGATGACTGGGTGTTGTGTGATGTCCTTAGGTTAGTTAGGTTTAAGTAGTTCTAAGTTCTAGGGGACTGATGACCATAGATGTTAAGTCCCATAGTGCTCAGAGCCATTTTTGACAAAAAGGAAAGATACTAGGTGGTTATAATTAAAATGCAACAACTACTCACAGAGGTCCATTGCGGGCTGTAATTATCGTATGGCGGCGAAATTTGCTAGATATTCTAATCCGTTAATGCGAAACCGATTTATGCTGGAAAGAACTAGTCCCAACTTTGGCCACCAGGTGAAAATCAAGAACTGCGAATGCGAGAAAAACGTATGTGGGCAGAAAAGGTCAAACAAGTGAGAAATGCATAATGTTGATTTCATTATTAACTACCGCTTACACAGCTTGTTCAGTGTGAGCGTTGGAAACTGCATCCGCAAAATGATGCGCTCAACAATTGCTCACAGCAGTTCAGCAAGAATACAAGGAATGCATTGCTGTAGGCTTATACTGGCCTTCAGATCAGGTAGAGACCGAACATGTCGCTGGTAAAGGAGTTCTTTTAGATATTATCAGAGCCAAAAGTCACGTGGATTCAGATCAGGTGACCTCGCAGGCCATTCATATGGATACCTCTGGAGATAAGCTGAAGGTAGCATTAAGCGGATCTTTCACTGGGCGAGCGAAATGACGTGTGGCCCCATCTTGCATGAAAACAGTTGTTTCCACACAGTGGCGCCCTCCCAGAGCAGCAATCACATGCTGTGCAAGGAGGTCTCGATAGTGCAGACGTCAAGGTACGCCAGACAGGCCCTCTGAGAGTATTCTATTCAAAGAAGAACCTACCGAGAATAAAGGTGCGTGTGAATCTATAGCACACAGTCACATACGGCGAGTCAGTGGCTCTCTGTGCACAACACGCGGTTTAACAGTACCCCAAATTCGGCAGTTCTGCATATACACTGCACCCAATAGTGTAATATGTGCCTCGACACTCCGCAGAACGTTGCCCGGCCACGTGCCACGAACTCCGATCCGTGCCAGAAACCGAAGACCAAATTCAGAGCGTTGCTGCGATAATAACTATTACCGGGATAGGACGCTTTCCCCTTCCAGATGCCACACCAAGCTCATCCGTGCTTTCGAATTTCATTATCATCTTGTGTAAACCATTTAATGACATCGCGCCTCTCTTCAGACCTTGCAGTGGACGATACTCTCTCAATGCAGCACTGTAATTGCTGCCGTTCATATGAAATAGTTTCACTAACAGCGCAAGGTCTCTCTTCTCGATAGCCGTACTGTTCACTCATGTTATGGTTTGTAGAATTAAAGCGTGGACTTCATACCATCGTGCAAACAGTGTACAGCACCAGATTTGCACCTGTTGGCTAAAATTGGGAATATTTTATTTCCAGTGAAAATCGCTTTCGCATTAACGCATTAGCATATCTACCATGTATTACAGAAATTATGTCTATTAATTTCATGAGAAAGAACAACCTTTTAGAAAAAAACCATTGGTGCTGTGACTTGGCGTGTCTAATAACCACCCTACACTAGAGCATTTTATATATTTTATTGTTATTATTAGAAACCTAAGCATCGGTGGCACGAGAAATAAAGTATTTGTTAGTAAGAAACCTGCTTCGTAGGTCGTTATAGTTATCCTTCATAGATGAATTATCCTTCTATAGGATTCTTCCGTTGGAATCTCGGCCTTACATCCGCCGTCTTCACAATTAGATTTCTGTAGCCTTTCCACCATAATATTTTTTGGTAGTAGCGACTGATAGAGACATAGAGTACTTTTGTTTATTTCTGCGTGTTATATTACAACCTGAAAAATATTCTACGCGACACGAAATAAAAAGTTTTAGTTCGTATTGCCTGTTCATGTTACATATTCGTCAGTATCTGTTAGCTGCTCTTTTATTTTGATTAAATACTACGGACGATGCCAGGCTAGAGTATTAAACAAGGGCATGACAGAAATTCCTGCAGGCGAAATGTGAAAGTGCTTTGAGTGCAAGATGGCGCAAAGGGCCGTTATTGTTCTCTGTCAGCGTGTTTGTCCGGGAGGCCAGAGCGTTGCTGCGAGTGGGAAGCTTGTTTGATAAACGTTAAGTCTGGGGCCTGCTGCTGCGGGGATAGTAGGGGCATTGATTTAGCCTCGTTAACATACTTGGTGATATATTAAATGGGACCTCTCGTTTATAAGCAGCACCATCTAGCTGAGAAGTGGTTTTACTAACCAAAATAAGTATTGTTTGACGGGAAATATTTCTTTCAGTGTGGTAATTTTGCATTAATACCACTATCGTCGAATTTTGATGTTCCACACAAAAGAAACTCCTCGTCTTGAATTATACCTAAATCGCTGGCAAAATTAACTTTTTCCGAAATATGTGTCAGCCGGCCGCGTTGGCCGGGCGGTTCTAGGCGCTTCAGTCCGGAACCGCGCGACTGCTTCTGTCGCAGGTTCGAATCATGCCTCGGGCATGGATGTGTGTGATTTCCTTACGTTAGTTAGGTTTAAGTAGTTCTAAGTTCTAGGGGACTGATGACCTCAGAAAGTAAGTCCCATAGTGCTCAGAGCCGTTTGAACCAATGTGAAATATGTATCGCCGGCCGTAGTGGCCGAGCGGTTCTAGGCACTACAGTCTGGAACCGCGCGACCACTACGGTCGCAGGTTCGAATCCTGACTCGGGCATGGATGTGTGTGATGTCCTTAGGTTAGTTAGCTTTAAGTAGTTCTAACTTCTAGGGGACTGATGACCTCAGAAATTAAGTCCCATAGTGCTCAGAGCCGTTTGAACCAATTTGAAATATGTATCAAATGTTTAAGGCAGTGATTTCGGTTCCTCGATATGTAGTGAACACCACAAATGTGAATGAGTCGCACAGTGCAACATCTAGATTAGAAAGACTTTACTTTTTTCATTGGAAATTAACAAAAAACCATACATTTTTAGAACAGATCAACTGCTGGAATGGAGCTCTGGGTCGATTGAGAAACGTTGTGAATACTGTCTTTATCGCAGAAAAACTGGTGCTGCGCTTTAGTTGAGTTTCATTGCTCATGCGTGGCTTCTATCGACCGGAAAAGACTACTATGCAGAGCAGAACAGAAATCGAGCTGCGTTATCCAAGCGGAGAGTGTTTCTGGCTCTCGAAAATCGACAGGGTGGTACACCTACATTCATGCTGCGCAAACTACTGGCTTTACTGCGAGCTTTTTCTAACTTTCCTGGTGAAAAGTAGTATGAGGATCTTTATCAAAGGAATCAGTTGCACCAGCTCGTCTACAGAAGTCTTCAACTGATCGTTACTAAATCTCCTAGTTTTCTGTGCATTTAACTTTAGTGTGTGCAGAGATACAGAAGCATCTGGATATTTTTTTATGACAGACCGATGAACATTTTAACGGCATTCAAGATCTCTTTAAAACAGAAGTTAATTCTTCCATTAATGCTCTGACAATATTTTAGAAAAAACATCTAGGAAATCTGCTGCTAGTTGTAGACATGACTCCTCAGCGCAGTTTTAGCCCCGTTGCTAGAATTCTCTGTAGCCATTTAAGCAGATATCACCAATTATTATAGCGAAACTTTGTCTGAGCGTTAATTTAGGCTATATGGAAAAATCCATTTTTAAGAGCTCTCGAATGTCGTTAATAAAGGAATATCAGTCAATTTAAAGAAACCGAGACTGCTGCAGTAAATTGAGAAATAAAGGAGTTACAGCTGTTACCATTAGCATAAATGGATCGTTTTCGTCTCTACTTGGCTGAGAAAGTTACAAGTATAGCCCACACCACAAAATACTGATCCTTTCGCTTGATATCAAGTGTTGGAAAAGTATTCTGATTCCTGAAACTCTATACACATGGAGATTCATGTATGTGATGAAATTTTATTCTGCATTGTAAACTAGTTGTGTTTCCTTAGTGTAAAAAAATTGAGTGACGACGTTGAGAAAAACAATATTAGCGCGAGACAGACATCGGTGTTTGTTCGGGGGCGAAGGCATCTGCGGTATCCAATAGGCACTGCTGTGCAGACTGCACACAGGACATCGTCCTAGCTGGCGGGCGCTCCTGCAGCTATCTAATCTGGAAGAGGGCGTCCAACGAGAAGACGTCTGCACGGTGCATTCGTGGCCACGGCCGTTGGCCACGGTCCTCTGTCTTTCGTCGTGTCATTCGGTTAGAGTCGTCAAAGCTTTTTACAAGCCAGGCGCGAAGCTCTGTGAATAATGCGATTTGCTGCTGTTTTATTCTTTCGAATGAACTCCCATACGGGGAAAAAGTCACACCATTGCGCACAGCGGAACTGCAGATCTGATGTATATCTGCGGACGACGAGAAGTATTTTACTTACAAGGGAACCTCCCCATCGCACCCCCCTCAGATTTAGTTATAAGTTGGCACAGTGGATGGGCCTTGAAAAACTAAACACAGATCAATCGAGAAAACAGGAAGAAGTTGTGTGGAACTATGAAAAAATTAGTAAAATATACAAATTGAGTAGCCCATGCGAAGATATGCAACATCAATGAGTATAGTACTCAAGGAGCGCCGTGGTCCGGTGGGTCGCGTGAGTAGCTGCGAAATGAGAGGTCCTAGGTTCAATTCTTCCCTCGATAGAAAATTTTAGTATCTTTATTTTCGCAAAGTTATGATCTGTCCGTTCGTTCATTGACGTCTCTGTTCACCGTAATAAGTTTAGTGCCTGTGTTTTGCGACCGTACCGCAAAACCGTGCGATTAGTAGACGAAAGGACGTGCCTCTCCAATGGGAACCGAAAACATTTGATCGCAAGGTTATAGGTCAACCGATTCCTCCACAGGAAAACACGTCTGATATATTCTATACGACACTGGTGACGGCATGTGTGTCACATGACAGGAATATGTTGTCTACCCACCTAACTTGTACACTTGGCGAATGGGTAAAAAGATTCTTCTACCTTGCCCGATTTAGATTTTCTTGTGGATGTGATAATCACTCCCAAAAATTGATGAAAATATAAGCGTTTGTTACATAAACTGAAAATAAAAAGTTAAACTTTTCACCCGATGGTAGGTTTGAACCAAGGACCTCTCGTTCCGCAGCTACTCACGCTAACCACGGGACCACGGCGCTCCTGAGTTCAAGTGAGCCTTGATGTTACTTATCATACGTATGGACTACTCAGTTGGTATATTTTACTTATTTTTTCATAGTTCCATACAACTGCTTCCTGTTTTCTCGATTGATATGTGTTCAGTTTTTCAAGGCCTATCCACTCTGCCAACTTATAACTAAATCTGAGGGGGGTGTGATGGGGAGGTTCCCTTGTTAGTATATTTGTGTGACTCAGGGAGAACCTACACACATGATTATCAGCTGCTGGGCAGTTTTGTATCCATCAGTTTTTTCTAATCGTCTGATGTGTTACTAATGCACCATGGTGCTCGGTTAGTGGTACATACACCAGTGGTACATATACCGATAAAATCAAACAAAAGTGCCTTCCTCGTTCATATGAAATCTCTTAATATCCAGGTTATTAAAAAAAAGAGCACTAGATCAGATGCAAAAAGATGAAAGAACGATACTCGACTTCACCTGAACTGCCATGGAAAACATAAATGAAATTGCATGACATGAATTTGAAGAACCATTTTCTATTTCCGAATAAGAGTGAAATGTCACAAACCGTAGTAGCATCGTTTCCAGCCAGGATTCTGCAGTCTCAATATTTCTTTTTGCTGCAGCGACGATGGAAGGAAGCAATATGAGACGAATTTATTACTGAAATTCTTTTTTTATACTGGACTAATTTGGCTTCACCTCATCACGTTTCCAAGGGTTTCTTTCATATTTACTCGGCCTGATTGATTAATGGTGTGCTTTCGGCTATACAGCACTGTTATTGATTCAGTTTTATGTAGAATATTTTGACCTCAAACGGTTCGTCTTCTTCAGGTACTGCGAATTGTTTGTATGCGTAGTCACTGCTTGGGCTCCAAGCAGACTGCCAAGTATTGCTGGTTTCGTGACGCTGTATCTAAGCGAGTTTGACTCCCGGCTCATGCTACGCTTTTTGATGCTCATTTGTTTTTAGAGCCCGCACTGTTATTCCGTGATACGCAGTCTCTCGACTTGGTTTATGTTTTAAAAGTTTTATTCACAGAATATCTGGACACGAAACTGTCATAGCTTCACGGTCCCTATTCATCTCCACACAGCCGGCCGCGGTGGCCGTGCGGTTCTAGGCGCTGCAGTCCGGAACCGCGGGACTACTACGGTCGCAGGTTCGAATCCTTCCTCGGGCATGGATGTGTGTGATGGCCTTAGGTTAGTTAGATTTAAGTAGTTTTAAGTTCTAGGGGACTGATGACCTAAGATGTTAAGTCCTATAGTGCTCAGAGCCATTTGAACCATTCATCTTCACATACGTCGACGAGCTACTGTAACGTTAATGTGTAGAAACTGTAACCAGGAAAGGAAATGAAATATCTTAGACAGCTCAATACATGAAAGGCAGAATTTCATCTTGGCGTCTGGCTTAGCCAGATTTTTATTCAACGTTACAATATGTAGTCCAGAATGTCCGTAACTGCAAAGTGTTATGTGAGTGAAGGTGTTTTGATAAATGTAGTGCATTAGAGATCGCAGCTGCTGGAAATGAGACAGAAGTGGATGTAAGTTTTCGAGGAGAAATACCTGTCAAGCCGTACAGATTTCTCTTGCTCAGAGGTCTTCAGGTTTCTCCTGAAGCCTTGAGCAGCAAACAACCTTTTGTTGCGGTTGTTCGCCGAATAAAGGGAATTAAAGGCGTTGCTCTCGCAGCAAGCAAAAACGATATGTCCCACGGAATTTACGGTTTTCAGATGTAAAAAAGTTTAGTTTAGGATGCCCGTTTCTGCCTTTTTCTTTTAAAAGAAAGTAATCTTAAAATCTTAGCAAGTCACAAGTAGACAGTTTTGTTTCAAGAATGGATTGATTATATCCACATAAAGCAGTAGTGTGGAATATTTGCTTAATAGTACTGGCAATCACACTTCTTACGATTTGTATTCATAGTTTTGAGGTCTCTTTCAGCTCTCATACGCTTGTACAGGTATAAATGTTATAAAGCTACGTCTATTCATATTGTTTAGGATAATTATTGAATTTCTGCAAGGGTATTTTAAACAAGTGTATGGAGTTCTAACATTACAAAAGTCTGCTGTTGTAGGAGCTAAATCTAAACGTCATCAACGAGCGAAATGGAGATTTAATGAAGATACAGAACTCGTACTCCAGTAGAAAAAAAATCTCCGCCCGAACATCCAGATTTAGGGTTTCTTTCATGTTTTCTGGGCCTGATTGATTAATGTTGTGATTACTGATTCAGTTTTATGTAGAATATTTCGACTGCAATCACGTTCGTCGTTTTCAGGTGCTGAAAATTGTGTTTGTATGCGTAGTCACTGCTTGGCCTCCAAACAGATTGCCAAGTATTGCTGGTTTCGTGACGCTGTATCTAAGCGAATTCGACTCCCGGCTCACGCTACGCCCTTTCATATTTATTTTCAGAGCCCGCATTGTTATTCCGTGATACGCAGTCACTCGGCGTTTTCAAGCTTTGCCGAGTGAGGTGGTCGGTGAGATCTCTATAAAACTAATTGCCGGAGCCCAAGTCTTGTGTAAATTGATACACAGTAAACCGTGACGAAGGTAAGAACGGTCGTATGAAAAAGTGGGTCGGCGATGAAAATTTTTATGTTTCGAGTATATTTTCAAGAACATTCCTGCGTTATTGGCAGCTACGCCCCTTTTTCCCCCCAATACCATTCACGTGTTCCCCTTACACTAAGATGCTAAAAGTCATAGACAGCGATATCCACACATACAAATGCACAAGGTATAAAAGGGCAGAACATTGACGGAGCTATCCTTTGCACTCGGGTGATTCAAGTGAAAAGATTCCCGACGTGATTATGGCCGCACGATGGGAATTAAGAGACTTTGAACGCAGAATAGTAGTTGAATGTAGACACATGGGAGTTCCATTTCGGAAATCGTTAGGGAATTCAGTATTCCGAGTGCCGAGAATACCAAATTTCAGGCATTGCGTCTGCCGGCCGCGGTGGTCTAGCGGTTCTAGGCGCTCAGTCCGGAACCGCGCGACCGCTACGGTCGCAGGTTCGAATCCTGCCTCGGGCATGGATGTGTGTGATGTCCTTAGGTTAGTTAGGTTTAAGTAGTTCTAAGTTCTAGGGGACTGATGACCACAGATGTTAAGTCCCATAGTGCTCAGAGCCATGTGAACCATTTTTGAGGCATTGCGTCTCACCACAGACAATGCAGTGACCGACTTTCTTCACTTAACGACCGAGAGCAGCGGCGTTTGCGTACAATTGCTAGTGCTTACAGATAAGCAACACTGCTTGAAATACCCGCAGAAATCTATGTGGAACGTACGACGAATGTATCCGTTAGGACAGTCCAATGAAATGTGACGTTAATGGGCTATGGCAGTACACAATCGTCGCGTGCGCCTTTGCTAACAGGCCGACATCGCTTGCAGCGTCCCTTCTGGGCTTGTGGCCATATCGATTGGACCCTAGAGGACTGGAAAACAGTGAACTGGCCGGATGAATCCCAATTTTAGTAATAACTGATGGTAGGCTTCGAGTGTGGCGCAGTCCCCATGAAGCCATAGACCAAAGTTGTCAGGAAGGCACTGTGAAAGCTGGTGGTGGCTCTTAGATGGAGGAGAGTGGGTCCTCTGGTCCATCTGAATCGATCATTGACTGGAAATGGTCATGTTCGGCTACATGGATACCTTTTGCAGTCAATCATAGATTTCAATTTCCAAACAACGATAAAACTGTTATAGATGCGTGCGATGTCAGAACATTCTGGACAATTCGCGTGTGAATTGCCCACTCAGATCACCCGACGTGAAGTGAACAACTGTGGGACGTAATCGGGAGGTCAGTTCGTGCCCAACACCCCGCACCAGAAACACTTCAGCAATTCCGAACGGCTGTAGAGGCAGCATGACTCAATATTTCTCAAGTGGACTTCCAACGACTTGTTGTTTCTATGCCGTGTCGAGCTACTCCACTACGCGGGTTCAAAAGGAGGTCTGATACGATATTAGAAGGTATCCCATGACTTTTGTCACCTCAGAATATGTTGACGAACGCTCTCAAACTGAATGCAGTACAGCTGTGTACTTTCCGGTTGCTCGAGCTGCGCACTTACGCTCCACCAGAATTCTGAAAGCGCGTTCCGAGGCGACTGCGTAAGAAGACCAGCTGGCCGGCTTATCCGGCGGCGTGGCTGCGTGACCCCGGCAGAGCGCTTCCGGGCCCGGCCGGCGCCGGGCGCGTCGCGTCGCGTCGCTTTCCCTGCCTCCGATCTGCTACGCCTTTCCAGAGGTAACGCCGTTTACCGTGCGTCCTTCCTGCCAACGTTGCGCAACCCGCTTCCATTATTCAGGGGCTGCGCAGCCGATACCTCAGGGCGGGAGCTTCTTCCGACTTTCGCTCAGTTTTATCCGAAGCAGCTGCTTTCTCTGCCGTGGCTTTCGGCTCGTTTCGTGTTCGTGGTTGTCGCGTCGTCCCGTTAAATACTTCTCAGCCCCTGGTACAGCAACTCGAGCACGAAAGACACTCACTAAATCACTTCTGCCGGCATCTGCTCAATACTAGGCAGCTGGAGAGGAGATTATGATCTCTCAGTTCAACATGGTAAGAAGAGTAGATAGCACATATAAAAGAAGGTCCCGTCTCAAGGCGATCTGCTCAGTCGTAAGCTGTTTAATATTTATACTAATCAGCAACCCCAAGATAATGTGCTGGTGATACAGCAAAGGCAGACGTTTGAGAGGTGGAATACTTCATCGGATACGCTTGGCTTTTACAATCATGTCAAATCCCAACAAAACCCAGGTGTGCGCATTTCACTTACGGTCCAGAGAAGATCGCCACGAATTGGACGTCACAGGGAAAGGCAAACAACTTCAAAATTAGCACTGTACTCGGCATATTCGTCTCGTGAGAGACATGGTCCAACAGCTGTATATCTGGGTGTTACTCTCAACCGTACACTGTTCTTTAAGAAACGTTACCATAAAACCATGTTGAGGGCCACTGCAAGGAATTGTTTGAGGAACCAAACAGTCGCACCTGGGGAGCTAGTGTTCACGCCCCAGGGGACTTCTGCTCTTGCTTTGCGTGTGTCAACTGTAGTGTACGTCTCACCTGTGTGGAGTACACCTGCTCACACCAAGCAAGTTGACATTGCAGTCAAAGAGACTGTCTGAATCTTATTAGGATGGATGAGTCCAGCTCTAGCCGACACACTGTCAGAAGGCGTGTTGCCGCCGATGCCGAGAGGGCGAAGCAGATCAGTGATCCCTGTCATCCATTACATGATGGTTAAGCTGTACTCTGTCGATAGAAATATCGAAAGAGTTTCATCGCTGGGACTCACCACGGGAGGAAACACTAGAGTCTAAGCGCGTCATTAGATAGAAGAGTAACCTCTTCCGTGATTTCCCCAAATCGCGTCAGGCGAATGCTGGGATGTTTCCTTTGAAAAGGCCACTGCTGATTTCCTTCCCCATCTCTCCGTACTTCGAGTTTCCGCTCCGCCTCTAATGATCTAGTTGTCGACAGGAAGTTAAACTCTAATCGCCTCCTCCAGGACCTGACCAAGACAAATAACAAGGCTATCGGAGTTGCTGCGTTCTGAAAATGCTGACCGGACGCGAAATTGAATGAAATGACTGACTTAAAATATCGGACTTAATAATGGTTACTCGCACTTGCCTAACTCGATAAAAAAAGTTCAGTTCATCGCATCAGCCACTATTAAATACTGAAGCATTCTTTCGCGTCGTCCTAGGAGGTATGGTGGCGTTGCCTCGAGCTGGTTTCTTGGAGTTACGGCAGAAATATCTGCAAAGGTAAACCCCGGCAACAGTTCACAATGTCAGTAGCTGGAACACGCTCCAGGTTTACACTGAAACAAATGCAATTTATTAGCACTAATCGAATCTCGCCATAGAACCTCTGATACTTGCACTTCACGCTGGGAAATGTTTTTTTAAACATCTAGTTACATCATCATACGTAGGAACGTCAGAAGGTAAGTGAGATATTGCACAACAAGAGCGGTTCAATGTCAGGAGAGAGTAGGTACATGTTCCCGAATACCGACCGAGACAGTTCTGATGTGGTATGAATAACAGGTGCATCACGGTGTGGGACTGAAATAGAGCAACAACTGGAAACGTACTCCAAAGTACGGGGGACATTGCGATTCTTGTGAGAAAAACGTCTAAATTGCACACATATTTAGGATGAAATTGTGGCGGTATATGGACCAAATACGATGTCGCATCCAGCCATAGTGAAATGGTGCCAATACTATGACCGCGGCAGCATATACGTGGTGATGCTCATTGGAAAGTCCAAAGCTCGCACCAATGCGATTTCCATCTTTCCGGCAAGCAGAAAAGACATATGTGTGGAAAGAGACGACGAGGACGTTCCCCTAGCTGCTCTCGAATGGCTCCGTGACCAAGGAGTGGATTTCTATCGTCGAGTAATTGAGTGATTAGCAGAACGTTCCAGTCATTGTCTGCAGAGACTTAGTAACTTGGAAAAAAAATTCACTTTAGTACAGCGCGAAAAAAAAAGTTACTTGGCCTGCCATAATAATGTGTCACCTGCGTCTTGAGGCCCAATCGTAGAAGTGTTGCACAGAGCTAACAGAAAATAAATATTCCTTTGAGAACTTTAGCCAAGAACCGGGGCGAAGTAACGTCATCGCCCTTTGTAATTCTTTCTAAGAACGTTAAAATTCTACAGAAAATTATTTCTCTGCAGTTCAGTATTGAAAGGCGATTTCTTTCATAACAAATATGAGCACTTTCCATTTTACTTAATAAGGTTCCACACTGATCCGACATTTGGCCTTTATACTTTATGGTGGAACGATTGCTGAATTAAAATTAATCCAATACAAGAAGTGGATTTGGAGCAAATTATACCGGCTGTGTACTAATCGTCATTTGCAAACTTTTTATGAATTATAAGCACGGAAAGAATAACAGATTAAACTTTCAACACTATAAATCGAGTTGGATGAGGGCAAGTATCCATTTCGAAAAATGGGCTTAGCGACAGCGGCGTCATGGAGCAGACCCCACTCCCAGCCTCCCGGCATTACGAAACGTGCCTATGTTGTTCAGGGCCAGTAGCGGTGCCTGCGTTGTTGAATAACTGGAGAGAGCGGAGAGGCGCAACCGCCTGCAGTGCTTGGCAAGGAAACCGGACGGATAACAAAGGGATACGTGGAGCAGGGGAGCCGCGGTGAGCAGGGGTACTCAGTGCCGGTCAGCAGGGAGGTGCCCACGGTTACAGAGGAGGCACTTTCGCCCAAATCTTGCCAAAGTGTTGCGCACCAATCTAGAGGAGGAAACCCCGAACACAAAAGGAAGGAAGGTCAGGATTTAGCTCGCAGCGACGGCGACGTTGTTCGGAACGCAACACAATTTTGGAAAGAACCACGTCGGTACTGACTTCAGCGTTTTTGGGGAAACTACAGAACTTCTTGACAGTATACTTTTCCTGGGTGATATCTTTTATTTGAAGTAAACTGTTCCATTTGCTATTAGCTAATTTCGTCCTTTTGGATATTTTTACATGATCTGGTGGAAAGAATAACACCAGTTACGAGCAGCTTCGAACAAGCAAGAAATAATAAAAAATATTAAAATATGGAAAATACGAGTATCAGTTACGTACATCAGGTAAAAACATAACGTTAAATGCACAACATATTTTAGATAGCAGTGGGGAAATAACGACATTTGTCTATTACAACGTGCTCTAAAGGTTTCACACAGCTTTTTTACGTGATCTAAGAAACTGAGCCGGTCGTTGTGACCGAGCGGTTCTAGGCGCTTGAGTCCGGAATCGCGCAGCTGCTATGGTTGCAGGTTCGAATCCTGCCTCGGGCATGGATGTGTGTGATGTCCTTAGGTTAGTTGGGTTTAAGTAGTTCTAAGTTCTAGGGGACTGATGCCTCAGATTTTAAGTCCCATAGTGCTCAGAGCCATTCGGACCATTTTTTAAGAAAGTGAGGCCAGTATTCTTAATACTTTAATATATACATTTCTTTATTTCTTGAGGCTGTCCATAAAGTTTGTTGTTGTTTTTGCCACCACGTCACTTCTTATTACTGGGGAGAGAGGGCAATTAGCTTATATCAAATTACATGAAATAGTTTATCTCAACTAAAAAATGGAATCAGACAGGAAAATTACTTCTTTCAGGAAATTTATAGAGACTATGGACTCAAACATAAAAATCTGTTAAACCGCGGAAAACCAAAATCTGAATGGGAAGAAGGAAGTTTTTCGACCAGGCTGTACGTGGACAGTTCGTAAAGTAAGGTTCAATCGGTCGAGAAATGGAAACCACGCTGAAAATCAAAAATGTTTTATTTGAACCGCTAGACCACCGCGGCCGGCGCGCCTACCCGAGTCCGGGAAGCAGCGCTTTAACGCTCTCGGCTAACCTGGCGCGTGATACATGTGCATGATTGTGTGCGGGAAATTGTGTTAAGCTCGGATTAGGGAAGGATGGGGAAGGAAATCGGCCGTACCCTTTCAAAGGCACTATATCGGGATTTGCCTGAAGCGATCTAGGGAAATCAAGGATGGCCGGACGCAGGTTTGAGTCGTCGTCCTGCCGAATGCGAGTCCAGTGTGCTAACAACTAAGCCAGCTTCCTTGGTTCAGTTCCACGAACAAGTCCATGTAAATGCGATTTATAATCATGCATTTCAAGATTATGCAGGTTGACGACCACGGTATGAACAAATATGCAGGACGCGTGATTTTTGGACGAGGTGTGGACGATGTATCCACATCCGTTGTTACAGACGCGCTTGAGAATGGGCCGTGCCCGAAATCGGTAGTCCACAATACAGTGATGTAAAATACAATCGGTTGAACAATGTTCTTCTTCAGATATACTGAGGCTGTGTTGCCCACCCAGAAGAATAAATCTGGATGATCAGCGCGAACCGCCATGCTTCCGATTACGGAGTGGGTTCGTCTGGTGGCCTAGAAGTGTCAGCTGCTCTGCCACATTGGACCCGCACAGTGTTCTTATGACAATCATGAGATATTTCCTCTAGTCAAAATTCTCAAACTCACAGAACGGAAGATAACGAGAAGCGAAAGCGCGAAAAGGGGGGAACAGAAAAAGCTGGCTGGTCAAACGAAACGCCAGGAAAGAAGACTTAAGGAGGCAAAACGTCCTCGGTGTAGATAAACCTGGTGACGATGCTGGCCATCGCATCAGTTGGAGGGAGATCATGTAGTCTGAGAGCAGCTGCGGCGATGGTAGACTGCGTGCACATCATGGAAGCTCGTCGAACGCCTGGCACGTGTATAGAACTTCCAGAGGGCGTGTCAGCATTCCGGGCGAGACACTGGCGTCAGCTCAAATACGACACCCTGCACATTCATCTTCGTTGGCCGCTGACTGGGAGACAAATTTGGTGTGGGGGTGGGGGGGAGAGGGGGAGGGGGGAGGGCAGGCTGCTGGCGAGAAACCGCACTGGGGAACGAGAAGAGTGCTACTACCTGTAGTTTTCTTGAACACAGACTCTCTGCTCTCTAGGTTGCGTATCGTTGACACCGTCTTAGCATGTTTGTTAATCGCAACTTGATTGTTCCTCTATTGGTCCTTCAATACCCCGCACAGAGGCGTGGCTGGAACAGCAGAGGCATGCTGCTCTTCACTCACAAGCATTTATTCTAATAAAGTACGTTCTTAAAACAAAAAATAGCTACAGACCAAATAGAGTCTCCAGTATCGAAGTGCCCAAAGATAGGTCAAGGAAGACGCAACATCATATGATATCACATGTCGATTGAACGAAAGGGAATTTCTGCTTTACAACAAAGCTTGCGGTCTGGTAAAGAGCAGTTCCCGCCACGGAAATAAAACAGAGAGCGGTTTTCTTCTTTCGGATGCTCGATTCCGTAAGCAGATAATACCGCTCATTCATCTTACAGTTATAGAATGAACGAAATAACGTCTTAGTTTTTATGTGCTGCTGTTTTAATTTGGAAAGAAACATTCCACAAAATGCAGAAAGTGAATACAAGATTTGGTCACTGTGTTTATTATCCATTTCAACGAATATACAGCAAGAAAATATAGTTGAAATGATATTAAATTCCATGTATAAGATTCTTTTATGCTACTTCACACTTCCAGTGTCCAATATGCTCCTATTTTTGCACATACTGATAGTGTCTAGGAGCCATTATCTGAAAAATCGTCCCATTATCGTCGTAAAATTATTTTGCGTTTTTTTTGTTTTTGTTTAAAAGTTACTACTGATAGTAGGTAAACTGACCATCACTTTTGGTTATTGTATCAGCTCTCTTTAATTTCTTCCTTAAATCTGTTATTATTTCCTACAGAAAAATCTAAAAAACCGAACTAATAATTTCACTGCAAAGTTCTTGAAGGAAGTCTTTTTCGGAAATAACCACTTTTTCGAGATTTACCGATTAGTTAATTTCGTCCCCTGGAACATTATCGAACTACACTCCTGGAAATTGAAATAAGAACACCGTGAATTCATTGTCCCAGGAAGGGGAAACTTTATTGACACATTCCTGGGGTCAGATACATCACATGACCACACTGACAGAACCACAGGCACATAGACACAGGCAACAGAGTATGCACAATGTCGGCACTAGTACAGTGTATATCCACCTTTCGCAGCAATGCAGGCTGCTATTCTCCCATGGAGACGATCGTAGAGATGCTGGATGTAGTCCTGTGGAACGGCTTGCCATGCCATTTCCACCTGGCGCCTCAGTTGGACCAGCGTTCGTGCTGGACGTGCAGACCGCGTGAGACGACGCTTCATCCAGTCCCAAACATGCTCAATGGGGGACAGATCCGGAGATCTTGCTGGCCAGGGTAGTTGACTTACACCTTCTAGAGCACGTCGGGTGGCACGGGATACATGCGGACGTACATTGTCCTGTTGGAACAGCAAGTTCCCTTGCCTGTCTAGGAATGGTAGAACGGTGGGTTCGATGACGGTTTGGATGTACTGTGCACTATTCAGTGTCCCCTCGACGATCACCAGTGGTGTACGGCCAGTGTAGGAGATCGCTCCCCACACCATGATGCCGGGTGTTGGCTCTGTGTGCCTCGGTCGTATGCAGTCCTGATTGTGGCGCTCACCTGCACGGCGCCAAACACGCATACGACCATCATTGGCACCAAGGCAGAAGGGACTCTCATCGCTGAAGACGACACGTCTCCATTCGTCCCTCCATTCACGCCTGTCGCGACACCACTGGAGGCGGGCTGCACGATGTTGGGGCGTGAGCGGAAGCCGGCCTAACGTGTGCGGGACCGTAGCCCAGCTTCATGGAGACGGTTGCAAATGGTCCTCGCCGATACCCCAGAAGCAACAGTGTCCCTAATTTGCTGGGAAGTGGCGGTGCGGTCCCCTACGGCACTGCGTAGGATCCTACGGTCTTGGCGTGCATCCGTGCGTCGCTGCGGTCCGGTCCCAAGTCGACGGGCACGTGCACCTTCCGCCGACCACTGGCGACAACATCGATGTACTGTGGAGACCTCACGCCCCACGTGTTGAGCAATTCGGCGGTACGTCCACCCGGCCTCCCGCATGCCCACTATACGCCCTGGCTCAAAGTCCGTCAACTGCACATACGGTTCACGTCCACGCTGTCGCGGCATGCTACCAGTGTTAAAGACTGCGATGGAGCTCCGTATGCCACGGCAAACTGGCTGACACTGACGGCGGCGGTGCACAAATGCTGCGCAGCTAGCGCCATTCGACGGCCATCACCGCGGTTCCTGGTGTGTCCGCTGTGCCGTGCGTGTGATCATTGCTTGTAGAGCCCTCTCGCAGTGTCCGGAGCAAGTATGGTGGATCTGACACACCGGTGTCAATGTGTTCTTTTTTCCATTTCCAGGAGTGTATATTACAGTAAAAAAAGCTTTGTTATGTATTGCATGATATATTCCACACATCTGTTTGGAGAAAGCAACTTGAGATGGCGTCCTTAATAGAGGTTTCGCACAACCCTACTAGTTACCGGCACAACTATCTCAGATTTGAAATCTACACGTAAAAAGGAGAAAATGCGACCTTTATGCGGTTTTGGTCACTGTGCCAGCATAAAAAACATTAAAAATACGTTAGTGTAACTATTTAAAATGAAAATACACATTCCGTGGTCAGCATCATAAAATTGTCTTTATTTTAAATAGCTACACAAATGTATTAAAGTGTCGTATTCTGGTACAGTGACAAAAACCGCGTAAGGGCCGTTTTCTTTTGTAAGTACGGATTTCACTTCTAAAATCATGAAATAAAGTGGATATTTCAAAACAAATAGCCTACTCATTAAAATGACGTTGCTCAAGATATTTGTAGCGGCTGTGGATCCGGTATATAAGAAAGACTGTAGCTGTTGATTCTGCGAAGTCGCGCATAAATATTGTAAAGTAGTAAACAGTATTACGATGATAGTTTGTTTTGCCGCTGCCTTAAGGAAAGAAGGACGGTAAGGGAGGGTTTCATAAATGGAGGGTATCATAAAGAGACCGCTCTAGGAATCGCCCGTGGACTTGTTGAACCGTTCCAGCATTCATCTCAAACAATTTAAGGAAACCGTAGAGTACCTAAATCGAGAGGGCCGGATGGGAATTGGAAACATGATCTCTCTTTCACCCCTCCCCCCGCACCCACCCTCCCATCCTCCCTTACGTACACAATGCACTAGCCCGCTTGGCTGTATGTATTAAGACTGGTCACGTGCTACATACTGAAGACGGACGTTGTACTACGTGCTAGGTTGCTGAACCTCTTCACTCACAACGTCCTCTGTCTGGTTGTCAGCCATAGAGTAATAGCAAACGGGCATCTGTAAAAATGTTTATACTCGTTGCCAGTATCGTAGGAATGAAAGTTTATCGGAAACCATAAGTACAACAAAGAAATTTCGACTGATTGCGGTATGACGATGTTTCATCCTGAATTTAGAAACATCAGTAAATAGGACTGCCGTAATGAGAAAACTTTCTGAATGCGGCGAAAACAAAGACGGTTGAAATACCAGAAAAAGTTTCAGTTTCTCAGTTTACGAAACGCTCTAGACGTTTGTGATGACGCCTTACTGCACAGGGATTGTATGCGCCAGAGATAGACCAGCTTTGTTCTGGGAAAGTTCAGAAAGTGATGAGCACCTAATGCGGAAACCGTGTGCGACACGGCAGCGGGAGGTCACTCCCGTGGACAGCTGGCGGCCTAAAGTGCTCCTCTGTGTAGGCACTTCCTGCTGCTCAGAGCCGCCGATTCCGCGGCAATCCAGCCAGTTTCACTTTTCTCGTAAGTCTTACTCAACAGAGGAGCTCCTAGTCAGCAGTTCATTTGCTAGCCAGCGGTCGTTAAAATCTAAGAACGCCTTTATGAGTACCTGAATATGATATGCTTGTAAACGCTGAATAATGTGATCGTTCTAAGATTTTGCCCAGCTCCATGACTTGCACTAAAGAAATATTAGAGGACTAAAAAGAGTGGACACATATTCGGAGCAGTTCAACTATTCGCTCCATAGTACCTTTATAATTTATTCGTGGCTTCTCTAAATTTCTTAATGCTCCTTCAATAAGGATGTAGCACATTCTTCCTCATGACGTCTAACTAACATACGATAAATTCCGCTCTTCAAACGATGTTAAATATTACAAAAAAAAGAGGAAACAGCAAATGGCCAATTCTGCATGTTCGAAAGAGGAAATTACCTGAAACAACAGGCTACATAAAATTTGGCGTTGCAACGACAAAAGACGCCGTATCGATCGCGACTGCGTATTCCTCTAATTAATTTATTGATGGTCGAAATGTTAAGATGAAGTAGGATACCGGTATGAGGTAGAGGTAGAATCGAAGGCAGTGTAAACAAGTGGGTCGGATAATAAGAAGGAAGATAAGAATTTAACCCCTCGTCGATAACGAGGTCATCAGAGACGAATCAGAAGTTATGAACCGGACGTGAATGGGACAGAAAGTATACCACGGTCCGTGAATTGAGGGCCACTTCAGAATGTGAATCCAGAGTCTTACCTGTAAGAAGTCACAGAGAGAAGGGAAGTGCCTATTTCAGAGCAGAGCACGTAGAGAGTAGCAACATCCAAATCAAGTACAAAACTAGAATTCAGCTTTCTTCAACGTCATAATAATGTATTTTAGTAAATTATTAAAATGGTTTGTTATATCCTGGAAATCCACCGTCGATCCAAAACTTTCAACGGCTTGACATCGACAATTTTAATAATGCAAATGCAGCACTGTGATAAAATAATCTTTGCGGCAAAATTTATTTTATTTATCGGACGGGTGTTGCAAACCTTCTGCCGCTATTTGCGTTCCAGAGAAAATAAGTTCAAATGGCTCTAAGCCCTATGGGACTTAACATCTGAGTTCATCAGTCCCCTAGGCTTAGAACTAATTAAACCTAACTAACCTAACGACATCACACACATCCATGCCCGAGGCAGGATTCGAACCTGCGACCGTAGCAGCAGCGCGATTCCGGACTAAAGCGCCTATAACCGCTCGGCCACAGCGGCCGACAGAGAAAAGGAGTAATACTTATTCTCCGTAAAGGACAATGCACCAGAAGGCGAACTAGTGTCTATTGTGCTCAACTGGTATTTGGACAGCTATGGACCGTGCGTACGCAGTCGGGCGTTCGTCGATGGAGCAGCCACCAGAGCCTGCCCGCAGAGCTAAGGGCGAGCCGTTAGCGTTTTACTGTCACTGCCGCCCTTCCGGCAAGTCGCCTTTTGAGAGGCATGCTGTCGTGTGCACATAACTTGGACAGGTAGCTGAAAGGTCAGAAGAGACGTAAACAGGCGTTCCAACCTTAAATGTCACGGTACAAGACAGACGCCCCTTGACCGCCGCATTGTTCTCTCGCCAGTGAAGAAAACATGGCGCTGAGACAATCATTACTCACTCAACGTGGTGCAATCGCGGGGAAAATCATCTCGTAGTTTCTTTATTCTCTAAATTTGCAATTACACTCTGCAAGTCATTGTATGGCGTGCTGCAGAGTATACAAGGTGTACCAAAAGTTATTAACCTCCAATTTTTTTTTGACAACATAGTTGTGTGGAGATAAACAGCGATTAACTTACTTACAATCAATTTTCAAAATGACAGTCACAATCGCATTATTTATTTTGCCGCCAACCGATTTCAACCCGCGATGGGGTCATCTTCAGGGCAATTCACACCATTTGGTCGCTCGCTGGAGTTGTCACCCACGGTTGGTAATTACGCACTGTTAACTATGCACAGTTACCAACCATGCACAGGCAGGGTGATGACTCCAGCGAGCGACCAAATGGTGTAAATTGCCCCGAAGATGACCCAATCACGGGTTGAAACCGGTTGGCGGCAAAATAAATAATGCGATTGTGACTGTCATTTTGAATAATTGGTTATTAACCTCCGCCCCCCCCCCCTCTTCCTCCCCTCGTGTTCCCCATCCTCATACACTCAAGTACGGTCAACGGGCACAAATACTGTACAAGGGTTGCCATCTTCACTCACGGGGCGTAAACTCGGGAAGAAGTTAAAAAAAGCAGTGTGAAACAAGACTCATCAGACCAAATCGGAGTCTCCTCCATTCGCCCATAGCCACGTTTCATGCCTTCGGCACCAACTTTTCCTGTTACGTGCGTTGCGTCACTGATGAATGGTTTTGGAATTCCAACCCACCCAGCAATTCCTTGGTTATGAAGCTCCCTTCATGATGTTTTGACATTCAGTTCTGCAGCAACTTTTGTAGCTGTCGCCCTCCCATTTTTCGTCACAATCCTGTTCAATGACCTTCTGTCACGATCAAAATCAAATGTGTGTGAAATCTTATGGGACTTAACTGCTAAGGTCATCAGTCCCTAAGCTTACACACTACTTAACTTAAATTATCCTAAGGACAAACACACACACACACTCATGCCCGAGGGAGGACTCGAACCTCCGCCGGGACCAGCCACACAATCCATGACTGCAGCGCCTTAGACCGCTCGGCTAATCCCGCGCGGCTGTCACGATCACTCAACACACATTTTCGTACGCGTTATGGTTTAGCGGATGATGTTTTTCCGCTTTCCCTGTACGTCGTATAAATCTTCAAATGGTTCAAATGGCTCTGAGCACTATGCGACTTAACTTCTGAGGCCATCAGTACCCTAGAACTTAGAACTACTTAAACCTAACTAACCTAAGGACAGCACACACATCCATGCTCCAGGAATGATTCGACCCTGCGACCGTAGCGGTCACGCGGTTCCAGACTGAAGCGCCTAGAACCGCACGGCCACACCGGCCGGCTTATAAATCTTCGATACGGTGCTTCTTGACACAAACACTTGGGACTCCCTTGATTACAGAAGCACCCACCATACGAGCACCACCATTTTGTGCACGTTCGATTTCACTTAACTCCGACATAATGTATTCACAACTACACAGAACCTGTTCCGACCACGACGGACACTTGAAACGTGTTCAGGACATCGTACAGGTGCTGCTGGTGGCCAAACACAAGAGCGTAACTTGCAGGCTTGGCTAGCATCTGCATTTGTGTTCAAGCACGCACTTATCGCGATGTTTCCGCATTTTTGTTCAACCCCTATAAGATGATGATGATAATGAAGTCCATACTCGTTGATAGAGCGTAGGGGAATGATGCGGGAGACCCGCACCGCCGTACTAGGCAAGGTCCTAGTCGGCGTGGTTTGCCATTGCCTTCCTCCGGTCGTAATGGGGATGAATGATGATGATGAAGACGACACAACAACACCCAGTCATCTCGAGGCAGGTGAAAATCCCTGACACCGCCGGCCGCCGGGAATCGAATCCGGGATCCCATGCTCGGGAAGCGAGAACGCTACCGCGAGACCACGAGCTGCGGACTCCCCTATAAGAAGACCTCCGTATACGAACAAATGTCTCTAGTTTTACCACTGTCCTGATTACTCAAGATACATGCTGGAGGAATTAATATGTGTCTAGATCCGTAATGGGAAGCGGGGTCTCGAATTTTTAAGAGCAATAATCTCTGTGAAGCGCAGTGTCTTTCTTCGTCTTCCACTAGAGCTGGTTGGACATTTGTTCGGCTACCTCAGCAACAAAACCACGACGAATTGTTTACCTCTACCGTTAATCTAACTTTTTAAGGGTCTCACATCGAAGAACAATACCAAAGAGCGGGTCGATCGACGAGTTTTTATGCGACCTAAAATCAGTGCGGACTGATACCCATAGATACTCGACTGTCCTTATTGATTCAAGTGGTTGATTACTAATATTGTAATCGGATGGTCCTGAGGCTTTTCGTTTGTCTGTACAGATTACGTACATATTCGTATACTTGCTTAGCATCTAGCTGCTGATCACCCGCAGTCTCTGCATTTTGTAACAATTTTCTGACAACGTTCCCTTCCTGTACACGACTGGGTGAGAAACGTCAGCCATAGCTGGTGTCGTCTTCTCGATCGGCCAAGTGCTGGCAGCTGAAGTAGGACCAGTACCATCGTAAACTACTATACTCGAAAAATGGCTCTGAGCACTATGGGACTCAAGATCTTAGGTCATAAGTCCCCTAGAACTTAGAACTACTTAAACCTAACTAACCTAAGGACATCACACACACCCTTACCCGAGGCAGGATTCGAACCTGCGACCGTAGCAGTCCCGCGGTTCCGGACTGCAGCGCCAGAACCGCACGGCCACCGCGGCCGGCAACTATACTCGTATTTGAAACTGGACAAGTCCTTTCTAGACATCAATAAGAATCTCGTTAGTGCAGATCATGTGAAATCTAGGTTGCTCTATTCGTACACAAGATCCATAAGACAAACAGTGGAGCTGAGGTTGATTTCATACACTCCTGGAAATTGAAATAAGAACACCGTGAATTCATTGTCCCAGGAAGGGGAAACTTTATTGACACATTCCTGGGGTCAGATACATCACATGATCACACTGACAGAACCACAGGCAACAGAGCATGCACAATGTCGGCACTAGTACAGTGTATATCCACCTTTCGCAGCAATGCAGGCTGCTATTCTCCCATGGAGACGATCGTAGAGATGCTGGATGTAGTCCTGTGGAACGGCTTGCCATGCCATTTCCACCTGGCGCCTCAGTTGGACCAGCGTTCGTGCTGGACGTGCAGACCGCGTGAGACGACGCTTCATCCAGTCCCAAACATGCTCAATGGGGGACAGATCCGGAGATCTTGCTGGCCAGGGTAGTTGACTTACACCTTCTAGAGCACGTTGGGTGGCACGGGATACATGCGGACGTGCAATGTCCTGTTGGAACAGCAAGTTCCCTTGCCGGTCTAGGAATGGTAGAACGATGGGTTCGATGACGGTTTGGATGTACCGTGCACTATTCAGTGTCCCCTCGACGATCACCAGTGGTGTACGGCCAGTGTAGGAGATCGCTCCCCACACCATGATGCCGGGTGTTGGCCCTGTGTGCCTCGGTCGTATGCAGTCCTGATTGTGGCGCTCACCTGCACGGCGCCAAACACGCATACGACCATCATTGGCACCAAGGCAGAAGCGACTCTCATCGCTGAAGACGACACGTCTCCATTCGTCCCTCCATTCACGCCTGTCGCGACACCACTGGAGGCGGGCTGCACGATGTTGGGGCGTGAGCGGAAGACGGCCTAACGGTGTGCGGGACCGTAGCCCAGCTTCATGGAGACGGTTGCGAATGGTCCTCGCCGATACCCCAGGAGCAACAGTGTCCCTAATTTGCTGGGAAGTGGCGGTGCGGTCCCCTACGGCACTGCGTAGGATCCTACGGTCTTGGCGTGCATCCGTGCGTCGCTGCGGTCCGGTCCCAGGTCGACGGGCACGTGCACCTTCCGCCGACCACTGGCGACAACATCGATGTACTGTGGAGACCTCACGCCCCACGTGTTGGGCAATTCGGCGGTACGTCCACCCGGCCTCCCGCATGCCCACTATACGCCCTCGCTCAAAGTCTGTCAACTGCACATACGGTTCACGTCCACGCTGTCGCGGCATGCTACCAGTGTTAAAGACTGCGATGGAGCTCCGTATGCTACGGCAAACTGGCTGACACTGACGGCGGCGGTGCACAAATGCTGCGCAGCTAGCGCCATTCGACGGCCAACACCGCGGTTCCTGGTGTGTCCGCTGTGCCGTGCGTGTGATCATTGCTTGTACAGCCCTCTCGCAGTGTCCGGAGCAAGTATGGTGGGTCTGACACACCGGTGTCAATGTGTTCTTTTTTCCATTTCCAGGAGTGTATTTCTTTATCTTCTGAAAGCCTACCAAGGCAGGAAACGCCAGAAAGCAGTAAAAGCCTTGTGCATTTATATACAGTCTACGTTGCATGGTATTCAGTAACATTAAACGAACTGTTTAACACACTGTCGTATATTAACTAATCAACCATTGTTTTGCAGCTGTATTTTCGCCGTCAGAGTCCGCTATTTATTAGAACTTACCCAAGGAAAGAATAGAAATAATGCGAGTCAGGGAGGCTACATCTGTATCAGCAGCAGCTTTTACAGACAAGATTTCCTGTTACCAAGGAATATGGCTCTGAGCACTATGGGACTTGACTTCTGAGGTCATCAGTCCCATAGAACTTAGAACTAGTTAAACCTAACTAACCTAAGGACATCACACACATTCATGCCCGAGGCAGGATTCGAACCTGCGACCGTAGCGGTCGCACGGTTCCAGACTGTATCGCCTAGAACCGCTCGGCCACTTCTGCCGGCTACCAAGGAATATTTGATGAAAATGGATGCTACCCACCCTGACCCGGATATGAGATGACGGGTTTCAATCCAAAGGGTTCAAGGTACTCAGGCACACGGACACAGCGACTGTTACTAAATTATGAGTAAAGAAATTGGTTTTTAGGAGAATGTCTCCAAAACTAACAGCGATATTAATTACTGGGTGCTCTCAGATTCATATTTTGGGAATAAAAATTCGGCTGGTCCCGGCGGAGGTTCGAGTCCTCCCTCGGGCATGGGTGTGTGTTTGTCCTTAGGATAATTTAGGTTAAATAGTGTGTAAGCTTAGGGACTGATGACCTTAGCAGTTAAGTCCCATAAGATTTCACACACATTTGAACATTTTTTGAATCACAATTGCTGTCTTTCGAATGGTAACGATCGCTTCCTGCGATTTGGGCGCACTTCGAACACTGGCTGGTCATGAGTCATAGGATAACCTAGGCCGGGCGTGCTGTACGAGCGCTGGGCTGGCGCCAGCTGGGGGCGAAGCGCCGGCTTCCGCCGTGTGCAGCCGGAGCCGCCGGAAAGAGATTCGTCGCGCTGGTCGCGCCATTACTTGCAGTAATTACACGGCTCGCTTTCTCCTCTCGCCTCTGGGGCGGCGAAAAACGCCGGAAGATCTCTGCGAGCTGGCAGGGGCTCATTTACGTGTACATACTGCTCACAGCGCTAACTGCAGTTTTAGCGATTGTATTGTATCAGGGTATATTTCATTCGAAAGCAAACAAAACGTATATACGTGGTCGAGCAAAACGCAAATTTGTGTCATGGTTACAAACAGGCTTGCATTTCCTGAACGCTTGTCATTGAGACGTCGCAGCTACACTTCTGGCACATTCAGTTATAATCTCATTCCTGTAAGGAGTGGAACTGGCAAGGGTTCATAACTTACGTCTGTACCCAATTTATAGTTTATTAACATAAACCTAAGTTCTCTATGAAGCTGCAAATCTTTCTTTAACATGTGGCTGTAATTACAATAATGACGTTAAAGCGGCTACTACGGAGTACTGCAAGGTGCGCATAATTACGTTGGAATTGGTTCTGTTCCGTCTCTAAATCAGACAGCTTGTTAATGTCATCTTCAGGCGATAAAACAGACCAAGCGTCAGTATAAAGCCGTTTAATCACACACAAAGTTTTGTGTTTTACCAATAACCGTTTCCAGTCCCTCAACAGAATTTGTTTCTGCTGCATATTACGCATTCCACTGGCAGAGAGCGTTGTCATCGTCGCAGTCGTTTTAGAGCCTAAGACGCAACCAAATACATATTTTTATCGTCAGAATGTCTGGAATGTAGGCTGTGGAAATTTGCTGAAGGGAGAAAGAAAGTTTCTGAGAAAGGTTATCTATTTGCACTACTGCAATTTCCGGCGTACGGCCATCATCAACTGATATACTGCAAAATATAACAAATTAAGAAAAGAGCGGCAATATTGACCAAAACAAGGAAAAACTGTCACGCAAATATGGTTTCTAAAGTCCATATTTTAAGAGCTAAGATCACGTGTTCATCTTCGATACTGTGAAACTCATCTCTTCTACTCCTAGCTCTTTGCTTGGAACAAAACAAGAAAAAAATATCCAGTGAACATCGACTCCAAAATTCGTATGTTAAGGCATACGAACGCTTGTTCAGTAGAAGAGATGTGTTTCACTGTAACGAAGACGAACAGGTGCTTATAGCTCTTAATGTGTGCAGTACAGAGCCCAAATTTACCAGACAGTTTTTTGTTATTTTAGACCGTACTACTTCTTCCCAAAAATATGAAAAACAAAGAGTTTTCAGTAGAAGAGATGAGTCTCGTGGTAATGAAGACGAACAAGTGCTCACAGATCTTCCGGTACCCATTTTAGAGACCATGTTTACTGCACTTATTTCTTGCTCTGGTCCATACTACCACATATCAAAGTTTGTTCGACGACTTCTGGTTCGTCCTATATGAAATTGCACTAACATCATACCATGCATAAGGCAATTATATTACAAAAAAAAGGAAGAACTTTGACAGCCGTATGCTCACATTCGGGAGGACGACAGTTCAAACCCTCGTCCGGCAATCCTCATTTAAGTTTCCTGTGATTTCCCTAAATCGCTTCAGGCAAATGCCGGTATGGTTCCTTTGAAAGGGGACGGCCGGCTTCCTTCCTCGCCCTAACTCGATGGGACCGATGACCTCACTGTTTGGTGCCCTCCCCCAAAATCAACCAACCAATCCATGTCACGTGAATGAACGCCAAGAAAAGTACGGTCGCAAGGGGTTTCACCCACACCCATTTCTCTGCTGTGGACAATAAAGGAGTATTTCTCTTACAAACTTTGGATGAATTCCTGTTGGTAATAAATCCTTCCAAAATGTATAATATTATGAAGCTAAACAAAACTGTTCCGCAGATCAAGTGTATGCGGCGTTGCTCAACACGTGACGAAACTCATGAAAAAACTTTTTATTAATGTACCAGGTCGATATCTTGTCAACACGTCATCTATGTCTCGCTGAAGTGACTGAGGATAAACACGTTCCTAAGAGTCTCTTTGGTCCTGCGTAGCATGTCTGGAATGCCGAAAGTGTGTCGCCGCTAGAGAGCCCGTCCGCCTCGGCAAACGCGTGGCGCTGGCGCAGAGCGGGTGCCATCTGGATGACACCGGCCACCGCGGGGCACGAACCCGTTACCTCCCGCTAGCGCGCCCACTGCCCACAGCCTACTGGCACGTCGCCCAGTCCGAGCGCCCAGTTTTTCCGGCCGCTCTAACTGCCTCCTCACTGCAGTTATTTCCGCGGCCCTAGTTGCCCACTCTAACCGCAGAAACTAGTTGCGTGCTTACTGACGCGCGGCGCGGTATGTACGAGCTTAAACAGTTCTTGTAGCGCGCTACACAGAAATGTTGTTGGCAGCTTCGTAACCGACACGCCCGAACATGGACCTCGACTGTTAAGCAAGTGAACTTGCCGGGTAGTCCAAAAGTAACAGAAAAACGAAATATCGCTAATTAGAAAAGTATTGTCAGTATTG
Organism: Schistocerca nitens; assembly: GCF_023898315.1. Taxonomy (NCBI): domain Eukaryota; kingdom Metazoa; phylum Arthropoda; class Insecta; order Orthoptera; family Acrididae; genus Schistocerca; species Schistocerca nitens. Next base: position 529,027,801 of record NC_064614.1, on the reverse strand, counting down.
CGAAGCTGGTTTTACAGAAAAATCGGAAAAGAATTGTCAGCTTTAGGGGAAGTGACCCTACAGCGGTCCAGGAGGTGCTTACAGTCATTGTTTAAACTGAGTAGCTCACTGGAGAGTAATGGGGATTGACTGTTCATCCTGTGCATCTGAAAGACAAACTTTTTGCTTCGTGGTTAAATATTTCCCCCATCTGTGATTTGCATTACTCCACGCCACAAACTGCTGGTTAAAGCGAAATGAAATGTTCCTATGGCATTTTTGGCTGGGTTGATCCCATCTGGGGTTGATCGGCCGCCTGGAGCTGGTCTTTCTGTTTGTCACCACTTCGGCCACTTGCGCGTCTTTGTGATGAGGATGAGGTGAGATGAATAGGACAGCACAAAAACCCAGTCTCCGGGTGAAGAAAGTCTCCTACCCGGTCGGCAATCGAACTCGGGACCCCTCTAACGAATAGACCACGAGCTGCAGGCCTTGTTAAAGTTAAGCGCCAAATTTCGTTGAAAAAGTATGGAAATGAATGCTTGTATTATTAATTAAAATAATGTATCTTTCTCTGCAATTCAGCGAAAACTGCATCCCGCATCATTTAATACAATGGCAATCATTGATTTCACATTCTTCTCTGACAATTCGATGATTTTGTAATGCAGCTGAAGTCCGTGATCGAGATTAGCCCTTTGATCGGAAAAATCGTTTTAAACGAAAAAGCACGAAATATTAGTGTTTGAAGTGTTCTATAATCATCAACAAGACAAATTTCTGTGGATATCTAGCGAAATAAAATATGTAACTGTCACAGTAAAATAATTTAAAAAATTATAAATGAAGAAAGTATGCCGACAGAATCTTAGCATCAATACCGGTAATGGAGACTGAAGAACGTGTGTCAAATTAGTACTACTGCTTCTGCAGTGCGAAGACAGTACTTAGGAAGCCTAGTACTATGCTGCCGCTGGCACACTAACCTTACAGCAGCCGCCCCGTATTACAGCATTTTACTTTCTAAGAGCGGGTATTCATCACGCCAAGAGAAGGGTACCACATCACTTTTTACATCAGCATTGCCAGTCACCACGTTTCGAAACATCCTTAAGTTGATATGCGGGTGAAGAGGAAGGGACCAGGTAAGTGACTTTCGTAACTCGTTCGTTAGCCTCTGTACATAATGGTTTCGTAAGCCAGAGCGCTTAACGCCTATGAAAGGAAGGATGGCTTTTTTTTCTTCACTGAAGTGAGGAAACTATTATTGCATCAGGTGCTACACGACCACATTTGTAAGAGTACACCTACCTGTATCAAATATATATGTTAAGAATCCTTTCCCTTCGAACAGACACATGGCACTCTGTTCAATATTAAAACATTCAGCCGACTACCGAATACCTCGTCAAAAGTCATTCCATAGTTATAGAAGACTTTACGAAGAACGGACAGACACCCATGAGATCAAACATAGGATGAAACGTGGTAATTTCTATAAGGAAGGCAATTGTCGGTATGAAGATAATGATTATTTAAAGTAAACAAATACTTTGATTGCTGCCACGAGCTATTTTTTGTATTTTCTTTTTCAGTCGGGTTAAACTAACAGTACTACACACACACATAGGAACTTACATCGCAGCGAGACTGTATTTCCTTTCTTACGTGAGAAACTACTATAGTGAAACTCTTACCGGATTTAAAAGAGAAAGAGAAGCGTATTCAGACTGACTTTTGTAGAAATTCGTAAGAATCTACAGTGAGGAGAGCTGAATGGTGATTAATTAAACTCTCGGTGGAACAGTAGTAGGGTCGCGTCAAGGTAATGCAGTAGGCTCGTCTTCGCCATTAGAAACCAGCAGTGTAACCATGAGCCATCGTGACACATCCGAAATGCCAAGGTACATCTCTGCAGGAAGTGTGAGCAACTCCAAGGTTGTTTTACAGGTCGTAAATCTAATGCAGCCTGACACAGATAATTATGCTCATGAACAGAAATAAGGAAAAGCTTGCGAATCCACAGTCGTGTTTCAAACTGTAAGTGGGTGAACAATATTCATTGTATATCAGCAGCCATGGGAATTAGACTTTCTACCATGGAGACGAACAGATTCAATTCATAAGAACTTCCGCAAACGTAGTTGTGACCAATATTTTAAGGAGGACACGACCTCACGACGGTGTGAGTAGTAGAATATTGTATACTGCGAAAAATCGAAGAAGTATGACAGAACGCTAAATACGGTAAAACCTTTGACATGGCCACAGTAGCTATGTGGTATGAAATTGCGTTATTCTTATTGCCATGTGGATGCCTGACGGATAGCATACGACTTTTTAAGATAATTTTTCGGCTCATTTACTTTTACAATTTTAAACATCTTAAAATCCGACGACATTAAAATCTACAAGCTGCGAAAGAGCAATCTTCCACCTTCAGACACACACAGTCACAAGAGTCAGACCTCATCGGATGTAAGTCCATGCGTTGATTCCCTAAGTTGACACGCGGGAAGTCAACCCGAGTCCAGTAACAATATTTACTGCTGAGCAAGGAAACTGCGCTGTATGGCTACGAAGGCGATATTGTCCGAAAAGAACACAGCCAAGGGAGGTAAACGAAGATCATTCTGCGTGTTTTTTTATTTGTTTAAATTATGAGCCGAATTAACGAATCCTCCGATCGATGAAAATTAAAACATTGCCGGACGGTGATACACCTTGAAGCCTTACGCTCAGCTGAACCTTGTAAGACAAGGATTACTTAGTAGGCGACAACTTGGAGGACATTGGGACCACGAAGAGCAGTAGATAGTCAATGTAGAAGATGAGCGAACGAGGAACTGTGAATCCAGATGCAGAGGCTCAGCAACATCGTAAGGAAATGAGCTGTATTCTTCAGATACATCCATTGAGTATACTAGCGCAGAATGACACATCAGCTTATGAAGCTTATTATGGAAAACAGAGTCAGAATATGCTGCATCGAAGAAGTAATACACGATCTGGAAGAAATGGGAATACAGAAGACAGGTATTGTAAAACGGTGACTTTCCAGTAAAATAAAAAAAGTCGCTGTATCTTTCTAAGACAGATTTACACCCAGTACGAAAACATCATGGACAGAAGAACGAAAAAGATTGCAATATATGAGAAGGAGAGAATAAAGACCAGTAGAAAAAAAAATGTTCTCTCAGTTGACACTGTGCTCAATGGCCAAAAGGAAAAGAAGAAGAGAAAGAGATTTGTACCTTTTTTCTTAGAGGGACTGTGATTTTTGTGATGAAGTATTCTGTGTCTGCATGTGTCTAAAAATGGAAGCTTTCTCGTTCTAACTCTTTCATTCGGATTTTAAGGCGATTAAAATTTTGAGGGTGACTTGAAATATTCTCTTAAATCGTTAACTTACAACCACCACCTCGCTTCCATCTAGCTAAAGTCAAAGCTTTTAGGACATCCCGAACATCCATCTAACGTCATCAAAACTCAGTTTTCTTCACCAAATACGGTCACAAAATTTTCTCCATCAAAAACGTGAATTACCAGAATACCGCGGTACTAGGAGAACTGTAGACTCGGCGGCCTACTTTATTGACACACTTTCGTCCGCCAATTTCGGAGGTAACCGATCTCGCTTCCGCAAGGTCGGGCCGTGGGTGTGAATTACCGTAGCACCGAGTAGCGTTGAGTTCACACAGCCCAGCCGTCCGGTGACACAGTTCTGCGGCCGGCTCGCGTAATCACGCCGCGTGCACGCCTACCCTGATCACTGGCGACGTTCCTCTTCACCTGGAGTTCTGCGGAAAACGCTTCAAGGCGACAACGGCGGTAGAGGCGTATTTATGGTTGTCACACGTCTTAAAATATTCCAGGCTGTTAAGACGCGGTCGAAAGAATTTCTTGAAGAAACCCAACCTTTCGTCTCCATCTACAGAGAATACCTTCAAGATTTGGGGGGGAGGGGAGGGGAGGGGGGCGGTGCTGTTGCTTACGTGAAGGTCCTATATACAGATAGACTGGGTACTGAGTTAAATTTTCGTTTACGCGTGCTCCCGCGAAGAGAGAGATGTGATATCACATGTTTTCAAACCACGAGCACGATACGTGATGACGTTTATTTAATAAACTGATTCAAAAGCCCGAATTTGAAATTTATAATGTTAAAATTTGGATATGGTTTTTTTATCCTTTAAAGTTAGGTTAGGAATATTCTTGTGAGTAAAATATCGTTCACAATCATAACATTTTGGTTTTTTTTTTCCAGTGCGTTTTGTAGCTACAACTCGAATTTAAAGGATTACATTGAAGTTATTTAGGGTTACATCTGCTTCAGTTTATGACCTAGTAATAAATGAACGATATAGTTGTTTTACGATTTTTCTACATCTACGTGATTACTCTGCAATTTAAGCTTCAGTATTTGGCAGAGTGTTCATCCAAGCACTTTCAGACTATTTCTCTACCGCTGCATAGCCGAACAGCAAGTGAGAAAAATGAACATCTACCTCAGATGAGATAAACGCAATAAACAAAGTATTATTAACAGATTCCTTTATTTGGCCACGAAGCGTTCATTTTTTTGTATCGATGAAAACTTCGACATTTACACTTACACTTTTATGGGTGTAATACATCATAAAAATGACAGATTTTAATTTTTGATTCTAGGTTGTACTACACAAGCAAGAGTCATATTACTGTCGTTTATATATCACACAGGAATAAAATACAAGAAAATAATTCAAAGCAGTGGCAATCAAAATTATTCTTACATTTACTGCACATGATTTGGCTTCCTTGTTATGAGTATATTGCACGATTCTGGAGGGGGTAGGGGAGGGGACAGGAGCAGGTATAGCATGAGGTGGGACATAGTGGGTGAGAGCGAAATAGAGCTCAGGAAGAGCGTGGAAGTGATGAAGAGGAGGGACGTTATTCACATATGTGTGAGAGACAAGTGAAATCTCCTTATTCATTTTTCTGATAAACTGCAGCTCCAGAACACGTCAACGTGTTCCTTGAAAATGGAGTTGTAGCTCCGAAACGCATTGGATTAAAACAGGAAAATAACATACTGTGACTGAAGACGGTGTATTATTAACAAAAATATTGCTTTGAGAACGGAGTTTTTCGCGGCTACACTCTTGATGAATAAATGCTTCACAGACTTCATTCATATTTGTCTGTCCCGAGTTTTCGAATACCACCTACGTCGTCGCCGGTAAGGAGATATTTTAGCAGGCCGTTAGCTACTTCAGTTAGTTGGATTATGTCATGGAGACGTCACTGAGTCATGGGACTTCTATATGCTACCACAGATTACGTCGATGTCTTTGAATGGAGGGCACTGTCAGCGATGCTGATTTCGTTAGACGGTGGATGAGTCAACTGATTTCTCTGTTGCCTTTCAGCGTCGAGTGTCAGTTTCTATGCACCACTAAAGGCGTAGTCACTGTCTCGATTAAATTTGTTGCTACACTTTCTGATTTCGAAGGCTTTTTTGATGACAGAATCGCAGTAGGTACAATGCCTGAAAAAATGCAACACCCTCAGGGACAAGGTCATTTTATTAACAAGAGAGGTGACGGCTAATTCATCTTTGCAGGAGCATCTGGTGACAAATTCAGACCAAATGAAACACACAGGTTACAATAAAGGGTGTCCAAATAGTTGCATCAGTAGACAGTACAATTGCCCCCTCCGTTTTGGCGGTAACGCAGGCGTGTAATCTCGCATGCAGACGTTGTTAGTTCCGAATAGCATCCTTCGACAGACTCTCCGAAGCTTCTTGGGCCTTTTCTTGCAATTCAACAATGGGTCTCGCAGGCCCTGCAGAACTAAGAAGTTCCTTCTTCACCATGTCCAATACGTGTTCTGCTGGTGAAAGATCTGGTGATCCTGCTGCCCAAGTAGTCGTTGTACATCACCAATGGACACGTTGCGCCGCAGCAGCCGTACGTAGACGTGCATTGTTCAGCTGGAAAAAGCACATCACCTTCCTGTGTAGCCGGCCGGTGTGGCCGAGCGGTTCTAGGCGCTTCAGTCTGGAACCGCGCGGCCGCTACGGTCGCAGGTTCGAATCCTGCCTCGGGCATGGATGTGTGTGATGTCCTTAGATTAGTTAGGTTTAATTAGTTCTAAGTTCTAGGGGACTAACGACCTCAGACGTTAAGTCCCATAGTGCTCAGAGCCATTTGAACCATTTGAACGTTCCTGTGGAAGAAATGGCAGTATCGGGATGATAACAGCCTGTGCAACGTAGCGGGCACTGATTACTCTACCATTAAGAAACACTAACTGTTACCGTGAGATGTAATTGATAGCGCCCCACACTTTGAAACCTCGCTGGGGTGAGACCTGTGTATCGTGTGCGAGTGTACTTCGGAGTAGGCAGCTCAACCAGATGTGAGCCTTACACATGTACGTCCATCACTCAAATACAGACCTGATTTATCACTGAAGACAAGCGAGCGCCATTTCTCTCTCCAGTCAACTCTCTCACGATGACAGAGTAGCCGCGCTTGGCGATGTCTTGATGTCACTGGCAGCCTGGCGAGTGGCATACGTGGTCTAAAAGCTGTTACGTGTAGACAATTCCGAATGCTGCGTGATGACACAGGAGGTGCAGCATGTGTGCGGAATTCGTCCCTGGATGATGTTCAGTAGGCCACCGTTGCTGCCACAGTGCGTCGACCTAGACGTGCGTCTGTACTGCGTGGACTTCCAGAACCCCGTCAACTGGTGTGGGAACGATCCACAGGTCACTGATGACAGCGACACACCACTGAATCATTGTGCCCAGTATGTGCAGAAATCCGCCGATACATCCACCTAGCTTGCTGCAGCCCCATAATGCGACCCCGATCAAATGGCTGAAGTATGTAATCGTCGGTGGGGCATCGTAGTTCCCTACAATGAATTTTGACAAACACTATTTACCTCTAAACTAAGTGCAGTTACTGCCTCCAGAGTGGGAAAAAAGTGGTTCAAACTGATCTGAGCACTATGGGACTTAACATCTGAGGTCATCAGTCCCCTAGAACTTAGAACTACTCCAACCTAACTAACCTAAGGACATCACACACATCCATGCCCGAGGCAGGATTCGAACCTGCGACCGTAGCAGTCGCGCGGTTCCGGACTGAAGCGCCTAGAACCGCTCGGCCACCGCGGCCGGCGCAGAGTGGAAACGGAGGGTGTATAGACAGGCCTGTTGAGCAGCACCTGATCGCCGACGACCGTGACATTTGAATCAGTAACATTACAACTTCTCAGTATGCACATATTGTACGTGGTAACACTGAACACAGTCCTCGAGGCTGTTGCATCTTTTTCTGGCGGTATGGATGCATGGCATAATATTTCCATTTCCTCAGGCATAATTTACTAAAATCTTGCGACTATGATAGCACTTACAGTGGTCAGTCAACACAAAAGATCTCAGGACGCTGCACCGAAGACCAGCGCCGTATTAAATATCGCGATTTCGACAGACTTGTTGGTGAACACAGCCTCGTGAACAAACACAGGATTATTTTTGAGGATACGGAAATATTACCCCATGCACCTATCTACTGCGATTCTGTCACTACAGAAGCCATTGAAGTCAGAATGTGTAATAATAACTTTACCGGGTACACTGGCTACAATCTTTGTGGCGCATGGAAACCTTCTCTTGATGTGTGTCGTCCACCACCTAACGAAATCAGTACCACCCCCCATGAACCGTGGACCTTGACGTTGGTGGGGAGGCTTGCGCGCCTCAACGACGCAGATAGCCGTACCGTAGGTGCAACCACAACGGAGGGGTATCTGTTGAGAGGCCAGACAAACGCGTGGTTCCGGAAGAGGGGCAGCAGGCTTTTCAGTAGTTGCAGGGGCAACAGTCTGGATGATTGACTGATCTGGCCTTGTAACACTAATCAAAACGGCCTTGCTGTGCTGGTACTGCGAACGGCTGAAAGCAAGGGGAAACTACAGCCGTAATTTTTCCCGCGGGCATGCAACTTTACTGAGAGCTGTATCAAACCAGTCTCAGGACTGAAGACCACAACAACAACAACAACCGAAGTTCAGCCATCACTGGCATCGACGTAATCTCTGGTAGCACACAGAAGTTCCACGATGCCGTGACGTCTCCATGACGTAATTCGACCAACTTCAGCTCCTAACGTTTATTGGAATATCTGCTGGTCATGACGTCGAAAGCTCGGGTCTGACAACTGTGACGCGACAAGAAGTCGACGAAGGGTTTATTCAAAAATATCTCTAAGCTATGAATTAAATTAGCGGACAGCTCTTGACGAAATGACTGTTAATAAGGTTCTTTAGGTTAATCGAAACTTTTTTCTTAAATACTTGTAATGTGATTACTATCGATGTCTTATGCTGTTCGAATTAAGTTCAAAAAAATGGTTCAAATGGCTCTGAGCACTATGGGACTTAACATCTATGGTCGTCAGTCCCCTAGAACTTAGAACTACTTAAACCTAACTAACCTAAGGACATCACACACATCCATGCCCGAGGCAGGATTCGAACCTGCGACCGTAGCAGTCGCGCGGTTCCGGACTGAGCGCCTAGAACCGCTAGACCACCGCGGCCGGCTCGAATTATGTGTCACAAATGTTTAGTAATATGTACGCATTAACCGTGAAAGCCCCCTTTAGGGGGGTAGGACGTCAAACGGGCAAACTTGGAGCAGGAGAGGCACCACAGGACATTTTATTTTCTACTGCCTATACTTTTACAAATATATTCATAAAACTTTGTCAGCATGACCAGGAAGGATTCAGGATTCACACTCATAGCAGTGGAAGTGCAAAAACATAACAAAATATTTTTTTTACATGTGAAATTTCATCATTTTTTCACTTACTGTTGGCTGCATTTGTTGCTATAGGTACATTTTTCTTCACAAGTAAGAGAGATCCTTTGATGAATTTTGCACAGCATACAAACCATACTTACAAGTGTATGAAACTCTAGAATTTTCCAAATATATTAAAAACTGTGGTAAAAATTGAGATAATTAAGTACAAATCTTGATTTTTGTCTAAACATAAAGTTTAAAACATAACAGCTCATTCATTTTTTCATAAATTAAATACACTCCTGGAAATTGAAATAAGAACACCGTGAATTCATTGTCCCAGGAAGGGGAAACTTTATTGACACATTCCTGGGGTCAGATACATCACATGATCACACTGACAGAACCACAGGCACATAGACACAGGCAACAGAGCATGCACAATGTCGGCACTAGTACAGTGTATATCCACCTTTCGCAGCAATGCAGGCTGCTATTCTCCCATGGAGACGATCGTAGAGATGCTGGATGTAGTCCTGTGGAACGGCTTGCCATGCCATTTCCACCTGGCGCCTCAGTTGGACCAGCGTTCGTGCTGGACGTGCAGACCGCGTGAGACGACGCTTCATCCAGTCCCAAACATGCTCAATGGGGGACAGATCCGGAGATCTTGCTGGCCAGGGTAGTTGACTTACACCTTCTAGAGCACGTTGGGTGGCACGGGATACATGCGGACGTGCATTGTCCTGTTGGAACAGCAAGTTCCCTTGCCGGTCTAGGAATGGTAGAACGAAGGGTTCGATGACGGTTTGGATGTACCGTGCACTATTCAGTGTCCCCTCGACGATCACCAGTGGTGTACGGCCAGTGTAGGAGATCGCTCCCCACACCATGATGCCGGGTGTTGGCCCTGTGTGCCTCGGTCGTATGCAGTCCTGATTGTGGCGCTCACCTGCACGGCGCCAAACACGCATACGATCATCATTGGCACCAAGGCAGAAGCGACTCTCATCGCTGAAGACGACACGTCTCCATTCGTCCCTCCATTCACGCCTGTCGCGACACCACTGGAGGCGGGCTGCACGATGTTGGGGCGTGAGCGGAAGACGGCCTAACGGTGTGCGGGACCGTAGCCCAGCTTCATGGAGACGGTTGCGAATGGTCCTCGCCGATACCCCAGGAGCAACAGTGTCCCTAATTTGCTGGGAAGTGGCGGTGCGGTCCCCTACGGCACTGCGTAGGATCCTGCGGTCTTGGCGGGGCATCCGTGCGTCGCTGCGGTCCGGTCCCAGGTCGACGGGCACGTGCACCTTCCGCCGACCACTGGCGACAACATCGATGTACTGTGGAGACCTCACGCCCCACGTGTTGAGCAATTCGGCGGTACGTCCACCCGGCCTCCCGCATGCCCACTATACGCCCTCGCTCAAAGTCCGTCAACTGCACATACGGTTCACGTCCACGCTGTCGCGGCATGCTACCAGTGTGAAAGATTGCGATGGAGCTCCGTATGCCACGGCAAACTGGCTGACACTGACGGCGGCGGTGCACAAATGCTGCGCAGCTAGCGCCATTCGACGGCCAACACCGCGGTTCCTGGTGTGTCCGCTGTGCCGTGCGTGTGATCATTGCTTGTACAGCCCTCTCGCAGTGTCCGGAGCAAGTATGGTGGGTCTGACACACCGGTGTCAATGTGTTCTTTTTTCCATTTCCAGGAGTGTAGATTCTAGAGTTTCAGACACCTGTAAGTATGGTTTGTATGCTGTGAAAAATTCATCGAACAGTCTCTTACTTATGAAGAAAAGTGTACCTATAGCAACAAATGCAGCCAATAGTAAGTGAAAAAAGATGAAATTTCACATGTAAAAAAAAATTATTTTGTTATGTTTTTGAACTTCCGTTGCTACGAGTGTGTATCCTGAATCCTTCCTGGTCATGCTGACAGAGTTTTATGAATTTACTTGTTAAAGTATAGACAGTGGAAATTAAAATGTCCTGTGGTGCCTCTCCTGCTCCAAGTCGGCCCGTTTGACGTCCTACCCCCCCCTTAACGTATTGCTGTCAACGTCTTTTGTAATTTGCAGTTTGTGTCGTAGAGAGTGATGATGCAGCAAAGCGCCGGACCGCAAACAGGGTGTTATAGAAGCAGCAGGTGGGTACTCACCGCAGAAGGGGATGCCCTCGGGCTGCCAGGCGCCGGCCTCGCTGCAGACGCGCCGCGCCGGGCCGAGCAGCTCGAAGCCGCGCTCGCACGAGTAGGTGGCGACGGTGCCCGCGCTCAGCGCCGCGTCCGAGAAGAAGACCGACGAGTGCGCCGGCGCGCCGGGGAACCGGCAGCCCGCCCCTGCACACAACACACAGTCTCACCAGGGGACGCTGGGCTGCGCTTTCGTGGCTTATGGCGTGTCACGTCCACCACACAGGACGAAGCCGTAGCTGCTTCGACATCGACAGCGAATAAATTAGAAGGCAATAAGCACAGCTGAGAGGAGCAAAAATAGAAAGAGAAGAGCCTTTATTGTACACAGCAACAACAACAGCCTTCACGTCAATTCCACTGCTGTACATACATCTCTGCTTTACTGAATGTGCTAAATCGACTGACTTTGTCGACCACAATACAGGGTGTGTCAAAAAGAGTAATCCCATTTTTAAAAAAAATCGTAACTATTATTTGAGTGAACAATGTACAGTTGGAATGAGCAAACTCTCGTGTTTTACATAGTTCCCGCTATGTAGCAGCAGTGTGCGCTCACTACAGTTCTAATAAAAATGGTGTCGGGACAACAGAAAGCGTTTTGTGTGATACGTTTTGTGCTTTTCGGGCCAGTAATAACTGTTCAGTGTGACATTCGTACTAGGAATGGTGTGGATCCTCCTACAGCACAGAGCGTTAGATGATCGCATTAACAATTCTGAGAAACAGGTTGCTTCTGTAAAGGCAAATCGCCGCGCCGTCCCCGAGTGTCTGACACAGACGTCGAACGCATCCGCCATAGTTTCACAAGGAGTCCGCAGAAATCCGTTCGCCGTGCAGCTCGACAGCTCAACTTGCTACCGGTGTCCGTCTAGCGTGTGTTGCGTCGACGTTTATACATGAAACCATACAAAATTCAGCTACTGCAAGCTCTTCGTGAAGGTGACAAACAACAACGTATGGAGGATGACAGTTTTGTTCCACTCTTAGTGTTTAGTGACGAGGCAACATTCCATTTAAATGGAAAGGTGAACCGTTTTAATGTGAGATAGGGTGCGGAACAACCACATGAAGTTGTACAACATGAGAGGGACTCTCCAAAATTTAATGTGTTACGTGCAATTTCACGGGAAAAGGTGCATGGTCCATTTTATTTGCCGAGAACATTGTTACAGGAAGCACATATCTCGATATGCTTGACAACTTTCTTTTCCCACAGGTGGAGACTAATTCGAACGACTTCATTTACCAACAGAATGGAGCACGACCACCAGTATGGCATCTGTAAGTCCAGGAATTTTTGAATCAAAGGATTACTGAACGATGGATCGGTCGCACTGGACCAAAAGATTCAGCCTTGCCATACTGGTTCAAAATGGCTCTGAGCACTATGGGACTTAACATCTATGGTTATAAGTCCCCTAGAACTTAGAACTACTTAAACCTAACTAACCTAAGGACATCACACAACACCCAGTCATCACGAGGCAGAGAAAATCCCTGACCCCGCCGGGAATCGAACCCGGGAACCCGGGCGCGGGAAGCGAGAACGCTACCGCACGACCACGAGCTGCGGACTTGCCATACTGGCCTCCAAGGTCAGCGGACCTGACTGTATGTGATTACTTCTTGTGGGGATTTATAAAAGAGTCTGTTTATGTGCCTCCGTTACCAACAACAATGAATGGACTGTGACGTCACATAACAGAAGCTGTGGAAGGTGTAACTCAAGACATGCCCGATGCAGTGTGGAAACAATGTAAATACTGCATTGACATATGTCGTGCATCTCAAGGAGTTCATATTGAGCACTGATGAAAAAGTATGCAAAAAACTATCAGTTTCCGTATCATCAAATAACAAAATTCATTGTATATGTTTATTTGTTTCAGAAATATAGACGTGTCAAATCGGACGATTCTCTTTGATAAACCCTGTATAGCAGTATCAAGTGATGAGATAAGAAAAAATCAGACCTCACACTGATA